>NC_142202.1:60255090-60870090 GCF_049639895.1 Pseudopodoces humilis
TCTCTGATTTTAAAACTTTTCTTTAGGTTTTGGAATTTCCTAAGAAATGTGCTTCCTGATCTAGCATGACTTTTTAAGGCACAGAGCCTTAAATCAATCAATCATCTTAACAGTAACACAAATTACCTGTTCTTTTCCATGAGATATTCTGGTAATATTTCTGTATGTATGATACAGTTCTTCAAATTGTCGTTAATTATTTTTGCAATACTATTTGACAGCATCACAAATTGTGGGTGTAAATGGTAACATTCTAAGAAAAGCCAAAACCCAGAAAAACAAACCCTAAATAACAAGCTTAGGCAGCAAACTTAGCTGTAAGCTTTATAAAATTTTCCTCATGGTTCATTATTAAGTTTGACTTTTTGTTTTGGCACAGGTAGCAGATAGGAACAAGGTATTGCCTTGGTACTATTAGATGCCATTATCATATTCTTAAGAAGAATTACTGCCCTATTGAAGTATTGTTCATTTCACTTTTAAAAGGTGTACCCCAATCCATGATTTTCTGCTGTTATGGTTTTTTGGATGTATCTTGGATATTGTCCATTACAATGTCATTACAAAGAGAGTATATGTGCACAGCCAATGTCAAATAATATATAGTTTTTACTAAGTGTCGTCAAGCATGTGAGGGTCAGGTATTGTTATCCTATCTAAGTAACTCTTTCCTGTGTGTTTCCACAAACAAGCAAACCAGCACAAACTCTAGGAGTTCAAAAATAATGCAGTTTTTTTTTTTTTAATTTTTCCTCACCTAGTCCTAATAAAGTTTGTTAGTGTAACGAACAAAATAAAAAAGTATTTATTTAAAAGTAGGGCTTGTTGAAACCAACTAGATAATTTATTTTAAATTCCATGAAAACTTCTCTTTTGTCTCTCTCTGCTGAATTGTTGTCATTTTTCTTGCAGCCGATCCAGTAAATTTTAAGAAAATAAAAAATACAAAAAGTCATTATTCCATTATCTCAACATGTAGCTAACAGCATCACCTTTATAGCTGACATTCACTAGTGAGTGACTTAGTCAGTATTTTGGGTCACACACACTTTCTGCCACTGCCAAGTTTGATTTGCTCCTGTTCACTGGGTTACCACAATTCAAGTGCTTACAGACTTGAAACAAGGGTGTGATAGAAATATTATCTGTTCTCTCAGAGTATTGAAGTTTTAAACTGTGCAATAGGAATGGGAAGAACCTCTTAGTCTGCCCAGCAAATCCATGCCTACAGGTTCAATTACATTTCAGTCAAACTTGTTGACTTTGTTTCTATCAGCAGTCTTTGGTTAAATCGATCTTTTGTGAAGAAGTCAGTGAATGTAAACTCTTGTTATGTTAAATAGTTATCTGAGATTAATGCAACCCACTACTTTTTCAATTATCTTGCTAGTTATACCTACTGAAAAAGTTTATGTAGATTAATTTTAGGTCATGGCTGTTTTCAGCTGATTCTTTGGGGTAGATAGTGTGCTCTTTGAATGAATCCTTTTTCTCCTTTTAAAATATTTTTAATTATTAAAGCAATTATTTCTTCATTTATTTACTACCTCTGACTGTTGCAACTGTTTAAGCAATTTAGTTTAGGTATTTTTTATTTTGTTTCAGTATATCCCTTTGTCATCACTTCAGCCCTCAAATAGGACTTTACTGATGTACAGATTTTTATGCTAGTATTTTTGCACTGGAAGGAATTTCACACAATACCACCAGTAATTTCCCTGACAGTATTCACAATCTGGAGCTATCAAATCTATGAGTGAAAGCTCTTGTTTGCCGAGTGCAGACTGCATTTTAGAGCAGATAACATTTATTTTGTATGACTAAAAAAGCATAAAAAACCCTAATGAAATTTGCACATACTATGTTAGTGTCAGCAGAAAAAAAAAAGTTCATTCTTGGTTCAGTTTCAGAAGCATCTTCTTTTTCCAAATAACACAGCATACTGAATCATAATGTGCCTGTAAAAAGTCAAATTTGAATCTATTAAGGAATTGCTCACTAAAAGTTGGATGTGCTTTAAAGCACACTAAATTTCATTCTACTGAAGGAACAAAATACAGTTCAGGAAAAAAAAGAGTCATAACATAAGTCTGGAATTTCTTAACTTAATTATACCTAATTTAATGTGAATTATACTTGATGTAATAAAGTGATAGTCAGAAGAAAAATGTTAGCAAAGAGCATTGTGAAGAATGTACCACTTCACATCTATAGTCAATGGAATTAATCTTAGAAAAGGTAAAAGATAATTAAAAGTAGGAAGTTATAATAAAGCCAAGGAACTGTGATCACATGAATGCTGAAAAAAAGGCAATTAAAAGGTAGAAAAGAATAATAATGTTGTGTCTAAATAGCCAAATTTTATTTTAGATATGCTTTGGCTGACTGTAGCTACAAAAGTACGAACACTGGATGAGCAAGCAGGATTTTCTCTCTGCTCTTCAGCGGCTTACATTTAGCTCACAGATGTCTTCTGTCTCAAATCAGTTTAATCCAATCAACTCACCTCACCCTACCCTGTCCTATACTTACCCATTAGAATATTTTTTGGGGTGAAAACCAGCTGCTTCTTCCTGCTAAAGATGGCATACGGAGTATAGCAACAGCACTTCCTTTCACTCATCATGTGTCCATGGCTCTCAAGGTCAAAACTGCTGAAACCAAGGTAAAGGGAATTGAGATTATTTAGTGTTGTATATGTCACCAGATAGTATTAGAGAATTAGACAATTGCTGTGGGGCTGGAATGAGCTGTTGCTTTCATTCTTACAGACTGTTCTTCAATGTTCTCTTCTTATATAAAACCCCAAATTAAGGGGATACTCTATCCTATAGTGCTGGCAGCAAGTACTGCAAAGTACATCTTATAAAAAGGATTTCAAATATGTGATGTTGATCCACTTAGGAGATAAAATTCTTCGAAGTGTCATAAAATTTTACATTTGATGTCACCAGTGATTTCCTAAGATTCTTTAAGTTGTTTTGACATATAATGAATAATCCTGCAGATTTTAACTTGTGAGTTTTTTGATTTGAAATACCAGAAGATCTAGAAAGGGGAAAATAGATTGAAAATAAAAGTATTCTCAGATTAAAAAAGAGCAAAAAAAAAAAAATGTTTAACGTTCTGTGGCTAGGTCAAATAAAAAAAAATGAGGTAGAATGTGATAAAACTGGAAAATATTCAGTGTTTTCATTTTTGTGTTGTGTGCATTTCCTTGGCTTACTCAAGTGAGCAAAGCATACTATACCCCACAACATCCCTAAAACAGGGATTAAGAATATTCTAGGTACAAAGAGAAAAATACTGTGCCTTTGATGCCAATGAAAGTTTGTTGCTGACTTCCAGGCTAGGAATTCGCCTACTGTAGTTACAGGTCAATAGGTCATTGTCTCACAGCCATCCTGCAGCTGTGTGATTTTCCCTTCAGTCCTCTCTCACCACTTTTATTACTGTACCAATCCCCATCTAGGGCAGATAAGGCTTCCAAGAGGCAGTTGCAAAAAGGAGGGGCAAGGGATAAAGGAGAATCCCAGGAAAAGTGCAGCTGCCCAGAGCAATGAAACAAAAAAGATTCCCACCAAAAATGTGCCAAACATTAAACTTCCAATGCTTGAAGTTGTGTTCAGAGGAGGAGGAGGCAGCATGCCAAACTTAGACATGACATTGTAGTTAATTACCATTACCACAGTGATGGTGTGCACTGTCGAAAAGAAGGGATCAAATGGGTTATTTGGCCAATTTTCATTTAGAATAAGAATACAGGCAGTACAAAGGAGCTGAATTTAGCCTACAAACAAATGTGGCTGAAGAGATTAATAGTTCTCGGTTTTTGCTTGGCTTTGTTTTGACATAGGGAAAAAAAATAAAAATAGTAAGACAGTCCTAGACTTTTTCTTATTGACAAATATCAGTTTCTACAGGCATGATGGGTTTATCTCCTGTTGCATTAGAAACTAAAGGTCCTTAGTCTCTCTCTTCTTGTGGGAGATAGATGCAGTCTTCAATATTTAATGCTTTACAACATATATCAATATAAAAATAGGTGGTTTGATATATTCACAGTGTTCCCACTTCTGTCAATGTTGGATGCTTCTGTAAATACATTACCTACCACACAACTACTCAAAGAATTAAGGCCAGAAATTAATGTTGGAGTTGAAGTTTCATCCTCAGAAGCATCTACTACTGCTTAGCAGGATATCTTATTTCCAAAGAGATTTTGTTCCTTTGGGTAACTACCTTTACAAGTCAAGATGTCCTTCCTGCATCTTTCCAATTTGTCTAGCTAGAACTTGTAACTGTTTACTTCTTGTGTCTTTTCTGATAGATTAAAGACCCCTTAAGTACCTGGTATTTTCTGTGAAGGTACTTATCCATCATAATCAAATCATCCCTTGGAGCTAAACAGATTGACCTCTTTAGGATTGTAGCCCTAATGAAGAAAACCCCCAAACATTTCTAGCTACAGCTCCCTTTTGAGTCTCTTCTCTGTATCTTCTTAATTTCTTAATAACTGTCAAGAAATGTCCTTCTCCTTTTAGCAACAATTTTAAATTGTATATATAGCAGGTATACAACAATACGTGATAGAAACAAAGCCATACATTATAGCCACACATTCGGAGCTGAAATGTACCAATGAGCTTTTAGCACATTTGTGTACGCAGCAACAGCAAAAATCCTCCCTAAATGTTTTATTTTATAAACTCTTTTTCACTTTTTTTTTGGATAGAAACCTAAAATTATTTTCTGAGAATGCCTTATGTTAACATGGTTTTAGGTTTTACTGTTTTATGCCCTTTTGCAGGTCGTTCTGGTGAACCTGTTGATATGCATAATAGTTTTCTACACTGTGTATTATGTGGTCCTCTCTGTGTGCTTTGCAGTATTCAGGTATGATCTCCCTGTCTTTAGTCTGATATGCTGGCATATCAGACTAAATTTTAAATTTTTAATTTAAAAATTAAAAGATATTTAAAGGAATATGAACCTCATGGGTACATATTCCTTTAAGTATGTCTATTTAAAGGAAGCATCTAGACTGGAGGCATTCTGGCCTGGTTATTCTGTGAACATAATTTTTCAAATTCAGTTGAATTGTTGTACCTGAACTTTCTTCCAAGTGCACAAATTGGCAAGTGGAGACTCAAAACTAATATAAAATGTTGATTCTAATACTCTTCCTTGCAGTTGTACCATGTAAATTAATGAATGTAAGAGAAAAGATGACATGAAAAAAAGGAAAATAAAGATTTTATAGTCAATGAAAAAGACAAATTATATCCCCCTAAGAAGTTACTGATTAGCATGCATAGCACCAAACATCTTAAATAAAAGTGAGCAAGGGCAAAACCACAACTCAGAATGGGACTTAGCGAGCTTGCAAAAACGCAGAGTATGCCATTTGAAATCCTATTTAAAAACTCTCATAATATGTCGTGTAATCACTAAGAGATTACTAAAACTCCCTGTTTAAATGTATTAATTTTGTTTCCACAGGATTAAAATGTTGGATGGTTTGGCACCTTTTGATTTTAAAACAAATCCCTCATGGATTAACCCATATTATTTAGGTAACTGAAGTTTGTTTCTCTTTTTATTTTTTTTCCCCTCACTCAAGAAAATATATTGCATATAGATGTAAACTTGTCTTCCAATGGACAGTATTTTAAAGCTGTTTTAGTAATACCAATGATTTCTGTATTTTAACTACACTGCAATTAAATGTTTATGCATCTTGCCAGAGCTTCTCATTTCTGTACTGCTACTTAACATTCAAGTGAATTTTAGGCTTTTTGTTGAGTTCTTCTTCTCATCTTGCATCATCAGAAGAAAATGTCCTGCTTTGCCACGATGATTCATTTTCATTGCAGAACAATTACCTATATCAAGTTCCTCCACAAAGTTGTTTAATTTAATTTTCATACTGCAGCAAATTTCTTATGAATCACTGGATTCAGATCAGAGAAAAGGGTCACATTTAAGTAATGGCAATTTTGCTTTGGTAATGCTTGAATACAGTGGGCATTAAAATATCAGAATTTGATTGTAGCTCAATCCCTAAAAGTACCTTTATAAATCCTAATACAAATTTCTGCAATGATTCTGAAGCTCTCAAAATACATTCTTTTTGCTAAACTGTCATTCCTAAAAAATTGCATGCATACATAAAATTTTACCAGATTTGTAATCTATTTTACAAAGGCAAACCTCATAATCTGTCAGTAAAATACATAAAGTTCAAAAGTAAATTGGTTAGTTTGTAGGTTAAAAGAGTAATGAAAATGCACGGATGTTTATACAGTGTTAATACCAATTTCAGATGAAGAAAGAACATTTATGTTATGCCAGTGGGGAAAAAAAAAAAAAATTAAAGCATATTCCATTAAAATTATTTTCAGGACGACATGCAATTACTGTATCAGGTAACATGATTTTTTCCCTACAATTTTTATCAGTCAGTTTGTTGCAACATGTTTATATGCCAAAGACAGCAGCTATTTCATACCATCAATTAGCATCCCATCCTCCTTTCTGTCCATCCATGAAAATGACATGGAAGCACAGAACATAAGAGCATCTGTTTAAAACCCAAGGGCATAGAGTCAAAAGATGTCTAAATGATGTTGCAAATGAGACTTTGTTTACTCTGGAGTTTCACTCATTCCTGTTAAAAACAGAATTCTGTCTTAAGATAATCTCAAAATAAAGATGGAAATCAACTCAGTATATCCTTTCTAGATTCCCAGTTTTGTAAAAAAGTTTCCAGAGCATTTGCCTACATTAAAACCCCTTTCTAAATTACTAAATTACTGGCATAATTTAAAGGGATTCATTAAATACGATAAACAAAACATATTATAACGCATTGTGAAACATTAATTTTTAAGTCTTATTTCCCACTTTCCTAACCACATGAGGTTTTTCCAGTTATATTTTTCTTATTTTTTTTAGATTTTTTTTAAGCTGCTCATTGGAAGATCCATCCATCAGTAGGGAGTAATAGACCCTCTAAATAAAATAATAAAATTGGAGGGCACAAAATGCTGCCAAAGTAAATTTCAGTGTATAAATTAAATGAAAAAAAAAAAAAAAGAAATATGGTCTCTCTACTGTCAGTTATGGCAATCATAGGGATTAGGTTATTGCAACAGTAAGAAAAATAAAAAATTCCAATAAAACATTACTTTTATATGCCCATGTACTTAAAAAGAAGAACAGATTGCATTTAGATGGACAATTATCTGAATTACAAACTCATGTTTATGGCCTGTTGTATGTGAACTCAGGACTGAAGCAGAAGGGACATGAAACATTTTCCATGCAAGCCCCTGCTAGCCCACATAGCCACACAGCACCAAGAAAAGCCAGGCTCCTGCTTGTAGGGATGCTAGGCTCTCTGCTCTACCTCCCTTTCTATGTCTTGTCTTTAAATTGTTCTGAGATAGAAATATATGTATAGAGAGATGTAGATGTAGATATTTTGGTACATATACCATAGAAATATATGATACAATGAAGGGAAGAAGCGATGAAGTTTCTCACCAAGCATAACCCCTTAACCACACAATTTTGTTTTGTTTGAGAAAAAAATTACCTATGTCAGTACCAAACAAATCTACTTGGCACCATATGCAAAGAATGTGGATGGTCCCTAAGGAAAATTTTCTTCAAATTTCTCATCTAGGCTACGTAAATCAGTCATAGTGCTATCACTGGTCATAATCCTGTTATTACGTGTTTTTATATAAAATATATAATATTTTAAAGTCTATAGGCAAATCAGGTTACAACCCACACAGATGTCTGTGGCAAAAAAAAAATATCTTTGTATGGAAAACATAAGCATAATATTTAATAGAATCACAGAACCATCTAGGTTGAAAAAGATTTTTAAGATCACTAAGTCCAATCATCAGTGTGGCACCACCATCATGTTCATGTTCACCATTACAGAGTATCATATCCACAGTCTTTTTTAAGTACTTCCAGAGATGGAGACTCCACCACTTCCATGGGCAGTTCCAAAGATTCACAGCCTTTTCTGTGAAAAAAGGTTTCCTAATACCCAATCTATACCTCCCCTGGTACAACTTATGGCCATTTCTGCTCCTCCTGTTGCTGGTTGCCTGGGAGAAGCAGCTCATCCCCACCTGGCTACAGCCTCCTCTCAGGCAGTTGTAGAGAGGGATAAGACCCCCTTGAGACTCCTTTTCTCCAGGCTCACCACTCCCAGCTGCCTCAGCTGCTCTTCAAAGGACTTGTGTTCCAGAACCTTCATTCTGCTGCTCCTCTCTGGGCACACTCCAGCACCTCAATATCTGTCTTGTAGTGAGGGGCCCAAAACTGACCTCAGTGACCTGTAGAAAAATCTGCATAGCTATCTCAGGTGTTTTATCTTCTTATTGCTATCATTTGGAATATGAGAGGAAGTCTTTCAAAACCGTGTTTGGTGAAAATATCCTATTTTCATTTACAGTTCTTGTGATATCCTTGGAAATAACTTTCTTCGTTTGTGGTCTGCTGTTTGCTCTGGTTGTGGAAGAATGGGTTTGGGACTATGCTGTAACAGTTACTATTATTCATATCATCATAACTTCAGTTGGTAAGTAGGTTTACTGCTAAATATTTGCACAGTATCACAAGTTGAAGAAAAAATCCACTATGATTCATCTAATGTATTATTGGACTAATTTAATTATGCCTAAAAGCTAAATACATATGTATCTCTATTTTCCATCCATTTGACTCATGCCTCTATTTAAATCTTCCCATTTAAACTTAATTCTGGATTTTTTGCAGAATTTTTAACCACAATATTCTTATTTAAAAATCAGAGATTTAGTTCATATTCTAACAATTCATATCAAACAGATCCAGGCTAGATACAATTTCTGCATCTGGGAGGTGTGTTTTTTTCAAAAGAAAACATTAATAGTTGTTCATGTCTGGATATTTTAAGAACTACTCATTAACACTTTAGCTCAAGTTCCAAGTGCAAATGGGGTATTGCTTCAGCAAAGTCAGAGCAAATGTTTTAAGTTAGATTATTTGAACTAAATTTCCATGAGGAAAATGAAGCTTTTTACCACTGAAAATCCTTTTTCCCCATGAAACTCTTCCTCTTAAAGAAAATGAAAAGAATTAGCTGCTGTAAATGAGACTCATCATATCTTTTTGCCAGCACCTAGCAATCTCATCTTCTCATGCTGTTTAGCAGAATGCTTCCATGGCTAATTAGGAAATATATTTTAACTCTATCCTTGCCAGACCCTATCTCATATCTATAAAAGAAACTCCTATTGGGAAATTCCCTTTTTTTTTAAACAATGAGGTTAAAATGTTTATTCTAGAATGCAGAAAAAAGAAAATATTTTTGAAAAATTAGGATGCCCTCCCTACTGTAAAGAGATTCATCTTCCATTTTCCATTGATTTGTCCATTTGTCTATTAGCACTTTATAGAGATGTGAGATTTCCCAGTTCCCTGAAAAATTAAGTCAGTGACCAACAGAGACTTTATCTTAGAAAATTAAGCATAATTTATCATCTACTAAATTCAGTGTTCTGGAATTTAAACTTCTGTTATTCCCCATTAATAATTTTTGTATTTAAATCAAGGAATTTACAAAAACTACAAAAAACCCCCCATTTGTACATAATTTATACAGGGAGTTAGTTTCTGTCATTATATTGGATGATGCATCTTGATGTCCCAACAGCCCCAGATTTACCATTGCTTCCTTCAGACGGCAAACCAAACCTCTGCTGGCTGACCCTGAGCTGTCAGCGTATGCAGTGTGTGTCCCAGCCCCCTTTATCACCTCTGTCAGCGTTCTTTGGGGGGAGGCAGTATGGGGTAGGAGAATGGCCCTGCAGTTATCCCACAGTGGGGATGTGGGTCAGCTTGGGTGTGGCCAGGCAGGCACTGGTCAGGACCTAAAGCATTTGTCATTTCACTATATGTAAAACATATAATCTATGAAACATTTGATAGCACAGTGCTCTGCTTACTTGTCCCCATTCTAGCTGTTTTAAAATTTACATTTCTACTTTTCTTCTTCTTGCAGTTATGTCTGAATTCCCTCTGATGCTACATTGGTGGCTGGCATTAGGTATAATTTCATTCTTTACAGTTTAAGTTGCTAAAATCTATGTAAAAAAATAGTGTTTATAATATGAATAGTTTCTATTAAATATCTGTTGCCTCGCTCTGAGAATTGTCAACATTTAAAGAAAAAGTACAGGCTTTTCATTCATATATCTTTTAATGACACAGGTAAATAATGCTGGAGTAGGATTTTCCTCACCTTAGAAAAATACTCTCTTTTAAGGCCAAAATATGCTCATCTTACACTACTCTTGCAAACAGCAGACATGTGACTTGAAATAAATCATGATTAAGTCCTGACTAATCTCAATTAGTCAGGACTTAATCATGACTTATTTCATCTATAATAAGAAGAAATCTCTCTCAGTTCAGGTGTCAGAAAGAAAGTTGTCCAATGTTGTAGTCTTTCTTTATATCCCTTAAAATCAATGGAAAAAAACAGGTACCTTCAGAGGCAAGTTTTATAAACATTATATACAAGTACTTATGATGAGATGAATTTCAGTCATCCCATTTCCTCAAAGTGAATGGCAAAATTACATTTCTGAATGTTTAATTTTCTGTTAAATTGGAAGCACAGATTTTTACATGAGAAGTAGATTATCTTGAAAAGGAGTAGTTAAGGGGAAAGGACTGGCTTCTGTTCTTCTTTCTTTTATTATGGATAACAAGGATCAACAGCTGCAATAAATTCCTAAATGATGGGGAGAGATAGATATATTCCCTGTCCTACAACTGTATTTGCATTAGCAGTAGTGGAGGTTGATGTCTTTGTAAGTAGTTAAAGCCTTGGGTAAAACGTTTAAGCAGGAAAGCTGGTTTGGTTTTTTTTAATTGAAGAAAAAAGAATTTCGGTTTAAATTTTATCATAAAGTCTGTATTCCACTATAAAAATTAATAAAAAACAACCATATATTTTCTTTCAGGATCTGGAGTAATTTCAATGATCTCTGGAGGACAGATTTTGGCATATTTCTTGTTCAAAGACAACTTCATTTACCCAATTCTAGATGACTTTTGAAAAGGAGTATTAGAACTTGTCTTTATATCTATGTGAATTCTACTGTTTCAATAATCAATGTAATTAAAATGAACTGAAGTTAGCAACTGTTTAACTGTGAGCTTAATATTTAGCTTGCCTGACCTCTTGTATCTTATTTTTTTTGGCAATTTCATCACTTCCATCTTTTGTATGTACGTTTTTTATTAATCAACTAATTAGACACACTGTTTCTTTTTTAGAAGCCATAAGGAGGATTAGAGCAATGGTGCAACATTTCTAAAAAATCCTACAAGCAGAAGGAAAACATTTATTTGAATGCAATGCTTTCAGGGTGCCTGTTATCTGTTGTATTTCATGAAATGCTGACTCTAATTCAAGCTGCTGTCAGACCTCTCACAAGCACTGAAAAACTTTTAAGTCTCCCTATCTGGCATAAATCAGTGTAGGTTTAAAGCAGTCTTTACTGATAAACTCCTGGTAAAGAAGAATCGTTGAACAGCACATGTCTCTGCACCTCATTCCATCTTAAAGCTCTCACTTAGAAGCTGCCCAACTCAACAGGAGGCAGAGGTGTATCCCCTAATGTTGGGTTGACCCTTTTTCTTCCAGGGGTGCTACAAGCAAATGTTTTTTATAAAAGCTTCAGGTTGTTTTTGCTTCCACTAATGACTCCTTTATGGTCTGCCTGTGCTGAAAGGAGGAAAGGCAAATGTTACTGACAGACACTTTTCTACATATCTCTCTTTCCTCCCCAGCTACCAGTGGGGGTTTATTGGTAGTGATAATTAAAAACAAAAAACAAACCATAGTAGTGGCATCAATTTACTCCTTATGTCTTTAATAATAATAAAGCTGTAACAGAAAAATTGTGAGAAGTCTACTTAGTCTTAAATATGAAATCCAGTGATTGGATTTCAACTGCAGTTTGCTCAGAAGAGGAAGACTAAATTGCTGTTTGCACAGGAGTGCTGAATGTTGCATTTGCCTTAATCTCACTCAACAGATAATGCCTCTGAAGAATCAGTCCCCTGTTGATCTAATCAAACATCTTCAAATTTATTGCAAGTTTTGAAATTTTCAATTAAGTTCCAGTACTGAAAGTACACGTACAGTGAGAAGCACCATTCAGAAGACTCCCAAAAGAAGGAGTTTCTCATGAATGATAGATATGTAAGTCATTTTAGAGACAAAACAAATATGTAAATCCATAGCACCGAACAGATGTAGACTTTAAAAGTAGTTCAGCATAATATGCTGTATACTGAAGTCAGAAGGGATAATTCTGGAGAGTCAATAAACTGACCAGCCAATCTTCAGAAATATGACTGTGCACATAACAGATACTGTAGTTTGGAAAATATTTGGACGCTTCTTCGAGGTTAGTTTCATTTCAGAACTATACAAAAGGATGGGAAGGAAATAAGGTCTACCATAAATTTGTGCCCATGTTCTCTTCACATAGTTTGTGTGTGTAGGTAGTGTGCCATGTGGCAGAACATGAGTGGATTAGATATAAAGTTAATCCAGGGGTGGAACATGTTTCTGTTTTTAACCTGACAGGATTTTCCTCTATGTGTCAGCCCAGCTTTTAGTAGCTCTGCTGCCCAGTTTTAACATTTTTAACTTTTATTTTCTATTTAAAATTTTAAATCACCAGCAAGAAATACTTTCAGACTAATATTAAGAGTGCTATAGTCACAGTATTTCTTCAAAGTACACACAACTAGGCCAGTGATAGAAAATCAATCACAGCAAGACCTCTGTCAAGGATTAAAAGCATTAGCTCAGCTACTAAAGGCTGATTAGGTTTTTGCATTAATTTCAGATATGGAATTGTGAGGCAATTGCAACATTATTTATTTCATCTTTTCTATCACCTCTATGTTGTGTCCAATGATAAATATTACACCTAATGTTAAAGTGTAGGCAAATTTCATATTATGCAAATGAATGTTAACATATGAGCTACACAAGCTGTATCTGTGTGCCCATTACCTGGTTAGAAGCCTTCAGGTATAGTATCTAATAATACTGTGTGAATCCTAACTGAGGTACCAAAATAGTACTTTTGAATATGACAAACCTGGCTGTTTCTGGAACAAAAATAAAGTCCCACTTGAGCAATTTGCATGTGACTTATTGATAATGGTCAAGACAGTCAAGGTGGCAAAGAAGAGCTGCTGGAAGAGACAAAGGACACTGTCTATGCTTCCCAGCAGACCTGCTGAGGACAGCAAGAAAAGAGCTGCAGAATGAAAACAGAGAAAACAACAGGGACACGTATTTGGAAAAAAGGCACATGAAAACAAGAAATGAGAAGACAGAAACAGACAAGATCAGTGAAACAAGAAAAAAAAATCTGCAGACTGAGTTTTAGCACTGGAGCCTCATGACATGAAACTCGTACGCCACTTACAAGCAGCAATCTGTTTCTCTGTGATGTACACATGATTCTAGAGCAGGTGGTCTCCACATCCATAGCTACAAGCATAATCCGTGATATTATGCTTGTGGCTTCTGCCCCAGGATTTTTAGAATTCTTTGCTCCCTGACTCATCCAGTCATGGGAATATTGTCTAATGTAGTTGTTGTGGGTTTAGTGTGATTTAACCCCTTGTGACGTAGTCTAGCTGTCACAAGTTTGCACATATCCAGGTATCAGTGGGGTTGTAATCAATCTAGAAAAAGTTACAAGCAGAAGGAGATTTCACCGACTTCTTCTGTGAGGAAGAAGATTAGAAATTGCAAACAGAAATCTATGGAACAGTACACAAAAAGCATACCTTAATAACACCATACTTGGAGTAATTTTAAGATTTCTTTTCAGAAGCAAAAAACTTCTTTTCATTATGTCCAACCACTGAGGTAGATTATAGTTCTTGGTTCAACCTTTGCTCTAAAGGGCTCTGCATTCATCCTTGTTCCAAATGGCTAAGTATCTTTTTTGTAACAAAGAATGTGAGTGAAGTGGCAGGGGAGCAGTTGAGACTCTAAACATCTATCCTTAGACTAATACCTATGAAAGTGGCTAATGCCAAAAAATCCCCAAGCTTTGCTCTGGGACCAACAAACTCAATCACATAAAAAAACCCAAAAAATTGCAGAGTAAAGGAAACATTACAATTTTTGGTGGGCATTTTTGCATAAATATAGGTTAAATACTTTTAGCTTCCTAGTGAAGTAAAAAGTTGGTTATTACAAACTAAGCCTGTCATTTTTCCAGCTCTGTAAATTGCTTGATCAACATTTCCATCTCTTTTGTATGCAAACTTTAAAAAGCGAGCAAAACAAAACCTTACACTACTCATTATTTCTGCATTCCTAAAAATACCATCAACTGGGGTACCAATAAATATGAGAAAACACAGTGTGAATAATACTGGATTAGCAGCAATGTAGATGAGTCACCTGCCGTTTCCTGCATTGGATACACATGCACAGGATTCCTGTGGCCCACAGTCTTTTGACCAAATGAGCTTTGTTAAACTGAGAAAAGATGTGAAAGCCTAACACACTCCTTATTCCATCATCTGGTATGTATGTTGACACACCATAAACTTACATCCTTGTTAATCTCCACAGGTTTCCAAAGATTTATTTAACCATTTTTTATTTTCCAAATGTGACGTACTTGGAATAATTATTTCTTGGCTTAAGATCCTGTGTAATCATCCATCTGCTCAGTAATGTCTAATACTCTAATCTCTCTTTTTTTTCTGAGCTAATCATGGCCCCAGACAGCATGCACTCTCTCATTAGATGTCAGAGAGGATAAAGGTCTTAAGACTGGTTATAAAATTTGATGGTGTAATTAATACCTTTATTATTGGCTTTAAAACTTTCAGTGTGAGGCAATGTCCCAACCTCTCCTCTGCTCAAGGAGATTGATATGGCTGCCTTTACAGTTGCTCTTCAGTTGCACCAGGATAATTATCCCTGTTTTGTTGGGCAAGCTTGCTCTATGATGGACTTAGGTCCTACTCCATCCACCAATTCAGGGGGCAAAAGGAATACCTTGCAGTCTTCTCCCAGTTTGTACACCCAGATTTCCTCTGCCAACAAGGGTGAAAGAAGGGAAAGATACGTGCCTAAGTGTTGTCCCAACATGTAGCATGGCCTGGTCTTGGACTAGGTATTTGGGAAGCAGCACTATGGCAGCAAATTCCACAATGAAAACCTGAGGAAAGGTCTTGGCCCCAATCTTTTCAGGTGGCTAGAAAATAGTTGCACTCAGATGGAAGGATGAATGGTTGAAACTCGAGCCTGTAGGGAAGATGTAAATTATGTTACATCCTTGCTCTCACTGTCTTAAAATCTTAAGACTGTTGCAGCCTTTTTTGTTCCTTACATTCCAGGGAAAAGAAATCCTAATAGGAGATTATTTGATGTGCATTTGCAAAAAAGATATGTAAACAAAGGGCTGACTCTTGCTTCCAAAGCAAAGATCCTGTCACCTCTACTGGAACAATATTTATAAAAGGACCACAGTATCCAGATGCTCTCTTAGAGTGATCTTCTCATCAGATTTTCAACATCCAAAAGGAGTGTATAAAAAACCCTATGGGTTATGGCAGAATGTTCAAACACATTAAGAATTACCAGTGTCCGAGCAGTCTTCAAAAACTTCTCAATTCAAATTGAATCTAGACCAATAGCTTTTGAAATATATTGAAAAAAGTGCTTTGATACACTTTGTAAACCTTAATGGGGTTCCACACAAAGAAGTACCATTAAAATTGACAGAAAAGATCAACGTGTTTGATATCCCATATGGTATGGACTGAGAAAATGTGTAGATAATAACCAAATTACACAAGCAAATTCAACAGCAAATTATATTGACATTAACTCAAATTTAGTATTTAAAAATAATCTGTATTACAAGGGATTGTTTTAACACAACTTCTCTGTAAAATTATAGCAAATCCTACACAAGTTGGAGTATTCCTTAGTACGCTCCCAGGAGAGAGAAAGGCAGGCAGTGAGTGACAAAGGCAGAGGCAAGAAGGTGTTTCAAGAATGTAGCAGCTTCAATACTGAGAAAGAATGAAAGAGAACTTAAAGACAATGAGCCAGGTTACCTACCTCAGAGCAATTTTCCATTCTACTGGGAGATGTGCTGATAGCTAGTCCTGGAAAAACTTTTCAGTAAATCAATGATACACAAAAATTCATTTTAAGACACCCAGCACCATCAGTGAGTGCAGCTGATTAAGTTTTGCTTGAAAAAGAAAAAAGGTGAAAGGCGTCAATGTTGGTTCATTTCAGTCCCGTTAGATCTCAGTTGTTCAGGACAGAGCCACAAGGGTACAAGGAATGAGACATTCAGATCTAAAGCACTGAAATCCCTAGATCCCCTGAATCATCAGTCAGTTATTTGGTATGCTATGTTTTACAGCAGTTTTTTAAGCATTCAACCCTTGCTTTAGAAATAAATTTTATTGCCTGAACATTTGCCATTGAAACATTTATAGAAAAATGGAAATTGTAATTGCAAAGCAACTACAGTTTTTCTATTGTTAGGAAATTAAACAACATCAGGTTTTCAAGTTTTGAGCAAATAGTCAGTTTTGAATGAAAATAAAGTTCCACTGAACTGAAATTTTCTCACAAAAATCTGCTTAGACCAGAAGGTGATTTTATTGAAAAAAAACTTTTTCCCCCAAATGATAATGTTTCAGACCTTATTTGTTGTATGTATTTTTAGAATGTGTTATGTATCACTAGATAACATTTGCAGACTGTTCCAGTTGCCGAGGTAACTATGTTATTTTAATGATCAGCAGAGAGGATCATTATGTAAAACATTATGTTAATTTCAAACACAGAAAACTGATGTCTTGCTGTTACCTTGAAGCTGCACCTTTTTTTTTTTTTTTCCCTTTTCCCTTTTCATTTTTCCATGAAAATTAATGGTATAGCTAAGTGCTTGAGTATCCTTTTCAGAGTGATTCAAGTTGGCTTTGAATGAAAAAAAGGCAAAAAATTACACCTGACAATCAACTAATGGCAGATGAAAAAATTCAAACCACCGTATATTTTTACAGGAAGAGTATAGGAAAAATATTTCCATGTATTTTTAATAAACATGGATAGTGTGCAGGAATTCTAGGAAAGCACATCTATAATTTCATTTTTACCTTTGAAACATATTATTATTTAGTTAAGGAAAGAAAATTATAAAGCATATTTGAGTTCTGTTTGTGATAAAGTGCATGTATTTTCCATGATACAGAACATCTGATGAAGATATTAAAAACATGACAATAAGTTTTTGCTTCTTTTATTAGATTATGTATCTATAAGATTACTAGACTATAGTAACAGTACAAATATCACGCATTTACAATTCTACTGCAATCACAAATGCTCTTTCTGAGCCTGTAGAGAAAACCTTGCAAATGTTAGTTCATGGTGCATTTCTGTTCTCAACCCTGCTTTCTCCATTAAAAAAAATTAAAATTATCCAAACTATGTCTCACATAAAGTCTAGGGTTCATAATGACAATTGCTGCTGTAGCACACCAGCCTCACAATGGCAAATTGTCTCAGGCTACCAAATTTAACTCATTTTTGTCACCAGAGTCTTCTTTCACCTCTTCTCTGAAGTTCTGCCTGGAGATTGTGTTAAATTATGGACACTTCATTCTCCAGGTGGAACTGGATGCTTTTATGTATCAGAATATGAGATGCTCAAGACATCTGAGAGCTTCTATATCCTCCTGACACTTCATCATAATCACCTGATCCATTTTAGAGTCAGTGAACTCTTCTGACAATACTCAAAGTGCATTTTGATGGAGTCTATATTTATACGGACTGTACCTCTTCATTCCATGGAGCTTACTCGAATCCTTTCCCAAGGATTTCCTCTGCAGGCAAAGCTCTGACTTCAAAAGGTGGTAGCTCTTTTTCAGATTCTTTGGCCATAATTACACCTAATACACTTCTCTTCTCTTTCAGCCTCACTACCCCGACATGCTCATTTGGCACGCTGAGGTTTGCCAACTTGTACACATCCCAATGATGATTGCAAGTGGAAAATGTAAGAATGGGAAAGAAACCTCAAGAAATTGCATTAGGTCAGCTAGATACTGTAGAAAGAACATACGATGATCAGCTGGGAATAAGCCATCTTTTAGGTAATAGGATTAGAAATTTATTTCCCCCTTCTAACAGCTTATGCCTCACTTGTCCACTGTGGACAAACCAAGTACTTTATCCTGAAAAGCTTTGCTTTCATCTCTAGCATGGTGAAAATAGTGGGCTAAATTTTTAGTCCTTTGAATTATTTAAAATTTTCTGATGGATAGTTTTCTACTAGAAAGTGCTGATTACTCAAAATCTAAAATTCCTTATTGTAAAAATCTTCTGACAGAATATAATCAAAATACATGTGTTACCCTCTTGACTGCTAAAATACACTGGAACGTGATGTAAAAAAAATTAAGTCAAAAAATGGAATAAAGTGAAGAAATACTGAAACAAAACTCCTGAAGTTTATGTTTTATTTCAAACATTTTGGAAAGTCTTTTTATAAATTTTGAAACAGACTTTTCAGAATTTTTTTTCATGGAAACTTTAAATTCTTGCAGGGGAAAAAAGGGAAAAAATTAATATCTGAGTGGAATTTTTAGGCTAGCAAGATGATTTAAACATTTTAGGGAACAAACAGTTTGAATTTTAATAGAATTTTTAAGCTACATCATATTGCTGATCTTTCTGAAAGAAAAAGATGTTTTATGGATAAATACAAGCATGGAATTAGCAAGTAAGTGTTACTTAAGGAACACAACTGAGAGATAACCAATTTTTATTAAGTACAAAACAAATAAGCCAGCTGTGCTAACACTGCTAGAGATGAAACACTACCTCTACTTCGCAGAAAATGGTGTGGAGAGCAGCACAGAGGATGAGAACAAGCTAGAAAGTGAAGGGCAAACATTTTGTTGCTCTGATTGACATGAGCTGAGAAATACAGGAAGTACAGAAAGAATTCATGGAGAGTAAAATAATGGCATTGATGAAACAACAAACTTGAGGATGTGGGCTATAAAAACATATATACAATGAGACAAAAACATACAAGTTGCATATTTACCCTCTGCTAAAAAAAACCCCAAACCTATTTTAACTATCTACATCATCTCCTATATTTGTATAGAATCTGTAATCTGTCTGATTCATTAAACCCCCCAAAACTAAATAAACTTTTCTCACAAATCTGATAGTGTCAAGAATGCATAGACAGAAGGGATTAGAGACTACAGGAAACCACAAACTGAGTTAAAATTCCTATTCTCTGTGGGGATTTTCAAGCAGTTCTTTCTAGAAAAACTGAAATGAAATTAACTGTAGCCAATTTACTTCTAGAGATGTATATATATATAGATAAAATACGGTAAATATGTGTATATATATGCATATGAATATATATATGAATCAATAATAGCTTATCAATTTATAATCAATATAAGATTACATTGTCAATAATAGCTTATTATAATAGTTTACAGAAGTTTAATAGCTTAAGCTTCTAATTTATAGCAAACATTTAAATTGTGTCTTTGTGGTACTAAGCTTACTTTTAAGCTGCCCACAGACCCCAAATACCTCCTGGTGGGCTGGAAACATTTCAGGTACTGTGGGTTATCTTTGTTTATAAGTTTCAGTAGTTTGAATGTTGTCTACACAGTGAAAACCTTCATTAGAGTGAGTCAGTAAGTATATTAGGGAGGCTTTTGTCGCCATGGGTATTGAAACTAATGATGATGAAGTTGAATGCCTGTGGGTAAGAATTAAGGGGAAGGCAGACAAGGCTGACATCCTACTGGGAGGCTGTATTGTCCACCCAGCCAGGAAGAGGAGATGGACAACTTATTCTATAAGCAGCTGGAGAATGTTTCAGGATCACCAGCCCTTGTTCTTGTAGGTGACTTCAACCTGCCGGACATCTGCTGGGAACGTAATGCAGCAGAAAAGAGACCGTCCAGGGAGTTCTTAGTGTGTGGAGGACAGCTTTTTGTCACAGCTGGTGGGTGAGCCCACCAGGGGAAGGACTATGTTAGATCTGCTGTTTGCAAATAGAGATGGGCTGGTGGGAGATGTGGTAGTTGGAGGCCACTTGGGGCATAGTGATCATGAAATCATAGTTCTCGATATTTGGTGAAATCAGGAGGAACACCAATAAGACTTTTACACTGGACTTGTGGAGGGCAGACTTTGGCCTGTTTAGGAGACTTATTCAGAGAGTTCCTTGGGAAGCAGCCCTTAAAAACCAGGGAGTTCAGGAAAGGTGGCCGTGCTTTAAAACAGATCTTGAGGGCACAGGAACAGACTGTCCCTGTGTGCTGAAAGATAAGTCAACAAGGCAAATGTCCAGCCTGGATGGGCAATGAGGTTTTGGAGGAACTTAGGAATGAAAAGAGGATGGATCATCTTTGGAAGGAGGGTCAGGTCTCTCAGGAAGTATTTAAGGGAGTTACTAGGGCATTTACGAAAAAATTTGGGGGGCTAAAGCTCAGTTTGAACTTAATTTGGCAACTTCTATAGAGGATAATAAAAATGCTTAAAATGTTTTTACAAATATATGAGTGGCAAAAGGAAGGGTAAGACCAACCTTTGTTCTCTACTGTATGCAGGAGGGAACTCAGTAACTGCAGATGAGGAGAAGGCAGAAGTGCTCAATGCCTTCTTTGCCTCAGTCTTTAGTGGAAAAACAACTTGCCCTCAGAACAACTGTCCTCTAGGTTGGTTGATGGTGTCAGGGAGCAGAATGGTCTCCCTGCTATGCAGGATGGGGCAGTCAGAGAACTCCTGAGATGCTTGGATATTCATAAATCTATGGGACCAGGTGGGATCTATCCCAGGGTGATGAGGGAGCTGGCAGATGAGCTTGCAAAGGCACTCTCCATCATTTACCAAGAGTCCTGGCTCACTGGGGAGGTTCCAGATGACTGGAAGCTGGCCAATGTGACACCATTCACAAAAAGGGAGGGAAGAAGGACCCTGGTAATTATAGACCAGTTAACCTGACCTCAGTACCTGGTAATGGAGCAGTTTATACTGAGTGTCATCACACAGCACACCCAGGATGGCCAGGGTATCAGACCCAGCCAGCATGGGTTTAGGAGGGGTAGGTCATGTTTGACTAACCTGATCTCCTTTTATGACCAGTGACCTGCCTGGTGGATGTGGGAAGGGCTGTGGATGTTGTCTGTGTGGACTTCAGCAAGGCCTTTGACACTGTCTCCGACAGCATTCCCTGGAAAAGCTGCAGCCCAGGCTTGGACAGGAGCACTCTGTGCTGGGTTAGGAACTGGCTGGATGGCCAGGCCCAGGGAGTGGTGGTGAACGGTGCTGCATCCAGCTGGGGGCCAGTGACCAGTGGTGTCCCTCAGGGGTCTGTGCTGGGGCCAGAGCTGTTCAATATTTTTATTGATGACATGGATGAGGGAATTGAGTCTTTCATTAGTAAATTTGCAGATGACACTAAGCTGGGAGCATGTGCTGATCTGTTGGAAGGTAGGAGGGCTCTGCAGAGAGACCTGGAACAGTTGGGTGGATGGGTGGAATCCAATGGGATGAAGTTTAATAGGTCCAAGTGCTGAGTGCTGCATTTTGGCCACAATAACCCCTTGCAATGTCACAGGCTGGGATGGTGTGGCTGGACAGTGCCCAGGCAGAAAGGGACCTGGGGGTGCTGGTGACAGCAGCTGGACATGAGCCAGCAGTGTGCCCTGGGGCCAAGAAGGCCAAGGGCATTGTGGCCTGGATCAGGAATGGTGTGGCCATCAGGAGCAGGGAGGTCATTCTCCCCCTGTGCTGGGCACTGGTGAGGCCACACCTGGAGTGCTGTGTCCAGTTCTGGCCCCTCAGTTTGGGAAGGACATTGAGATGCTTGAGCGTGTCCAGAGGAGGCAACGAGGCTGGTGAGGGGCCAGGAACACAAACCCTGTGAGGAACTCTCTCTCTTAGCCTGGAGAAAAGGAGACTCAGAGGTGACCTCACCACTCTCTACAACTCCCTGAAAAGTGGCTGTAGTCAGGTGGGGTCGGTCTCTTTCTCCAGGCAGGAACTGACAGAACGAGAGGACACAGTGTTAAGCTGTGCCAAGGGAAATAGAGGTTGGATATTAGGAAAAAGTTTTTAGGGAAAGGGTGATAAAGTACTGGAATGGTCTGTCCAGGGAGGTGGTGGAGTCACCATCCCTGTGTGTGTTTTAAAAAAGATTGGATGTGGCACTCGGTGCCATGGTTTAGTTGAGGTTTTAGGGCATGGGTAGGACTTGATCTTGGAATGTCTCTTCCAGCCTAGGGATTCTGTAATTCAATCAAGCATTTTGAGTCAGAAAACATGAAATGCAGTTTGGTGTGCAAGCTTTCTTCATAGAAGGTAATGTGTGTGTGCATTATGAATGTCTTTGAATTACACTTAACAAATACAACATTTTCAAGAGTCTTGTCTTGTTCAGTGCTCACAGTGGATGCACAAGAAGGCGAGAATAAGGCTGAAGAGATACTCTTAATTTGCAGTGAACCAGAAATTAAGTAATTAATAATCATATATTTGAATACATGGGTCTATTTTCTAATCACTTGTTCTGCTCTCATTTAGGTTGCTCTTCACAGCAATAAAGACCCCAGAATTTTCTCCATAACCCAAATCAAACAGATATAAAAATTACTTATATGTGGTTTATATGAGGAAGTCGTCCACTGTAAAGATGAAATTTCAAGAGATCCAAGATTAAGTAGAGCTTTATATATCGACGTTTCAGTACCCTGATGGTAAGCCAATGATGTTTTATTGCTCCCAGCCTGAATTTGGCTGCCCTCTGCTTCAGTCCTTTTGGTCCTTACTGGTAGATTAAAGAAGTGTGACAAATCCTCCCGAGTAAACACTAACACGCCATAATCAAACCACTTCTCCTTTCCGAGCTCTGCTGAGCTGAATGGAGCGCAGACATCGGTTTCGTACGGCGACGCAGGTTGTCCAGTCTAACCATGACCTTCCTTGCCCCTCGTTTAACTCTTCCGCCCTGAGCAGCGTTTGAGAGAGGCACCGGCTTCCCCCTCCCTCGGGGCACCCGCGCCGCGCCTCCCTTTCCCTCTGCCCCTGTCCCGACACCAGCGGGGTGTCCCCACCGCCGGCGGGCGCTGAGCGGAGCGGAGGCACCGGGCGGCACTCCCCTCGCTCCCACTCGCCAGGATGCGCTGGGGTCGCGGCCCAGCCGCCCCTCGGCGCCCGCCCCGCCGCAGGAGCACTGCCCGCGGGCGGGTGGCCGCAGGAGGGGGCGAGGTCGGGCGGTGCCGGGGGGAGCCCCGGCCCCGCCTCTGCCCGGGCGGGGCGGCGGTGGCCGAGCGTCCGCGGCGGCGGCGGAGCGGGCAGGGCACGGCCGAGGGGCGAAGCCGCTGCCGCCCGAGGGGCCGAGAGCGGTGAAGCAGCAGCGAGGGGCCGCTGGCGGAGGAGTGCCCGGGTAGCGGCTCCCTTGTCATCGCGTGTCCCTCCCGTCCCCGAGGCAGCGGCGGGGAAGGCGACCCGGGAAGATGGTGACCGTGGTGACGAAGCTGGTGCACTACCTGCACCTGAGGTAAGGGCGGGCGAGCGCGGCCGCGGCGCTGCTCCTCCGGCCGGGCGCGACACCCAGGAGGGACCCGCGGTGCGGTGCGGGTGGCAGTGGCAGTGGCGGGGCTGTCACCGCGGCCGGGAGCCTGTCCTGGCCCGGCCGAGCGCTCCCGCCCCGCTCCGCTCCCCTCCGCGTCCGGCTCTTGGCAGCCGCTCCCCTCCGCGCTTCCAGCGGCTCCGCGGGACAGCAAGGCGCGTTTGTGGAAAACGCCCGTCATCAGCCTAAAGTCTGGAAAGTCGGTGTCCCTACAGTATCGTGTAGTGTAATTACAGTAGCATGGATTAGACAAATTGCATATTTAGCCTTTTTTCTTAATATTTTTTTTTAATACGGCTTCTGTCAGGATGCATTACTAAGCCGTTTTTCCCAGCATCATCTATTCTAATGAGAATTTAGCCGGCAAATACAGCATTTGTGCACTGAGTGGAGGAAAAGCAAAAAAAGTGTGCACTTCTGGTGATGTTCCACTTGTGTTTTGTTGAATCACTGTTTCTCCCCGTGTATGAACACTTGATGTAAATCAAAAGAGTTGATCGAAAACTTAAATAACACGTATCAAGAATTGCAAACAGAAATTTAATTTCTGAACGTGATGATATTTTAGTGTAGCATTTTCACATAAGGCTGCTCCAAGAGTTGATTTCATTATCTAATTCTTTTTCAAGTTAGCCATAGGAATGAGTAGAAAAAAGGGCAATCAATTGTACTGTAACTTTTTATTGGTATGGTTTAAGACTTGATTCCTGGAATACTTGCAGTCTGTAGATATTTTTTAAACACTATTGAAATAACAATACTTTGAAATGAATTGCGTGAGAGAAATATGTAACATCACCAGTTTTACCTGTTTTGTTTTTTTTTTTCACTGATTTAACTGCTACAATTATTAAACTTATTCTGTAAGTCTGACCAAAATCACAGCTCTAATTTTATAAATGTATGTGGTTTTATACCGTGTTACTTTGCTGGGCAAATAGAGAAGGAAGTCAAGAAGGAAAAACCCCTGCCAATTCCTTACTCTGGCCTCTCTTCTGTTGTTCTCCTCTAAGAGTTGTCATTTGTTTAGAGGAATATTCCTGCTGGTTTTGAACCAGAGCTTCATGGCTATATTTGCTTTATAAACATCAGACTAAAAATAAAAGAATCTCAGCCTCAAACACTTTATAATATAAAGGGAATTAGGCAACAGCAATTAGTGCAGACAGCTGAATGAATGCAGCAAAGTGAAAAAGTTACGTTCCTTACCCAGTGACAGCCTGATCACTGTCAAGTATTTTGTAGATAACATGAGAAAAGATACAAAAAGGCTGACAAGTTCAATAAACTTTAAGGATGCTCTTTTCACACTGGATGAGCTTCAAGGCATTGAGAAGGAGTGAAAAGCATACCTGAAAATTTGATAAATGCCTGGTCAGTGCCCTAGCTGAAGACAGAGTTAGAGTAGTTTAGTACTGGGTGAAAGAAGTCAATAAAATTAGGGAAGATGTTAAGAAGTCAATTAATTTTCTTTTATATGAGAAGTAGGGCTGTTGGAGATATGGCTGAAAAGGGATGCAGTAAATGCAACATTTGAAAAACTGAAGGCTATTAGTCCTAAATGAACATGAGTAAGGATAAATTTCCATTGGTCAGTGCTAAACAAGAGCATAGATACTTCACTGAGTATTACTGGAGTGGTAAATAGTGGCAGTATCTGACAGGATATAAATTAGCAAAAGGTGTTCCCTAAAACCAGTACCCATCAGCAGGACAGGGAAGATTTGCATGTTTGGTCATCTTTACTGAGTCTGTAGTGAGTGTGGATTGATTTTAGCAAGATCATGTCATACTTTTTTTCCCATTTATGTCACAAAATCATGATAGATAGGGGATGGATGTTTCAGTCAATATCAGTCAGACACAAAAAACTATTATTAGGTATTACCAGGTGCTTATTTTTTGCCAACTTTAGTAAGTGACCAGCAATATAAAAATGAATCCAGAAAACAGTAATGTAGAAATGAGTGTATAGATATGAAACTGTCTGACATATTCTTGAAATACTATGATTCCTGGTTAAATAATTTTAGTAGGTTTCTGGATACCACACCATAATATTTATTTTACGATTCATGAGAATGGAAGTATGAAACCAATGAAAACCAATTAACAGCAAGGAACCCCAAAAAATTAGCTGTCAGACTGAGTTAAGAATAGTTAGGTAGCTGCTTTGATGGCAAAAATGCTTCTCATCAGCATTACGTCTTTTTCTCACCCTAGGCAGAAATGCTAAGGGTAAGTTGTACCTCCTATATTCTGTGTAAATTCTTAATCATTGAGTCCCAGTCCATGAATTTAATTTTAAGGTTCTGCCACAGTTAAGTGAATAACTACTATGCTAATATATATTAAGAAAAAATATTTAAATATTAAAAATTGTGCTTCATAAATTTCTAAGAAAAGAATTTATGACAAGATTAGACTATGACAATAAAATAGTAGACTGGGCAGCCCAAAGAATTACTATAATCAGATCCTTAGAGAACAGTAACTATGCCCTTAATTCAGGTCTTACTGTGAAGTAGATAATTTATTCAAATCACTTTAGGACTTGCACAGTCAGCAGAAATGTGGACATCATAGGAACCTATCTTTGAATTTGACGCCTTGCAAAGCACAGGATCCTAAAGCTGCAGGAATTATACTAGAACCTAGGGCACTATCCAACTGCTCCAAAAAGTCCCCTTTTGAAAATCAGAAGTAAATACACTGAAATGCAATGCTCATGATGCTAGAAGAAACCATGTAGCAGTTCTTGGTATCTTATACTTACTTCAGTTAATTACCTTTCACAGAGCATGGTTCTATACCATTTAAACCCCATTCTGCTGAGTCATAAACTTCTGATTAGTTTCAGTCAGGCAAAAAGCAGGCTCACTAATGGGAATGGATCAGCCAAGAAATTAATTGTAAAAATACTAAATTAGGTTCTCAGCAAGGTGAGATGCTTTCATATAAATATACTTAATGTAATTATCTCTGTAGAAGTAAAGATTGTGCACCAAGTGAGAGCAAAGCAGTGCACAAAAAAAAGAAATGAGCAGTGATTCTTGAGAACAACAAACAAAGGAGATGGCAGGAGATAGAGCAGTTTGCAATGACAACACCAGGCAACACAAGCAAACTGAAGACAAAGATGCAGACTTATGAATGTAAGACATTCATGAGGAGAGTGAACATTCGATGCTACCAAGGAGATTTCCACAGTAAATTGTATTGCAGAAATTCAAACTGAAGCATGGCTGGTGTAGCTCATTTTAGGAAATGCAAATTCTTAAGGTACACATGCAGAAAAGTGCAATCCCAGGCTTGAAATGTTATTTTGGAAGTTCAGGTTTTTTTATCAATTAATTATTAGTTTTCACAACCTGTCTCTGAAAGTGGTCACATGAAATACAATAGGATTTTTAGTTGAAGCAGCAACTAATAAGACTATTTTGGAGCTGTCATGAGATTCCTGCTTTTTTATATGAAATACTTATATCTTTAAAAAGTTTTCCAGTAAATCAAAGAAACTTCTCCTGACACTGTCAGTTATATCTTACTTCATCCCTCTGATTCCAATATCTTTACACTCACCAAAAGCTCTCACACAGGTTGTGCAGCTTTGGAATGTAAGCGAACTTAACAAAAATGCATGGTTTGGGTCTGCATGGTTTAAGACGTGGCTGAATCCTGCCTGAGCAATGTTTCTAACTGGCCTGGCACATTTTTCCTAATGGAGCTTCAGTTCAAGAAGTTTGGACACTGTACTGATGCTACTCCAGCACCTCAGCATGTGGTGGTGCATGGTTATTTTGAGGAAGGAGGACCTTTCCTTCTCCTCCCTCCTGAGAGGATGAAGAAGGAGAGGAAGGAACACCTCGTACTTAGAGGTCCAGCAGAGGTTGAAGCTGTTGTTACAAAAACACAGAGTCTGGACCTCTTTGTTCAGCATCCCTGGCTACCATCCTAGAGCAAAGGGTTTCCCTGTGAATTTTTTTCAGAAGTTTCATGTTTCTCTTAGAGCATCCCCGGGAACTGTGATGATTTTTGGGCTTGATACTACTGTGGCCATCTCTGATGGTCAAGTAAAGGACACAGGGTTCTGCTGAGTGCTGCAGGTGAGGTTAGAGCACAGGTATTATTTTATGGCTCCTTATGTTCTTGCAGTAGCATACAAATGGTCTGCACGGACTGTTGGCTGGTCTTTCATTCTTACCAGCCCCTCCTCTCCCATAAAGCTTAAAACGGTTTTCATATTGGGACACACAGTCCTGAAGTAATGTTGTTGACTTCTGAAGTTCTTGAATTCCTTTTCTTTTAGAAGCTTAATGTCTCCTTAATGTATTTTTTTTTTAATATCTAGTGTAGCCACGCTCTACTGTTCCTTATACCCTGGTGTAGGAACAAAAGACATAAAGATGCCAGGTTGAAAAGAACTTTCTGTCTCTCTGAGTGCTACCTTGTGGCTTGTAAAAAAGCTACTGTGTTTAATCCACTTCATGAGCATACTGAGCTTTTTAAAAGATTAGGCTGTTTGTCCTTCTTGATGGGTGTGCTGGAACCATTCTCCTCTGGAAATTTAGAAACTAATTTCTAATTTTCTACCTACAGTTGCCAGTGGAAAGTTTTTACATATTTCTTTGTATTGACATTGTCCGTGAAAAGAGATTGATTTTCCCACTCAAGATATATATGTTCATGAGTACTCACAAACAGGAATTTTATTATTGCTTCTTAGCTGCTCATGCTGAGTTGATTCTGCTCTTTTCCATGTAGCTGTCCACATTTGGCCACATCTTTCTCGATTATGAGTGATTGGAAGTGACATTACAGTTTTACTTAATGAATGCCTGTGATATTAAGTCTCCTATCTAGCCTGATATAGCTAGATGTACACAGAACCACTCATACCTTTTTATTGCTGTACAACACTATGTTTGGTGTTTGCCTTATGACAAATTAGTATCTGTCATTTCCAAGTGATGAGCCCCCTGGCTTATGGCATAAAATGTAGTTATTAAGTCTATTAAATTCATGCAGTTGTGTATGATTTTTTATTTTTTCAGTCCTTTCATTAATCTGTTTTTTCTGTATAATATCTGGGACTTCCTTTAAATTGATATCCTTAATTTTATAATATCAGTAAATTTCACATTCTTCTTTCTGTGCCAAAGTTGTGAATGAAAATATCAAATAATAAGATCATTAGAAGGGAAACCAGAGAAATTTTAATAGGAAGACTCCCCCAATTTATTGGTTTGTTTTTCAGTGTAATGTATTGCTGTCTTTTTTCAGATAAGCCTTTCCCTTGTTTACAACTTGCACTGTTCCCACTCTCCTGTTTGTTTAGCTCTGTATGTAGTTATAATCCTTATGTGTTCCAGTATCAAATGCAATACTGAAGGCCATATAGGGTAGGTCTCCTGCAGCCCCAACTCCTTAATATAAGATATTTTATTATTAAAATCTCTATTTACCTTGGTAAAGGTAAAGAATGCTTTGTATTTTATCCCAGTTCTCCATTTTCTGCCACATCTCAAAATATGCTTTTCTTTGAAGCTCTTAAAGAAAGACTTGCACACTGTCAAGCTCAGAGTAACAGGTGTAAAGTTGCCAGTTTTTCAGTTTTTCTCTTTCTGAGTTATATTTGTTGTGTTATGTTGACATTCTCTGGTAATATGCCATCACTTGAGCTGATAGATTTTTGTAATCACTTACTATTGAATTCTTAGGGAAATTATTTCAATATCTGGGACAGATGATTATCTGTTCTGCCTGTCTTAATTTTACCAAACCTTAAAAACTTTGCTTCTTGCTTGAATACAAGGTAGTATTACCCACAGATTTTCTGGACTAGTCTGTCAGATTTTCAGGCTTTTGCTGTCATTATCATGACAGAATATTGAGTCAGGAAGTTTTGGGATGGCCATGCCAACATTATCTTTGACTTCATTCTAACTGTGCAGCAACTTCATTGCCATTAAATTTCTCATTTTCTCTGTACTGTCAAAGAATACTATACATAATTTAGTTTATATTGTTAGGTGTCAAGACTTGTGAACTGTAAGGAGCCTGCTTGACATTTGGCAATTTTTACTTTATCCCTACATATCTGACTTTTAACATAGAATTTTCTTGCCATCTCCTGCTGTTCCTCCCTTGTGAGAGCTCTCAGGACTTCTGAACAATGAACCAATATGATTTTGCAGAAAGCTATTTATTGTTTACATGATACACTTACTTATTCATTCTAAAACTACTGTTCACACGAACACTCATCTTTTCATTGGTGCCCTTATCTTGTCCATGTGCTCTGCATGCACTCCTCAGGGCACAGGACTGCTTACAGTCCAGGTGCTCAACTGTCCTCTGTTATCTGGCTCTTGTTTTCTTGCTTTTCAGCTTCTTTTTTCTTATTTTTAGAACAGCATATGTCTCAGCAACCTTGAGAAATTCCAGAGGGTCTGATAAGAAACTCTACAGACAGTTTGGCTGGTGCATATTATGGCCCAAGCTGTTCAGATGCATTGCTCCACTCCCTCCCCACTTCTTTCTTGTAGACTTTTTGCTCATACTTTATACAGTGTTTAGATAAATCCATTTCTTTTCTCAACTGAAGATGCTGCACACTTGTCAGTGATCTTTATGGAGCTCCCAACCCTTTTCCTTCAGAAGATACTGAATATCTGAGAAACCTGTGGTGAGGCTGTGGAACAGTGAACTCAAGGTCTTTAGGCTTGGGAATAATCTGTGTATAAGCCTGAACTCTTATTTTTATTTAAAACTGACATGCAAAGAAAAAAGCATGCAGTCAGCAAAATGCTAGTAGTAACTACATGCTATTTAAAGTTGTCAGTTCAGCTCATTTTGACTAAAAAGGATTACTAAATGATTGTATTTCCAGCTCTGCAAAGAAGTCACACTCTTCCATCAGCACTTTTGGCTCAAGAAGAAGATATTTGTTCATCAGTGCTTTGAAATGGCTTAAACCACTTTCTGACCAATCTATGATAAATCACAAAAAAATTCTCAGAGTGAATTAAGAGCTTCAACCCAGAAGTTTTCCCTCAACTGAATTTAATTAGATCTTTGACTAGAGGCCATCACTGATGTTTTGTTATAATTTATCAGAGCCCCAGGAACATGCCTAGGGACACTCATCATTTCAGCTTCTCACCAGGCTTGCCAGATGCAATAGAACGGAAGAGAGACACTTGTACTGTTTTGAGGCAGAAGGTGACCTTGGGCACCAAGGAGAAGGATGGTTGGCAGATATTTCCCAGACACCATCTACTGTCTTTGATGCTACCTGTCAAACCAGGCATGGCCTTGTCTGGGTAGCCCATGTGGTGGCTGTTCCACTGGAAAGGAGATGGCTGCAGTAACTGTGAGCTTGTTTTCCTCATTCTCTTAGGGAGTACAACAGTACGTGTGGCATACACATACCCCTTCATTCCCTCACTCTTCCTGCTCAGATGCTTATTTCCTTCAGTTCTTCCTGACATATCATCTTGGCAAAACTGACTGCAGTAAGGATTGAAAAGCCTAATATTACCTTTCTTTTCTTTTTCTTTTTTTTTTCTTTTTTTCTCCTGCAAGGGTGATCAATAGAATCAATGGATACTTGATTTCTATCATGTAATAAGTATAATTTTATCAGCCTCATTCCTCCATTGTACTTTCAAAACTTCCTTCATAATCTCCTGATTAAAAAAAGAAGTCAGTGTGGCCATCAAAGTCCATCAGCTTGGAGGGAAGGGTTGCATCACTTCAATAATTTTTCTTTCCGTACCACAAGGATCAAAATGAAAAACAGTGCTGTATAAAGTAAGTTTTGAGATGTCAGAAATGTAAAGCAAGAGCAGTGAAAATTAATAGAAAGTCAACTCAAGAAAATAATATAGACAAGCACATTTTACTTACTAGAAGCCAGCAACCCAGAAAGAGATTTTAGGCACTATGTGTCTCAATGAGATGCAGAAATTTAATCAGGACATTTTGTGGACTTAAGCAATGATATGGCAAGAACTTGGTGACTTTGAGAAAAAACAGGATATAGTTGCAGTTGTAAAAAATGTTCTTCCTAGGGAGCATAGTAACAAATAGTGATAACAAAGAAATGCATGCCAATACCATTAAAAATGTCCACGTAGATTGAAAAGCAGAATACAAGAAAAAGCAAAAAAAGGGCCAAGAATGACATTTGGAGGCAAACTCAACACAAAGATGTCCAGCAGAAATGAAGTAGTGATAGGCATTCAATAAATTTAATGTTTTTAAGAACAGAAATGCTAATACTTCATGTACGCTGAAAAATAAGCTTGAAGTCAAGACACATATCATCAACTAAAAATTCTGTTTATTTCTTACTTGCATCAAGTCTGGACAAAGTTTTTTTTCTTATTGTATTTGATTCTGCTCTCAGAGCTGGAATGTCTGTAGCTAGTGAAGTGGTGAATATCCTCATACTCGTGACAAGGACATGCATTGGCATCGTGGACTTTATCGCAATTTCTGAGATAAAATCAGATGGCCTAGGGATTTACGCAAAGTAGTGAGAGCCAGACCTACATTCTCTTGTTTACAGATATCTTTACCTTCATTTCCTTTCTGCAGAATTGACATTTCCTCTAGCAATAATGAGAGAATCCCTCCCCTTCTCTACAGGTGGAAACCAACCCCTATAGTCCAAGTTATAACGCTGTCCAATTTTTAAGGTTTTCTCCAAACCCCAGGTTTGGGGACACTACAGCAAAGGGTGGGTGCAAGAAGAGAACTGATCTATCATGTATTTTTCCTGTAGGAAATTTTAGTTCTGTGAAAAGAATTTTAGTCCTTTCTTTTCTTCCCAGCAGAGAAACATATGGCCCTGCATTTGGTGGCCAGCACTAGCAACAGATTAACATCTCCCATAAATGCTACATTTTGCTATTATGACAGTAAATGCTATTAGACCTGGGCATAATGAGACAAGAGATTTCATAACCACAGAAAAGCACATATTCTCTACAAATTAGGGACATGGTATTGATTTATAATTACATATATAAGACAGAATGGTTTATATCTCCAGTAATCTTTAAAGGCTACCATCTGTCTCTAGACAAACTTAAGAAGGAAACTTAATTTGGATAAAAACCTGCTTGGATAGTTAATTCAGTTAAGGGATCAATTTCTAATAAAATTGAAGGATTGGGCTGTGTGATAATCCTTTGAACTACCTGCAGCAGCAAATTCATCCTCAGCTTTTCTTCCCTACAGTGCCACACTGGCTCTCAGCTTTCTGGTAAGTCAGGAAAAGGTGATTTACCCAGTAAGGTAAATAAAAACTGATTGAAACAAAATTGAAAGAATTATAAAACTACTGCTGTTGTAATATTAATAAAAGCAGTAAAACTCATCAAAACATAGATGATGATAAAAGAATGTTAAAGTATGTAGTAGTGATATAATGTAAGTAGATGTTTCTAAGATTCTTTTAAAAATAAGAATTATGAATGCATGCACATGTACATGTACTTGGTAGAAATGGGATCAACAAAGGCCTTCAATGTTATTGGACAGACAGATATGAAATGAGGACAGAACAGAGGTATTTAAGTAAATATCACTTTGAAATGTCTTAGTTGTTTCCATGCAATGAGCTGCTTGGTATTTACCGACTCCCCCTGCACTCTCTGCCCTTAGCAACTTCCCTTGAACTCTCTCATGCAGCAGAGTATAAGGTCCAGATCAATTTGATAAATAGGAAATCATAATTTGCTGTTTATGATAGATTTAAGTGTGGTAAGGGATGTTATGTTTTCTTTCAAGGTGTCTTTAGAGCCAACGTAGAGACACCGTTTTAATGTTCTGGGCTCGATGGTGTTGGCAATTTAATGCTTTACATCGGATTTGTAAATCCCACATGACATTTTTATTAAAGGAAATATTACTTCATCTACTACACTGCTAACAACAGCATTTAGTTTCCCTAGGTAAGTGAGAAGTTCAGGCCAGTGTCAGAGCTTAGCTACATTAGCCATTTGTGGTAAAAGAAAAGCCTCTATTAGTGCTTATGCACTAGGATTAAGATGACTTGAATGCTGTAATCCTTCCTGTTCGACTATTGGCATCGTGCTGCCATCTGACAACAGCTATTTCCTTCTTAATCTGACAGAAAAAAATGTTGGTAGATTGTTGCTTGCACCATTAAAAGCTCAGTTGTTCCATTTTATGTTTTAGTAAATATGAACAGTGTTTAATAATAAAACCCTCTTTTTGTATCCATGTGTTACATATAGCACAGTCTTGTTTACTTTTGTCCTCTGCTTTAGTAAGTACCTGAAGAGCTGACAGACATTGCTCTGCACCAGCATTTTATTTTTTGTTCTGTAGTTAGGAAGAATGGGATCCAAAACTTGTCATGAGGAAAAAACCCAGGCATTTGGGGCACATAAGAAAAATGAGTAAGCACTGCATGTCATGGGACTTTGTAATCACCACTCTTGGCAGAAGGCCAAACATGGAGTTCATAGAGCCTTTTGAGGCTACTGGAGCTGGAGGGTCCTGCCTTGGAACTGGGTATCAGGCTGACATCTCTGCATTTCCTGACAGCTGCTACTTTCAAGATGCGCAAATACATTTGCCTCATCTATTCCTTGAGCCTCAAATTGTGGGGGTACTTAGGTGGATCTTGGAGTTCCAAAACTCATCGATGAGAGTCTGGTTTGAACACTGTTGGATCACAGTCCCATTATAGGTGTTGGTTTAACTGACAGCTACTGGTATGCCCACATATATTGAATACATTTGGTATTGGACATAAAAGTTTGCTAAATGACAAAGTATTCCTCGACAGCAGAAGACTGAGGATTTGTATTTTTCTTTTTTTAAACACAAAAATCTCCTTCTGAGTTGGTGATGCACAGAATAGTGACCACCACTGGCTGTGAAGCTGGAGAATTTAATTAAAGATCCTGTCCTTTATGTGTGGTTTCTGAGTTTAGCTTGGGAACACAATGGAATTCAGACATGGATAAAGAGGAGGAAATAAAGAGTTGCATTAAAAATCAGGCAAATAATTCTGTACGTTTCAAAATTGTAAACTTTATTATAATTTCAGATTAAATCCTTTGAATAGAAAACACAGATGTCAATATTTACAAGAACAATGGAAGCTACAGAAGGCAGCTGATTTGCACCCACTGTTACCCATCACTGTGTGTAGGTGTGCTGTAAATCAACTCAGGGGTACAAATATCTTTAATACACAGGAAAAGGGGAAAGGATTGTGTGAGTGTCAGATTAGGAACTGTTTTGCTCTGATCCAGACAATTATAGCAAACAATTCTAATTATTGATGGCAGAAATACTCAAAGTCATGTCAGAATTTCCAGCAGCGGAAATCTCAGCTTCTGGGAAAAATGGATTTATGTCCAAAGTCTCCTAAAATGTGCCTTCTCTAGCCCAGTAGCTGTTGAGGGAAGTGAAAGCAAAGCTGCTGTCTATTTTGCAAAACACAAAATATTGTGAATAGCAGGATAGAAAGGAAAAATGGTTCTACTTTTCTGTCTACTCTTCTTATCAGGTATGCACTCCAACAAAATAAAATTCCTTAATATTGGTGGTTGATGGTTCCTCAGGCTGGAACACCCACCCCATGAACTGGCTGTACAGAGACTGAATTTCTCATTCATTTCTGGAATCAAGCTCTGGAATTTGTGCAATTGAATTAATTTGTAATTCAGAGGATCTTTGAACCTGCTCCTATATTAGCTAAGAGCTATGTTGAGATTGTTAACTTAGCAAATCATTTGGTTCTGCAGTTCTCCTTTGTGTTAGCTGCTTCCAGTAATGAGACTTCATATGCAAATACAAATAGCTGGAGCAAAGTAAAAATCTCTAGGTCTTAACAGATAAAATTAAATATTGCAGGTATTTTCATGACACTGCAGAATGTGTGAATAGTGATCAAGTGTTTAGGAATGAAATGGAAGGAAACAAAATATGGAATTCTCTGCTAATATTAAAGATCTGCTGTGCAAACTGTATTTAACACCATCTTCAAACAGATGAGTTCTTGGGAGTATTCTCAAGGGGAATTGTTTTATTTGCTCCATCTATCTTGGTTTAACCTGAAGTAAATGAAGTTTATTTAAAATTCATTCTTGGGTTTCAGTCCTACTGACTCAAACATAACACCAAAACCAAACAATCAGCAAGACAGTCTTTGGGCATCAGTATGAGCTGCATTTGAGCTCTGGCGATGCCTTCAAGTGTAATTTTTCAAAGGACATGGATCTGATAATATATACTCATATTCTACAGACAGAACTGATTTTTTTTTTTTTTAGGAAGTCTTCTAATCCTGAGCTGTTCTAAATATTTTTACCTTTTGCTGTAGGAAAATGCACTTGACAGATTTTGTTCATTAACTCAAAATATCACTCAGAAATTCAGAGTGATGAAGATGTCTTTCTGTTTATCCACTGACATTTTTGATATTTACATTTTCAATCAGGGCATTAACACAACAGTTTTGCTGACTAAAGTGCACTGTTAAAATTTAAAGGCATGTTTATTTTGTGAATACATAATTCACTGAATTAAGATAACACTGAACATCCACTACGAGCAGGGAAGATGGCTTGCAATTTAGAAAGGGGCCTGTGTTCTGCAGATAAGTACACTGACAGTGTTACTCTGTGTTTAAAATGTTTCAGCTACAGGGGTTAGAGTTGAAGAATTGCTTCATTTCGGCAAAGCTGGAGGAGGAGAACCTGTACATTGCAAAATCCATGACTGGGAATGTGTTCCTGAGAATTACTTGTGACAGCTGCATGTTAAATGTGGTCCAAATTTCCTTGAAAGGTGATGGTTTTAAATCTAATCAGGAAATTGTATCCTCATAAAGTTCAATAAATTCAATCTTTAATTAAATAGAATGTGTTACTTTGAAAAAAATAAAAATTAAATAATGCAGCATAAAAAAAGATACTTTTTTCTAATGTCCTATATATTGAATAATAATTTCTGTTTTTTGTCATTTTCATGCATTTCCATTACTTTCATTGTTGCACAGAGCAAGAATTATTTTAAATTATGGGCTTTTTGAATATAAAATTAGCTCGACTGATATGGACAGAATGTCCATCTCCTTGGTATCCTAGTTGTTTAAAAGACACCCATAAAAGAGTTTTAAAGAAGGGGCAATATTCTCAATATTTTCACTTGCAGCCATATGCTGCCAGGCAATTCCTGAGCCAGATATTCTTTCTGTGTATTTAGCAATAGTCCATGGATATATTTTCCGCAAACATGTGTGGTCTTGCCGAGAACTCGTATAATCTTTTAGCTTCACCAGCATCCTGTGGCAAGCAATAACTCTGAGTAATGACACATTATGTGAAATGCCACCCCCTTCAGTTTGTTTCGAATCAGTTTCTTAATTGTAGTTACTGTTAAATTCCCTTAGTGCTGCCGCTGGAAGAGACAGTGAACAATCCATCGATACAACTCTTTTTTTCCTCCTTTGAGGTTTGTATCTCAGCAATTTAGTTCCCAGTCTTCACCTGCAGACCACCTCCTATGCTCTCTATGAGTTTTTGGTGGCTATTAAATATTGATCCTATGATTACAGTAGCCTGCAGTCAAATCACTAGGATTACTTGTATGAGCAAGGCATATTCAACTAAATCCTGAATTAGAAATCGTATTTAATATAGTTTAAATCTGAATATTGTTTAAATATAAACATAGCTTCTGTTATATTGTGTTTGGATGTTCAGGACAATCAGCCTCTTAACAGAAAACCTGATATGACTGTACAATTTAGGCCAATACTTATTTTATTATTGATGCGCATTGTTTGCTTCACTAAGAATACGTTACGCCAAAAGAGTTGGCTGTGCACTTTTATGACTTAAAAGCCTTTCTGACATACACCAAGCATAGTACAGTAAAAGCTCTTGATTTGTAAATATATTCCCAGTATTCTTCTGTACTATACAATATGTCTATAATTTAAGAATAGTACTTAATCATCTTTTCCAACATTTCTGTACTTTCAGACCCTAAACCTGAATAATACAAAATCCAGTATATGTGGATCCTTGCAAAGCAACTGTGATGAAGCTTTATTTTAAAATTTTGGCCATGCTTTTCATTAAGGTTTTTATCTGCAGCCAAGAAAATAGGAAATTAGGTTGACTAAAATAGCTACAATAATCTGAAGTGAACAGTTAAAAGTAGGGAATTCTGCTGATTAAAGCAGGTACTTGAAACATGGCAACATCCTAAAGTTATAACTATTCCACAGCTTGTTGGCAACTAAAAAATTATGTACCTGCTTCAAGGGGAAAAACAACATTCCAGTTTTGCCCATGTGAATAGTACATTAAGCAGCACTTAAGATATTTTAAACTATTATGATTATATATGGTAATATATATTTCTCTATAATGTTGCAGCACACATTGTACATTGGGCTGATTCCTTGAAAAAATATCTTCCTGTGATTACTCTAATGAAATGCACTTTGGATAGATAATAACCTGGTGCTTCCACCTGATGCTAGCCAAATAGGTAACTCTGAAATTTGGGCTAGGAAAAAGCAAAATCTTCAGTTTGAAAACTGCTCCTATGAGCATCTGCTCTTAGAGTAATAATAGTCTTTTACAGCAGTTTTTGTCTTCATTTTTAGTGATGATTGAAAGCAACTGAAGGGAAAAAAACAGGTGAAGAAAAAAAAAAAGTGGTGGATATGCAGCTTTTTTTCCTTTAGCTGTTTATTCATGGCCAGGATCCACAAAACCATCAGAGACACATGTGGTATTTGTGCTGTTGCTTTTGTAAAACTAAAACTAAAAGATATCTGAAGGTTCAGTGGCTAAAGATTAATTTTTCTAATTTTTGGAAGTGCTTTTTGGGCTTTTCTGCTCTTAAAAACTAGCCTATTTCAGTGAGACATGTGGATTTTTAGAAACCACAGCTATACTAGGAAAAGCCCTACTGTGGCTGCAATAGAAAAGCACTTTACATTGCTACAGCCACCTAAATACCTGAACAGGTAACATTAAATGTTACAAGTCCTCTTATATTGAAAAAGATAATCTACGCAAGTATGTTTTCTCTGTACCCATTCTGCAAGAGTCCAGCTGGCAAAATAAAAGTGTAGAAGGCCATAGTGAGAAAGCTTCCATTCAAAAAATCTCCTAATTCCTTTGGGATGTGCTCAAAACTTGGGTACTGTCGACAAGTTCCCAGCCTGAACTGTAAATATCTTTCTGAACATGAAAGGGAGAGGGAGCTGACACCTCCCTCCTTTTGGTGGGAGCTGTACAAGGAATAATTGTACATGAATTCTTGTGGGATTTCACACTGCTGTTCCATTCTCCTGTCTGTTCTGGGTTTTTTTACCTGAAAGAGAGTGCTCTAATTTTTAACCATAGCGCTACTTCTTAAAAGACCTCTCTGGTACTAAGAATGATGTTGAAATAAATCAGAAAGGGATTTGAGCAAAAAATGCAAAAAGAAAGCAGAATGAGGAAATACTGGTTGTCCTATGCTCATCCCGAAATGAAACAAAAAACCCAACAAACAAATGAACCAGAAGGAAAAAGCAATTTAAATACTTAAAACTGAAAACCTCTTATGAATCCAAAACCCAAACAGCAAACAATTCACTCCTGGATCTCTTTATTTGTTGCTCAGAAGAGAATTTACAAGCTCAAAGCCAGGCTGGTGAACCATCCAGCTCCAGCATCACCGGGCCAGGGGACTGAAGTCTTTATAGGAGCTACCCTGGTGCCTATTTCTCCTGCATCACCTCAGAGATGAGTGTAAAGGAGTCCAAGTGTTGCAGCAGATGCTGAGCTCACAGGACAGGAACTAGGGGCTGAAATATTAGTCCAGGAAAGTCAGAAGACGCTTAATCTCTGACTCTGGTGGGGTCATAATTTTTCTGCATGTGCTCTGGCAGCAGAAAAGCTGCAGTATTCTACTGCCCTGACATTTTTAACTGCATTTCCCAAATCTTTTCAGCCTTTGATGAAGTAAGGCTGCCTTCTTCACAAACACTGATAATCTCAGCTATGGAACAATAACTTCTTCTTCTATGATTTAGGCATTTACCTTATAATTTATCAATTTGTCTTTTGTCTATTTATTGATTCTTATCATCTGTTGCCATAAGAAGAGAACTTTGAACAATCTATGATAATGCCTATTAGGCAATTAGAAAATTTGGAATGCTGATCATTATATATCTGCATATATGGCAATGAGGGAGAAAAAAACATTTGTATAGTAGTTGAAGTTTGCTTGTTTGTGGCCTGTGTGCTGGTTTTGCCATGCTTCTGGTTTGTCCTTCACCTTGCAGCTTCAGAAAAGCAAAACATGAACAATAGGATTTTCATATGAGTACTACTTTATTGTTCCTAACCAGCTAAGCTAAAAGAAACGTGATTTTATGATATTTATCAATAACACTTATGGTTCTGAGAAAATTGTAAAGACTTCTGTAGTGAAGGTACTTGTGTATAGTAGAAGCTTTTGTACATCAGCCAGCAGGTGATGAAAAATCCTACAGATGATTATCCCCTTGTACTTCTGTAAGATGTTCCAAAACACAGGTAAAATAATTAGGTTCTAAATCCCCTCAAGAATAAAAGAATTAATGGTACTAGAGGTATCTTCTTTGTAATATTTTCTACCAAATTTCATTGTCGTTCTTGCTCACATACAAGGTGAGTCCCCTTCTCAATGAGAATTTGGGAAATATTTGAATTACTAAAAGTGCTCCCTTCTAGTATCTCAGTTTTAAAGATGGTAGAAAATGTGCTTGGAAAAAGTGGTGAAACCAGAAGTTTATACAGCTGATTTACTATACTGGTATTGTTCAAATGCTTAATTACTGACAAAGAGATGTTAGTCTGTCTGGAAATTATGTGTCCCTTCAAAAAGGTTACTTTTCATTAACACAAATGCAATCTTCTTCTCTTTATATACTGCCTCTGTCTCATTCACAGTATATAAAGTAGTACAACACTGTCTTCAATGGTCAAGAAAGGATAGGAAAGAGATGCTTTTAAATATATTTTAAATAATATTTTGAATAATTTGTCCCATGATAAGAGATAGGTGGAGTCATCTACATTCTGAGATGGAAATATTACTGACCAGATTATAGTGCCTTCTGCCAATTTGTTTTTATATTTAGTAAAAAATACTCAAAGGAGGTGATTGTCCCATTCTGCTCTGCACTGGTGAGGCCTCACCTTGGACACTGTGTGCAGTTTTGGGCACTACAATATAAAAAAAGATATTAAGGTATTAGAGAGCATCCAACGGATAGCTGCGAGGATGATGAAGGGCCCTGAGGGGAAGCTGTATGAGGAGGGCCAAGGTCACTTGGTCTGTTCAGCCTGGAGAAGAGGAGACTGAGGGAAGACCTTGTTGTGGTCTGCAACATCTCCATGAGGGGAAGAGAAGGGGCAGGCACTGATCTCTTTCTTCTCTCTGGTCATCAGTGACAGGACCTGAGGGAATGGCCAGAAGCTGAATCAGGGGAGGTTTAGGTTAGGTATCAGGAAAAAGTTTTCACCCAGAGGGTGGTTGAGGACTAAACAGGCTCCCCAGGGAAAGGGGGAGATAGTGTATAAGGGACAGTGTTCCCTGACTGGAAACTGCTTTCTGTCCCTGAGAGAAATGCATTCTTCCATGATGCAAGTTAGTAGCTCTGCTCCCATTGATTTTCAAGTGCCAAAATGTAACCAGGGGCAGCCAAGAGCTGCAGATGGTCTTTCTCATCAAAGACCAAACACCAATGCAGCTGTACATTGTTACTGCTCACTCTGACCCCACTTCCCTATGGCAGCCATATGGCTTGGAACCATTCCCTGGGTACTCTTCCATCTTGCAGGATACACGTGTGCATCCTACTGCAAACCACCCCCACTTCTCTGGATGGTTTTGTGTCATTCACTACTGTTCTGATATTGCTTGTGACTGTATTAATTTCTCCCAGTGAACCTATAATTATCTTGGATAGATTGAAATTTCAGGAGACTTGATCATAGATATCCCCATGATATTTATGTTTACATATACATAAATTTGCATTGCTTTCCACATATGCATCCTCATTTAAAAGTTACTTCAGCTTCCCTCTTTTTTTCCCCCCTTTCTGGACATATGGTGAACAGTATTGTACATAGCGTGAGTTATTAAATAGTAAAATACTACAGTAAATCAAAGTAAATCTAACCACTATAACATAAATACAGATTTTTAGTGGTGAATATCTTCCAAGTGACCTGCAAGTGTTACGTTTTTCCTGCAGAAACTACACTGTAATATCTTGATGTAGGCAAATGTTCAAGTTTAACCTTCTGTAACTTCAGAAATTGCTTCCAAAATACACAGCCGTGGTAGTATATTCTTGCCTTGTAATTCTGCAGCTCTCCCTGAACCTTGCTCTACAAACCTATCACAATTTCTTTGCAAGCAAAGATGAGTAAATTAGTGCAAATGTATTAAATCTAGTCACTTGTGACTGTCACAAATGTACCCTTAGAGGACTGAAGCCCTAAAGGCTACAGATATGACACTGTTTAAAATTATTTGTGACTTGCGTATGTGGCTAAGCATCAGCCTAGAGATACTCATGAATTTTATAGTTATTGCTTAGAACATGGTACTACAGAATAGCTATAATAGTGCTGTGAGTTTTTGTTGGTATATGACTGGTATTTTTTCCAGCTTTCTAACTGTCTTTCAGCCAAAAAGAAACAAAACCTCAGATATTTATTTATTATGCAAATTTTTGCACAAGTATTCATGCTAATTTTCCTTGTAGTTGTTACTCATGAGAGTTACTTTTGAATATCTGTGAAGAATAAATAAAAAGCATCAGAAGAACTATCATAAATAAATGTTTTTTCTTACAGCTTATATTTGTAATTTTTTTGGTTCAAAATTTGCCCAATCCTTGTTACAATAATGTTACCAATTTCAAATATCATATACTTGCATTCATTTAAAAAAAAATCACAAGTGCTAAATGTCATTGTCAGAGCTATTTTATACAAAAGATGTCAAAAAAGAAATTGGTTGTATGAAATTAACCTGGTAAGCTCATGAAATAGACAAGACAAGCAAGAATGTGGGAACTTCCATTCCTTCTTTCTGATTTGTCTATGATACTTGCAAACATGATTTTAAAAGATATTGTCTCATTAAGATGGTATATCTTAAACTGCAGTTTGGACCTCACATGTGGTTAAAGTATGGTGGCCTTCTTTTGGATTGTAAATTTCTGGAAAATGCTGTTCTGAGTTGATATGAACCATTTTTAAAAATCCATATTCAACTCAGAAGATTGTTTCCGTTCAAAACGGCAAAAATAAGACTGACGTCTTGAAATACTCTGTATTAAGAGTGGCTGAATTTGATTGCAGTATAAAATGTGAAAAAAACACTTTTCTAATATTTGTTTGGGATGAAAGAAGATGCAAAATGAATATTTTTGTCTGTAAGAAAGAACTAAGAATATTTTTCATTGTGTTAACTTGAAGTTTTACTGGGTATTCTTCAACCCTTAAAGACAAGTGGTTTTCTTTCTCACAGCCCATGACTCACTCAATTGTTCCTTTCTTTGTTCTGAAGCATTTCTCCTCAGCACATAATGACATTTCTGGATAGCTCTGGCTTGCTCAGCTTAGGATTGTGTCACAGTTTTCATGAGCTTTTCTGACTGAATAAACTCTCCTTCTTTGTGGCTGCTCTGTTTTATTTCACCAGATGTTTTTGTGCTACAGCTTCAGCTGTGATCAAATCTGCAGGCAACAGCAAAATTAGAAGGGTAAGGAAGAGAAGAGCTCCCAGTCAATGTGCCGACTGACTTAGCTAACACATGTGGGAGACAGCATAGTTTCAACTTCCAGATTCAGACTGAAAAAAACTATCCCAGACCCTGCTGAAGCCTGATCTAAGATGGGGGGTGGGGATTGTGGCAACTGACAATAGATACAGCCTTTCTATAAAGCAACAAATCATATTTATTTCCAAGTATGTTCTCTGCACTTGCTAGCACCCCCTCTATCTTTGTTGATGAAACTGCAGCTGATGAGTTCATCAGTTGTTACATCCCAAATACTGGAGACAGAGGTCTATTTCCTGACCTAAAGAAGAAGAGAGGCAGGGGGGTTGTTAGCTACTGGAGTCTTCTCCACTTCTGCCTCTTTAGTGGTTTGGTGTTGGTTGCAATGTCCAAGAAAAGAGACAAACCCAGGATTTCTGGCTGTCATGACAACAGCCTCTCAACAGCAGAATAAATGCCCCTTCCATTCAGAAGCACAGTACATATCCCTGAGAAGACATTTCAGAAGGAGCTCTCTCTCTGTGGTTTAATGTACAAGCCAGTCAGCAGGTCTGCTCCAAATGTATAAGACAATGCATGATGTTCATATCAGTCTCACCAACGTGAGAAGCAGCCATGTGAAAAGCTGATGTTTTTCACAATACTGTGCCTGTGAGATAGTTAAGGTAAGTATCTGTGATATACAAGTTCCCAGTTGCTCTACAGAGTTCAGGGTCCTTATACTCAAGAAAGATCAGTTCAAATTGAAACAGATGCAGAAAGAGTCAACAAGGAATCAAGAGGATGGAAGATCTCCCTCTGAAAGACAACCAGAAGTGTGTTTAACTCAGATGAAAAATCTTTTTAAAGGGTTTTACAGCTGCCTAGTATAAATGTAAAACATGATTGAAGAGAAAAATGAGATACCATTCTCCAAACTTTTTATTTTATCTATCTTTATTTCATATTCATATGCTAGTAGAGTGTATCTACCTCTGTAGTGAATCCATTCAGTGTGCACTACATTTAAGTAATACTTTGGGAGAATTAAGAGGTGGAAAGGTGATTGTATTCTGAAATTACAACCTTTTCGTGACTAGTGGCATATGTGAAGTGATTTATAAAATCAAAGTTGTATCGGAAGTAGTTCAAGAAAAAAGGGGTCATTCAGAGTTACCAATGAAAATCCCTTAGTCTCCAACACTCATGCTGACTTCCCCCTTCCCAAAGTGGCATGAAACATCAGTTGTGGCATTCAGTTTTCCCTGAAAGTCCTATACCTCATGTGGAGATGCTATAAAGTGCACTAGATTTATCATCTGTTCTCTATGCCTGTGGATGCAGAAATCCATGCCATTTTATCCCTATTAAATCATGCACCAAATGAAAGTAAATCTAGTGATGTAATGGGAAATAATTTTATGCATATTTTGATACCTTTCAATGTAATTTAACAGATGGTGAATAATCCTCATAAATAGCTAGATATTATTAGCCCTGTTATATGGATTCCCTGTTACAGGGAAAGGGAAGCAAGAATTAATATGAGGGTTTGTGCAAGGTCACACTACGAAGACATGGATAAATTACTTCTACAGAAACAGATAAAACTCTCTGGGTAAAATTTAGCAGCTGTCTGACCATGAGCAAAAACATAAGGCAATGAGAACCTCAGCTGCTCAATCCCTGTGCTGTGATTTACATAAGGTAAGCAGATGGGCAAGATCTGAATTTCTCCAGAGAAAGCATTCAAGAAAAACCAAACAGGATAAAATAGAATAAATTCACGTGCTCATTAGTCTTCATACGGATAATCTCAAAAGCAGCGCTGGTAGTTACTGTTTCACCTTTTGCAAAGTCATGGAATTAAAAATTACCGAGGCTGCCACCAGAGAGCACCAGATACATTTTAGAGCAACTCGCAAGAAAAGTGAACAACCTAAGAACTGTTACTCCCTTTTCTTTCTGTCTTTTTTTTTTTTTTTTTTTTTTTTTTGTTCGTTATGGGAAACAAATCAGCTCTTTAAATATGTGTGTGGAGGGCAGTGAGGAAGAAAGTGAAGACTCAGAAAGCTAGGAAGGTGTCACTGCTTTCTGTGTACATGTGTGACTTCATCCCCACCTTTGCCATTCAGGGCTGTGTAAGATGATCTGAAACAGCTCCTACATATCAGTACTGTACATTTTGAAATACTGACTCCTCCACATTGTGTATGCCATATGGTGCACACTGTAATGGAACATTGCATCTTCCATATTTTGAAGGGCAACATAAAAGCATTAAAGGTGAACTCTACCAAACAGATGTGCACATCTGCATGTGACCTACTCATGCAGTCAGCCTTTCTAATCAGCGGAAATAAATGGACAATTCTGACACAGGTTTCTTCTTTATTTGCTAAAGTGGAGGTCTAACATAGGACAGAGGATTTTGCCCTCTAAATGATCATTTCTTTCATGGACATCCATGAAATGGATGTAAATGGAATGTAAAATCAGTTGCATAATCCTGGACATCAAGAGTTAAGTACCTGTAATCTACATTTTGTATTATTCCTAGCATTGATTATTAAAAGCTGCAGAACACTCTTCACGTGTGTTGTTGTTTAGGTAGTGGAGCGCAGCCATACATGAAATGCGAAGGTTAATAAGGGGTAGATTTCATCTTACAGTACACAAACAACATTCCATTTCATGCATTTTCTGGCTTCTGTCTGGAACCCTGGAAATATAATTTGGACAATGGAAGTGCTGCCATTTTATTTCAATGTGAATTAGGTGAGTGAGCTGGTGAGACATTTTCTGCTCAGTTTAAAACCCATCTGAACAAATGCTGGAATAGAAGGGAAAGGTTGAAACTGTCCTGCATTACTGCATTAAAAATATGCTTTAAAAGTCCAGTTGTACTTTTACTTTAGCACTGCAGTGGTTGTCTCTGGTTGTCTCTCAAATGCTCTTGGACAGGGGGATTTCTAGACCTCAGCAGGAAAAAATCCATCTACTGCCATTGAAGTCAGCCTGTGAATTTAAATTTTTCAGCTGACCTGTTACTATTTCCTCTAGCCAATTTTTCTCAGTGGGTTGCATTTTTAACTGCTGATAATTAACATGTCACTAGGAACTGGAATGTGAAAAATCACCTAACACATATTTAAAAAGAATAATCCTATATTTATATTAAAATATGAAAAACAGTGTGATTAATTTTTTTATTTGTGAAAATTTTAGAAATGAAAATAAATCAGTCTGCTATGAAGAGTAAAAAGCACATGTTGAACACATGCATATTCAAACCCTGTAAAGCAGTGATGAAGGATGGCACTGCTGAGAAGTTCTCTTTTTAGCAGTTGTTTTGCAAAGAGAACACTAAGCATGAGAACCATGCATGGACTGCTTGCCTTTGGTGACTGACTTGACTATATTGAGCGTAAGGGCACTGCATGACATCTTAATCTAAATATTTAAACTCTTTGAAGGAGTTTTGGATTCTGTAGCAAGACAGACTGATTTGTAATCTCCTTTCTCAATATCCTCCTTTTAGCACATAAACCTATAAGCCTCAAATGGTGCAATTTTAGATGCCTGCTTTCTCTTTGAAACCACTATCCCTTCTCCTGTCTCTATCTGCCTATGTGAAAAGTCCCTCTCCCAGTGTTTTAAAAGCCTCTTTAAGGTACTGGAAGGCCTAAATGAGGTCTCCCCAAAGCTTTCTCTATGAACAACCTTACTTTCCAAGTAAGTATGCCTGGACCTTATTAAGAACTGAAAACTCAGGAATTAATGACTATTTAGTCAGAGTTAGGCAGAAGATATACCAGTGAAAGGAATAGTGATATTTCTGTCAGTTTACAGCAATAATACATCTGTAGGTCAAAATTGTCTATCTGTGTCTTTTGTAAATTTGTGTAAATTTGGAATCATTTAATCAAGGAAAACCTTGCTGGTGTAATGCTGTCATAACAGGACCGGATTTGTTCCTATCAAGTAGAGGAAAAGGTCTGTCTAGAGTTAGCTCCTAAATTCACTTCTATGTTTGTAGTGCATCGTAACAAAGACAGACATAAGAAGGGTATCAATATCTCTTATGGTTTTTATCACTAATTTAAACCCTAGTCTCATTTTTAATTGGACTTTTTTTCTTGCTCCTTTTCTCACTTTCCTTGTTACTCACTTAAAAAAGCTTTCTTAAGTTTTCTTCTTATTCTTCCATTTAGTGGTACAAACTCATTCTGGGTTTTGCCTTTCTTAATCTCCCCCCTCCCAAACAAGGCAGGTTCTTCCCCTCTCCATTTGCAGCAAAATTGTCTTTTGAGCATCCCCTAGTGATGCCACATTGACTACATCTTGTTTCTGCATTCTTCTTTCTACAGGGAGGCTGCAGCGTGTTGTGGTGTGCCTTAATTATGATGTGTTTTAAGATGCTTATCAAAGAAAAAGCAGTTTACATTTTTGTTTTTATAGCACCTAATATATATTTAGTTTGGGCAAAGGGTTTTGGAAAGCACTTATTAGACATGGAATGTCTAAATGTTTGACTTTTGTTTCTGTTTTATTTTAGTTATTTTTTTAAAGGGAGTTTTATAACTAAGTGGGGTATTTGGCATGCAACCAGTTAGCTGAAGCTTTAAACAAGGCCAGGTCCTAAGGACCCTAGTATTTATGTTTAGTTTTTCTGGTCTAGTTTAAAAGAAAAAAAAAGGTCCTTCAGAAAATGATTTTGCATTCTGCATATGCTGTTTAACAATTAACCACATGTGCATTTAAAGAAAGAGCTAAATGCACCAGCAGATAGGAGTGCAAACATACGTTAATAGGACGTTTTCTCACCATGTGCTGATGTATTTCCAACATGAGCTGTGAAAACAGAAGTCTTGTTTGCATGCTTGTGTGAGAAGTTAGGCTAATTTTTGCCTTTTGGGCACAGCCTGAGATATATAGAGAGCAGAATACCTTAGTAGTGGGAATACAGGAAAACATTTCCACAGTGCTAAGTTTTGCAGTGGTTTCATGTCCTTGTTTTTGTGAGTGTGTAGGTACATGCAGACAATTTGTCTCAGTGCTCTTGGTGCACAATGCTAGTTAAACTGTTGAAACTATAATACTAAGCTGTTGCTGAAGCTGCACTGAAGCTGTGCATTCTCTTTTTCCCATTCCCTTTGCAGGAGGAGAACATCTGTGGAAGTGAAGCAGCCTCTTTCCTATGCATTGTAAATATTAAACAATTAAAGAATCATATAGTTAAAAAGTAACCTGTTCCTTTTTCTAATATAAATACATAGTGTATCTATTGGTACTAATGTCTACTTTTTAAAAAATAGTTTTTAAATTGCAGATTAAAATTTGGTATAAAATTAACAATACAAAAACTATTTTAGCCAAAACACCGTGGCTAGATAAAACACCCAATAAACCATGGAAGAGGCAGGCTTTATCAAAACCCACCCCCCTTTCAATAGTTTATCTGAATTCAAAACTAAGGTGGCACATGACCCTCAGGTGTGTGAGAAATGAAAAGGCAACTCTGTAATGGCTGGCCTATTGAACATCATCCAAGTTCTCCTGTGCTTGTAATGCTGGGACTCTTCTCAAAATTTAATGGTGTTTTTTTTAAAGAAATCGGAACCTCCTGTTTGGCACTCTGTAGAAGTCCATCATCAGTGGCAAAATTTAGTTATGTCTGACCGTGACCCCTCCAAAGTCACCAGCTGTAAGCATCAAGGACTCTAGAGGACAAACTGATCTTGCTCAAACATGACCAGAAATTCTGCCTGTTTGCTTCTCTGCTGCAACCAACTTCTCAGTGGCCGTAGGATGAGATCTCTGTGCTGCTCCTGCATGGCAGCTCTGTGCTGCACAGAAAACGGCATGGTCCATCCACAACCTTGCATGCAGCATTCCAGTTTATGTACTAAAAGAGCAAAGGTTCTGAACTCGATACCCACACGTTTCAGAATACCTCACAGAGCCCAGCACCAAACCTGGCAGATTTTAATTGCAAGCAAAGCAGTTGCATGATTTGTTTTAAAAGGGAAAAAAGTGAACACAATGCAAATTTTGCTCATATTGAAGTTGATCCATTCAGTTATAGAACAAACTGATAATAATTTAGACAAATCATATGCATATGTGAACGAGGGCACAGATTACAAACATAAATAGCATATGTGCATTTCCATGTTGCCATGGAAAAAACAAACAGGTTTGGGTGTTGTGTTACACGTCTTGCCTGCCAATTCAAAAGTAATGCCAAGGCAGTGAGTCTCATCTCTGTGCCGAGGCACAGAAGAGGCTTTTCCCACCAAAAAGGCTGATGTTGTGCACAATGTTGTGCTCCTCTGGCTGTCACTAGTTGATGGAGCGTGACCTCGGAGCTAATGGCGGCTTGTTTAAGGCCCAGCAGCTCTGAGGCAGTTCAGTCAGCAGTGTCCTTGCTTGACATTATTCCTAGTTGTGATTTTTGTTACGAGAGCTTGTAATTTAAAAAAAAAGAAACTTTTATTTTGGCGACTATGAAAAGTTAAGCAATCACCGCATAATGCTGCGATTCAGTGAAATGGGTAACGCACAAAGCAAACGCTGAACACGTTCTTTATTCTTCTTGTTGCCGTGCCGCACTTGCCCCACGGCAGTCTCGGGGCGCAGCAGTTCGCCCGGGGCAGCTGACTCGGGGCCGAAAGGACAGCGACTTTTCTTGAACTGACGGATTTCTCAGCGACACCTTCGCACAAACTCCGGCCTGCCCGGAGGCCGCGGCTCTCCCACAGCCGTGAGGCAGCGCACCGAGCTGTAAGGCGGGCACGGCCCCCGCTCGCCGCCCTCGCCCGCGGGGCTCCCGAGCCGGGAGGAGGGGCACGGCCCCGCCGGGCCGCAGGAAGCGCTGCCGGCACCCGGCCCTGCCCCGCTGCGCTGCCGGCAGGGGGCGGGGCCGCGCCGGGCCGCAGCCGGTCCGCCCCGCCCCGCCTCGGTGTCTCCAGAAGGGATGCGGCGGCGAGCGCCATGAGCTGGCGGTCCGGCTCCCGCGGCGTGGTCCTCACCGCCTACCACCCCAGCGGCGGGGCCGGCGACGCCCCCGGCGGGTGAGTGGAGGTGCGGCGGCGGGGAGGGAAGGAGGGCGCTGCCCGCGGCAGGTGCGCTCGGCGGGGGCGGCCCCGCAGCCGCGCCGCGGAGGAGGAGCGCGGCGGGAACCTGTTGCGCGGGAGAAGCTGTTTTCCCCGGCCCCGGGGCTGAAGCGTTTGCCCATTTTTGCGCTGCGTCCTGCAGCTCCCGAACGGTTTTTCCTTGGTTGGTTGGTTGGTTGGTTGGTTTGGGGTTTTTTTCCACCGCTTTCTGTAATACGCTCCGCGCGTCGAGGAAACCCGGGGCGTTTTGCTGGTCTGCCGAGAGCCGAGCGCAAACAGCAGCCTCCGGCTGTTGTTAAGGCGTTTGTATCCGAGAGCAGTCCCGTGGCCGCCCGGGTGCGTTGTCGGTGTTAAACCCGAGCCGTTCCAGCCGGCGCGGTTTTAGGCTCGGGGCGGGGAGGGTTTGTGGCTCGCAGCGGTGAGTGCAGTCCCGTACTATCGGGGGCGCTGGACCTCAGTGTTTTTGGGATCAGCCTGTCGGTGGGATGCTCTGCGTGGATTTTCCTATAATCTGCTTGTGCTTCTTTGTATCTTCGTAACTTGCCTTTTTTTTTTTTTTTTTTTTTTTTTATGTGATAAAGCAGAGGAAGGTGTGGTTAATAACGAGACAAACTTTTTAAAGCATTTGGCATTGAAACGGGTAACGGGCAAGAAGCCGGTTTCACATACATGAGGGCTGAAGACCTCCTAGTACCTCACAGCACGTTTAATATAGGCAGAAGTCACATATATTATATGGTCATTTCCATAGCAATGACCTGAGGGACTGCTGTGTAAAGGACTGACTTTTGTCTTTATGGCCCATTCAGTCTTGCCTCTTCCTTGCTGAAATTATCAAACAAAGGTCCCATTGATAAAGATGGGACTTTTAATAATGCTGAGAAGCCAGCTGAAACTAGGAGGGTACTGAAACTGGCATACTCTTTCCATGTGTGCATAGGAAGAGCGTGTGTGATCAAAGAGATTATAGTCTGATTAAAAGAAGATAGAAGGCAGTACAGTGGGTCACCCTGGACAAAAGATAACAGATGCACTGTGGCCTATCACACCAAAAGTACACAATAAAAGCAAGGACTGAACTGAGAAATACCTCCTACCCCATGTCAGAACCACAAAGTTCTCTTTTTATTGAGGTACTTCCTTCTCCATGACTAGTGTTATTTATCAGCCTCACTTGAAGTCCTGATGTCATCTTAGCTACATCTGTAAGGGCTCTGCAGACCTGGCCATTTCCAATGGAATCCAAAATACGTATTTTCAATAAATATGTTTTTTCAAGAAATCACAGAATCCAGAAACTTTTTTGTTATTGTTTGTGGTGCTTCTTTGCCCTTCATAACTCTTGTCAAACTTCCCGTGGAGGTGGAGGGATAAGTTAAAAAATGTTTTCCCTGCTCCTTGGGATAAGTTCTGAGTAAAGATCTGTGTATCTGTAGACTGTTATGTTTGGCTCCCCTTTTTTTACATACAGCTGTCTGGATACATGGCTCTAAGCAGCAGACTCAGTCCCTAGAGGCCCGGGACACATGAGCACAGTTCCTCTCTGTGTCTTAAGAAACTTGTCTCCTGTGCTAATGCCACACCATTAGGAGCAGCAATCTCATGAGATTCCAGCTCCTCTGCAGCTGCTACTGCGGACAGCCTCCTGGCTAAACTGGGACATTGCCAAGCAAGTAATAGCAATCCTTCACAAATTTTTCTGTTTTGGGATTAAGAGAAGGGGAAATAAATGGGAAAAGTGGTCTTATTTCCATAATTATAGCAGACAAACATGCATGTTTCAACTGTGCAGAACAGGATTTCCACAGTTAGTTTGTCTGAGTTTCACCATAGCAGTAGTACAGCTTTCCAGGCTGTGCACATTTGCCACTTAGCTCATTAAACTAAAATCCTAAAGGATACCTCTCTGCCTTTCTGCTGTGCCACTCTGCATTTGAACCTTAGGTCTGTTTCTCCTGTTTTTATTAACCAGGATCTCAACTCCATGGTCCTGGTTGACCCACTCCCTCCTGCCGTGCATCCTCAGTGTCTTCCCATTTCTGAAGTGAGAGAGATTGGGAGTATTTTCATGGGAACAGAAAGGGAGGGGAGTGGCCACTTCTGGTTCTCTTTTGGTCTTTTTAGAAACAAACAAACAAAACTTTCTGAAATCTGTGGGATTTCTCTCCCATCCGCTCCCCACCCCGCCATTATTCTAACTACTTTCCTTTGTCAACATTCCCAAGATGTGCAGAGCTGCGTGATACTAATAATGCTCAAACCCATATAATTCTGTAATATTTTTTGGAAATAAGTTACTCCATTAGGCTCTTCACAGCGTGCAAGTGGACCAGTTCTGCAGTCCAGATTTTATGTTTTGTTGCTGATATGAAATTGAGCTATTTTGCCTTTTTAAAAATTAACAAAATTAGAACACTTTTCACTATCTAGGTTAGCATCTCACTAATAATTTGAAAACTGTCAATTTTAACAGGGATCAGAATATTAGGAAGCCAATGTAATATGGTACCAGCTGTACTGAAACAGCCCTTTTGGAAAGATTAATAGAGAATCTGTGTTGAATTCTTTTTTTTCATAGGCATTCAAAACACTGTGTGTTAGAAATCGCTTTATCTTTGGAGGGAACTGTGACACTGGTACCTCCTAGAAAAAACAATGTGTTGGCTGTGCTCCAAACATAGTGACATTGTAGGAAAGAAAGAGCTATACTTCCTACCCATCTTTTTTCCTTCAGGCATAGGAGAACTCTTGCTTTGTAAGACTTAAAATTTTACTGAACTAATAGATTGTTGAGCTACTTCTCTATTCTGCGGTCTTTTTGGCCCTTTAAAGGCACAATGAGTCTGTGAAATACTGTTTTGGAAAGGCTTACCTTACCATTGGTTCAGTAGGCTAGAATCTAGAACAGCCTCAGTGTGATTACTTAGAAGTTTGTTAATTAAGGAATATTGCCTTAACAGTAGTGATGCATAAAATAGCATCAGAGCTGCTGTACAGTTAAAGGGTTATCTTTATATGGTGTAAATATTGGTTGTGGGTGTTTTCTGCGGTTTGCTATTTCTGGTGTCTTCTATTTATCTTAAAAACTTTATTGGAGAAATCAAAGAGGCAGGATACATGTTATCAAATTCAACTTTAATAACTGCTCTCTTTTCTGTATTGCCTTAATTCGCTTACTTTTGAGTTTAAACCTGTTACATTCAGTAATTCCCTATTGGCTGTCATGCTACTTGGATTTTGGTGTCATCTCCTTTTCTTCATGATATCCATGCCCAAAATTTTAAATAATTTCTGTCTTTCTGTGGAACCATTTGTTATTATATGGGCTGGGGAAACCAAGAGTGAATCAGATAGGTTTCAGTCCAAAACTGTTTCAGCGACTGACCATAGGTATGTCACCCTCATACATGTGAAATCCAAACCTGTAAGCATAGGTTTCCAGTGCCATTTGGGTTCCTCGGGAATTTTACCCCATCTACTTAGGCAGAAAGCACCACAGGTCCTGTGTCATATTTGCCAGCCACATGTAGGTGCTTCAGATAACATCATTCTCCCCATATGGCTGTGTGGGCTTACCCTCAGGCAATCAAATGCCATCCAGAGAGTCTTCCACAGGACTATTTCTGTCCTGAAGAGTGAGTGAATGTATGTGTGTGTGCATGCAAACATATGTATGTAAAAATGTTTTCTGAATGTGATTAAAGGGCTGAGACCAAGCCTGGAGTATTCAGTGTGTGAGGAATAGATTTATAGCAGGTGAGTGCATGCCATGTGCATGCAGAAGTAACTGAACTGCAGCAACACACCAGTCCATGAGGCAGATAAACTTCTGCTGCATGGCATTTTCAAGAGCCAAGTCTAAACTGCAAACTGAGTAATAGATTCTGAATGTGTTGGCCACTGGAGGCAGAGTTACTTTCCGCTCCATACCTCTGTCCTATTTGGGATGCTGCTGTTCCATGTTGTCTCCTGTGCGGCACCAGCTTGTCATGTGACAGCCTCCCTGTATGTGTTTCCAGTGAGTCACTCACTGTGCTTGCTCACCAGCATGTGCACTAATGCTGCCACTTCAGTGCACTGCATTAACTTACCAGTTAGTTAATGAAAGACCAGTTTCAGTTTTGAAGCTTTGCAAGCTAGTACCTGTTGACTTCATATATTTTGAAAGAGCCTGTATTGCTGATAATTTAAGAAAGACTCCGATTCACAGAGCCTAGGACATGGTGGCTCCTCTTCAGAGGCTCTGCAGTTCTGTGCATTCTCTCTTCTTTGCCTTTTTTAAATCTTGCATTTGGTTTGCTGATACTCACTTGCAAAATGAGAACAATGAGTTGAGTTTCCTTGAGATGGAACTAAAGCCTGGGCGAGTTCTGGAAAAGTGTTGTAAGAGTGAGGTTTGCTGCCACCTCAGGTCTCCTCTTTCGAGTGACACCTGCTATTCAGGGCCTGCAGCCCTTGAGCTTCACTGTCCTGCTTTGTTACTGACTATGGGAGTTACCAGCTAAAGCTTGGGTCTGTGTGGCAGTGAAACCAGGCGGTCTCAGTTGGGTTTTGTTGTAGAGAAGTTCCCCTTTTTTGTATAGGTCTGCATAAACAAAAGTATTTAATTTTATATATCTTTATAAATATGGGCTTTACAGACTTAGTAGCATGTACCATAACTTCGGGGACAAGCAAGGGACATAAAATATTTTGTGTTTTCTCCAGACAGCTGTGGTCTAAATCACTGACTTGCTGTTTCATCTCTTAGTAAGAAACCCAAATTACAGATGTCCTTAGAGCATGGAGAAATAACAAAGGCTTCTGCTGTGAGTTGCCCGCAAGATACGATTTTTTTGAACATTGACCATAATAGACATTACAGATCACACATACGAGTTGAGTTTATTCTTTCCTTACTGGAATAATCTATCTCATTCTTTGTTCAAATGTTTGCTCAGCTTAATCTGAAGTCTTAATAGTTTCTATCTTAAGCCAAGAAGTAGTAGTAAGTGTGAAATGGTGCCTTTTTTTCAAGGTCATTTTCCATCTCCTTTATTTCAGAGAGAAAACTTCTCATTCCTTTCCCCTTCTTTTTGTACCAGTGACTCACTCTTGGAATTGTAAATCCAGTATAAAGGAGTAAAGTATTGTGAGGGGTACATATAATGCTCAGTGTACAAGCAGCAAACTCACAAGCTGATTACACACAACTGCCTTAAGTTGGTGGAGCATTTTGCAATTTCATTTGCAATCTGCTTGTACAGAAGGGATTCCAGGTCCCCACCCCCATCATCACAGCAATTGTTATTCCTAACCTCTTTTGTGATGCCAGTATGGGGATGGCTCAGTACAGTACCTTCCATGTGTTGCTTTGCTTGTGTAGAAGCAGAAAGAACTATCTGCAGAGCAAAGATCTATCTCACTACAGTAGGCTTTACAAAACCATCATAGTCTTTTTATCTGCTACAGGTTTTGCATGAGCACAGTCTTTGTCTGAATGCATTAGAAAAATCTTTCCTGCCTTGGGTTTTCCTGCTAATTTGAACAGAGTTTATTGCCCAGTGCTTACCAACATCTTCAGGTAGAGCTGACAAGCAGCAAGGCACGAAGTTGCGTTATTTAGAATTGCTTTTGTGTCTTTCATACTTCATTCATGTATAAATATGGAGTGTATGGCAGACCCTTAATGTGTTACTTGGTTACTGACGTATTAATCCCAGTAACTTGATCTACTGGCAGCAAGGTGTGGTATCCCAACCTTTCCTGCTTCCTTGATTCTGGATTCCTGCTTCATGGGGTTCCCCATCTTCCAGTTTGCGCCTTATTTCTATTTTGAATTTATCTTGTTCCTGTCTTTGGTTCTTGCTATGTCTTGCCAACTGATTAAAAAGCCCTTCTAGTGCCTGTTACGCATGGTCAGCTTTTCACTCGATTTTATCTTGGTGGGCAGAGCAAATTATTCTCTTTGAGCCTTTGTTTCTTCAGTCTGAAAATCTTTTTTGTTACACTTTTGTTCAGCATTTTAGTATCCATCCTTACATTTGCCCTCCTAGTCTGCTTCTCCTTCACCCCCCAGTATGACTTACATGCAGTAGTTCAGTGTCAGTCTCGTGAGTGTCACCAATACAGGTAAAATCACTTCATTGCTGCTGATTACCACTTTAGCCAACTGGGTATACTGCAGTCATGTCATCTTGTTTTTCTAAGACTTGCTGAAACTCCTGTCAATTTGGATGTAATTTTTGAGCCCTAGATCTGCTGAAGCTCTTTCAGTGCAGTCCTCATTGTGCAGAATTGGTCAGTTACTTGCACTTGGGCATCCATTCAGCATCTCTCAGGATGATAAAGCAACATTATTTCAATAATGTTTTGATAAACATTAAAAATAAAATATTTATTTCAATTAAGCCCAGTTGAGTAGGTGACTTAGATTGTTTTATGTTGTGGGTGTGTATTTGATTTAATGTCCTTCACTCTCAGGGCAAACAATCCATTAAGTTCTCTTTTGTGTCAGACAGACCCTTAAATAGATTCAAGCAAGAGTAACGGCTCAGTCAATAGAGCGACATATCATAAAAGAGGAAAATCAGGGCCTGTGTATAGGCTTTCTTTTTCATTTTAATAACATACAGAGCATGAGATGTCATGGTTGTCCTACTGTCAGGAATGGGAAACTTAAAGGCCTTTTGTATATTTTAATTATGGGCTTTCTCTTTTTTGCTTGCATCTGTACAAATCTGGATGATACTGAGCATAATGCAATATATTACTAGATGTGCTGTTATAAACATGTAGGCTTTATGCAAAACTGGAGTGGAATTGGCCAGGAAAGTGCCAGAAGAGCCGTGTAAATCTGAACTCCAGCTTTCTAAATGTGGCATAGTGGAATAGTTAATTATTTCTCTAAGTTCTTTCTCTTTGATGAGCAGTATTGTTAAATTTGTTTTTGGGTAAGACTAATGGCATTTTAAGTCTGCTGATATTGGCACTAGATTAAAAACGTTATGAATTATTATTATTGCCAATATTTTACTCTTGTTTTGTAACTGTTACTAATGAAGCAGGAGCTGAAAGCTTTAAATGAATGAAGCAGGAGCTTTAAAGCTAAGGCTTTAAAAGGTTACTCGTACATGTTTGGGTAACATTTGCAGTGCCAGCATCCTTCTCTGTTGTTGGTGCTTTTTTTTCACTGGAGTTACTAAAAGTGCACCTTCGGGTTTTTTTGTCTCTGAAATGCTACAACTGAAGGGAGGCCGTAATTACAGTAAGTGATACAGTGAGGTCCCTGCTGTGAGTGGTGTTGCAGATTTGACTACGCATGACTCACTGTCATTCCAGGCTCCTCAGTAAATGTCCTTTGCCAGGGGAAGAAAAATACCCTGCTCATATGCTTTGAGTACTTGCAATGTGCCAACAGGCTATTTTGTGAGGGCTGCTGGTTTTGCAGTGAACCCGCCTCTGCCTTGGAGTTGTGGTTTCAAAATGATCATGTTCAGGCAGGGAATTTAAATACTTACAGCCAAATAAATAGGCAAAAAAAAAAGGGGAGAGGGTGGTGGTGTTTCTTAGTATTTGGCTGTGTAAAAAATAGACAGACTTGATTAATTCCTTAAGTACAATTTTAGCCATCATTTTCTGAGATATATTCCTGATGATATTGCGAGCAGCATATGAGCACCTCTGCACTCCCAAAAAAGCTGAAGCTATGAACTTATTCTTTGGTTATTGTTTTGTATTGTTATTGTATTGTTTTGTTCTAGCTCTCTTGTATTACAGCAGAATAAAAGCATGCATGGATATAATTATGTACCTGGTCATTATTTTCATGTGAGGGTAAGCTTCTAAATATTCTCTCTTGTTCTATGACTGTTCCCTCTCCTTCCTGTTACAGCATACCAATCCTGTTAGACTAGAAACAATTTCTTGATAATTTCAGATGTTTTCTCTGTCATTTTTCTACAACAGCCTTCTTTCCTAGGAGGCTTCTTAGGCCAAAAGATGAGAATAAAAATGTTAAAATGTTTCCTTCACAGGGCTCCCAGTATGCTTGGGGAACTTAAAATGGTTTGGGGTGGAGTATTTGCAGTGAAGTATTTGAGGAGGAGCAAATCTGAATGCTTTTACTATACCTAGAATAGTGGTTGAAGATACAGCATACATGAGAAAGCAACAAAAGTAAGAATAGCGTTGTCTTCAACAAATAAATAAATACCTTGTCATGCATATTCAGTGCCCAGCTGCAGCAGAACAGTTAGCACTTTTGCTTGATTTAGCATCAGTACGAATCTTCAATTTATCACTCTTCCAACTCCTTTTTCTTCCAGTCCAACAATCCCTAAACCACCCCTACAGCTTTTACTCTGGCTTTAGGAAGTCAGATATTTTGAATTCATATCCTTATTTGAAAAACAGGCAAATAATTAGGATGAAGTGTGAGGATTGTTTGGTCAATGTTTAGCAATATGTGCTTAATAAGGTACATTTCTCAATTTTTTGGTGTTTTTAATCAGTTGATGGATTTTAGCAGATTTTTATGTAATTGTTCTAATAATGTTGGGACTCAAGGGCACAGATGAAGTATCATCTTTATCAGAAATTCTTTGCCTCTAATAAAATACAACAGAGAGGTCCAGGAGTATACTATATCCAGAGATAACAGGGAGCTTTGCCGTGGATTAAGAAAGTGCAAGGTTAAGTTTTAGCAGCACAAATAAAGCAAAAAGCTCTTGTGAGCTTGAGGTAGCCCAAGAATTCATGTAGTAATTGTGGTTATAGCTGTAGTTATGAGACTGTGATTCCAGATACAAAGCAAGAGGCTTGGAACAAGAAGCTTTGACCACTGAACAGAGAGGAAGCCCTGCCACTGCTGTCACGCACACAGAGCTGTGGCTCAGTGGCGAGTCACGGCAGGATACCAGAGCTATGGTTACCACAGGCCAGTGGAAGGTGCTTTCTTTCTCAGCAGTTGCAAAGAGGATGAGAGGTCCTATAGATCCTTAATGTAGCTTCTAAAGGCTCTCAGCCTGCTTGTCTTTGCCGCAGCTAGATAAGGGAATGCTGACCATGGTGTTATCATTGTGGGAGTGGTTGTTAACATCATTACAGCTCCATTCAGAGAGTGGGCTTTAATGTCCTGCTGAACTCACTTGGGTGGCTTGCCTGTGCTATCTTCTCCTGAGAAGCCTGTATTTCAGGTAGACTTGAGAAATGTCTTTGTGTTCTGTTGGAAAGAGATAATATTTGATGAAACTTTTTCTTTCCTCTCAGAGTGTCTCCTAAGGCTTGTTCTGAACCAGCAGAAGTTTTGAAGTGATGGTGGGTGCAGGTCATGGTCATAGCAGGCTGAGATAAATGGGTGCTGAAAAGGGTGGGGAACACCACTGAAAGTAGTGTTTCTTTCCATCTCTCACTTACACCTTCCTAATATTTTTATTACCCTGACATTAGCATTTCTGAGTCGACTGAAGTAGGTTGAGCTGGATTAAAAAAAAAAAATCAACTGAAAGCGATATTTTTTGCAAGTGTTGTTTTTGGGCAGATTAGTTCCTTGATCAAACTCAGCAAGTTACTGCATCAGTGGTGGTGTTGGCACAAGGGGAGTAAAGGAAACTCACAGGAAAGGGGGGTTTGACAGAATCCTCTGGCAGTAGCCTACCTCTATGCCAGCTTAATGTGATCACTGCGTGGCTGTGATTTGACAAGTTAATCCATTTTTATGAGTCCTAGTAGTGGCTATGTCCACATCCTGTGGGAAGCTCATCTGATATAACTTAGCTCCATTGGTTCAGTTTTGTTGAGAAGATATTTGATGACTTAAGTTTGTACTGGCAGGTTTCTAGTCAGTTCAGGTACAACTTTTCCTTTAACAAGCACTCTAAAGCTGGTGTAAGCTTCATTTCCAGCTCATTTAGTCCTGACTCATGCTGTTCAGTGATTCAGTCATGTGCATGGCCTCTACCTGCAAAAGGCAGGCTGTGATGTGAGAACAGATCCTTGGAATCCAGGTGCGCATTGCACTGCAGGGAACACCTGCATTGCTCATGCAGGGCTGCTGATAACCTGCCTTTCCCTCATCATCTGCACGTGTCACCGTGCAGCCTGCCTCACCAAAAGAAACAAAAGCCCAGCTTGGATTCCCACAGATTTTAATGAGGTAAATAAAAGTGCAGTTTCTAAATTATGGTTGGTCATCCACTGATAAGCTCCTAAAAGCTTGCTGATCTGTGCTTTGTTTAAACACACCTTTCTTTGCTCTGAACTTTGCACTAGAGAGATTGCTTTGGTTTCTTAGTGCCCAAGGTAGTGCATGAAAACAGTATTGGGAGTGAGAAGTATAATCAGAATAGCTTGCATGATTTCCTATAGGAAACACAGTCTAACTTTGAATTTCAGTAATATTTTCTGGTTTAAGAGTAAAAAATACTAAGATATTAAATATCCAGGACATTTTACAAATATAAATAATTGATAATATTATGTGCTAATGAAAATGTCCAAGCATCTGTCCAATGTCTGTCTTCCCTTTTCTGAAAAGGGTATTTACACTGTGATGCTTGTTCTCCTTTGAGGTGAAAACTAGGAAAGGGGCTGTATTTGTTTGAACTCCTTACTGTGAATGGCACATACAAGAACAAACTAACATAGAATCTTTTTTTCTCCTAGTAAGTAGGGAGCTGCTTATGAAAGTTTATGAGAAACAATGAACTTCGTGCTGTGAAAGCTGGTATTTGGCACTTTGGACTTGAAATTAGAAAACGGCTTATGAAGATGTATGGTATTAAAATTCGTGTGATTTGTCGCAGTGTTTAGGCTTTTTTAGTCTTGCTTGAGTTTTTGAAGAGATTGTTTCATAAAAGTTTGTCATCCTGTATTAGGGAGTATAAGGAAAACATTAACTTACATATTTTTGGTCGTGTCTGTTTGCAGAACTATTTGATATAGATCTCAGTAACACAGACCTCAGTATAGCTTGTTAAAATTTCTCTTAATTGTAAATATAGGTGTAAACTTAATCTCTGACATTCAGATTAGGCATAAATTGAATTTTGGTTGTATGATTTTGCAGAAGTTGCTAAGTGAAATCAGGTTTGTTAGCAGGTGAGAGTTAGCTAGCATGAAAAAATGCATCAGGAGCCAGACTGTTGGTCAGCACAGGGCTGTGCCAGTGATAAGTGGGGTCTGGGAGAGGATGCAAAGAGATGAAATGGGGTGACAAAGCACCCAGCATAAGCAACCTTAAATGACAGTTTTTTCAAACCTTTCAAACTGAGTACTGTAATCTCAGCTTGTATGTAGAAGTTCGTAGGAGCCTGGAGCCAGGTTCTTGGCTCTTTTTGCAACAGGAGTGTTTCTTCCTGTATGAATGCTGGGTTTCCTCCTGGAAGATGGATTACTGGGCTGGGCTGTGCTGAGTGGTGGCACATCTCCGCTGCTCTGTGCTCAGACTGTAGGCCAGCACCAGCATCATGCCATCAGACAGCTGTGTAGCTGTATTAATATGAGTTTGAGCCTAGGCTGAGAAAACTTCTCTCCATCCTACCTTGGTCTTTAGCTTTCTCATTTCATTTTTCCCCCATGTCATGTGGCACGGGGTGGACACAGGTGTACAGCCTCTGATTCTGGACAAGGTTGGTGCCTTTTGTATGGTGCTCTATCATGTTAACCCTGAGGTTTTTTGAGCCCCTATTTTTTTCTCACCCACCAAGTTTTGTCACATAAATACAAGAATGTATAAAGTATAAAGAAATATAAAAAGCATAAAAATGTAATTCAGTTTGGATCCAAAGGAGCTTCAATAGTTAAGATATATTTCTCCAGGTAGGTTAGCTTGCACAAATCACTAGGAAGAGATACTGTTCTTATTAAATAGAAGAATCAAGGTTACATCTGTCATGGTTTCAGCTGGGAGAGAGTTAATTTTCCTCTCAGTGGCTGGCACAGCGCTGTGTATTAGAAATCAGTACAAGAATAATGTCAATAACACACTGATGTTTTAGTTGTTGCTCAGTAGTGCTTACTGTAAGTCAAGGGCTTTTCAGTTTCCTGTGCTCTGCCAGTGAGCAGGTAAGAAGCCAGGAGAGAGCAAGACCAGGACAGCTGGCCTGAACTGGACAAAGGGATATTCCATACCACAGAGTGTCATGTTCAGTATATAAAGTGGGAGGAGTTGGCCAGAAGGGGCTGATCACTGCTCAGGTGTGGGCTGGGCATTGGTCAGTGGGTAGTGATCAACTGTATTGTGCATCACTTGTGTTTCCCATTGTGTTTTTACTGCATTATACCACCACACTGTTGACATGAGAAAGTATTCTCTGTTTCTATTTCAGTTGACATTACCTTACTCTGGAATTGCTAAAAGTGTTTTGTGCTTATCCTTCTTTTTGTAGTGCATTGCTTTTTTTTTAAATTGAAAGATACATTTATGCCAGTATAGTTTTTGCATCATTATGAAATGATTTTCTGTCTGGTTTTAAGAACTTTTAGTCACTTGCCTTTAGTTTAAGTTATAGCAAGATTCTTCTGAAGACTAATGAACTTGATCTGAGTCAAAATGTTAGTATGAAGTTGGATTCTTCTACTTAAGGTGGAAAATTATCCTAACTATCCAGGTAAGAATATCCTAAAAGCATAAGATACTTTTGCAAGTAGAGTGAATACTCTGCACAGTAACTAGTGAGGGAATTGTAGTATTTTAAAGCTTTGATTTTTATTGTTAGCTATTACTTTTGTTGTATGCCTTGTTGTTAGCTAGCCAGACATGAACCGTTGTCCCAATTCAAGCTGCTGCTCTCACAAGAAGCCATTGCTAGTACTTTAAACAAGGAAATTACTTAAAATTTTAACTCCCAGTGTGCCTTGTCATCTTCAAGAAGACTTTAATTTAGTGATATGTGAGCTGCCCTGTAGCTGACCTCAGTAGCTCTGGAGGTGTAGAGCATGAGTTCCCCAGGTCTTTTTCCTGATCCTTTAGTACAATGTATCCATCACTGATAGCAGTCCAGCTGGGTCAAAACAACAGCTTGGCAATTTTACCTCAGGAAGTCCACCGTCACCAAAAACTTTTCAAGCTTTGTGAGTCCACATGTCATCCAGTTTGCTTCCAGCTGGTTGCCATCAGAGAAGAATGTAGGAGTGGGACTACATTGAGTTGTCACGGGACATTGGGCTGTGCCAGGCTGCTGACAGGAGATTCATATCCATTTAGTTTCTTAAGGAGGAAGCTTGTGACCCTAAGAGCAAAAGAGGCTGTTGCTTTGTGTTTTTCCATTGTGGAGGATCCCTCATGCCACAGGTTTTGCTTTCTCAGAGGGTCTGCTTTGCATATTTGTCACCTGCTGCTGTGCAGGTGGGAGTTTGCCTGCTTGTTATCTGCCTCGGTGAGCTCTTCCTAACAATGAGGACATTGTTAAAGTTGAGATATGACGAATGCGTCTTGCACGTTCCTTCAGCCAAGTACACCGAGGTCTGCTGGCCTCTGATTCTCTGGATTGATAGTTTGGAAGAAGGGCAAGGTGCCTGGCATATCCAGTTACTGCAGGCTAGTGGACAAATGTGACCCTGTATACTCTGGTTCCCTTAAAGGATGCCTTGCAATAGGATGCATTGGGATACTAATTACCTCTGAGATTAATTGGGATTAAGGAAAAGCTAATTACAAGGTCCATCCCCAATCCTTTGTACAGTTCTGGGAATTCAAGTCTTACGCTGTGTCAAGATTAATGAGCAATATTTTTTGGGAAGTGGCTTAACTACTCAAAAGATGATTGTATTACTTTGTATGTCTGCTGGTGGAAGAAAAGCTAGCTGAGGTGCAGTGCTGAGGTGATGCTGATGCTGTTTCCATGGATGTAGATCCATCACTATTTCTGAACAAAGAATTATTCTCTGCAGTGGCCTCAGGGAGTTAACTTTTGCTCTGGGTTGTACGTTAGTTGGCTCTGCTCAATGTTATCACATGATCCTCTGAGAGTCCTGGTAGCAATTTCCCATTTAATCTCTCCTGGTAAAGAGACACCTTTGCCCTCCCCTGAATTGGACTGGATGTACAACACGCTGGCTGCCTTACTGCTTGTGCTGCCTTGGTGGAGTGTGCTGGTAAGGATGCGGAGATCTCAGGGTCTGGCACGTGGTTGTTTTGGGGTGCGGATTTAGGCTGCTGAGAGAAGTTGTTGGCTTTATGTGAGGTGAGGTGGCCTGGAGGTGTCGTGCTTGGGGACATCCCCTGGGGTGCTCTGAGGTTGCACAGGAGCGAAGCTGGTGTGAGCAAAGAAGGAACTGGAGCCGAAGCGCTGCTGTGGCGCTCCTGGTGAAGAGGCAGCTTCATTACCTCATTGTTTAAAACAATAGTGTATATACTGGTAGTAAAGGTCATATTGATTCGGAGAGGGCATTGTACAAAAAATTCTAACTGATTTGCTTCCAAGTGGGTTGCCATTAGACAGCAAAAAAGGGAAAATTAAATCAGTTGCCTAGAGGGCACAGTCAATGAAAATATCCCTAAATTCTTCACTGCACCTTGCTGACTTTCAAAGACGAAGGAGATTAGAGTGTGTCTGGTGCAAAGACTCAACAAGGGTGGCAGAAGCTGTAAAGTACACACACCGGTTTTGCATTTAGAGAACTGAGAATTGAGAAAATAGTATAATTTAGGTATACGGGCATTTGTCCTTCTTTGAAAGTCTCCTTTTCATCTTTTTGTTAAAATGTGTTGTAAATTTCCTGTTACAGAGTTTCTACATCAATTGCTATTGCTCTGTTGACTTTCATTGTAGGCTTTAAACCCTTTTCATGCTGACAAGTGTGTTATTCCATTTCTGTGTCAGTCTGTCAGCACTTCTATAGTTCTTTACAAATTACTTTGTCCAGGTGCTTTATTTTGGCAAAGGAATCATTCTTTATCCTCTGAGATAGAATTGGCTACTTATATGATCAAATATTTCTTGTATCCACAAAAATTTTTAAGATTGCAAGTGTGCATTTTCAGTGCAGACAGCATTGAAAAGGAGTTTACTTTAATACCACTGATAGGAAGGGACTTAACTGTGTCACTCTGCCTGAACTCAGAGGATGTATTTGTCACCCAGCTCTGGCCAAGAGATGTTCAGTCCCCTCATCACCTCCTTTTGCTGTTGCTATGTACTGGTTCCCTAATTTTTAGGGTGTATGGGTGCTTACTTCAGTGTTGGAAAGCCAGCAGGATGCTGCCCAGTGTGGTGAGATACCATGGGGCTGAGGACGGAGCAGATTAATGAGGCAGTGCAGGTGAAGGATTCATGGGGCACCCTGCAGCTTCTGCTCTGGTTTGCCTCACACCCGGCTCCCTTCGCTGCCTGGAAATGTCTCTGCTCTGTGCACCAAGGTCATGCCCAGTCAGGGTGCCTTCCCATCCTCCACCCACCCACTCCCTGCCCTTTCCCCCCAAACTGCAGGCTTAGGTCACTGTCATAATACGATGTTTTCAATTTAATTGAAATGGGTGTTTTCATATATGACTTAATATTGCAGGCAGCAAATGTTTTTTATTTCCCTGTGTATGTATTATATTGTGTAAGAACATATGGTATTCATTTGTAGATGTGTCTCATAATGGGAAGTACAACTGTCTAGCAGGAGGAGCTTGGTCCTGTAACTAAAAATCACGGGTAGCAGTACTCACGAGTGCTTTAACATTGCTCTTGTTTTTCTCTACACAGTGTTTACACACATTTTGCCATGTATGTACACACGGCAAAAGAAAATATGAATTCATATTTATAGAAGCATCTGCATATGGATGGTGCCTTACTTCAGGTTTAACATGTTACATGTGAAGTATTGTATTTAATTTTCCTTGATTATTACTGGCATCTGTAATTGTAGCTACTTAGTATTACAAATAGGTGCTATTTTTTCCCTGTTTATGCAAAGGAATGTGTCTGAAGTTAAAGGTGGGGGTAGAACTTCTAGATTCCTGGGGAAAGTTAAGAGTAGAATGTCATTTTTACTTGGATTTTTTTGCTGGCAGTTAGCCCTCCACTGAAGTATTTTGTTTGGGAATGCAAAGTAAGAGTTACGGCTAATATTAGTGATGCAGTGATGTTGAAAAAACCAGATTCATGTAGTTTCAAATAACTGATATCTTTCAGAATAGACTGATATATTTTTAAAATAATTATCATGGATAATGTTATCAGCTGAAAAACCATGTAGGGCACTGCATGTTAACTTAGAAACCAGTATTTTTCATGTTTTTAAGATGTTGATAAATAAAGGGATGTTGGTTAGGGAGGAAAACAAAGTATTTTCCTAAATAATTTGTATTAAGAGACATCAACTAGATAATTTTCAAGTCTAAAACCAGCACTTTTTATTTATTTTTTTTTTTTTTTACTATCTGTATTTAATATAGAAATACCAGAATTCTTGCAGACCCCATCTGCATCCTCTTTGATGAGTGTAATTTAAACTAAAGTTGGTAAGAGCCCTTTTGGTTTTCTCTTTCTTTTTTTCCTCATTTCACTTAGTAGCACTTTTTATTTTCAGCTGCAGAGCAAGTAGTGATTGTCACATTTCCCTTTCTGACCAGACTTCTACAATTCCTCTTGCTGCCTTAAAATATGACAGCAGTCTCCTCTGACCATATTAAGTTTTCATGCACTCACTGCTTAGGTACCCACCTGGAATGGAGACTGCTTACACCAAAAAAAAAAATCACATTTAAGAGTCAAGAGCAAAAATATGGAATGCTGGTAGTGGAAATGGGACATTAATGTGTGAAAATGTGATCAAATAATAATAAAATACTTAGGGGATTTTTTTAGGGTTTGTTTTTCATTTTGAATGATTATTTCTGTTAAATTGATACTTAATTTGCATATTTTGTTCATTTTTTCTTAATTTCCAGTGTTCCTTTCATGTCTGTTTTCCCTCTGTTGTTTGGTTTATATTATGCTCTTATAAAATCTCTTTCAAATCCTTTCTCTTGTTGAAGTTTCAGTTTTGTATTCAAGCTCTGGTCCTCAGAGCTTATGGACAGGTAGCACAGGAGTGAGCCCTGTGGTAGGCTACCTTCCAGACTTGCACACAAAATACATCTGTATATTTAGACTGGGAGCTCTACATGTGTATTTTAATTTGTAGGTGAAGTGACATACCTATGTGTACAAGTGCCAGCAAAACTTTGCAGGGGCCTTGGTTGAAAAAAATACACATTTTTATGCCTTTTCTGCTGATGTTCAGAAAACTGAGGTGGCAACAAAGGGTGAGAGGGACTAAGAAAATCAGTGATCCTGAGCTGCTTCCTGCTTGCTCAGTTGCCTACTGACATATAAGAACTACCCAAGAAAAATGAGGAGGGAAGGAGTATATTAATGTAATTTTGTTTTGTTCAGTGAGTTCCTTGCTTGGTCATAGGATGAGAAGCCTTTGGAAGTGCTCGTTAACATAGGTAGCAGAGCACAGGTTGGCACGGGTCTGCAGTACTCTTCTGCAGACAGTTCAGCTGTTGCACACCAGGAACAAGTATTTCCCAGGAATATTTGCTTAGAAGAAGGAATTTGATAAGGAAGAAGACTTTGCAAAGAGAGCTTTGGCAGGTGCCCTGAAAGATAAAAAGTTAGGATTGCAACTGGGTGCACTTTTCAGCCTCTTTTCTTTTGCTGAGGTGGGAATGGGCTTTTCCGCTGCCCTCTTTGTGCAGTGGGTCTGTGGGGAGGGGGATGTGGAGGAAACAGCTGGATCAGGGCACATCTGCATGCCCTTTGCTTCTGCTGTGGTACACCCTGTCTACCTCCTATTAAAGGAATTTCCCAGAGCAGGTTTGTCTCCTGTGCAGAGGCATGTGCAGCATTGTGTGTTAGCTCTTCTGGCAATAGATGAAATCCCAGCCACCACTTCTGAAGCTGTTTGCAAATGCCACTTTCCTTTTGCTGAGCTTGAACTAAACCCACGTGGTCCATTCCTTGCAGCATCCTACAGGCCTCCCTCTCTCCTAGTCCCCTGCTGTTAAGCATCTCTCTGATGTTTTGCTTCTGAACAGACCTGTATCCTCAGAATCCTTGAGTGCTGCCCCACCTTGCACATGCTGCTCTACTCATCCCTTCCTGCTTCCTCATCTCCCTCTCTTGTCCAGCTTCTCTGAGACCAGTTTTATCTGCTTTATCCTATTGGGTCTTTGTTGGTGGTTTGTTTGGACAATGAAAGCAATTTCCTCACAAAACATCTTTAGATTCCTGCATGAATTTCCTTGCTTGGGAATGCTCATTAAAATTAATTTACAATTTATTCTGAATGTAAGGATTATATTGTAATAAATTGCTTATGAATGCATGCCAATTCCCTTCAAGCCTAAACAAAATTACTGAATTGTGCTGTAAGCCTTGTATTTGCAAGTAACAGGGTTATAGGCCTAACTAAGAGGTCCTTTAAAATGGTAAGAGCTAATGATTTTAGAGAACTAATTGCTTTTAAAGGCACAAAAGTAACTCCAGTATCATTTCATGGCTATTACTAAATGGTCCTCATGTTTGCCAGGATATCTTAAATCGGGCTTTATTGTAATGCTTGTTTTTTTCCAGTGTGAAAAGAAAAATAAATTATTTAAATCTTTCCTCTCTGCCTCTCAATAATGGAATTACAAATACTGTATCTGTTTCACTTCCTGGTTTATTCTCTTTGATATTTGTGGAGCCTGAAGTGATCTCACGCAGGCTTTATTCTCTTCTTTGGGATAAGATTAGTTCCAGTGATTCTCTTGGAAGATTACAGAAAAAAAGAAGTGTACTTTTAAAATGTGTATTATATGCTTGAGTATTTCCCCAGTAAGCAGCATGACGGTGGTTACAAGAGCATATTTTGCATACATTTTTCTCATTGATATTAATTGTAGAGAATGAAAAGAACAGAAATTGCAAATGAAAACATCTTGTGGCCATATGAAGCCAGGTGATATAGAAGGCATTTAGGAGGAATGAGAAAGGTAGGTCAGTTGACCATGGGACAGTCAAAAATGTGACAAAGGAGATTCAAGTGAGGCCCTTCCCTTTCTTATTTTCCTAGCTGTAGGCAGTTTTCCCTCTTTTTTAAACTATAACTTTAAACACAATTAGGGTTGAATATAGGGGAAATAGTATACTGGGTGTTTGTTGAGTTTGGAAATTGATGTCTGTTTTCATTCAGTGGGACTTGGGACAGGGTGAGCTGTCCCAGCTTTTCCAAAGGTGTGCGTGACTTGCAAACCAGCTCCTAATGTGGTGCCACTTTTGTGATTTTGCCTATACAGGTTATCCCCATTCCGTTGTTCCCTTGTTTTTTCTTCTGGTGGATTTTGCTCTCCCAGGAATAGCTGATTTTCTGAAATGTGTGATTTGGAACAGAAATTGATATGTATGTACAAAAAATCGGAATATGAATTCTAAGCCTCTAAAAGTCTTAATTCAAATGAGAATGAAAAGGGTCAGAATGTCAGGACCTGAGACAATGCAGCCAACTTCATTTTGTCAGTACAGAAGTAAAACCAAAACCGATTTCTTCTCATACTTCTCAGCTAGCTTAGCTAGATTGTGATTATTGCATTGCAAGTCTGATAATACATTATGTTGTGATGTTTTTGGGTTTTAAATAATCTCCAAATCTGTGTCTTCAAGAATCACCATTTTCTAAAAGAAGCAAGCAGGCTTCTGCATATCATGGTTGTAGAATAGAGATAAATGCACACATAGAGCAGAACAGCTTGGATGCTGGAATGCAGCAGTACCCCCAAAACCAAGGAAACAGAGCTGGTGCAGTCATTTTGTGGGGAGAGGCTTTATGGCTGTACTTTTCTGTCCTGAATTCTTTCTCACTTTATGTGGAGTGGAACAAGGTCATGTTTTTCCTGAAACAACCTGAGATGACATAGCAAATAACTCCTTTGGAAGCTGTTCAAAAGTGTATATGTTATAGTTCTAGCACCACTTTTGTTAATAAAACATTTCACTTCATACATCATGCATGGGGTGCCAATGATCTGTATTGGAACAGAATCACAGGATATGCTGAGTTGGAATTGTCCAACAAGGATCATTGAGTCCAACTCCTGGCCCTGCACAGGACTCCCCAAGAGTGACAACCTGTGCCTGAGAGCACTGTCCAAATGCTTCCTGAACTCTTTCAGGCTTGATCCTGTCACCACTTCCCTGAGGAACCTGTGCCAGTGTCCATCCACATCTGGGTGAAGAATCTTTTCCAGATCTCCAACCTAGACCTCGCCTGACACAACTTCAGGCCATTCCCTTGGGTCCTGTCACTGTCACCCCAGAGAAGAGCTCAGGGTCTGCTCTTCCCTTCATGAAGAAGTTGTGACTGCAATGAGGTCTCACTTTGGTCTCCTCCGGGCTGAACAGACCAAGTGACCTCAGCTGTTCCCCATACGGCTTCCCCTCAAGGCCCTTCACCATCTTTGTTGCCCTGCTTTGGATGCTCTCTAATAGTTTAATATCATTCTTATATTGCTGTGACCAAAACTGCACACAATGTTCAAGGTGAGTTTATTATTCATTTTAGGTAGAGTATATAAATTTATTAGCTTACCATAATTTATATTTTATGCCATCGGAAGTGGAAAATAGAGTCCAAATGGCTGTTGGAGCATGAGGTCCTGTCAAAGGAAATGTGAAATATTTTAATCTTCTTAGAAGTGCTGCATATAGTTCAGGCAGATTAAGTTTTGGCATCGTATCTGGAATCTGCCATTTCTGGTGCAGTGGATTAGAATGTGAAGTGTAATAGCCTGTGCCATTGCCACAACTTCTTTTCTGTTTTCTTCAGTGACAGGCTGGGGTTGGGAAAGTAGTACGGTTATGTGCGCAAAGGTTAAAAAGAAAATCTTATATAAATAGTAATGAGGATGTGGCTGGAAGCAACACAGTGTATATATATCTTTTTTTTTTAACTTAGAGTCTGGCAACCCTAACTTTGGCCTGTTTTGTATTTATTTTTCGTGGAGGTGTTTAAAATGCCAGTTGATGGGGTTTTCTGGATTTTTGGTTTTGTTGGGTTTTGGTTTTCTTTGTTGTTTTTGTTGCTGTAGTTGTTGCTTTTGTTAATCTCCAGAGCAGTTTTGAGCAGGTATTAACAGCAGCTGATGGTATTACAAAAAATCCTGAGAGACCCGATTCTCTTCTCTCAGCCTTTTTTATGCTCATTTAGAAAGTGAGTACTGTTTTTTACCTTCTCTGCAATCACTTTGTACTCTTTGGAAAGTAAACAGAGCTTTGCCTCAGTTCCTACTTCGCTCAATTTTCTTTGGAGCTTAAGGGGGATTTGAGGGAAGTTTGATTGCGTTTGACATTCAAACTGTTCCATAAGGTTACAGAGTAGCCAAAAAGAAACTATTTGATGTGGGAGAGAAGGAATGCTAGGCGTCACTTCACGAAAAATACTGTGAATTATATTGCTTTCTTACTCTTTTTTTTCCATGTTCTCTATCATTCTCTTGAAAAGGCTGAATTGCAGGAGAGTTTGCAGTTTACAGAAAGAGCAAATGTCACAGAAGGTAGAAAAGAAAGGATACAGCTGTTACAACAGGTGACAAAATTTAGGAGGTAGAATGAAAAGCAGCCATACAAGCCCGGACTGAAGTTTCTCTGATGCCTTGTAAAAGCTATGAAGCACTTTAAGGGTGGTAAGAAATATTTTGGCATTGTTCTGAACACCAAATGTCCAGACTTGGTCTTGCTCTCAGGGATTACCTATTACTTATGTAAGGTTGTAATACTGGGTTTTGTTTGATGGCAAGTTTTAACTATCAATTAAATAAAAAACCCTCTTTTTAATATGTCAAGTCTTGTAAAAAGGTGACATTTTAATTTTCAAAAAACAGTTTATCTTCATTTAAGTAGTGTCACTGTTCTATGGCGTTATGTAAAATACAGTTATTCTAGGACAACCTGCTTTGATGGCCACATCAGTTCCAACTTGATTTTTTTTTAACAGGAGAAGACTTTGAAAAATTCTCAAAACTTCACTGCAAAATGCTGGATACTGTGTGAAATGGGTGGTGTGTCAAAACTGTCTCAAACATTGGGTTGAAACCATTAGAATAAGTGATTTGGTAATAAAAAAAAATCTCTGCAGATTTTCCTAGAAAATGTGAAAAATTTGGATTCTCTTCTGGTAGGCACCATGGCTGTAGGAAAGTTTGGCAATGACTTCCCAGGCCAGTGATCCAGCCAGGAATGGGGAGCTGAAGCCATGCTGCTGCTGTAGCCATTGAATTAGAGCTTTCTTGATTAATTCAGATAAGAATTTTTTGCATTTTGTGATGCTGCTTGGGTTCTTGACAGGAGGGGAGGGATGGGGAGAGCTTTGGGTTTAGGAGCTTGACTTACTCCGACACTTCTTGTAGCTCAGTATTCAGGATGAGAAGTGGGATAGGTCACACTGTTTCCCTCTCCTTGTCTGCTTAGTTGTTTAGGTTAGACAGGACTTAAGAAGTCCTGTATTTATTTTTAAGGACACAGCATCTCATGGATGTTATTGCTCAGTAAATAGTTTTCAAAATGAACCAGTACTAGTACTCATAGGAATATTTTTGGTTTCAATCTAGGTAGCCTTTGTACTAACTAAACTTAAAATTACTTACATGGATTACTGTACTTTGTAACTCCTTTGTCAACAAGATAATTGTTCTTTGAGAATGCTGTTTTATTTAAAGCCATGGTGCTGGAGTCCATCACAAGCCCACAACAGCAAAGCTTCCTTTTATCTGTCTTGCAGTATGCTGTGGGGTCAGATCTCAATCTTTAACACTCAGTGGTCCAGTGGTGAAAGACTCCAGAGATCTGAGAATTATTCTTGTTTCTGTACTGCTTTACACCGTGAGTTGGAATGTCAAGTTTCACCTCTTTGAGCCAAGTATCCACCCCTTTTTTCTCCCTCTCTCTTTGTGTGTCAGTCAGGTTAACACATCTAAGCATGTGTTGGCATGATGTCCAGAATCAGTGAGCCTCATTATCAGCTCAATGTATGGCTGCAGTAATACTGCTAAATAGTTTTTATGATTCTCTTTGCATCGACATTTCAGAAGTTGCTGCTGTGATGTAGCTGTAGTCAGATACGTTTTTGTTGTTTTGTGTAACTCTAAGTAAAGTGATAGTTTATTGCAGTGCCAGAAAATGTGTCTGAAGGACAGCAGTGCTCGAGACATTGCCTGTACAAGAATTCCAACAGCAATGGTTAATGGCTAGGATTTAAAGACACTTTTAAGGCCAAACATTGTATTTTCAGTGTACAGCTTAAGGATATGTAACAGTTCAGTTTGACAAATAACTACATCACTTGATGTTGTGGTTTAAGCCCAGCCAGCAATCAATCACCACTCAGTCACGTCCTCACCAGAAGAACTGGAGAGAGAATCAGAAGGGTAAAAGCTAGAAAACTCATGGATTTGAGATAGAGGTTCTTTAATGGGGAAAGCCATGCTCACAAGCAAAGCAAAACAAGGCGTTAATTCCCTGCTTCCCATGGGCAGGCAGGTGTTCAGTCATCTCCAGGAGAGCAGGACCCCGTCACGTGCAATGAGTGCTTGGGAAGACAAACACCGTCACTCCAAATATCCCTTCCTTCCTCCTTCTTCCCCCCACTTTATATACTGAGAATGATGTCAGATGGTCTGGAATATCACTTTGGCTAGTCTGTGTCAGCTGTTCTGGCTGTGACTTCCTGACATCCCTGCTAGCATAGCAGTATGAAAAGCAGAAAAGGCCATAACACAAAAACCATAACAAAATAGCGATGGCAAACCCCTCTATATTATCAACACTGTGTTCAGCACAAATTCAAAACACAGCCTCATCCTAGCTACCCTGAAGAAAATTTATAACTGCCCGAAACCCAGGACACTTAGTAATGCAATTTTCTTTACTGGTATTGGAAATAGGCTGATAAAATCAAATGGTTGGGAAACTCTTAGTCTTGTAGAACATTGAAATAAAGACTGTGTTTAAAACCCTCATAAACTGTGGAAAACAACCGTATTTGTTTAACCCTGAAGAGTTGAATCCAAATTAAGATAAGACCCAGTAATTAAGTTGATGGCCTTTTCCCTTGTTGCTTTTGTGACACTTTTTATTGGTATGAAAATTTTTATGCAGGAAAGATCCAGGCTTGAATTTTGAATTCTGAAATTTGGTAAAAGCAGGTGGAGAAAAAAAGGTAGAGAAAAAAGGCTGAAAAGGTGTTTCCCTCTACTCCCTTTCACTTGTTTTCCATCCATCATTGCATTTATTTCCAAAAAGAAAGTAACAGATTCTAGAAACTGGTGTCTTTTTGCTTCATACTTGTACATTATTTAGTAGCTGGGCTTTGTCTTTTCCTAAAGTCAGTGAGCATTCCTGCAATAATCCTTTTAGAGGAACTGCACATCTCTTTTAGCAGGGTTCATCTTTTATGTTTGGTTCAACAGTACATTTGTATTCCCTAGTTTTTATGACCATGAGTGTCCTTGCATTTAGTATTTCAGCCTTTCAGTATATTTACATATCTAATACATGCGTACAGATAAGTGTAGTATACAAGAATACCATACAGTTTTAGTGCCTACACATTTATGTTTTTGTGATTATGTGTTTGAAAGGTTATATTCAGATCCAAAATTAGTGGTTAGCATTACAAAAATGACAAAAATTATATTTTTTCTCATCACTCACTGTTTTAGAGCTCAACATAGTCCTTCATTCTCAAGTGAGAAAAGTGGGATTAAGGACAAAATTAGCTTTCTGCAAACTGAATTTATCTGAAATGCCAGTGGAAGTGCACCTAACAAACTGATTCATCTATAGCTGTTGTAGTTTACACATAACAAATATTAGTTATGAACTGCTAAAAAGGCAGTGGAACAGATGGGAGATTTAGCTTTCACAGGGAAGAAGATAAGGAATAAAGACAGCTGCACTGTTATAAAATGAGCCTTGATGAAATCAAAATCAGGGTGACAGAACTGGGAAAAAAAAGCACATTTTTATTATGGCTTAAATCAATGATTAATGTAAAGAGTCATATTTTCTTAAAGGCTGAGAAAGGACACATTTGTTCACGAAAGGAAAGGCTGTGAAGAAAACATTTTGATACACGAAAGCTAGGCTGGAAATAAATCCCCATAGACCGATGTCTATGGAGCCGGTATTTGTTTATTGCAGCACTGGTGGTGAGGGGGATTTCTTCTCCTAACTCACCCACCTTTGTCCTGTGCTGTGGTATAATTATATAGTATTTCTTAGCGCCACTGTGTCACTACAACATCATCGTGTATGCGACGAAACTAATTTACACAGTGTGATCTCATGGTTATTAGATAGTTCTTTTGCACTGCACTTGCGTCTCCCCAGTTTGGGGGTCTTTGATGAAGGCTTCCAAGGTCTTCTTCACATCTGAACTTTCCAACTTTGTCTTGGGAGCATGTGCAGTTGCGGTGTTCCTTAGTCTGTCTGGTCTTAACTGGTCTAAATTCTTTGTTTCGTGGCTAATTGGCTTTGTACTTGCCAATTTTTCATTAAAGCTATCCAATTTTTCATCTTTAAAGCTATCCACCTGGCAAGTTTTTTCTTCTATTTTTTTTGTCTGTTCAGCATTAAGCAATTAGTTAGCCATCTACTTGCCATTACATTGTATAAAATGTTATTTCTATCAGGTTATATAAGTATAAAAATTATGATTCAGGTTATACAGGTATCAGCTTATATAGATATATTAGGTTATATTGATATCTTACAACTCAAGCTATATAAGTACCTTGTACCTCTGATCTCAGCTATATATGTATCAATTTGCACACAGTTCTTCTCCTACAAGTACTTGCCACAACATGAAGCACATCAGTACTTAGTAAAGTAACCCAAATCTGTTTTTTTTTCCCCTGTAAATGTAATGAATGGTGTTCATTACAAGAATTGTTTTTAATGGCTCCCTTCTGGAAGACCAGGAGTGCTTAGTTTCGCATCCTTGATGTTTCCAATAAAAAAAAAGTATCTCTTGTAGGTGGGACAAGAAGACTAAATCTGGCAAAACACTGCAATAACTATATTGAAGAATTGAGTTTTATACCTGGGGGATCTGTTTTGTACTGAGACAAACAGGCAAGAATCTCATCGGTTGCAAAGGTTAGTGTCTGAGTATCAGAAGTCAGAACTGCCTGTGCCATCTGGAAATTACAGTATTGCACTGCTCGCTGTAAAGCTATTTTAAGAGTAAACTATTTGCAAGTAAGTGGAGATAGATGTTAATAAGATTTTAATGGAGTTTGAGTGAGGTGTTAGTGAAGACCTTAATGAAAATAAGCCTTTTCTGGGGTTGAAGAAACTGTTGGTGAGTAAGCTTGCTATTTACTAATGTAAAATGCTTGAAAATTGCTTCAAGTGACTGTGTGTTAGCAGTACCTTACATTTTCTAGGGACAAAAAAGAGATCTCCTTTAAGATCCTTGTGAAAAGCAGCTGCATTTTTCAAAATTTAAATATATAAGCTGGACCCCTGAAAACAACAATGTACTGGAGAAGTAACCTATTTTCTTCAAGTGCAGTAATATTTTTTTGGCTTTTTTTTCCATGAGCCATATTTATTCCTACTGATAGTTTTTTGGAAAGCAGTTTTCTACAAAATTTCAAAGTTTGTAACACTGGGCATTTGAAATACTTCTAAAATATTTTTAATGCATCTATAAATGTGACATTAATTATTTTTAAAAAGATCTCTCAGGTTCCTTATAATATTATTACTAAGACTGATTACTTTTCCCCTTCTCTCTGTTGTTCTTGGCCTTAACATTTCCACCTCTGCATTTCTATTGTGCAATATACAAGTGCTTACTAAGGATAAGTTTGGAAAAGGTTTGAATTTCTTGGAAGGTCACAGCAGAAAACCCATGTTCTTGCTCTTGTCAACAGGTATCTAAAAAAAAAAATCTTAATTGGCAGCCTATTTTTCCATATGCTGTGGAATTTTAAAATTATTTTTCTCATCTGCACCAAGCCTATGGTGTGAAGACTGCCCTCGTGATCTTCAAAAGGTCCTATTTGTGCCTTTTTTTACCCAGGGGAAGGTTCATAGGAGAGACAGAGAAGAAGATGCCTGGAGCCATTGCTGTACAGATTATGCACCAAACACTGCTTCTCCAATATCTTTCTCTGGTGGAGTATGCAAGGCAGGAAACCTTGAACCAAGTGAAGTGAAAAAAAGATCTGATCTGCTCTGTCAGCTAGAGCTTTAGAAGTTGTTCTCTGCAAGCCTGTGCCTCTCTCTGTCCTAGCCCACAGAAATGTGAATTGTGGCTATGAACAAATGCAGATGGCTTTGAAAGGATTTGCAATCTGAACAGAAACTGAGGATAAGGAGTTGATTGAGTCTGATGAAGGAAGACAAGGAATCAGTGAGTGGAGTGGGAGTGGTGTGGCAATTGGCACATGAGAAGGTCAAGCATTGCTGGGGCTGCGGTTGAGGCTGGCAGCTGAGAATGGGCCTAAAGTAACACAGATACTGAAGGAGAGATTCAAAGGTTCACAGCAGAGTGGTGAGGTTTTGGTATGAATATTTCTCATCAGCATTCCCCAGTCATTGATGTCGAACTGTCTCAGAGGGCTTTCACAACAAGGCATGGCAGTACTGCCTGCTCAAAATTAGGAGTTGCTGTGTTGATTTGTTAATGAGGGGTGGAAAGGTCAGGCCAGGAGGAGCCTTGCAAGAAAAGCCGCTTATATTTGGTCGAGCAGAGCAGCCCTGTGACCAAAGACTGAGCGCTGTCTCTGAGAGTTAGTGGAGTGTTGGTGATGTACAGCAAATGGTCATAGGAACCTGAAAATGGCCTTGAGTGCTCTGTGCTGAGTATCAGCTCTGCATTTCAGGACACAGGCTTCTCAGAGACAGAACTTAGTCTGAAGAAGGTGACAAGCTTGGCTTTTGTAGAAGGATTGAGTAGCTCTGCCCTGTCGGTGTGGCACCGGGCCTCAGCATGTTGGAGCTTATCCCATCTCAGCCTGCCAGAGCTCCTCAAAGTGCATGCTTGTAATGTATTCAGTCTGTTATTTTTATTTTTTTCATGCTGTGTGGTGGTAGTTAAATTTCAGCTGAGGTAGATCAGTGAGAGCAGGTTGTTCCAAAGGTAAAAGGCCACCAAAAGCTTCTGAGCTGCTCCACAGGGAATTGAGTGATGATAATCTGAAATTTGACCTCCTTCAGGCAGCTGTTCAAGTGTCCAGAGTGTTATTTGTGAGAGAGACCCATCTGCTCTGAGCACCTCCAGCTGAAGGAGCACAGAAGGCTGGTCAAGGGCTGGGAAGTCTGACCTGCTTTGACTACACTCAGCACCCCAGCTACCTGCTGGGGACACTTCTGTGACTCCATGAACATCCTTCTGCAATGATGAGTGTTGGATTCACAAGCGGCACAGGGACATGCCTGTCAGGAGAAGTTTAAGATCTGAGGTAGCTACACAGAGAAATTGTATTTATTGGGTAACATGCACTACAAGCATGATGGTGTTATTGCCATTGATGAAAAGCTGAACAGTCCTTAATGTTTTTGTTTTTCCCCCTGAAGTAAGGGAAGGTTAAGCAAAGGTGTTGAGGTGCACATTAGCTTGGTGATTAATTGTCATTTATTAACTTGCACTTGGCGCAGAGAGACAGGGCGGGTAGAAACTCAGTCTTTCCATAAGGCTCTGTACTTTCAAAGGCAAAGTCCATATGGTTAGTTTTTCTTATCAGAGAATCAAGCATGTCTGGTGTGAAAGGATTTGTGACTTGGACATGCAAGGAGCTTATCTTCAGAGAGAAAGGCATGGCTTTTTTACCTAGGGGCAGCTAACAAGCATCAGTTGCCGAGATAAAATGTAAGGAAAAGAGACTTTCATTTTAATACTATATAAACTTGCCAAGTCAGCTAGATAGGAAGGTAGGATTTAATTTACTGTGTTTACATTGTGATAAATCCACAGTGCTTGGTCTTTGATATGTTTTTTCTCTAGGAGTGAGTGGTATGAGTGGTACTTAACCCCAAACTGTGTCTTCTTTTTTTGAATATGGAGACAAATTCCAACATACAGAACTCTAAAGCCCTTCCTGAAATGCAAGGAAGTTCCTATTTTTTAATACAAGGAAGAATTTTGATACACTATTACAGCAGTAGTTTAGAAAAAGATTACTGAAAATCATCATTGTAGCCTTACCTCTGCAAAAAGTAGGGATAATTCTGATGTTAAATCAGATACTACTCATGTAATCAATTGGTAGTCTGGATCAGTTTGTGGCTTTTGATTTGATATATTTGACTGTAAGGGTGACCTGTAACTTCAGTGACATCACTGCAACCTGTGTCCTTTTTAAGCTGAATTCTTTACTAGGTCAGTGGTCATTTTTGCCAGTGACTTAATGAGGTCAAAATGAGACCCAGAGGTTTCAGCTTGTTGGTTTCTTTTTTGTAGCTGCTGCTATACTTAAGATGAAAGGTCCTTTTGGAAACCTTAGAATATATGTTTGGCAGGGTGAACCAAAAACCAGTAATGTCAAACTATAAAAATGGTAAGCTTTCGGTCAAAGAGGCAGAACTATAGAAACAAATAGTTTCTATGGTCTTTATTAAACATTTGGACTCGCCAGTTTACTTCACAAACTGTAATTGCCAAATCTACATTGTCCTTTCCCAGTTGCAATTAAGGTCAGAGATGCCAGAGTAAATATTAATAAAAAATAATAGCAGAATAGCAAAAGGAAGCAGTAATTGTATTGTCAAACTGAAGAATTTACTTAGGCAGAAAAGCACTTGTGAAAAATTCTTTAAGTGGTGATTCTAGGAAGACATGTGCCTTGAATTTTGTAGACCTGACTGTTAAGAGTTGAATTAAGGGTATGTGTAATGAGGATAACTAGAATTTGGATTAATTTTTTTTTCTTTTTAACACTAACTCTCGTGCTGTTCCAGATTGGGAGATACATAGAGCCAAAATATGAAATGGAAAATGTATTCCAGATACTAAAAGTAATTATTAATATCTTGGTTTGCTTGTTGACAGTGGTTTGCTTTGATAATTTGACACAATTCATGCTGCCTTCACACATACTAATACATCCTGTATCTTAAGATTCTAAGCAAAAATTTCTTTTTGATTTACTCTTATAGCCGTCGGTCTGGACAGTATACAATGAACCATGACCATTCCAAGAAGATCCCTGATGGAACGTCGTTTGACCGCTCAGGATCCCAGGACTCCTTGGATGAATTGTCTATGGATGACTACTGGAAAGAACTTGAAAACATCCATGAAACCAGAGGAAATAATCATGAGGAACGAGTAGCACTTGTAGTGAAAGAGCCAGATGGTAATGAAGTCTGTTCTGTCAATGTTCATCAGTTTGCTGATTTAGGGATTTTTCTCCAAATCTTATTTCAAGAGATGGCACCCACCTAATACAGATCACAAAAGGAGGTCACTTTCCTGAACATCTGCTTTGAAAATTCTGTTGCCTCTGATGCATATCACCAGAAACAGGCAGTGCCCTGAAAGAGAGTTTTATCAGAGACAAGAATAAGGCTGGTTTTCCTTTGAATGGTATTTGCAGAATATCAGAAAGGTGCCTGTACTTGCAAATCACAACAACGGAACTATTTGCAGTTTACTGTTGAACTAACTTACCCTTTCACTCTTTGTGTATGTTGTTCGTTATTGTAGCTATTGTGGATAGAAACCTCACGCTTTAGAAGACAAGCCAATGATTAACCGGTTTAAGTTTAGTGAGTAACTTTCTGTGCTTGTATTGTGATTGTTCAGTTGTACTATTTTTGTTTCTCAGAAACATAAATTATGGGCCACTCCTTGGGGCATAGTCTTGGAAGTTGGGCAACTTTTTTTCTTTTTCTGTTTTTATGTCCTCTCAGATAAAGGAGGAGTAATGTCCTTAATTCCAGTTTTCTCTCCAAAATTATTTTTTAACAATTCAGTAGCTGCCTCTCTCCCATTCTTATGAGACCCACAGTCTCAGTAAATTAAAATGGTGAATTTTGCATTTTGGTGTGGCCTCCGCATGAGTGGGTAGAATGTGCTCCGTGAGCTTTCAAAGGGATTTGCGCTTCTGCCTCCCTAAGCACTTTGAAAAGTCATTGCTCTGAAGAGCGTAACAACATGGCCCCTGGAGAAAGCAGCAAGGCTCCCAACCATAGTGACTGGGAAGCTATGGGGTTTTCTGATGGAGCCATGGGGCTTTCTCCCGAGCATAAGATCCCATTGTTCTGCAGTATACAAAACTCTTCTCTTGCTGCAGCTCACTGATGTGGCTGTGCCTTTAGGCTCTGCACCCCCAGCCCCACCATTTCCATTGGGTTTATATGTAGCCTTCTTCCCTCTGGTTACTGCAGCTGATGCTGGCATGAAGCCTGAGTGAGTCAGCACTCACAGTTGATTTATCAGCTCGAGCATATGTTGCTGGGCCCCACACCTTGCCTAATGTGCAGCACCTCTCTTGGGCACGAGTATTCCTGAGCACGTGGGATGCTGCACCTTGCTGATGGACCTGCCTGAAACTCGTCCAGGCAAAGGCAAGGCAGGGGAGAGAGCTTGCTCAAAGCTCCTCTGGGAGCATGGGTGTAGCCCTTCTTTCCAGCCCTGATAACAAAACCTGAGAGTTTCGTCAGAGGCTCAGGATGTGGCTGCACAGCCATAGCAAAATTCATACTTAAATTTTGGTGTCTGTTCTCTGGATGCTGTTAATATTAAGGTGCCCACTTGGATGTGCTCTGGGCACAGTGGTAAAATGCTATCAATAGTGAAGTTGACATGCCAGCTTTGGAGTATTTTTAGATATCTGATAAATGGAAATATTGCCTGAACATTTAAGAGAATTGTTGGCATTCAGCACAACCTCAACTGCTACGGACAGAACTTAGTGTTTTATAGAAAATATCATTAGGGAGATACAGATTTCAGAAGCAGAAGTTTTGCCTTCAGTGGCAATATTTAATAGCTTTCTCTTCTTTCATGTGCAGTGATCTGTCAATAAAAGATACCTTATCAGCTCTAAGACTAAAGCAAAAATTGTTCTGTGGGCTGTCAGCAGGCTGGAGACCATGTCATAAGAACTGATGAAAAAATAGCATTAAGGTGACTCATGTAGGCTGGTTTGTCCTTCATTAAATTGAGCTAGTGGAAGGCTGTAGGATTAATGTATCAAGAAAAGTGGGCAGAGCCATGCCAGTAAGAGAGGTTAAAAAGACTGAGTATTGAACTAAAAATCAGTGAAGCAGCAATGATCTGGCTTTCAGGCTTCCCCATACACATTTTTATTTAGGTACATTTATAAAATGGTCTATGATTTTAATGGAAGTGCTGTAGATTATTATAAAGATTGCCACATAGCAATCTGTATTGGATTAACTACTTTAAAAGCTTTGATATCATATATTAAACCTTTTGAGGCTCTTTAGAAACAATAGCTTTTTTCCAAGTCATGACAGTGTAAGTAATTCTTAATTGTGTATCCCCTTGGTACTTTTCTGTGAATTATATTAACCGTGTCATGTCATTAAAATCCAATATGCTTGCCAGTACTCGAAAGCCAATGTTTATGCCTTTTTCTCTTCAAATTGCTCAGAGGGAGAACTGGAAGAAGAATGGCTGAAGGAGGCAGGTTTGTCAAATCTGTTCGGAGAGAGCTCTGGCGACTCCCTGGAAAGCGTGGTGTTCTTATCCACACTGACTCGAACCCAGAAAGCTGCAGTGGAAAAGCGAGTAGAGACTGTCACACAAACCATGAGGAAAAGAAACAAACAGCACCAGATTCCTGATGTCAGAGATATCTTCAGGCTACAAAATGACTCAAAGGGAAAAGTGAGTTCCTGTCGGTTGTTTTATTTGATTCTGGCAGAGACAAGAGAGGGACATTTACAGATGGGGGAGAGCAGGGTAGCACATGAAAGGGACATTTCCAGAAGATTTGTGCCTAACTTTGCTGATTTCCAAGGGAATTTTTCACTAAATTTTCAGGGGTGGTGTTTGTCCAGATTTGACATTGCATTAAGCAATTGCAATATTTATAAAGAAATATGTATATTGGCCTCATTTTACTTAAAAGAGATGAATAAAACAACTGCTCATTTTAATCAGAATTATTTTTCACACAGATGTGAAGCTCATCACAGCAATCACCCAAAGAGTTACCACAAGCCTACTTTTACGTTTGAGTGGTTACCTCTTACTTACTGGTGCTTTTGTTTATTTGTTTGTTTATAAAAATGGGAAAAAATGGGGCATTAGCCTAACCTTCTTGGTTTTGGCTAGGTCTTTATGCCTATCACCTGGGGGTGTAAAGCCCATACTAACTTCTCAGGGCCTATGTGTGTGTTAAACTGTGTATGGGAAGTTGCTCTGACAGGCCCCAAAGGGTCCCAGTTTCCCGTCATGGGATATTGAAAATAATTCCCATATACAGGAAAGGGGAAGGAGGGGAATGGAGACTATGATTAGAATTCCTTTTCCATGGAGAAGAGTGTGTGTCCTCTCTGCTTCCTCAGAGCACCGAGATCTTCAGCCTTGAGAATGAGACCTTATGGCATGACTGGTTTGCCTGACCTCAGCTCTGTCCCTTGTTCTCATGCTGACAGTGCCTTTCAGTGCAATGGTTCTGGTGATGGAAAGCACGGTGAATTTTGAGGGGATTTAATTTCTTCCTTCCCTCAACAGCTTCCTCTCCTTCAGCAAGTCCTTCTAAACTCAGTTGAAGTGTAGTGGGAGAAGTGGTACATTCTGGAGTCACAACTTCCCTTTCACTGTTCTGCTTTGCCTGTGGTTGCAGAAAAGATATTAACTCCATAAAAGATTTCTGGGATCTGATTTGTAATTAACTCTACCTAAAAATTACAAGATCTAATGGCAGAGCAATTTAGGTAAAATACCATGTAGCTTAAAGCAGTGTAATTTCTCTTTTTTCCTTTTATTTCAGTAAAGCACAAGAAATATTCACATTCCTGTATGTAAGCTACTTACTGTAATGTTTGAAAATCCTATGTCACAATGTTCGATAGATTTTTCTTCTCTTAAACTACATGTTTTGATATTGAAGACATCACTGAGAAGGCAAATTATTTTAGGCATTTAAGATGTATAAAACAAATGGTTATTTATTGAATATAGAAATAATGGTGGGAAAAAATCCTTCTAAACTTGTCTCCTTGACAGGAACAAAGTAATACAAGTATTGTACTTCGTTCCTTTCTCCAAAGCAAGATAATTGTTAAGAAATCATTGCTTGTGGTTATTCACCAAATATGTCACCAAAAGCCTGTAGGGAAGTAGCTTCCACTACCTCCCTGGGTAACGTGTCTCATTGCTTTGTTACTCACCCATCATTAGAAAGCTTTTTGTATAACAAAAGAGGACTGAAGCCACCTGCAGCTGTATGAAGTCATTCCAGTTTAATAATAGCCTCTGAAAATCCTGTAGCCTCCCTTCATCTGGAGGAAAGCAGGAGGAAAGGTAAAACAATAGTGTTGATGTTTTGCATCAACACAACAATTGTGTTAATGTTTCTCCTAAATTTCCTGCCATATTCCCAAAGAGAAACTAGACTTTTGGTACCTTAACAACTTCCCAGTCTGCTTCTGCTGCTTTGTGAAACAGAGATAATTTTCCAGGCAATTGTGCTAACTTCTTCCTCCTCTCAAGATACCAGATTTAAAAAAAAAAATTAAAAAAAAAATTAAAAAAAAAAATTGAAAATACAGATTATGCTAGTAGGATAAATCTTTAAAACTTGCATTTTTTCTTCTCAGTAAGTATGGAGTTATGAATTGCTTGAGTAAAATACAATTAGAAATACAGTGTGCTAAACATTCACTGTTAATTTGAGTTGCCAAAAAGTAAAAATTATATGTGGGTAAAAATGTATATGAGCCTATGTATACCCATATATATATGGGCAGAGATTTTCTACATGTTCTGAAATATTTTGTCTATAGTTGATGTTATCCAGTTCACAAAATGTCACATCTTGAGACTAGGTAGGGCAGCATAACAGAAAGGAGATAATGGTTCAAGTCCTTTCCCGTGCTTTGTGTCTTTGGAGTGTCCTGGTTTTATTGTTGGAAATCTAAGCTGCAAGCACAGATATTAATGTTATGCTGTCCTGCAAAAGGGATGGGATTGATCTCTAGGGGAGGCAGCCATGTAAGCTTTTTCAAGAGGAAGGAATTTGGTCTGAGTCAGTCAAAATGTCTGCTCCGGATTCCTTGTTCATATGCTTTCCAGTGCAAACTGCAGCTTTAGGTCAGACTGCGTTTTCTTATTCTTTGCCACTTTGGAAAATAAAATCCTTCACCCACTTAGCTTTCTAGGAAGAAGTGAATTGACTTAATTACTTCTTTTTTAATTACCTAGGTTTCAGATCCCCTTAGAGTTTGGCAAGGGGTTTTCTGCTGAAACACAGGGATGTGCTTTTGCATACCCCTGAATTGTAGCAGTGTGTTTAATCCTGCACAGAGTCAAAGGAGTTTCTGCAGTCATGCTCTAGGTCTTTATAGGCATGCATATTTATTGTTCCTTTCTTAGGTCTGTGATGGAAGTGAACCTTCAGCTGTGAGAACAAGTGAAAACAAAAATGAAGCACATGATGGAACAAAAGGTAATACAAAGTTACTCTCTTCTTTATTTTATTTTTCTTTTGGTTTGTAGGTGTTCAACTACACCTGCTACTACATGGGTCCTTATTTTAAGTAAGTTTTCCGCAATATAAAATTAAATTATAATAAGAAACCTGTTCTGGACTGCATTGTTGGTGTGTAAAATTTCAAGTGTGCCTGTAGGTAGTGTCATTTGAGCCACCTGAGAAACCCTGCTTATTATCAGGAAGCAACTTATAATCAAGCTATCTGGGAGAAGTCTCCTCTTGTAGCTTATGCTCAGGTTGTTTCTGATCCTTATTTTATCACTTCTGGTCTGTCTCTGCTGTACAGTACAGGAAATGAAGGTCTATGCATAAACTCATCAGTGCATACCAAAGAATGAAGCTGAATTGACTATAAGCAAAAAAAAAAAAAAAAAGCCAATAGAGAACTGGTTGGACTCAAGCATCAAGGAAACTGTGACAACTGGCTATATATCTGTAGCTCAAATGAAAAGAAAAACACGGTTGAAAGAAAAGAGGTTGTTTACCATTTCAAGGAAAATGGAAATGGTGTTCTGTGTGCCTAGATTGTGTTCTGTGATGTGTGATCACAGAAGAGAGGTGCAGTACCCATGGAAGACCCTTTCCTCTCACTGTCAGGATAGTACATCACAGAAGTCCTTAGCTGACTCCATGGTTTCTGTTTTGAGAGTATGAATTCTGATGAAAGATTTTGTCAGAGCTTTCTGCTCTTCTTCATATCCAATATTAAAAGTGTGGCTGTCCTGCATCATTTTAGGTTTCTTCAAAGTAAGGGTTGCACTGTGCTTGTCATACCATCCTACTCACCCCTGTAGAGATCAGGTTATTTACTGGCAGCTGTTAAATTTTAAGATGCTGCACTGTTATTCTGTTTTGTTTATATGTTGGGGTTTTTGCTTCTTCTGGAGGACTGGATAGCACATAGATGTTACACTGAACCCTATACCCACATTAAGTAGGCAGATCAAGTTACTTATTGCAAGTTAGTTAGCTTTAATTAAGCCACCAAATAAAGTTCTGCTTCAGTTCTAGAATACTGACCAGTAACATTTTGGAAAAATTGTTGCTTTAGAATTAGACTTGGAAAACAGCAATGGACAATACAGAATGTTCATGGCAGTGGGAGTGGGAGACCTGAATATAAACCAGCCCTGAATAACACTGAATCTGTGTGTTTCCAGAAGTGTGTATTTCCCTCGCGCTCTCTCAGCAAACCTCACTCCAGTAAGAGCAGTAAAAAAAACGGGAGGACTGCCAGACTGCTGGTTCAGCACAAGGGAAGGAAAAGATGCCTGGTGCTTGTGTCAATAAACTTCACTGTAGGATTCAGAGCTGGAAAATTACCAAGCAATTATTACAGAGTTTTTATCACATCTGGTTCTTTTTTTCCCCCATGGCCCTGATGAACCCTTCAGAAATGGGAAGTTCTGAAATGCAAATCCCATATGCTAGCTCTCCTCAGCACAGATTGTGATGTGGATGGCAAACACAGCCTGCTTACATCCTGGTGCACTCCTGCTCTAGTCAACAAGCTATAGTGGGCTCTGCTCCCAAGATTGGAGGAGGAAGGAAAAATCAGTTCAGTCTGCAGTCAAACTGTGGAAGTTTACTGGTGTTTAAAGCATGCACCTGGATCAGTGCTTGATCTTTCCTCCAAAATGATGAGCAAATAAGTGTTATACAAACAGTGAATGAATTTAAGGCTGAAAAGGTGGTGCCTGATATTTCAGAGGTACTAAATATTTATGAAATCCAAATCCAAGGACATTATTTTAAAATGGAAACCTTCTTTGACACAGAAATTGTTCCAGTTTTACCTGAAAAAATATGAACATCATCTCAGACATTATTAAAAAAAGTCTAAATTGAGACATCTTAAAAAAACCTCTTCTTGGCCATACTCCAAAGGTGATGACTGTTCCTAATGGGATATTTTAATGCTGCATTCCCAAGTGCTTCTGCCAGACTAAAGTTGTTAATGGTTTGCCCTTATGATGCCTTGAGAGGCTACCTAGCACAGAGGCCGGACAGAGTTAAAGGAATAAAGTAGATATTTATTAAAATAAAGGGTTTGTCCTTTAAAGGACACACCTTGGGCAGTATAAGAGCCTGGCCAGAGCTACACATAAGATGGACCCAAGATGGTCACAAGATGGACGACTGGTTACAAGTTTTCACACTTTTGTATGTTTTGGTCCATTTACATATTGGGGTTAATTGTCCAATTACAGGTTCAGGTTATGAAGTCTCATTCTCCCAATTTACCATTATCTCTCCTCAATTTACCATTGTTTATACTTTTTTGGGCCTGAAGCTACAATGGTGTCCTTGGTTCTCGGGCTGGAAAAGGATTGTTTTGTCTACCTACACTGTGAAGAGAACTTGATAACACTTTGTACAGAGTTCAGAGTCATACACGAAGGCAGTACAGAATCTGGAAAATATGAAAGCTAACACTTAAGGCATCACTTAGAGCATACCTGGACAATGTGAATCTGTTCTCATTTCTTACCAGTCCAACACACCTTGTTTCTTGACTAAATAGTGTATGCAAACTCACAGAATAATAACTACCTTTGTTTCATGTAGGTATGGAGTGTGTCTACAGGAAACAAAAAGAAAATTCAGAATCATGTATTAACCTCTCAAAAGGCATCATCATTTTAACAATCCATGACACTCACTAAAGGCCTGCAAAGCTAGCAGTATGTTCAATAGATACAAAAGAAAAGAAGTAATTTTCTTTGGAATTGTGTGAAAAGGAGTAAATAACTGTGTTCATTAAGACCTCTCAAGAAATAGAAAGGGAATAATAAAACATATGAAAAGCTAAATATTTATTAGCTTAAATAGGGGAATAGCAAAAGTCAGTTTACTGTGACTGCAATTGTTTTTCTGAATTCAGGATTAGCTACAGGGGAAGAATAATAGATAAAACTTCTGTATAAGGGCAGCTTCAAAGCATAACAGTCTAGAGAGTGGATGAAAGAATTGTGTGTACTGCGTGTAATACGAAGGTAAAGAGTAGTAATGTTTGCTTCTTGATAAGGAAAACCCCTGAAATCTGGTGGTTTTTAATTAAAGAGTTTGGCTTTGCTTTTTGTTTTACGTGATAAATGAGGATCCTGTAGCCAAAGTAATGGTGTAAGTGAAATGATTACAAGATTTTTTTATTTCCAATTTATAACCATCTATGAACTAGCATTTTAGAGAAGTGCTTTGTCAGTCAGAGAAAAAGCCATTCTACTTTCCAATCGTAAATTAAGATCTGTCAGCTTAGCTCCATTGGTGTATACTCAAGATTCTCTAGCAAAACTGGGATATAGCAGCTGATACTTGCCATGTGTCCTTGTTTTATTTCTGAAGAATTCTTATAATTTTATGTAATCTTTAAATAGCTCTGTGAACTAAGGAAAGGGTACAGAACTCATGTAAAATATGGTTTCCACATCCTCATAGACAATATTTACATTTTTCAGTATCACACTTGCATTTCCCTCATTAAATATTGCCTGTGGTTGGCAGGTTGGCAGAACACCAAGGCTACTTCCTCTTACAGCTGCTGCCTAGTTCAGGAATGTACAATGGGAGCAAGGCTATACAACCAAGAAGAGACTCCCTACAACAGCAGCACTTCCAGATCTTTAAAATGTGCAGAGCATTGCTGAGACATCTGCTTTACATGACACCTCTGTGACCAGAGGACTGAAATAGGAGCTACTTCTTTTTTTGTTTGTTAACATCAGATCCCTCCTAGGCTGGTAGGAAGTATGTAGGTCAGGTATAGGCCACATTAGCATGACAAAAGTTTTGGAGGGGACAACGGGAAACTGTTCTCATTCAGTATGGGTGACTTAAACAGTTTACTTGATATATATGGATATACACGCAGGGATGCCAAGGATCAGAGTCAGGGATGAATTTGACCTTCGATATGTTGGCTTACTGAGAACTCAGATATCTCTTTACCAAAAGGAGCAGCTCTAGTTTCAAGATCAGTTTAATCTTTAGTGTATGCCCTCGGCATTTTGGGGTTTGTGGAAAGTGAGCAGAAGCCACTCTGGAAAAAACAAGAGATGAGTAACACACACAACCAGCAGAATATGAAAATATTCTATTCTACTTCTCAAAGCATCACTTGTGAGTAGAGTCACATCACAAGTAGAGTCAAAGTATTAACTCAAATCCACCTTCTCTCCCTACATGTATGTCTCAGCTTAGGTAAGTGCTTTGACATGGAAGTGGTTGTGTAAAGCACTGTGCCTTACCAGAAAGTGGCTGTGGTGGCTTCAGCCGTTTGTCTGCCAGGTCCTTGGGTCTGGCCCTGGCTGACTGAGGTTATTTTCTGAACTTGCTCTAAATAATGTTAGAGGATAGTTTTTTGGTTTTCAACAATTTAGAAAAAATGTTGAGTTGCTGTAATTATTTTTTTAACTTCCTGCTTCATATGTTTGGATTGTGTGCTTGCAGCTCAGTTCTTTTACGGACTACTGGTACCATCACTGTAGAGCAGCACTTCCCTGACTCATCTTAATCAGCCTATCTGCAGGCTTTCCCGTGTTTCAGAATCACCTTTTGCTGTACCTGTAACTATTTTCTGGGAACTTTTTTCTGTCTTGGCTTAGGGTAGTTACTCTAGGCCATACAAAAAATTCCCACAGCAGTGTAAAAATATTAGTGATTATGCAACACAACATACTTACACCAAAACATATGCATTGCTGGTGCTTCTCCTTCACAACTCATGCCCACTCCCAGTCACTTTTCCTACACTTGTGGTATATAAGCTTTGAACAGGCTGCTGTGTTGTATGAGTAGGAGCCAGTGGCAGAACCAGGGTCCCAGGACTAGGGAAGTGATTCTTCCTCTGTACTCAGCGGTGGAGAGGGTACGCATCTTCTGTGTCCAGTTCTGAACCACTCAGTTCAAGAAGAACACTGAGGAGCTGGAGCATGGCAAGAGGAGGGTAACAGAACTGGTGAAGGGTCTCGAGCACAAGTCTTATGAGAAGAGGCTGAGAGATCTGGGGGTGATTTTGCCTGGAGAAAAGGAGGCTCGGGGAAATCTTATCTCTGTCTACAGCTGCCTGGCAGGAGGCTGTAGCCAGGTGGGGGTTAGTCTTTTCTCCCAGGCAGCAACAGGACACGGCCTCAAGCTGTGCCAGGAGAGGTTTAGGTTGGACATTAGGGAGAAGTTCTTCACAGATAGGCTGATTAGATATTGGAGTGGACTGCCACTCCAGTGGGAGGTTGTGGAGTCCCTGGAGGTATTTAAGGACAGACTGGACATGCCACTTAGCGCCATGGTATAGTTGACATGGTGGTGTTTGGTCTTAGGTTGGACTCCATGATCTCAGAGGTCTTTTCTTACCTTATTTATTCTGTGGCTTTACTCTTTTGTAGTACCTGGAAACCTTCTGTCATTCTGTAATGTATTGTAAAAGGAACCTATTCCTTGATGTATCCTTTTGGATAGATATCATGAGAAGGATGGTGGAGAGACTGAAAGCTTTCTTAGGCTTCTATGTGTTGTATTAAATAGTGGTTTTTACTGTATAATTTTCTTCTTCTTTCACAATATATTTTAACTTCAGACCAAAGCAGTGGTTGATTTACTGTGAAATTGGAAAACTTCTTTTTCTAAAAGCAGAACTGCCTCTCCCTTTTTTGATTCTTTATTATTTTAATAAAAAATGTTCTAAGTTTGTCTAGTGTTTGATTCCTTTAAGGAACAAAGAAAGAGAAGTAAGGCTATTGTTGTGTACCCAGTTCTTCCCTGTATCATGGAAACATGCCCAAATTGTTTTGAGGAATCTAGACTCTTCAGACTGAGGTGAGAACTGGAGTGATGGAACAAAGATAAGATCTGTGTAATCCCCATTTTTCACAGATGTTAATGCTTTGGATCATAGAGGTCACACTGTCTATTGCTTTTGAAATTTTAAGAGCAGAAAAATTTACTGATTTGTTTGCAGGATGTTACAGTCTGAGGCTGGAAAGTGTTTGATGGCAAGAGACTTTTGACGCCAAAGCTCTTTGGCTTTGCAAGATTCTTGGAGTCTGCTCTTTGTTTGAGGTGGATTGCTGTATCTTTTCATAATAGATAAATAGGAGAGAAAACCCCATGCCTTGGCAAAATTACTGAAGAAAACCTACAAAAGCTGAATCCTTGTCAATAGCTAAATTTTCAACTGACATAAAAAATACAGGAACAGTGACTTTGCAATCAGAAAGTCCATTGCTTGCACAGCATTAATTTTGACTTGGTTTAAAACTTACTGTCATGCAGAGTGGTGCTCAATTGTGCTGCTGTTGATTTTTATTGATTTTTAGCTTTTTTTTTTTTTTTTTTTCTTTTATGGTGTTTTCAGGTCCAAAGTTCAGTCTTGGAACAGATGAGCAGAAGAGCCTGCTTGAAGACATGCCATCTTCAGACACTGACATCAATTTGGAGATATCATTTGCAGAACAGGCAGCTAATCTCAAAGACAGCTCAGCAGGCAAAATGTACAAAGGTGGAGGGGGTGACACTCTTCTCCCAGTAGGTGTTTTTTATTTATTCCTCTTTTTTTTTTTAGGTAGAGGTACTGTTTGGTGATATTTATTTGAGACTGAGAGAATTAGATTTAGAAGAACATTGTCAGATTTAGCTTTGTAGAGATAGAAGTTCTTACAGTAACTAACTTTTGGGAATAGTATGCTCAATAACATGAAAATAACTACATTTTTGCTTAACTATCTAATTTAACCATCTAAGTTAAAGATAACTTTATCAGTTGTCTGGTAGGCAGGTGAGGGATGAGAATGAGGAACAGAATTATCTATAGTACTTAGAGGTCTGGAGTCAAATGGCAGGAAATTAAAGACTAATTTGAACTCAGTTTTTCTTTCCAACTCTTAATAAAAAAAGGCTTTTTCTGAATTAATTCATATAAAATCAAAAGAAAATCCCCTAAGGGATTTTGTTGTTGATCCTCAGAATCTCGGAGGATCTCTCTGCCTAAGAGTTCATGAACACACAGTTACATATAACCTGTAAACTAATGGCTGGTGTGAAATTGTCTTGTTCTTTTCTGGATTTTTGTTTTTTTTCTAACACTGTATGCAAACAAATGTCTGCGCAAACACAGTTTCTGAAATAATGTTTCCCAGTTCTTCAAACACTTAATTTAGATAAGGACGTGCAGTTCTTCAAGTAGTAATTACCCCATGTATCCTAGTTTAAACATTATAAACCAGACATTAATGGATATTTAGAGATGGATTCTAAAGTGTTTGAGTCATGTTTCTCTAATGCTGCCTAAAACAAGGAGATAAAAGCTATGCTTTAAATTCTGTATATATGCATATATAGATATATATGCATAATACATTAGCTCTACTTCTGGCCAGGTTTGTGAAGGATGCTCAAAGACATGGCTATGGGATTTCTTCTTCAGTTACAAAAGGAGCTGCAAAATTATAGGAAAGGGTGTTACCTGTTTAAATCTACAATATATTGGTTGCACCTTCATCATCGGCAGCTATATTTAAACAGACGTGTTTGTGCAAGTCAATGAAAGCTCAAGGTGGGGAACTGGCTATGTATCTTATAATATTGTAATAATATATTGTAATATAATACTGTATTATAATTATGTAAATTATGTTTTGATATGTGCCCTTGTAGTCATGTACCATAACCAGCAATTCATCTCTGCTATGGCTGGGTTTGTACAGGGTAAGAAAATAATTAATGAGTATAATATGTCTTTCCAAGTGGAAGAAAGTCTTGTCAAGCTTCCTGCTCCGAGTCATGCATACTTAGAAGCCCGATGGTGAGAGATGGAGTTAGAAAGTTCAATGAACTGGGAAGTCCCTCACCCTTTCAGCCAAATTCCTTTCGTTGATCTCTCACTGCAGCCTCTGAGTATGTAGTGCAGCAGAATGGAGCCATGGTTAAGTATCCCCCTTCCCTAAGAAAAGAACTCCTTTATTATTATTTATATGGCAACCAAATATATTATTTTGTGTGCAGAAGGATTTCTATCCCAATTTTATGTGCATAGAATTGTTCATGGACAGCCATTTCCACTACTATAAACTGGAAAAGGATGCAGAAGGTGGAGGAGTGTGTGGTTGCAAGCAGGACAAGTCCAGACCCTTCTTGGAGGTGCCAAGTAAAAGGACGAGAGTTAATGGACACAAGTGACTAATGGTGAAATTTCATTCTGCATAGTAAAGAAAGTCCCCATGAGAGCATTCCACACTGAAACAGGTTCCCACAGGTGTTACTGGGAATTTTAAAAATGCATTTGAGCAGCAACAACAAGCAATCCAATCAGACTTTGAATTTAGCCTTGCTTTGAGCAGCAATTGAATTAGATGACCTGCAGAAGTCACTGGGAACCTAAATCTTCCTATCATTTTAAGATCATTTTCTTTTTAACTGATTTGTGGGGTTCTCCCTTGATTTAGTCAGTAACAGCAGGCTTCATGATGAAAGACTGTACCCTGAAGGAAGCACAACCTTTGAGCTAAGTAATTTGTCATGACTTGGATTATTCACCCTGCTGCAAAATTCTGCTTTTAGAATTTCAGACTGCCGAAGGACAAAACAGGTACCACAAAGATTGGTGACCTAGCCCCTCAGGATATGAAGAAAGTCTATTCTTTAGCACTGATTGAATTAACTGCTCTCTATGACATACTTGGGACAGAATTCAAGCAGCAAAAAGCTGTAAAAATCAAAACCAAAGGTAAGTAGGGGTTTTGTATTCTCAACCAATTACATCCGTTCAATCCAACAAAACAAATGCACCCATTTCTTTATGATCTTCCAGCAGAAAATTTATATATAATATATAAGCAGTAACATAGGACCTGAATAACAGTTAATTTTATGCCTTAACTCAAGGCAAGCTTTAAACAAGTTTGCTGACATAATGTCTCCAACTCTTTGTCTAAAATTAAAAGTCAAGACAGTCACTGAGCAGATAATCTAAGGAGTGAAGGGTAACTATCTTAGTAACATTTTGTGCAGCAGGAATTCCTTCACAGAAATTTGTATGTGCTGATTTATTCCCAAAGAGAATGAGCATGTGCTCTTTGTGGGTATTCTTTTCCTGATTTCCTAAAGGTAGGTCCTACTTTCAAAATAGGACTCAATGATCTTAAAGGTCCTTTTCAGCCTTTACAATTCTGTCATTCAGGTGAGTCTACCTGACTACTGTGCTTTTGTTGCCATGGGTGAGAGATGCTGGGAGCCTTTGTCACCTGTTTCCTATCCAGTCTGGCACAAACATTCATATGGTTCCTGTGTCATATAGGCCTTGCCCATCCAGTATTTACTTAGGCTGTAATGCAGTTATGCTGAATAGCATCATATAAAGTGGAAGATTTAAACTGTTGCAGAGGAGGCAGAGACAGCTGCAACCTGTCACTTTCCTCTGCAAGCCATCAGAGCATTTGTTTAAACACTGCTTTTCTAGGGAGCATATAAAACATGGAAACCAATTTCTTGATGCTAGAGGTTTTCCGTGTTTTGTTTGGTTTTTGTATTTTTGTCTTCTGCTAAATGCTTTACAAGAGCTTGAGATGTGTTACCAGTTAATCACAAGACTACTTTGGCCGAAACTCTGTTGTCAAGGTTCAGTGAATGTGACAGTGCAATAGCTCACTTTAAATAATTGAAAGCAACAGAGAGCATAGAGAGATACACAGCAATGTACAATAGATTCTTCAGAATGTGTTCTTCACTTTCCAGTAGTAGTAAACAGCTTTTTTAATGCTAAAGGCATACACAGAAACATCAACAAGACCGTGATTGCTTGAATGCATTTTCTTGCAGAAGTACTTGTGCTGTCACTAATAAACAGACAAAGCACTTTCTTCTCTTGTATTTTGGGTCTTAGTTATAACTGTTTCTTCTTACACAATTAATTGTTAATTGAATTTCACGTCCAGCATTATTATCTGAAGGGCAGGCATTCATAGAATGTTGAATTGATTAAAAACTTTTTTAAAAGGTAAAACAGATAGGCTAGACTCATGGCAATGTGTATGAAGTGGACAATGACATCACCTTTTCTGCCAAGCTAATCTGCTTTTGCAATGTACTGCCGTCAGTGCCATGTTGCTCTGTCTGACCCTTACCTCTTCACACCTTAAGTGTTGTTTGGCCAATTGATCTATCCAGTGGTGGGTCTATCTCCTTTCTCCTTTGTGCGTGAGGATGTAAAGATGATGAAAACATCGTTCTTCTGGAGAATGCTGTGCTGTTCCCAGTGCTGCCTTTTTATTGTCCTCCTGGAGTTTGTTTTTTTAAACTACATTTCAATGGAAACTTTTATTATTGATAAGAATTTCAAGATAATAAAGCTATGGAGTATGGATATTGCCTGTATTTTATGATTCCCTTGTATTTTGTAGATAGACTTTTTGTGCTGACAGAGATACAAGAACTTTTGGTTTGGCACTGAAATTGATCTTTCTTTGATGTATATCATATTTTCTCAAGGGCTGACAGTTTTTTTTAGTAATTGCATCTGTTCTGTGTTCAATATTGGCGTGGCATCATACCAAGCAGCAGTTTTTAACTACATGTATTGTTATATGCTGCTCCAGAAAACTTGCACATACAGCAATTATCAGTACTTCTGACAGAGAAGCTCTGTGTCAGCAAACTTTGGGGTAGTCATTATTAGCATAGCTGTCTTTAAATGGTTATTCACTTCTGTTCAACTGGGCCATAACACATAAAAGTCACATTTACATGAAGACTAAGGTTAGTTTTTCATCAGGACTAAATTAACTGCGACTGAATGCCTCTTAAAAAAGAAATTTGAATTGCCTTACCCCTATTGTAAAAGTTATTTTCTAACCAAGAATTAACTGTACTTTTGTTTTTTTTTAAAAATGAACCTTTAGTGAGTTGGCTATCCTCTGTTCTGCTGGTGCTATATAATTCAAAAGTATAGGAGTTAAAAAGCTATAATTTACAAACCCTCGTAGAGAGAAGTGTTCAGAGCAGCTCTGGGTGATAATTGTGTTTGTCTTATTTTAGTGACCAAGTTCTGGGTATTTTACTCATTCCATTTCCATCTCAAGTAGAATAAGTTGCATTGAGTGGTTAAAATCTGCATTGCAGGGTCATTCTGCAAACCAGAACTACGCAGATGGTTCATTTACGCAGTTTGATTTACTGTGCTGCAGAATATGTGGATGGCAATTTGAAGTCAAAATAGAAGACTTCTGAGGAAGAGATGATGAATCCTTTTAGCCAGGATGTTTTGTGTAATAACTTGATTGGCAAAGACATTAAAACACTTTAAACAAAAGGTCAATAGCTCTGAACACATTGAATAGACTTGCTGCTTCAGAAATGTGGGTTTATGCCACTATCACATGTACTGGAAAAGATGTGGATAATATCTCAGTTTCTTTGCTTTATTCAGACTCTGGATTGTTTGGTGTCCCACTGTCACTTTTACTGGAACAAGATCAGAAGAAGGTCCCAGGAACCAAGATCCCACTGATTTTTCAGAAGGTAAATAGGCACAAAGAAGTTAACTTTTTACATACATGTAAAATGACAAAAACATAACATTTTGTCCTGCATTTATTTGCTTCCTGTAGCAGTTTTCAGTATAATACTCTAAACCATCCAAGTTACTGTAACTTTTATTTGCAATTTTACTTACTAATTCAGTAAATGTGATATTTTGCATTGTATGAGACGTATTTTGAATTAAAGAAATAAACTCACAAGGCAGGGGCTTTTCCAGAAGACTTGTTGCTGTAGTACAAAGGGGTATGCTTTGGCCTATATCGTGTCAAGGTAATGGGGGAGATAACTGGAAAGAAGATGGAGACTCTGGATTTACTGCCCACGCATTGCACATCTTATTTCATGAGAAGAAAAGAAACCACTTTGTGTTGACCTGTCCTAATACCAACAAGCTCAGTGCTCTATCATCAGCATTTCAGTGTGTTTGTAGATGTGCTTGGTGCTTTTTGAGAAATAGAAATCTCAAAGCAGTTTTGCATCACAGTCTGAAAACTACTGCTGTGTCATTCATGCCAGAAATTGCTTCCCCAGGATCATAAAAACACATTTCTGGGAAAGATGCTATCTATAAACTGAAAAATCAAATTGGAAACAGTCATTGATCACTCTGCTGTCCTAGCAATGTCAAAAATTCTACATAAACATTAATATCTTATAGATGTGATTTGTTTTGCAAGGTACAGACATCATTTGGAGTACGGTTTTACTTCAAATGAGAATATGAAAGTAAAAAGTTTCCCATTTCTTCTGCTTGTTCTCTTCAGCACATGCTTTCCAAGAATGGGGGATTTATATAATGTGTAAGAGAGCAGTTTTGTTCATTCTGCTTTTTAAATGTATCTTGTTTATCACTGAAATGAAGCAAAGCAAGCTAACAGGAAGGCTTCTTACTTAAAAATACACCTAGTTTTTATTTCACTGAGGAATTTAAATTAAAAATAATGGCATAATTTACTCAGGCATTTTCCAGCTGGAAAATCTGGTGGTAATACCAATTCATGTGTCGTCATCAGAAGTTTCTGCTGACAGTAATTCCAGTCTCTGGCCTGCTAATAAAGCCATGCAAAGCAGCCCTGATAGAGATGAAGAGAAGATTTCCCACAGGCAGGAGGTTGGTGGTGGCCGGCAGCTGTGTGCCAAGGGGGCACTTGTGAGTGAGCGAGCGTTCGTGAAGGAGTTGTGGCCACTAGTTGTGCCACCAGACCTTGCCTTCCCCAGAAGTGGTGATGATGGCAGCTCACACACTGCCCACAGCACCTTTGTGCCCAGCAGATGTGAGTGGCAGACAGTGATGTGGTGTACATCACTGGGTACAGGGTGAGTTGGATGAGGCCAGTTAGCACTTATTTATTTTTTCTAACCATGGAAAATGCAGTAGGATGACACTTCTGGTGCTGTTTTCCAACTTTGTGAGGTTTTCTGTCCAATCTTTTTTATGGTATTTATCTGTTATATAAATGCAGTGGTGGGTAAACTCCCTTTAATTTTTGTAACTGGAAAAAGCATAGCTCTGTTGCATAATTTTTATCACTCAAGCACTGGTGCAGGAAGGCATGTAACAAAGGCACTGCCCTAGTTAAACATTGTGGGAACTATTTGTGCTCAAATTATGTCATCAGCTTTTGATGTTTACAGATTTGTTTTAAATACTCTTAAATCCATCCTTCAGTGAATATTTCTAGGCATATTATTTAGAGGAAAAAAATTATTATATGGGTTTTAAGTATTTTTATGGAATTTCTGCAAGTTCTGCAACCCCTGTGAAGGGTTGCAAACTTTTGAGTCTGTTAGGAGAATGTCAAATCAGAAGCTTCTTTAAAGCCTAGAAGTTACTAGTTCTCCTCTTAAAAAGTCCTAGAGTATTCATGAGAATGTAACCTTAATTATTTGGATTTGGAGACATTTTAACAAGGGTAGTAATTGGTATATAATTTTGAGGCCAGAGTAATTTTTGTAAAGCATTCTTCAGTCTTCAGAGGGGGCTTGAAGGAGGTAAAAAACATACAGATTTTTTTTAATAAAATAAACAAACTCTTCTTTAACAGTATTCATAAAAAAGAGTAAGAACCACATTAAAGTTTTCTTCTACAACAACTGTAATCCATTTGCAAACTGTGTTTGAACCTCTGCTTGTTACAAATCTGTGTGCACAACTGCATATGCACAGAGAGAGAGAGATACAAGCATAAAGGCTTCAATATATCAGAACTGTCTGCCAGTAATTTTTAATTGGCATCTTTGTTTATGCCAGTTTGGTTTGTGTTTGACAGCTGATTGCCCAGATAGAAGAGACAACTCTGGAAACAGAGGGACTTCTTAGAATACCAGGAGTTGCGACAAGAGTAAAGGTAAAACATTGCACAGGTTATTAATATCCCCGAAAATGTATGTGTGGTTGCTGAATTTATTTTGTCATACAAACATATTTTAGCATCCCGTTGTTATGAAAATCTTCAAAAATAGAAAGCAAAATCGCTTTACAAAGAAAACTAAATTATACTAGCCAGAGAAATGATGCTTTCACTCAGTGTAGTTTTGGGGAAAGATTGGAGTCCAAGTTCGAAGGATAGTCAAAGCTACGTTTCAAGTTCAGTTGTGCCAAAGTCTCATTAATTCTTGGCATGAGCTTTCCAGCCTTTTGCTTTTTCCCTGAACCAGTTCAATCATCTGAACAGTTCATACACGGTCTTTCTACCCTAGGAGGAAGCTTTTCTCTGTCATTGTGAGCCTTTTTTAATAGCTAGACTTAACCTGTGTTACAGGGTAAGGCAGGCAGCATGCACTGAAGAACCTCTCACATTTATTTTTATGAACAGCAATATAACTGCTCGGCTCGCCGAGCGCAATCTTGTTAGGCGCGTCTGTGCGCACCAACACTTCGCAGAGTGAGTGCCAATTACATGCAGACTCTTCCCCAGTATTTGCCTTAATGCAGGGAGCTAAACACAGTGTGATTCATGCCAAGACTCAATGTGTTAAAAAGACGGTCTGAACTGGCCTTAAATTCTAAACGGAAAGCACCATTTAAGTGGATTCAGCTGCCCAAAGATGTCTGCCAGCCTCTGTTGTGTAGGACTTGGTCCAGCTGCTGGTTCATTAGAAACAACTAAAAGAAGGGAATATTATGAAAATCGGGTTTGTTTATTTACCAGTAACTAAGATACTAATTTCTTTTTTTTTTTCAGTTTTCCTCCATTCTTTATTCTCCATTTCACATCAGTTCTGCAAACAGGAGTGATTTCTTAGTGATTTTCTTTATTTGTTTGTTCTTTGATTTTATTAGCTTAATACAATTTCCCAGACAGTGGATCGTTCACTATTTGGCTTTCATTTATTTTTAACCTCTCTATTTGCAGGAACTACTTCTTTAAATTAAGCAATAAAATTGTTAGTGAATATGTTAAGTTCTTTTACTTACTGTAATAGAAAATGTTTTAAAAATCAAGGAATTTATCACACTAAATGACTGAAGATTTCCCTTAATTTTCTTAAACAGAAAAAAAAAAATTCCTCATTATATAGTTTTATAGAAAGACACAGAAAAATACTTTGGTATCATTTCTATAGGTTTTAGGGTTATTGTTAAAAATGCATTGGATATAGCCCATAGTCAAATACATATACTTTAAAATGTGGGCATTGGAGCACTAGGACACATAGTTGTAATTTCTGCCTTTGCCTCTCATATAAAATAATTGTATCTATATGTTTAATACTGCATTTACTGCAGTGATTTGGTCTGAATGTGGATGGAGAATGTGATGAGTCTGGAGGAGAGTTTTCATCTCTGTTTCTGAAGCTTGCTGTTTTTGATGATCAGGAAATCATACCCACTTGACTTTAGACATCTGAATTATGACCGTTGCACCTTTGAATTTCCAATACAGTCAGTGGACAAAGAAGATCTCTCTGGAGAACAGCTGAGAATATCCCACTATCATAATCAAACTGAGTGTCCACATTTTCTTTGTAAATAGATCCATTTTCCATTTGGGCAAAGTTAAATTTAATGAGAAGGATATCTTAAAAATGTATCTAGTATCTGTTCAATGTGCCCTTCTTGTCCAGATAAATAATTATGGCCACATTTTTCCACAGAAAATATTTTACTAAACAAGCCAGTGTCTTTGTTCTCCTTTTCTGTCCAGAATAACTGAGCTAGAAGAAGGGAGAGACCTGTGAGAGGTGCCTCAGGGCCCCTGGCCCTGTGCTGAATTTACTTCTCACTCTGCCAGACTAGGAAATAAATGAAATGGGTGTGAGATCAGGAGTGATACTTAGCAATAGACTAAGAAGGACTTGGTCTTTGCAGTGTGTTTCCATTTGTGCATCTGTGAAAGCCCAGTAGCCAGTCGCACTGTGATAGCCAGTAGCACTGCCATGGCACCAGGGCAGGGATATGGTAATGTCTGCTGCCAACAGCAGCCCCAGAGTTATGACCTTCCACTGAGACTTTTAGAGCTCTTTATTTTACTCTGCTGCATAACCTTGTGATTTGTGGGGCAGTCCACTTCCACATGAGGTTTGACACCCTGTGCTATGCAAAGCTGTATGCACCCAGCAACGTGGAATTCCCTGTAGATGGCAAGATGTTCAGCTATTTAGTTACACAAATCATTCCCCGTGTTTTAAAAAGAGAACCAGCCTCACCTTAGTGTGTATTTTGATAAGAAGTTGTGTGTCAACACACATAATTGCCTTAATTTTTAATGAAAATGGCCATGTATGCATTACAGCAACACCCTTGGTTAGCAGTTTCAGAACTGCTCTGTATATCAGACAAGTCTCAATATTTGTGTGGAGGAGAAGTCATGACCCTTATGTGCTTGAGTATGATATCTGTTTCTTGTATATTTATTCCATATGGCACTGACTCAGGCCGATGAGATTTGACTGCTGCCTATTAATGTGCGTTTACTTGCAGTACTTCTGATCCCACATTTATCTGCTTTGTAGAAAAAGACCAGCAGCAATTGGAGTTAAGTGATATTTCAGATATCCTTCCCCCCCTTTCAAAGTGTGGAAAGTGTTGCTGTGTGTATTACACGTGACTTCCAGCAGCCAAATAAAAAACTGGTGCTCTCTATATCCATTGCATTTCAGGGTCTTTGCCAAGAACTGGAAGCAAAATTTTATGAAGGGACTTTCAACTGGGAAAACGTAAAGCAACATGATGCAGCAAGTCTTTTAAAACTCTTCATCCGTGAACTGCCTCAGCCACTCCTCACTGTAGAATATCTCAAAGCTTTCCAAGATGTGCAGAGTGAGTAGTGTCCTTTCTGTCTCTGCTGGAAGAATTGATATCCATGCAGAGAAGTGCCTCTTTGCTGAGAAACAAATTGAGTAACAACAATATGAGTTCTCCTGAGAAAAGATAGGCATAATTTTGCTACTGTGCGAATAATGTCTTTCATGCAACAGCTATTTTAATAGCTTACACATACAATGAAAGCTCATTTTCACTTCCTAATGTTTCTGATCGTAGTTAGGAGGTACACAGGGATTACACAGAAAATGTATATGACAGTATCAGTTTATAAATAGTATTTGCTTCAAAGGAAAACCACAACAAAGATAAGCAGTTCTTCAGGAAGTAAAACAAATGATAATTTATACTGTTCAGGGTCTTTTATCCATTTATAAGAGGAGACGTTAGAGCAGAATAGTCAGAACTGCACTGATCATCCGTGGTCCCTTGAGATCAGCAAGTTCTCATGCAAATGTCCTCTTTGCCAACTGGTCACCAAGACAGCAAACATACCAGCTGTGACTGGAAGAGAGTGGCTTGGTGATAATGAATCCAGCGTGAGAACCCACATACATTAACTCCCCAGTCAGCAAGGGGCTGCAAGTTCTATTTCCCTTTTCTGAGGGCGGAGCAATGACTCATTTTTAATAGGGGCTTTCATAGAAAAACAGAATATTTTGGGTTGGAAGGAATCCACAAGGATTATCAAGTCCGGCTTTTTGAATGGTCCATATGGGGATCAAACCATCAGCCTTGGCATTATTAGCACTATGTTTCAACCAACTGAGCTAAACTCAGGGTCAGAGAATTCACATAGAAAGGCAGACTGACAAATATTCTTAAAAAGGGCGAGCTGTGTCAAGTCTCCCAGGTCTTAGCTGCCTTTCCATGCTGTCAGGTTGGTTGGAGTAGGGAGCTGGAGCTTTGGCCTGCTACACAGTGTTGTTGATTTTGCAATACTGAGTGTCAAGTTAAAACTGGCCAGAATGCTTTGAGATGGTGCTGGCAGCAAAGAGCTCCAAAAGGTTGTTCCATTTACTGGATAGTGATTGTAGCCAGGAGGGTTTCTGCTTGTGCTCCTGAGCTGTCTGAAAGCTTATGTCGTTTTACTTACCCAGAAATACTCAGGTGACAGGATCCAAACCACTTTCTATATTGAACCAAAGGATTAGCTTCAAAACAGACATAGCACTGCATAGATTCCTATTGTTTAAATTGTTTGTCTTATTAGTTGTGTGCAATAAGATTAGACGGTAGAGAAAAAGGACTATCTTTGTGACAGTAATCACTGTTTTTTGTGATATTGTGACTAAGTAGTGTGGTTAGAATTAAATATTTCAAGAATATAATTTGAACAATTTAATTTCCTAATCTATGTAATGTAAGCAGCTAAAATTCAGTTGTTACTTAGGTGAGCAGACAGAAACTCTTCATTTAAGTAATGAATTTTAGTTGTTTTGCAATTGTATTTTTGCTTACTTTCCTAGGAAAAATTCATTCTCATTGCTTTTTGAGCATTGTGACATAGGGTGTTTTGAAACTGAATTTAAGCCTTACTTTTAATGCGTGTCTTTCTAAAGCAGGTGGATACATTGCTGTCACTACTTGATTTTTTAAATGCCTATACAATTTGCCACTCATTTATTCAGATCATTAATTTTTAGTATGGTAAAAAGTAGTCAGCAGGATGGGTTTTTTAAAATTTCATCAATAAACTTTTATTTTCGTTTGGTGGTGTCTCATAAGTTGATTTGGATGAAATGTATTTGAAATAGCAATTCAGTTGGAATCCCAGCCAGATGCATGAGAACAGCCCTGTTGAATTTTGAAATAGTGTGATAAAACTGTCTTGTGCAGGTACCTCCTTTTTCACTTGTTTTATATGTGGCTTGATTCATTAGGAATCTCCTGAGAAGACTAGCCAGAGCATGTCCTTTAAAGCATGACAGGAGGAAGTTTATCACAAGTGACAAATGTAAGAGAGTTGGGGCTTTCTGCACTGCCAGACCATAGGAGCTCTTCCAGGTGATGGAGGAGCATTCATTGTGCAGCTTAGGTGAATGATGCACCACTAAGCAATTGGTAAAAGGCAGAAGCAACGTTACTTTTCTTTAATTACAGCTTGCCTCATTTGGTACAGCACTCTCTGCTGTGGATATGTGTTAAGCTTCTCTGCTTCTGGTTTTATCCCCGTCAGTTTGCCATTGCAGCGGTGTTGGTTATGTCACTGGAGACCTGCCTTACTCAGTTACACGTGGTATTCATTCTGTGTGGGTGACTTGGGAGATCATGCAACTGTGAAGGCAACTGGAGAAACTGTGAAAGCGGTGTTGAGTATACCCTTTGATGTGTTGGGGCACAGGCTCAGAAAGGGAAGAACCGTTAGCTATTCCTTCTCGTAGCTTTGCAAAATAAAGAAGGAATCACAAGGCATCTAGAAAACATTGCCAAAAGACTGCTGAGTCACACACCAACTGAATCCTAAGAGAACATTTGGAAATGAGTATCAGAAAACCAGGATCTGCCAGTCCTTTGTCATACTATGATAATTAGCCATGTGTATGCATTCAGCATTTTGCAAGAAGTTTCAACTTAGAAACCATGCTTTTTGAAGAGTATAAATAATAATTTCAAAATACTGAGGTCTGTGTGCTTTATTGGCAGATCTCCCAACGAGGAAACAGCAACTGCAAGCTTTGAATCTTTTGGTTATCCTTCTACCTGATGCAAACAGAGACACCCTGAAGGTTAGAATTGTTAATACTATTTTCCTGCATAAGTATTTTGTCTGTTTCTGTGAATCCACTGTAATGAATGCTGTTGTCTTTTTAACATTCTTCTTTTTTTTCAGTTCAAAGTTAATGCTGAAACTAGTGATTCTTTTTATTCCCCCATATTTCACATAACTTCGGGAGGAAAAACACCAAACAACTTAGGGCCCTAATTCCTCCCAAATGACTTTTAAGAATGTGACTTGACATTTTTCCAGGATTGCAATAGTAATCTCCCAGTGAGCAACCTTTTCTCTTAGAAGTTTTTGCTCCCCATTTTTTTTTTTTATGTCATTATTTCCAGTGCAAAAAATAAACAGTGTTAGAATACAATGAATGTGAGTTTTTTACGAAGTGGGTTTAGCTCTTCGTTTTTATTCCTCACTTTTCTCTGTGCTGTTTTTTGTACTCTCAATAAACCAGAAATCTACAGAAACAAGAAATCTACCAGAAACCAGAAATCTTCCTGTTACTATTTGTAACGTTGTACATGGATTCTTCCAATTTGTGTTTGTCCTTTTGTAGCAAAGCTATGAATGTTTTTTTCAGAATATGCTTACTGTTAAAGCTGTTACAATCAAGAATGAATGCAGGATTTGTGTAGGATGCAGAACATCATCTATTACAGGCAAAAAATGCTACTAGGTCTTATTGTTCAAACACTTTCTTTTTGAGTTTGTTTATTGTGTGGAGGCAGTCTAGAAGGCTCCTGAGTCGAGCTACAGATACCTGGAACTGAATTAATTGAAAATTGCCAGTTTCTGACTGGCTGCCTGTCATTCACAATGCAGTGCTTTACTTGTGAATTGCTTACCTTAAAGAATTAGCCACTCCATGTTTCCATAACCATGACAGCCTGCACTATTGTGTTCACTTTCAGTTTAACAAATGCCAACAGTAATGTCTTCACAAGCATCTGTGGGATGCTGCTTATGCACCTACATAACAAAGGTTTTGAAACAAATCTTACTGTGCAGGGCCTCAAAGTAACATGAATGCTTTTGAAAATGTTACTCATAAAACCAAGATTTTTTTTTTATTTCATTACTTGAAGGAAACAAAACTTGCGTTACTGTTCCGTGAATAAATATATTCACACTTCTATTAGTGATTGCTTTTAATGTGGTTTTATTAGGAATTAAGAACTTTTTCAAAAAAATATGCAACATCATGTTTCACTCATACGTTCATTTTCAACTCCGCACATGCTTCACTTTTCACATGCAGAGTTTAGCTGAAAGTTCTGCTCTTATTTCAGGTACTGCTTGAATTCCTCCAAAGGGTAATTGATCACCGAGACAAAAATAAGATGACGTTAAAGAATGTTGCGATGGTGATGGCCCCAAACCTTTTCACGTTTCATGGGTTTGGCTCAAAGACTATTGAACAAAGCGAGTTTGCTATGGCAGCCGGGACAGCAAATGTCATGCGCTTTATGATTCAGTACCAAAAACTTCTCTGGACAGTAAGTGTGTTTTTGAGGGGGTGGGGATGGGGGGCAGAGAATGATAAATTTCACAACAGGGTAATAGAGAAGTCATGTGAAATTACATCCATGATTGAGAAAAGAATCAGACCAATCCAGCTGGGTTCTTGCTCATAGGTAACTCTTGAGGGAGCAAAACAAAAATATTACCTCTGATGTTAAGCTCTGGCGGTCAGAGTTTTAATATTGTACGTCCTACAAGTGAACTCAAAAATAAGTCCTTGGGGGATGTATGTATTTGGTCTATCAATATACATTTCTGTGGAGAATTCTTTTTGGCTCAGAGATATTAGCAGGAAACAGTGTTTGAACTCATTGCCCTTTTGGGCCAAACTTAATATTATATGAAACATGTTTTGATAAAGCATGAAGTTGTCTCATGGTCTAAGCAAAGCTCTAGCTCAGACAAACTGGACAAGTTGTGTGTTGTCCATCAGCAGCTTGAAACAATTTTGACCTTTGATGCATGTGAGGAAAAGTAATTATCACCATTTTACACACTAAATGTCAAATAAATGTTTTTGGCTGACAAAAGCAAAAGCACTGTATGATTTCACCTTTCTTCCCCTGAGAAGTCACGGAGTGGAATATTTTATCACAAATGGGGTGGTTTTAATATTGTTTCACAGTTTTATATTATTTGAATCTTTAGTTATTACTAGAAAGAAACACTATTTTTGAGTTCTCCCTGATAAACTGGCCATTTACAAAAGTTTTGGTAAGAAAATTATGTAGTTATTCATGCTTAATCTGTATTTATCTAGATTCCGAAGTTTATTGTTAATCAAGTGAGAAAACAAAACACTGAAAGCCAGAAGAAGGAGAAAAAGGACAAAGCTATGAAGAAACTTCTGAAAAAGATGGCATATGACCGGGAAAAGCATGAGAAACAGGAGAAGACTTCTAATGACGTAAGGAAACATACATCTGGAATGCTTTATTAATAGGATCATAATTTTTAGTGAAAAAATGGATATAGCAGAGGGGATATATAAATTTTTTTAATTGGAAATTTATTTCAGTAGATAGCAAGCTGGTGTAGCTTTGACAGTTTGTGGGTTACTGGCATGACACATTTAGAGGATTGTACTGGCTTTTTGTTTGTTTTCACATATTTTTCAGAATATTTCTGAACTGAAAAATTATATCCCACATGTTATTTCAGTTTGGGCACCTGAAATAAATATACATTAGGTCTTTGTCTGTAGAGAGAGCAAGTGTTGTGACAAGACTCAGTATTACTGAGCCCACATTTAGATGTGTTGTTTCCCAGTGGAAATCACAGCAGACCATGTGTTTTCTTAAAAACTAAATACCTAGATTTCCCTACTCGAGATTTAAAAGTGTTTGGAAACAAATCTGGCATTTAATTCTTTTTCCATCTACAGCAGTTCCAAAACCACTGAACTCTTTGTCCCAGTCTTAGCTAGAGCATGCACAGCCTGCCCATCCCAAGAAACCCCAAAGGATGAAACAAAGGTGAAAAACTGATGAACTGCTTCTTATGCAGCTATTGTCCAAGTGGCTACTGCCAGCTTACCCCAGTGCATATAACCCACAGTTCAATATCTCTCCTTTAGGTAATTGGCTTCTGCCATACCCATCAGTGATGTCAAGGCATAAATTTCAGCATAACAGTCTTCACACAAATACAAAAATCCTGGGAATTATAGTGTTAATTTTTCCTGTAGTTCAGAAAGATTTTAGCTGAGCTGTTCCCACTGACATCAAAAATTTAAAAATACATCTTGTGCGTGTTGGAATTGTTGATAATTTTTAGAATTGCGATTTTTTTGAAACTTTTTAACCTATACAATATAGTATTGTAAATGCTTAATTATAAAGCATTTGAAGTACATTATTCCAAAGTTAGCTTAAATACACGAGCAGGCAATTCCAAATACAAGTATTCTGATGCCATAATGAAAACATATCAGATTTGGGTGGTGTGAGAATCTCGTATTTGGGTGGTATGACTCCCCCCTTGTGGGCTGGAGTCGCAGTGAAGATTCTGGTGAGGTAGAGTCATCTTGTGGTTGCTGGTAGAAATGCAGTGCTCTGAGCAGTCTGATTTTCTTACCACGTGTGTGTATGTCAGACTGTTACAAAAAAAAGGGTTGTCATGTTCTTATAAAGGCATTTTAAAAGCTTTTAAGCCAAAGCAAATAGAATGTGGTTAAATGAATATGCTATATATCCAGAATCTGCTGGAGACTTAAATTTCAGTGTTCCTACCTATTTTGAATGCAGTACTTGACACATATCTTAATGTTCAAAATTAATTAATTCCCTGGCATCACTTTGCCTTACTTTTGTATCTGTCTATATAAAGGACTCTTTACACAGAATGACTTACATATGATTTTAAAATAAAGATAATTAAATACTGGAATTTGTTTTTCTTGGTCTAATAAGAAAAGAATTCTTTGGATTCAATTCGCTTGAGTTGATGTGATGATACTTAATGCTGCCATCCTGTGTTCAACACTGAAATAACAGCAAATACACTGAAAAAAATAAATGCTGTTTCAAGTTCAGATATTAGATTTTTTTTTTTATAATTCAGTGCAAAGATATGTCTTTTTAATCCACTGGGGGGTTAGGGGTGAGGTCTTTTAGAGTAAATTATGCTTTTCTAATCCACTGGGGAGATAGAACTGAAGCCTTGTGTAATATTCTTACTCAAATGTAAAGTTACTATTCAATCATTTTCTTCAAGCCCTAGAATTCTGTGGAGATTTTCATCAAAATTAAGTGGTACAATTTTTTACAAATCCTTCATGCTTCCTGCAAGCATTCAGTAATTTTGTGTGCTTGAGAACATAATACTCTTAAAATCATATTCACAAATTGATAAGACTTCATTGTGAATGACAATTTTACACATTTTTCCAGTAAAAAAATGTCTCATTCTTTAAGGAAAATTTATTTGTTTGGGTTTTCCTTCTCCCCAGTTTTCAGTTTACACTGCTTTATTTTAAAAATGACGTGACTTTTCCTGTGCAGTTCTTGAACTCTATTTCACTTTCAGGTGGTAAGTGAGGCACCCAGACTTGTTGTGAATTTCCCACTCTAGCAAAACCTGTTTGCAACTTTCAATACCCAATTACCTTGTGTGCTGCTGAATAAAAGCTGAGGAAAAGTCTCTATTTTCTAACACTTCTGTGGCACCCTACATGATTGAGCATAGATGGACAGAACCTGAGTCACTTCCATATTCTCCAGAAATAACTCAGTATCTGCAGTGTTAATAGCAGCTCATTTGGATAAAATTTCATCTTAGCTCTGATGAGGCCTCTCTGTCAATCATATTTCCCCTTTTGAGAAAGGTTAAAAAGCATTTACCACAAACTTCAGGTGAGATCTCTCTACAGTGTTGAGAGTGGTTACTATTAGAGGGCTTGTGAGGGTTAATTGCTAACATTATGCATACCTATGGCCCCAAGTCAGTGTTGGGGATTAAGTCTTTATGTTGGTGTTGGGCTGAATAATGCTCCAGAAAGGCAAAGAAAGATGCCCTCAGGACTGGAAATTTACCTACTGCCTTTAGCCACATTTATACCATCTGTCATTGTATTCCTGTGTATAGTGCAGTTGTTCCAAAAAAGGGAGCTATCACTTGAGCAGCACACACAACACACTGGGCTGAGCTACTGCAGGTTATAAAAACCATTGTATCCCACAGCCCTTCTGTTTGTATGATCTGTTTGAATTTACACAGAGTAACCTTTCTGACTCCCGTTGAATGTCACTCACTGCAGTGCCAGATTATTTACTAAAAAAAAATTGTTACCTGCTAAATAATTTCTCTCTGTATAGTTTTCTAGTTTTTGGTCCCGAAAAATAAGTGTAATATTTTGCAGCCCAAAGAGAACAACTGGTTGGCATTTCTTTCAGCCTTTGCCTTCAAAAAAGCTTTCTTGCTTCCATGTAGCAAGAACCTTTCGAAAATCAATTTTGTTCTTCATAATGTTCATGCCCCATAACTGCTTGGTCTATTTTGCATCTTTAATAAGTATGTATAATATTCCTTCATTAGTGAAAATATTGCATAGTCACATCTCACTCTGCACCTAGAGTGAAAAATATTTAAGTGGGTCATGAAAAATGGATTAGAAAAAACTGGCAGGGACCCACCCCAGATCCTATAGCCAGGCAGCTGCTTTTCTTTGTGATATATGGATTCCAAGTCCCGCTGAAAAGGAAGGGTTTGATGATTACCTCACAGGTGACTGCTGTGCCTGCTACAGACTAAATGTTGTAGGTCAATGGATTTTCCATGAAGTAAGGACATACCGTCTCCAGTTTTTTTAATAATGCAAGTACCTAATTCAGCCAGGGGTTGCAGTGTTTTAAATCTGACCTGAAAAGGCCTGTGAGGCAGGGGAGGAAACTTGCATACTGAGTAGCATAGGTGACCCACTCTTCAGTGTGTTGTCAATCCTCTCATAGGTTCATTGCTTGATATGTTGTGATACAGAGCCCCTCACTTGAGTATTTTGAACTGTGCTGTGCAGAGAATAGGTCCTTCTGTCATTCAGCTCTTAGAGGTTTTAGGCCACATTTTCTTTCCCACCAACTTGCACAGTGTATGGGCTAGGGGATGCTCAGGTTCTGTTCTCTCTGTAGTTTGGCAGCATGAACATATTGTGCAGCTGAGCATGATTTCTCCTGGAAATGTAGGTGGTGAAAGTGGCAAAATGCATTAATTAGCTGAGCTAATAATGATTCTCTCTGAATAAACAAAGTAATTATTCTGTTTGATCTGTGACCATAATGTTAGAGCTCTGTGGACGTTTCTTGTTCTTTCTCTCATATATTCAAAGCAGACTGCTTTTTAAATAATTTATTATATGCCTGCTGTGTAGCAAAAAAAAGTTATCCAGCTGAAAGTTGGAGTAACTCCACTAAAATCAACTGAGACAAAATGATAAAGAACTGTATACAAAAATGAAAGCTAGTTTAAATTTACCAGTTTGAATTTGATGGAAGACCAGTTAGGGACATCTATAAATAATAATTTAATTCATAAAAATTTAATCTCTTTTTGCCAGGATCCCAAAAGTTTGGAAAGAGGCAAAAACATTTAAGAATTTACTACCTAGCAGATGGCTACAGACACTGTTTCCATAGGTGGAGGCCTTAAAGAACAGATTTGACAGATTTAGAGATAAATCTAGGGGAAATCTCATAGAGATCTCTTGCAATCTTATGAATCTTTGATTCCACAATTACTAAAGCAAATTCTCAATATGATGATTTTTACTGCTTTAGACAGAAACAGTTATGATGTATAGTAATTTTAAATCAATAAATAGTAAGACAGGATGCAAAATGATTGTTTGGTTAAAATTCCTTACCATAACTCATCATTTGAATAGTAATGAGCCTACAGCATTCTCAGGAAGCTGTTCTTCTGATTCTGCTCATGTTTGTGCTGCTCACGTTTGTTCTATACTCGTTTAACTCTGATGGTTTCAGAGAAGCTATTCTAGATTCACAGGTGCCCAGATTTATTCATTGATTAGGGAAGAAGAAATGTTCAGCCTTGCAGTTGGGTAAATGGAGAGGTGTGGGGTGGGAAAGGGGAGAATGAACTGTCAAAATCAACCTTGAGTACAGAGACTCTTACTTTCTTTTCCCATCAAAATGAGTATGTTTAGGTAAGTGATAATGTAATAGGGATAGAAAAATTTACAGGAACAGAGATTAGGACCTTATTCACAAATAAATTATGCCTTTTGTAACTTCAAATGTCATGTACCTGCAAGTTGAACAAAGAAGCTGTCCTTTGTCCTCCTTCTCTAGCTGTATGCTAGATATATAGCTAATATGATTAATATTCATCATCAAGGACTTGTTAGTTGAAATAAAGTGCAAGTCTGTTGTATAGTCAGACTATTATATAGGGCAGGTTGACTGGATGAATATATTGTGGATATTAAGAAACAGAGAGAAAAATCTGCAGTAGCAAGTACGTGTTGTTAAAAAATGAAATTTACAAAAAGGGAAAAAGAATCCTTTAAAGTAGACTGATCCATGAGTACTTTGTGGTTTGTTTTTTTATTTTTTTTGGCAGGAAGTTCAGATTAAATAGAACTGGACAGGTTTCTTCCAGAAGTTTTAGCAGAGGGTCGGTGCAGGGGCATTGCCTGGTTTTCATGCCTGCAGCAAGGATTTTCCATATCAGTGTCACATGCCTCTTATCATGCCAAAGTGTGTTCTTAATATAGCATAATTGTTATTGTTACTCTTAACATCTTTGAAAAATAATTAAACACTACTGCTCCTTTGTTCTGAAGTTCTCCCTGTTGTTAAAAAGAGCTTTGAAGGTCAGATGTAATTTACTGAACTGCTGCGTAGTTACCGTATGTTTGTAGTGAAGTCTGGGAGATAGTGAAGTGCAGAGCACTGTACTTCCTTACTTATTCCATACTGTATTTTGAGAAGCTCATCAAAGCCAGCTGCTAGCAGCTTTGTTCCAACACTCTTATTGCTTTGCAGACTGATGTTCCTCAGGGAGTGATACGGGTGCAAGCGCCTCATCTTTCCAAAGTTTCCATGGCAATACAGCTGACAGAAGAACTGAAAGCTGGTGATATAGTAGCCAGGTTTCTCAGCCAGAAAAGGTATAAACACGTCTTTGTTTCGTTATCATGTCGGGAAAAGTGTCTCTTCATTTATTATATCAAGGAAAAAGTTGTAAAATACTCAAAGTCTAGGTCAGTTCATGAACTTTTTGGCTGAATTTAGCCATCAAAATACACACTTGAGGAATTAGTCCTTTTAAATGTTGTTAAAGCTCAGGAAGCCTTCCGGAATACATGAGTGCTGTTAGTAAAAAATTAATTGCTATTTAGTCTGATGGGTCAGGAATAGTTTTGTAATTTTCTGGGGCAAGTCAGAAGGGAACTCCAAGAAAACAGAGGAGTGAGGAAAGAAGAAAGAAAATAATTTTTTAAATAATACATTTATATATAACAGCATAATAGATATTGGAGTATAATGATGTGCAAATGCCATGCACATAAAATTATTTAAAACAAAAGCTACATTTTAGTCATTCAGATCCATTTAGAAAGGGAGAAATTTTAATCCATCTTTTGAAAAAAAAAATTAACACACGTGTTCATCATATCTAACTATTCAGCTAAAGCAATAGTATGGTACACTAGTTGAGATGAAGAAGCTGCTTTTTCCTAAATGCTGTTTTTAGAGTTTTACACTGTTGTAAGAGAGTTATTTTCTAGCTGGGCTTTAGCATATATTATTACAATTTAGCAGTGAGAATAATAGAATCCCTTTATGATACAGGGACTTTATTCTTCCACTGTCTTTTACTTCTTTTAGTTGCAGTAAAATTTAGACCAGCAGGAATGTGGTTCCTCCCTCCCAACCATAAGGCTTTTTCTGAAATATGGCATATTTGAGGGAAATACTTATTTGTGCAGTAGCAGTAAAAGAAAAAAAATCAGAGGGTAAATATCAAGCTACTTTCTAATAACAATGAAATTCTTTCCTAAAGAAAGCTGCAGTTTCTTCATATATATCTTATTTTACCTTTTCTAGTGTATTGCTCACTTGCAGGACTGTTCATTTTCAGCAGCATGCAAGGGTATTCTTGTTCACTGTTTTTGCGAGTAAGCATCCACACAAAGGGTTTGTGATGGCTGCAGTGCTGATCTTAATTAGCATAACCTCTCCCAGACATGTCTAGGTGGCTGATCCACAAGCACCTTTGTAATATCCTCATTCATTGTGTTCTGTGCCCCACAGTGGAAATGTCCAAACACTCAAGAAAGAAGAGGTTTTTCTTTATGAAATAGGAGGAAATATTGGTAAGAATGACTTCTGAACAACTTCTTTTCCTAGAATAGGATTCCTTGGCACATTGTCCATGGGCTTCACTGTGGTTGCATTTTTATTCATGTCCCTCATTCTCCCTGACACTCAGGCAGCCAGTTAACCTTGTGGAGAAGGCAGCAGAGATGTTTGTGTTATCATTATATCAGTATTATCTTATTATCTATCCCACAGGAAGTTGGCAGCTGTAATAGATGTTCCTGATATGTATGTACAGTGAATAAGCACAGAGAGGTTGGATACAAAGATGCTTGAAGTTCATCTTATTAATCTCTTTGTATTGAGGCATAATAAGTGAACTTACAGTCCTTCATGTTCTGCATTTGAGTGTCACTTGCAGGTTCTTTTGGGGGCAAGAAAATGCTCAGCCAGAAAGATGACCATGTGATAAAATAGCCTTTCCTGCTCTGCTTATTTCAGACCCTTTTGATTAAAGTAAATAGCAGATCAGCAAAATTAATGCCAAGGATAATTCCGAACACAGTTCTAAAGTTTTCTTCTATGCAAGAAAATGCAAGACTACTTTTGCATCAGAAATCAGTTTCTAATCACAGTATTTTTCATATGCTCAGGGAAAACAAAAGGAGAACTAGAAAGCAGTAGTAGATTGGATTTACATTTACCTTTTTCCTTAACTGTGACCTGTTAAACATATTTGGCATTATAAAAATACATGCAGTACTTCTTTCCTTTGCAAATTTCAATTTCATATGTAAAGTGCTACTTCTAGCATTTATCTTTTATTCTAATCACTATTATAAATTTTTTTTGCATGTTTTTTGCATGTAAGGACTTAATAAAAAATTGCACTTACCTATGTTTCCTGAAACAGTTATGTTTTAGTGTTTTTACTAAGTCTGGTAAATAACTTACCAAGATAGTTGGGTGCCAGATGAATGTGTTACATGTTCTCTTCCAAATCCAGTATCTACATACATTTCCTATGCCCATTAAAGCAGGTTGCAGTCCCAGATGTTAGACTTTTTTAAAGGAGAAGAATATCTTGTTTATTCTACAGAGGGGCAGTATTTGCAGGAAAAAAGGTTTTGTAACAGAATTCCAATGAAACTGGAACAACTTACTGTTGCTTTAAACGTGACAGAAATTGTATTTCTCTTAGAGAAGGTGCAGATTTCTTTTGTTTTGTTTTGTTGTGACATGCTTTAGAAAGCTTAGATGTTTTCTCTATCTGAATGGTTTACTTCCAGAGAATTTCAACTTTAATCAGTCCTTACTAGTCCTTACTAGTACTCTCAGTTGAGGTAAGAGAAACTGCCTGCCTTTAACCTGCCATACAGGTTTAAGTAAACCTGCTGTCCTGACCTTTGCCATCTCTCTCTCTTCCTGAGGTGCCTGACTCACGTAGAGGGAGCCCAAAGCAAGACTCGAGGGGCTCATGACACACTCATGTCCTTACACTTACGCTCATAGCTGTAACAAGCGCAATGGTGTGATCTTGTCCCCGCGCAGATGCAGCTGCTGAAGTCTGCAGGCATTTCTTTAGCAGTCAGTAACTGTAGGACTTCAGGGCACTGAATGAGACTTCTGCCACTGCTTTGTGCCTGGGACTGTCTGGATAGGGACATGGCAAAGTGCTGTCCCCATGCTCTCACTGCCTGAACATGCTGCACTGTGCAGAGGAGAAGAGCTATTTCAGCAACATGGGCAGCACTGGTCACAGAGGTTGGGATTAAATTCTTAGAGAGAGCAGGAGACTGCGCCTGGTTGAGCAGGGAGTCATGCCTTCTTGCCTGCTCTGTGCAGGGTATCCAAAGAGCTGGCATACAAACTGAACTGCAACCTTCCACCTCTGTTTGCCTCCCATGTCAGGAGTGCAAGTACTGGAAATGTCTGTCTGGCACGAGCCATCCACCCCAAGCAATTGCATAGCAGAGCAGCAGAGGAGCTGTGATGTAAAGCTGCAAATGCATGAGATAATGCTTTGCCTGTAGGGGAATATGAAGAATGTGCAGATCTTGATGGATCAGCATATGCTATTTTCATCATAGCTACTAGATAAAAATTAATTGCCTGTAGTGCACCAAGAACAGTGTTCTACTTTCCCTTCCTAGGACAGCAGCTATTATAAGTGCTATGCAGAACAGCTGAATTAAGAGGAGGAGGATAAGGGAGTAGCACCTTCTTAGCAAGGAGAAACCTTGCACAAACTTAGCATTTAAAAAAGGGGGAAATAACCTGAAATTTTAATGGGCTTCTGCATGACTGTGAATGTAGTTTTGGATATAATCATGAGAGGATCAGGACATTGCCCCATTTTTAGTTGGAGAGGGGAGTTCCCATCTGCATGGTCTGTGTGAAGAATCTGACCTAGAATGTGTCACAAAGGTGTAAAACAGCCCCTTCTCTCCTTCCTTCTTCCTCTTTTCCCCTTCCTCCTCAAGGCAGATGGGAAGGGTAAGAGCACCTCCAGCTTTTATGTGCATTATGCTTTGTTAAACACCACAGAGACTTTGAAAATGTATATGGAGTAAAACAGTAACAGGAACTTTGGAAGTTGTTTCCTTTCTCTTTTAGTTCTGGTGTAACCACATGTCTTTTGTTTCTAGGAGAACGCTGCCTTGATGATGATACCTACATGATGGACCTTTACCAGCTCAACCCAAATGCTGAGTGGGTTATAAAACCTAAGCAGAGCTAAGATCACAACTAATGGCAAAACGTCCAACCTGTGGACTTACGTTGCACGGCTGAATGTTTCAAAGGGATAATGTGTCCTTTCAACATTCAACCATTATGTATATTAATAGAACTTCATCTACATAAAAAAACATAAAACAAAAAAACATAAAAAAAAAAAAAAAAAAAAAAAAGTAAAGCTGTGGTGACCCAACAGTTACAACCAGTAAACTTTCAGTTTTACTTGCAGCAAAATTTTGGGAGATAGCACAGTTTTCCCACTCATGTTTGAAATGAGCATGAGAACTTTACATATTTTATATATAATTACCTTAAATATTTTAATGGCACCAAGCTACCTCCCATCTGGTAGGTCTTCTTTAAGAAGAATTTATTTTTCAAACAGGTGTTTAAACTCTTTATATTAGAGATCTACAATCTGTTTGTGTAGCATTTTGTGTTCATATAGGTCTTTTCAATGCTAGTACAATAGAGAACCAAATCCTGATCAGCACTTCTTAATGGTACAGTATTAAAAATACCTAGCCCAGTCATATGAATTTCCCAAATAGTGTGAATTTCACAGGAAAAAACTGCAATGCAATGGATTTTGTCTTTGGAAATCCTAATTTAAAGTTTGATGAAAATTATTTAAAAACAACTGTGAAAATGCTTTCTATGCAGCTTTTTTGCTAGATCTTTTAAGTAACTTTATTTTTACTGGAGTTGATTGTGCTCTTGAGATTATTACAAAGAAAAGGAACAATAAAACAAAGAAAGGATCACGTGACAAGGTGAGTCTTTTTAAAGCTCACTACTCTTGCCACTGTCTTTACTGGCATATTGTCATGCACTAGAAAAAACCTTTTAGGTTTTTCAACAGTGTAATGCAGCCACATTATAATACACTGATTTCAGGTTTTTTGGGCATCTGTTAGATTGAGTTTTGTGAACTGCCAAAACTTTTCTATTACTAGCGTAATAAAAACTTTCAGAAAAAATAACTGTGGAAGGAAGCTAGTCTAAATTTCATAGGTAGCAAACTACTAAACCTTTCACTCAAAAACAGTGTAAAGGTCTACTGTGGGTATTACCTACCATCAGCTGATATATCTGGTCTATACTGGACAAGGCTAGAAATCAAGTTCTGATTTCCCTGATGCTGATAGATGCTGTCTAAACCACTTCAAAAATTAGTGGTCCAACAGAGAACTATTGCAAATCCATCCCTTTTCAGGAGAGGACTGAAAGCTCCCCATGGAATTCACTGATAATGAATTATAGAATGAGGAGACTTGTTGCAACACAAAGAACAGTGGCCTGGAGCTCCAGAGCCCCAGTCTCACACTTTGGGCTCACTAGCTTGTGTACCACTTCACAATTTATTTGTAAACTAGCTCAGCTGTGCTCAAGTGCTTACTCCTGCGTGCTGACTACCTGAAGTAACTACTGTGAAATTGTATCCTTGGAATGAAATACTTTCTTTCAATGCACACAGAGATTTATATTGACCTCATAGGGAGTATTCTCCATACAATCAAGGACTGAATTAGATTTCTTTTGCATGATCAAACCTGATTATAGGAATAAAGGACCTTTCTGCTGAGCTTTGGACATGGGCCCTGTGTTGACAAAGTAACCACTGGAACTCTCCCTTTTACATATACAAGCAGTAAGATAAAACTCTGAAAGGTCATAGAAAAATTACACATCTGCTGATTAGTTATCCACAGCATATGAACAATTTTGGGGCCATGTATATTTATTGTTTCCTAAAGTCAAAGGCTGTCTTCATATGAAGAGGAAGCACTGCATTGGTTGGTTCTGAAAAGCAGGATGAGTAAAAGAGGAAATTGTTCTAATGTGACTGTACTGCCCTTGGTGCTCCATCTTGTTGGGTATTCCCACATGGTATAATAGCACTGTGCCACTATGGGCAAATTCTCTAAGACAAATTACTTTTGTCTATAGAACAAACTCCCTGTTCTTCAAATGTAAGGATTAGAGTAACAAAACAGTACAATGCTTAGGTAAACGTTTATGAACCTAAAGTAATAAAAACAAGGGGTTTTTTGACATGTAATACAAAAATGACGTGTGTTTTCATAATGCATTATAGTTCTGTAAAAGATTACTCGTTACTGGAACCCTAGGTGTTATTTTAATCAGGAGCAAAGTGCAGATGATAGGAACAGCTGTTCCTAACAGTTTCAGTCTAAAATTGCAACCAACCTGTGGTGGTTACGATCTCTTAAATAACTTTGTTTTTGGTTTAGTGCCATTGTTTGTTGTTTTTTTTTAAATTTAAATGTTTTAATGTTCTTTTGTAATTAAATGTTGCTTTTTTCTGACTTCTTTTCTCATTCAAATTCTTATATTTGTGCATAAAACGTACCCAAATGACACTAAGTGATAATTATTTTGTGATTTCACACTTTACATCTTTGTAGAGAGCTTGTAGTATTGTGTATGACAAGAGACACTGATAAGTTAAAGTCCTGCAAAATGAACCTGCTGGAAAAATAAATAACTGGCTAGAAATTTAGAACTTTTCTGCAATTGCAATGCACCTTTACTAAATCTGTAACTTAACAATTGCTGGGTATATGCAAAGGAGCAGACTTCTCAGTGCTCATTGAAAATACTGGCTCTTAATTCCTCATAATTAAATTAGGGCACAAGTGGGAAGTCCAAAATGCATTCAGGTAAGCTGATAAGAATCTTTTATAATTAAAAAGACAATGCTGCATTAGTTGCTTATTTGGGGCGATTTGGCAGGCCACCATTGTTTTGACTGATGACTTGGGAAACATATATGCAGGAGTTTTTTCACCCTGAAAGCTGACAGATTAATGCTGTGTGCAACCCTGTGCAGGCAGAGCAGCAGGGACTTGGGAGAGGAAGGAGTGGGGAAGCAGGTGATGGTCCCTCTTACCACTGCCTGGATGTTGTGGAGCATGTAAGGATGGTTTTGTTCTCAAAAACCCTCGGGGGAAGGAGGGGAAAGGTCTCCAATGCTTCTGTGAGGTGTAGACACCTTTCTTGAACTGCCTGTTCTTCAAAGACTGCAGGGTTTGCACTCATTTTGCATAGCCTCCTGTTCTTCCCCACATTGTGTGAAGCACATGCACCATCCCTGGATATCCATGGGTGCCAGGAGGAAAGGTGTCATCCCATGCCTCCTGCGTGAGCAGCAGCGAGACAGGTTTATCTCACGTTGCAAGTCAACAAGCAGCATCTCTGAGCGTTCCACTGAGGTTTCAAGAAGACAGTAGGGAGCAGGAAGGTCAGTGGATCTGGTTGTGTTGGAAATATTGGCTGAATTTCTCTCAGGCCTTTCACTAAGCAGTGGCATGACTGAGATGAATTCAAGGATAAGGAGATGCACTTTTTGGCAGTTAGCACCTTGAGAAAGGCCTGCTTGAAACTTTCCCCAGCCCATTATTTCTTTGTCAGACATTCTTAAAAGCAATGTAACTCTCCAGTAAAACACACTGTCTTCCTAAGTATTGAGTTAAATTGCAGCAGCAAGCTACCTTGGTGAAAAGTTGATAGAGAAATTATTTCCTTGGTATCACACTTAAATGCATTTTAGGATTAGTTCTCTGCTGTGCTTTTATCTTTAAAAGGTTGCAGCCATGCAAAAAGTATAAAATGTGTATGTGCTAGTCTTACAGCAATATTTATAATAATATTTTTTTTATGTAGAGCAATACTTCAAAGATATTTATACTACTGTTTTTGTTTGCACACAAACCACATCTGAGGTAGGTAAGTACCTATCATCCCCATTTAACAGATGGGAAAAGTGTTCATAAATGGCTGGCTTCTGGCTGGAAGGGTTGAAATTAATCTGATTTCTAGAAACCAAATATGATCCTCCAACAATTGCTTTAAAAATCTGCTATATTGCCAGTAACAGCAGTATAGCAATTACAAGTATGGCTTCAGGGGATTCTTTTAATAAATACAATGCTGTAATTTTTAGCCTGGTTTCCAAAGGAAATTTGTCTGGGGTAATCTTGCTACCTTGTGTGTGTCTTCCCCTAATTACTTTTGAGTCTGTTGGCAGACTTTAGTAATTTTTGGCAAATGCAGTGGGAGGGAAGGCGTGTGTCAAAAAATAATTAAGCTTCTATGAGCTTCATAAAACTAGGTCGTAGGAGTCCTTTGTTCAGTGGGGAGATGACAGCATAAGCTCCACTTCTATTTAGGCACCAGAACAGAAGTGTAAAAGCAACCATACACATGCTCTGGCTGTGGAGGAAGGCATGGAGCTCACAGCCAGCCAGTGGGATTTGGCATCAGGCCTTTGGAGGCCTGAGAAGGCATTTGCTTGTGTTGTCACCTGCTTTCTGATTCTTTGTTGACATGATGTGGGTGATTGTTGCTGAAGCTGCAGATGTTCTCCTGGGCTGGCTTTGGGGTACAGCCTCTCTGCAGCTCCTGGCTAGTACAGCTCGTGCCCATACCCTCCATATGGACTGAGCACGTTTCCAGCCTGAGCCGGACCCACAGCTGAAGGGTGAGGAGGTGGGTAGAAATATCTCTCCCCTCTCTGCTTGTAGGGCTTTTGGGAATTACCTTCACTCTGGGGAATAACCAGATCTAAAACTGGGCAGTATCAAAAACCTTCACTTGCAGGTTTTAAACCATCATGGGAATACAACTTGCCACTCATGAATCATAGGAAGTGGTGGTGGTTCAAAAGCCCCGCAGATATTATTACTCCTTGATAGTCTGTTTTGGGATGACTGAAAGGATCCTTCCTTCTCCCCGTGGCACTGTAAAAACAATAACTAAACCTCATTAGCATTGAGAGCCACAGTCTCTGTATTTCACCTATCGAATGAGCCTTGCCCTCTGTGTTACCACTGTGCCTCTGTAATGCGGTCACTCTCGAAAACAAATTGTCTCGGTTCCCCCGAGCAGTCTGCTCACACGCTGTGTCGCTAGATCAGGTCCTGCAGGGCAGCCAGCTCTGTGCTGCTTTCCCATGGGATTCCCTGTGCCTTCCGGGCGGTGACACCGCCACCCGCTTGTCCACACGCTGCCATTTGCCGTCCGCTGCCGGGGACAAGCGGAGGGTCATTCCCACAGCACTCGCTTCTCTCTCCCGTGTGCGAGGGCCGCCCTCGGGGACAGAAATCCCTGGAAGCTGCCACGGGCGGTGTAGCGCGGTGTCCCGGCCCGCCCCCGCCGCGCTTTTCCCGTGTTCTCACTGCCGGAGGTGGCAGCCTAAGAGCCGCTTCTGTTCAGGCACCAGAGCAGAAGCTGGACATGCTCTGGCCGGGGAGAAAAGCTGTGCTCGGAGCTCGCAGCCAGCCGGAGGGATTTTGGTGTCAGGGCGTTTGGTGGTTCCGTTTGGAGAAGTGGTCACCTTGTGCGCCTGTCCGCGTTCACGCCACCCATCCTGGCAGCTGCACCACGTCATGCATTTAGTTTAATGCATTTTTCTCGTGTCTGGTGATGCACTACATAACTCATGTATCTGAGACGGTGCACCAGGCAGGGACAACTGCGATGTCGAGTTCTCTGGACACAGCGAAACAAAGTAGACAAAGCTTTGTGCAGCAGAAAATCACAGGCTTGGGTGCATTACTGGATATCTCCTGCTGGTTATCAAGATGCAGATGGACGACACACTCCAAATAATCAGAATAAATGAAGGAATACATAATTTATTTGAAACAGCTGAGGTCCCAAACCCTGAGCTGCTGGAAACTGGTTTCTTGCTTACTCACTTTTCCCCCTAGTCTCAGGAGAATTTTTTTTAGTTTAAATCCTGCTGCCTTCTGATTTTTGTCTTGGTTAAAATTTATAGTGTGTATTACCTGATTTAGTTGTCTTGATTATATTCTAATATGTTCCCATGTTGTCAGTTATAAGGCAAATGAGCTTCTGAGCCCTTGTTCTGGATGATCCTCCTCTGCTACAGTCTGCCAGAAGCTGTCTTTATTCGTAAGTCTCTTTCAGCCTGCACAAAGAGAGTTTCTTCCAGCAGGAACCTGAGTAGGTGAAGTAGTGCTGAGGCTGTCATGGGGCTTTGCATGGCTGTGAGACAGAGCAGAGAGGTGTCCATTGCAGTATTCCTGTCTGTCTGCTGTGCATCGGCCACATTCAGTGCAGCATTTTGCTTCTGTGACAGGAAAATCCTACGATGCAGCCAGGTAATATCCATTTGGATATCTGTTGATCTTGAAATAAACAGCATTTTTTTGATTATGATAAGGCTGAAACCTTATTGTGCAACCTTGGAGTACTGGCAAAAATGTCTGCTGGTGCTTTTAATGTGCAATTATGAACTGAAAAAAAAAAAATGTATTTTTCTTCTCATGATGTTTAGCAATGAGAGAACAGACAATTCTGACATAGTTAGGAGTTATGTTTTTGAAAAAAAGTAGATCAGAAATCATACTGTGCAGATACTTTTTAAATGGTTCAATTTTTTCCACCGAGATCATGTGTTTTCATTTTTCATAGATCTTTGCTGAGAGGTTATCCTGATTTTCCTACATTTTTGCCTTGGCTAGATGGTAGAAGGAAATGTGAGAGATTTGCTCTGTTGATATTTGGGGTTTTTGCTTAATAAAAATCATATTGTTAAAGTGTTGTTAAGATAATGATAGGCCAGTACATGAACATGAAATCCTTCAGAAGAGGATTTTTATTTATTTCAGTTCCCTACAAGTTGAGAAAATGTGGCAGCCAAGTCTGTAGACCAAATATGTCTGTCATTCCATGCAGACAAATATGTCCATTCCAGTTACACCACGGATCTTCTAGGAAGAATCAGAAGAAAATATCCAAATTCCCCACCCTGGAATGTGGAGATGATCTCCTGTGGGTGGTGTTGCCGGCACTTAAAGGCAGGGAGAACAGTGTGAGGCTGAGTGGGTTTTTTTCTCTTTCCTTTTTTTCTCTTTTTAAATTGGCTAATTTTTCTCTTTGAATGCTGCTGTTGTTGGGAATAATGAAAATTATTGTGCAAGCTCAGCATAAATAGTTTTTTTCTGTACAACCACAATATGGGTGTTTGGGGTTTATGAATAGAATACACAGGATTGCAATACTCTGCTCTGAATTTTTTCCAAAGAATTTCTAAGTTGCTTATAACAAATCCTCTTGGATCATTATAAAGCGGAATTTAACAAGTACAGAAATATGTGCTCAACTAGTGATAAACCATTGGTAATGCTAGGAACAAACTATTTTTTTTTTTTTCCTGCTGATGCATCTATGGCTGTGGCACAGTGAATTCTAAAAACACTTGGTTCTAGGAAAAAATAATTAGTGCATGAGCTGTACTACTAAACTGTGTAATTTGATATGCTGATGATGACAGGACTGCAATCCCAGGACCATCTATTAGGCACTGATTTACAAATCTGTGTACTGATGAGATGTCCTTAAGCTTACAAAAGAACTTCCTGAAGGTTCCTTGCAGAGTGTGAGCAATCTGGTTTAGAGTAGCTATTCTTAACTTGTCTATACTCTTACTTTTAGGTAATTTTAGCCCTCCTACTCTCTTATAAAGCCCTTTAGCATTATTTGAGCAGTCAGTAAAAAAAAGTCCACCCTTACAGCGTTTCCATCTGTGCCAGCGTGCTTCACCTACGTTATGTACAGAGGAAAAGGCCAGAAGCCATATTCATCCATGTAACCCCAGAAGGCATAGCTGTTCCTAACAAGTATGTTTTAAAGAGGAGCTGATGTTCTCAAGGGATGCTCCCAAAGGCATTCCTGAGCATGGGGAGTTTTGGTCTGTGTGTAGGAGCGTTTGCTGCTGGAAGTGTGTCTGTATGCTGTGTTGGAGGATGACCCAATGTTTCTCCAGAATTATTGAGTGAGTGTGAAGTGACTGCTTATTTTTGGAGAGGACTTACCTCATCCACGCCATTAGTAGGATTGGCAGAGTGATCAGTGCTGGCTGCTTCAGCATGATGTCATTGGACTTGGAAAGCTTTCTTGAAGTTTCAACTTGTGTGTAGGCATGCACTTTGACTTGCCATCTCACCCTCTCATCTCTGAATCAAAGTTGGAGTTTGTCGGCAAAATGTGTAGGCTGTAAGAAAGACTGCCTTTGGCCAATTTCAAATTCTGATTAGTTTTGTTACCTGTGTCTATGATGGTAGTCAACAGTGGGTGCTTGAGGAAGGACTGAAGCATAGAACAAGAACATGATCATAATTCCCTAATACGCTTTCTTGGTTAGCTTGTCACTTCCCTGTGTTCCATAGCCATCACAGAAGCACAGAAAATCCTGACTGGGAAGGGATCCACTAGGATCATCAAAGTCCAACTCCTGGCACTGCACAGGATACACAGGAATCACACCATGTGCCTGAGGTTTACTGAGGTAATGAGGTTTAATGAGATTTACTTCCACTAATTTTCTTAATTTTGGATCCCTATAAACTCATGGCATTCACTCCATCCTATGGGAGTAGGTTTCACAGTGTAACTGAATTGTCCCTTTGGCAGGGATTTCTTTGCTCAAGGAACAACCCTACGTGTTTACCTTTGCCATGGTACTTATGGTTTCACAGATCTTCATGATTGTCCTTGCCCCTGGTCAAAGAATAACAGCTCTTTTTATTGTCCTGTGTTTGAAAGCCATTGCTGAATTTTGGTAATTTTTGTTGCCCTTCTTAAACCTTTTGTTAGTCTGTTCTGTCTTCTCAGGTAAGGGGAAATCAGAAACATACCTTGCACTCACATCTTACCAGGAGGTGGGACAAAATTTCCTTTTTCTCTGTACCTTGATGACTTCTGATACTTGGGTTTTTTGGGGGGGTTTTGGGGGGTTTTTTTGGTTTGCTTTGGTTTGGTTTTGGTTGGGTTGGGGTTTTTTGGTGGTTTTTTTTCATGGTTTGCTTGGTTTTTTTTGGTTTAGCTTGTTTTGTTTGGTTTTGTTTTGTTTTTCTCCAGTTTTAATCACTGAGTCAACAGTTGCATAGTTATTAATGCAGTGATCTTTCATGTCCAGTGGTGGTTCAGATTCAGTCACTGTGAATGCAGTACGAGACTTTTTCTCATTTTCTCAGCTGCTGTGTACTTAACACTGAATTTCATCTGCCGTTTTTTCACCAGCCATGAGGTCACCAGTATCATGAGGCTTGTCTGAAGCTCTCCGCAGTTTGTTTCTTTAAAGCCTTCAATAATTCAGTGTCAGTAACCTACCTTATCAATTCTTTGAGATCACTTGAGATCAGGTGTATGTTGAACAGCGTGGGCTCAAAGTGCCTCACTGGTGACCTGCCTACAATGAGACTGCATTCTTTCCTTTCCTTTCTTGTCTTTTAAACTTGTTTATCCATATGAACACCTTTTTTTATTCTTGTCTTTCTTTCCCATGGCAAGTTAATGAAGAAATTTGATGTTTATTTTTATTTTTTATGTCTTCCTTACTCATATGCTTATAAAATTCCTCAAAAACTCTCCCATAGGTTAATGGGTCATGACTTTATGAAAGAATTGTGTTATCTTCTGTAAGGGGTTAGTACAGTTAACAATTCAGCTGCGTCATACTTGAGCTCTGTTTAATTTGTGGGTAAAGACCATCTGGTGCTGGTAATTAGCCAGTGTTAGTCTTCTAAATTTGTGTTACAGTGTTTTACTGAAATTCAGTGTGAGATAGCTCCTCTAGAGTAACTCCTAAAGAAGTAATATATAATCACAGAATGGCTTGGGTCAGAAGGGACCTTAAATATCCTGTAGTTCCAACGCTCCTGTCAAGGGCAGGGATGTCACTCATTAGACTGAGTTGCTCTGAGCCCCATCCAACCTGGTCTTGAACATTTCCAGGGATGGGGCATCTCTAACTTCTCTGGTCAACTTGTTCCAGTGCATCACCACCCTCTCAGTAAAGAATTTCTTCCTAACATCTAATCTAAACCTGCCCTCTTTCCATCTATAGCCATTACTCTTTGTTCTGTCACTACCTGTGCATGTAAAAAGTTCCTCCACCTCCTTTTTGTAAACCCCCTTAGGTATTGGAAGGTCTCAATAAGGTCTCCCTAGAGCCCCCTCTTCTTCAAGCGGAACAGCCCCAGCTTGTCTCAGCCTGTCTTCATCAGAAAGGTGCACCAGCCCTCTGACCATTTGTGTCACTCCTCTGGACTCACTCCAACAGGTCCATGTCCTTCTGCAGAGGACCCCAGAGCTGGATGCGGGGTTCCAGGTGGGGTCTCACCAGAGCAGAGGGGCAGAATCCTGTCCCTCACCCTGTTGCCCACACTGCTTTGGATGCAGCCCAGGATGCAACTGGATTTCTGGGAGTGCTCACTGTAGTAGATGGTGCAACAGTGTGAAAGATAGATGCAGAAAATTAATTTCATTTTTCTGTTGTGTTCTCTTCTTCAGTTACTCCATTTACACATTAATTATTGGTCCTATGAATTTGACAGACCTCCTACTACTGAGAAAAGAGTAACTTGGTTTTATGTCAGTTTAACAAATTGTTCCTCAAAAGCCTTTCTTGGGCCACTGTGTGCTCACTGTAATCTTACATCAAATATGACAGTGAGTGTGTGGGTTTGGTTTGATTTTTTTAATGTATTTTCTAAATGGACATGTCTTTAAATTGTCAAGGAATTCATTCTTTTGTTGGAATGATTGAATAAAAAAGGGTTTAATATATTAATTAATTTAGCCTTTATTATAGTGCTTTTGCCTCTTGCAAACCCTTTAGCTGTTAACTTATATATTTTTAAATAGCTGGTTTTCTTTCCCTTTACCTTTAGTCTCACTTAACAAAAATGCAGTTGTGTGACATGTGGGAAGGTACTGTTGCTGCTCCTGCAGTTTGGAGTGTCTGGGGAATAGCAGAATGATCTCTGCAGCATTTGGAACCAGATCCTGCACATTCCTCAGAGTCAAGTCAGGAATTGCTTTGCCTCTTGTGCATTTTCTGAGTAATTTCTCTGCAAGTCATGTGTTTATGTGTTTCAGTGTGTGCCTTCATATCTTACACAATACCTAAGCTTAGGAATAGTTGGCACTCTGATTGTTCAGCTTGCAGCCTCTGACCTCCAAGCCTCTTTCAGGACTGTTCTGCTCATGACTGGTCCCATGTACCACAATCTACATCTCTCTCTGCCTAGAACTTGAGTCCAATGAAATCTGTGGATTTTATATGGAATCTGTTGTTTCTCAATGTGTGCATGTCTCACTCCCTGTGCATGGAATTTTTATCCTTTACAGTTCTGCAGCTTATTGGTCCCTGTTTCCAGGTGTTCAATATGCCTGTTACAGTAATATCCATTATCTAATCCATGTGGGTGTGTGTGCATGTGTGTATAAGTTAAGACTTCTAGTCATCTTTATAGAGTGCATCTCTGTCCCTGTGTTCCTCTCAGCCTGGTCAAAGAGATTGTCTTTTTTGTCTCTGTGCACGTCTCACTTGGCCACAGGGGAGAAAATTATATGAGTAACAGTCATGCAGATGTCTGCATGGGAAACCTTCTACCTCTGGATCAATTTCCAGCATCATTTTGTTTTGTGTGATACCCAGCAGATGTATTCAGTTTCTTCCTCTCCTTCACTGTGTTGTGACTGTGGCTTATTGATGATGGGAGGGGGCAACAATCGTGGTGACTTCATGTATTGTTGTTAGCATTCAGCTGAAGAACTCTCTGAGCACTTCAGGTGGATTCTCAGTTTCTAGCATGTGGATAAAGCTGCTGTGACACACAAGATGCTGCTGCTTATCTAAATTTTTTGGTCTTGGGAAGACTCAACTTGCTCAAGTTGAGCGGGGGAAATCACTGGTGCTGACACTACTGGATGACCCTGGAGTGAAGCTTCATGCCAAGCCCAGCCTCAGCAGAGTCCTGGTGCCCTTGAGGAGTCACTGTTACTGCAGGCCTCTGAGCTGTGCCTCAGCTGCTTTTCTCTCTTTTGCAATATACAAGATATTTGTTTTGAGGCTGATGCCATGATTGGCATTTTGGATATTGCTTGTAGGATCAGCAGATTTGGCCTGTTTCTTTGCACTCTTATAGCACTCAGTGAAGGGAGTTAAAGAATGTCCAGATCCCTGTCGAGTTTGCCTTTGAATGCAAATGCCTCTACTGCTACTAAAAATATATATATGTAAATTTTGCTTCAGCAGTATCAGTGCAGCTTTAAGACCCTTCTGTTCTCTTCTAATACCTTCCCTGTACTGCACTACTCAAAGGATCTGATTGCCACTTGTGGGCATTATTGCTTTTCTTTGCCTTTTAACTATTCTGCTTTTTAGCTTTGCTGCCAGTCTCTGTTGGGTTCCTTGATGGAGTAGCTCCCACTTCACAAAAGCACATCAATTCTCTCCTGGAATTCAGGTAAAGAGAAAGTATCTGGGGTTCTGACACCGTTGCAACCTGACAGTTTAATGTCACAGTGTGCTTTGGTAAACCAAGGCAAAGTACATTTTTTGGATTTATTTCCTTTCCCCCAGTTGTGCAGTTGCAGTGATTCTGGAAGTGGAGGATTTTCTGGCTTAAAGCTGTATTGGAAGAGCCAGTGTGAGTTTTGAAGCACTGACTCCTCTCACTCCAGTTCATATTCAGGGCTCCAGGTCACATTTGAAACTGCAGAAAAGAAAGGTTCCCACCATCCCTTCCCCTACCAAGAGCTTGCCCCAAGGGCTCTTACTTAAGATCCAAATGTGCATGAGTGAAGTTAAGTGTCTGTTTCCTGACCGATTTTTAAGAAGAACGAGTGTCTCTGGAGGGTGAGTGGCGTGCCTAGGAGGGTCAGTACTCTGTCCCTCCAGGGTTTGTGTGTTTTGATGGGGTACCTCAGGGCAGCATTTGAGAAGCTGAGTCTCATTGGACTGTTTGCTTTCTTGTCAAGGTTTTGCTCTGACACTGATCCTCTGCTTCTTCACAATTTAATTATTTGTTACTACTTGAAAAAACCCTGTCTAGATGGAATGCAACAGTCTCGTGTGAACTGTTTGAAACCTCATGTAGTATTTATTTCCTTACCATTTAGAAACAGTGTATTTTCTTTCCCGTCTGTTTCTGTTTTCTGTCTTTTCTTTTCACCCCTTTTGTTGTGATCCAGTCCATACATGCTGTTTCAGCATCCCAGTGACCCTGAAGGCAGCAGCACGATGTGAAAGGAGAAAGGGCAGCTCTGGCAGTTCCTCAGTTAAGCTGCTACAGACATTCAGTATACTCAGAGACTGCAAACCATCAGCAGTCCTTTGCCTTTATGCTTTGTCTCTTCATTCTCCTAAATGATCATCCAAAGAGCTGCTTAGAAATGTTAAACAACTGCTGTAATTACCCAGTTATTCTTAAATCCTTTTTCCTCTGTGTGCACTTCCCACAGATGCCATTCATTTTTGAATGAAACAGCATAGGCACAATTGATCTGCTCTTGAGCTATTAATTTATTTCTCCTCTGACCTTATGTACCACTTTTAAGTATTTATGGTGTCAGGAATACCTTGGCTCACTGGTTTCAGTGTGGCTTTTATACCTGCTTTTGGCTCTGTTTAGTTTAATTGGTCCCTATCAATGCACCTCCCCTCTACCCTCTGGCAAGGGCATGTGAGAACAAGGAAAAAGTAGTTTGTAGTGTTAGATACAGATACTAATCTCAGAAGTTATGGTGGTGGCCAGGTCTTCACTACAGAGCCCTAGTTTTACTCTTTGGTTTAGTGTACAAATCTGGTTTCGCTGGGAGATGTGCAGCAATTCCACAAGATTCAGGGCAATTTGATAGAAAGCTCGAAGCAAATTATTAAATCTATTTAAAATACCCTTTCTAAAGTAGAGACCTCTGCAAATTTGCCCTAACAGAGCAAATCCTTGTGTCCCTTATTCAAAGAATAGGTTGTTCTTACTCCCCTTCAGAATGTCCTCAGAGTGTAGCCAGCTGCCTGTGAAAAATAACAACAACAAATGCAAAAAACAACAAAAAAAACCCAGAAAAAGTTGACTAATCTTATATCAGAGAAACAGAAAATATGAAGTAAGCAGAATTATTCAACCTAGTTGTCTCTGAGGCCTCACTGGAGTTTATTAAGGAAGAGAAAGGCCAGTTCTAACTTTTATGGGTCAGATTTTCTAAAAAATTAGTATATCACTAGCTATCTTCTTAATACTGGGTACAGAAACTTGGTTCTGAGTGTGTGGTTTATCCCTGTTTTCCCCAAAACTATGATCCCACACATTCATTAAACAGTGAGAGACTGTTTGGCAACCAGTCAATTAATCATTTGTAGCAATCAACACATATGTAGTAAATAGCACCTTTTCTTTTTCTCTCCTTGTATTTAGCAAATTATTTGGCATAATTTTCTATGAATTTTTCATGAAAAAAGGTTCAAACTTTTTATTAATTTGCTTGTATAATACTTCCTTTTTGTATTGTATTGGAGTGTCTTTGGGAGCTGGAGGCAACTAAGTGGTCAAGCAATTTCCAAACATAGACACTTGAGCACATTTTAAAATTGTTACTTTTTCAAAATTTCTGTGCCCTTGTTTGGGTTTCACAATCTAGCAGAATCTATTAAAAGCAAATCAAAACAAAACCACTCACCTGTATTGAACAAATATCAAAGTACCCTGCAGTCCCAAAATGTGCACTTTGAATAGCATGCATGGCAGAATGAGCTTCTCATGTTCTTTCCTCAGCATTGTAGAAAATGAGATTATGTCTCAATTCTGTAAGTCTGAAAAAGATTTAAACAAAGATTTATGTTGTGAAATGTAATCCACAGTGAAGTAACCCCATTCCTTGTTTTATTACATGGACAGATGGGAATATTCAGTGAAACTGAACACTGAAATTAATATCAATCAAAATGAGAATTTGAATGTTTATATAAATAACAAGACTCTGATGATGTAGCAAGGGAAGGAAAATTTGAATTTACTTATTATGTTTGGTCTGAATGTTGGTTTGTTCAGCTGTAAGTGACAGCAGGCTCACATTGGACCTTGTTTGCTTTGAGCTGAACACGATCAGCTTCTCTGCACATCTCTGTAGAGATGGAGGTTTGGTGTAGTTTGTTCTGTTGAGAAGGGGTTCTGCCTGCTCTCCCTGGGCCCCACAGACATACAAGGTGCACCAGGCTGGCAGAAACAACCAAGAAGGAAGCAGTTTTGGACAAAAGCTTTGGGCATAATGAAAACTGCTAGGAAAGGTGCATATAGGTTTTCTTCTGTTTTTGTAAACTCTCTTGCGTTATATGTGTGTCTCAATGGGAATAATCCTTTTCCTGCAAGACAAAGATTTTTTTTTACATAATTTCGGTATCTTAGGAAAAAGTGGGATCAGGGCCAGTCTGTGAGAAATTCTACTGTGTTGAAAGTGTGCTGTATTGAAGTGTCAGAAGAGAGCTCTTTCTCTTTGATATGGGTCATTTTGCAGTTGCCAGAGGCATGACTGAGTGGGGTCATCCATGGGGTCCCACGAGTTCCTGTCAGCTTTGTGCAGTGTCCTTAAACCTAACATGGGTATGTCAGCAGCTGCCTTCTATGTCTGCCTGCAGATGGAGCCTGACTGAAAGTGACAATTCCTGTGTGCTGATGGGCTGCTGATGTCTCACAGGCCAAGAAACTGATGGAAATTATAAACTGTATTGGCAGTGGTGACAGGAGAAAGATTAGACCTTTTGGAGGAACATGACCTAGGTACAGCCTTGGTAGGGCTCTTGGGCTGTTGGTCTTGGAGGAGTTGCAGAGGGCTGGTGGAGGCATGAACTGCCAAACTCTCACAATTATGGTAGAGATGGAGTCAGCATCTACTGCTCAGCACATTGTAGGACCTGCAGCTTAGGGGGAAACATTCTGCTCCCCATCCCCGGCTCTGACAATGGGGATGCAGTGCTATTTATCCAAATATCTCAGAAGTGAAAATCATTCAAGCCCTCCAACTATAAAAGTGTCTTGTAACAACATCATCAGTCAGTTCTTACTTCTGCAGACTGTAGCAGCAATATGCATGAAAAGAAGGGAGATTTATGAAATGCACACTGTATAGAGCTATGTTGCATATTAGTAACACTTCCAGATCTTCATTATTAGGCAGGATCAAGCACCAATAATATAGATGATGCCATCAATAACATCCTTTCTACCAGTGACACACGGTCTTGCTGCAATTGCAGTTCAGGGTGGGTTGAATTACAGATTTCTCATCATGAAAGGGTTGAGATACAGATTGAGACCTAAAACCCCTTTCTGCAAAGATTCAGAGATATCAGCTTGCTTAAAAATGAATACAAAAGAGAGAGTTACATTTATTCAAGCTTTTAACATTTCTGTCATGAATACAATATTTGCCGATGTCTGCCAACTCTGCACCCCTCATGGCCCTTTCAGATCCTTAGGAAAAAAGGGTTTTCTTAGGAAAGCAAGGAAAAAAAAAGTCTATTCAAGTATTTGGAACTCATTCACACAAGGATTTGCCATTGCTTTAAAGAGATGAAAGCTGTGCTAGCCTTTAATTCTGCATCTGAGATGCCCTGGCTTGCAGCTGGGAACAGAGAGATTGTATAGTTCCAATTTTTTTGTTAATATGGAAGTTCTCACCTGATTCCACTAAACCACCAGACTGAAAATCAACTGTGGAACATCTTAAAGAAGGAGTGCCAGTAAAAGGTGTTTCTGAGGTGATATTAAGTGGAATTACTTAAATTTAAAAGTATACTGTAAGTCAAAGATGTTGAGAAGGCTCTACAGCAATCAAATTGTTTTCTGCTTCTTCTTGTTGTAGTCAATGCTATCCTGTCAGTCTCTATGGGTGTGGATCTGTAGAGAACTTTGTCATAATTCTTACTTCCAGCTGACAATCTGGTATGTTTATGGTACAACACTGAAGAGAGACAGATAACTCTATTTGCTGCTCTATATGTTAATTCTATTTTAGCAATGAAATATGTAGTGTACAAGTATAAAAAGATTTCTAATAGGACCTGGCAGTTTCCAAAAATTGGGTAGGGAGACAGTTGGAAAAGAGTATAATCAAAATGTGTGTACATCTGGAGTATTTCATCTTTTTGTACTCCACAAAAATGTTCCTGTCCTTATCCTGTCACATGGTTATTTCTGTAGTTAGAAATAGAAAGCATTCAGAGTCTGACCACTCTGATTTTTCATACATTTGTAATGCAACTCTCTCCACAGTATCTTTATGTGCTTTCACAGTAAGATAGCAAGAAGTTTTTGTGCTCTTTCCACCATTCAAATGAAGTTTGCAATGTATTAAAAAAAGTTATTTTCACTTGCTCCTAGTAACTTCTAGACAAAAAGTATTAAAATATATAAAAGAAGCATTGAGAAGATACTGCAGACTACTTGCTAGTTTGTTTTCTGCTGGTGAAAGAGATGGATCTTACTTGGTTTTTAAAAATGTATTTATATTGCTTTTAGCAGCAGCAGCAGCAGTAAAAAAGCTACTACTCATTACTACCTTGTCAAGCGGAACAACTTTCTTTCTCGTTAGAAAATAATTTAATTCTCTTTTACCTAAAATAACTGTGTGTGAGGACTAATGAATTGTTCAGAACTTTCACTCCTGCACATTCATAATCCAGAAAATAGTTTATTATTTTCCACTATTATTTTCTTGGTTCTAAGTACCCCTTCCACTGGGCTTGTGAGTATATTTTTGCAATCTGTTTGCAGAAATATTGGAGGAATATAGCTAATATGATGATATTAATGCAAACTGACATGCACAGAAATTTATGTCAGAAAAATGAAGCAGGGGACCTTGCTGTAGGGTTATATGGCAAGCAAAACCATCTTTCAAACTATGGCTGAATTTGCAAAGCATGAATGGTAATTAAAATTGGCTGACTCAGTCCCCAAAGCAGGGCACCTCAGAAGGACTTGGGTTTTCGGTAGAGCAGGGCCCAGAGGAGTGGTTTTTTTCACTGTTTTTTAATTGCCACCTCTTGCTGGATCCCAAGCTGAGGATCTAGAGGCAATCACTGTCATTTGTTGTTTATGAAAAGCCTTATGCAGTCTTGGATCCATGTATGAAACCACTGTAGATGTGCCGAATTGTGTTTCTTTGGTGACAGAGAAGGTGGAAACAAAAATGTCAATCATTTTGATGCTGAAAGATGAACGTTCTCCGTAATATGCTGGAATAAAGAAGTTTAATGTACCCATAACACTGAACCATTCCCACATCACTTTTATCTCCCCCCACTTCTATCCAATCAGGATAGCTTTCCAGGTGATTAGCTCAGGAGACTTACCTGGAGTCCCAGGCTTTGGGAAAGGACAGAAGTGTGCCGGTGGTGCCATCAGTAAAGGCTCTCCAGGGGGAAAGTCAATAGAAGGACCTGTTGTCCTTCTTCCCCTCGCACTGGTACCACCCAGTTACAAATTAGAAGAAAAATCCTGGTCCTGAGCATCTCTGGAATGGAGGAAACGAAGTTTCAGTTCCATCTTGTTTGTTGTGGCTTTGGCTTTGTTGCAGTGAACTTGGAGAAGTGCCAGTGTTTTGCCTCCTCCCTTGCTCCGACTCTGAGCGAGTTCAGACAGGCAGATAGACAAGGCTTGCATTCTGTGTATCAGACACAAGATAAATTACCTTCTCCTTCTGAAGGGGCTAAACAGTGTTTGATTTTTTATTAATAACTAAGAAGGAGAGATTGATCTAGCAATCCCCACTGGCAGGGGAGGGAGAAACCAGGCTGTGCTTCTTGCAGGTGGGTAAGACCCAAGCTGTGCGGTGCCTGACTGCACAGTTCCATCCTAATCCAGCCTCTGATGCTTCCAGAGAAAGAAGCACTGTGACAAGCTTAGCGTGTGCTGTACATACAATAATTGTGCTTTAGTCAGCTGGCATTACTTTAAATAAGCTCTTAGAACAAAATAGGGGGATTGAATAGAGTGTCTGATAGTGAGCTGCAAGAGGACAATTTAGAAAGGCAGTAATACAATTGTTGCTACTGACTGGAGCCTTGCTCACAGTGAATTAATTCCAATGTATTTTCCTCTTTATTTGATTCCACCGTGTTTTCTCTAATTGCATCATTGCCTTGGAGGGACAGTAGTTCTTCATCAGCTCGTTCAAATTGGGTCTGGAGACAATGTGAAAAAATGCTGTCTCCTTTACAGTGAAAGAAGCCAACTAGAAAAAACCACCAGTTCCTTAATGCCGTTGCTCATTAGCCGTGAAGAGAATGATTGTAGCCGTATTGCTGCAATGGCTGACTCCTCCATGCCCTTGCCTCTCCAGTCACAATAAATGGGCTTCAAGGAAAGGGAGTGAGTGATGAATATTTATTCTGTTTATTACTTTGAAACAGCACTAACCATAAGCAGATCAGCAAGAGACAGACTGGCAGTGTGTGTATGTGTAACCGCTGTGAAAAATGAAGAACATGCACTATGGCTAAATAAGTTTGTTCTTGTTTGTTGCTGTAGACACGGATGTCTGGTTTTGAGGGAAGGCACATGGGGAAAGAGAGGGGCTGAATTGGATTTAATTAATTTTGGTTTTTATGGCGACATCACTATGTACTGTACAAGTGTATGAGGGTTTGCAGGGTATGTAAGCCTTCTTTAGAGTCACTTGGTTGGCAGCTGTCTTCTCACAACTGGAGAGGGGAACTTGAGGTTATATTTAATTCTTGTGTCATATGAGGTTACATTTTTGTGTGATGTCTATGTGCTTGAAGAGCCCATGCAGCTGATGACAGCATGGTAATTGCAGTGTTGGCAGCAGTCCAGAAGGAAGAAATAGCGTACCCCCCTCACTTACTATCCCACTCACTCCCACACACCCTCCCTGGTTTCAACCTCCTGAAATCTGAAGCTATATCATCTCTTTGATGAGGTCGTGATTTTTGAAGATGTACTCCAGTGTCTTGTCTGACAGATGCATCACAGCTGCAGAACATGCTCCTTTAGCAATTTCTAGCCTCATGATGTAGTCAAAGATCACACAGCGCCTTAGCCTCTAATAGGCAAGGTTATGCCAGTGGCATACACTCTTGAGGAGAAAAGGAAGTGATTAGAACAAAACAGCTCATTTCGTTTTCTAGATCTATAGCACCCTTTGTGCTTCAGCTGAGTTGTTTTTGATGCCTTAAGTTTTAGCTTTCATATTTTCAAAATTCTGTGCTGCCTTGATGTGTGACTCTGAACTTCATACAGAGTGTTAGCAAGTTCTCTTCACAAAACAATCTTTTCCAGCCCGAGAACCAAGGACACCATTGAAGCTTCAGGCCCAAAAAGCATAAACAGCAGCAAAGTGAGGAGAGCAATCTGGGAGGATGTGACTTCATAACCTGAACCTGTAATTGGACAATTAACCCCAATATGTAAATGGACCAAAACATACAAAAGTGTGAAAACTTGTAACCAGTCGTCCATCTTGTGACCCTCTTGGGTCCATCTTGCATGCAGCCCTGGCCAGGCTCTTATACCGCCCAAGGTGTGTCCTTTAAAGACCTTCCAATAAATACCTACTTTATTCCTCTCACTCTGTCTAGCCTCTGTTCCTGGTCAGCTTCTCTAGGCATCAGCTCTGGACAGGGGACTTCTGAGAGTGGTAACTGGTGTTCCATAAAGGATGAAACAACAGCTGGTGGATTTTGATAAACCTCTGCCTTCACTGGAATTAGAGCAGTAACACTGCTGTGGCTTTCTTTATGGCTTTGCTGGTTCTTTACATCACTTTTTTCCTTTAGGATACAGCAACTTAATGCATGAAATTCCCCCAGGGTCCAAGCTGTCCTAATTGCACATGGCATATATCCAAAATTTAAAGTCTTTGAGACATTGGTCCGTGAAAGATGTGATTAATCCTGGATCTATTCCAGTGGGTGTATTCTAGTATACTATTTACTGGACTATGATTTCCATATAAAGACAATGAAAAATAAGAGGAAACTCAGTAGAGATAAGTATTACAATTTCTTAAGTGACTAAAGATACCAGGACCTAGACCCAAGAACTTCTATTCACATTATTTAGAAATCCTGTTCTCCCTCATTTACCAAGGAAGAATCTTGCTGAGTAGCCTGATTGGGATTTATGTACCTCTTTTATGCAGGGCAGATATAGCAATTATTAACTGCAAACTTTAAACAAAATAAATGGGGAGATGTGTTCAAACTTCCCAGTTTTATTGTTTAGATAGCTACAGTTTCAGTCCAGCAGGCAGAATTCCCTCAGTAGCTGCTGTTTGAAGAGACACTTTCATAAAGTTTTCTCTGCTGTCACTCAACGTTGCCTGCCCCCTTACCTCCTGTTCCCTCACCAGCCTGCCTTTGCAGTGTCCCTTTCTTCCTTTTTTTAAAATCCCAGTTGTTAGGTGAGGACCTGTCATACCAAAGATTGGCCACATACACAAATCCTTATAAAAATGTTGCCTTTTGGTAATATTTTCTACTATCAAGGAAGGATGTGTGTTACTCCGTAACAGAACTACTTTAAAAAGTAAAAGTAGTTACAAAGCACTGGTAATTCCTAGAGCCTTCATGTTCTTGTCAGCTGCACTAGGGAGACTCGAGAACCCAAGCAGTATGGAATAATTTCTGTCACAGGACACTTTATTATTGCTGTCACTGATCAGGGCCAGTCTATGCAGCTGCACCGGCGGTACTCAGGCACGTTTGAGGAAAATCTATCTTTGGTAGATCTGTGCATAATTCTTTGACACGTTATCTTGGAAAACACAAAAGAGTCTTGCTTTTTGCTTTTCTGATGGAAATTAGCAGACATGGAACTGAAGGCAGACATTTCAAAGGACAAACAAAAAATAGAATGGTGGTGTTATTTCATTAGGTAGCTTAATTTCCTGTTTTTATGGGTTTGCCATAGGTATGGTCTTTGTAGTAAGCCCAAGACATTTGGTTATTAATAGAAAAACAGATGAGTTAATATTCCTAAAGCATCTTAAAGACAAGTACTTAATACATACTGAGATTTGTTACTATTTTGTATTAAAAACTTGGCAGTTGTTACCAAAATTAGTCTGCATGTTTAAGACTTTCAGTTCTGGTTATATATTTATTTTACAGATATTAGCAAACACGTTTCATTGTCTTACTAATTTTAGTAAGACTTCTTTTCTTCATGACAACTAGATACACGAAGTTTGAATTTTAGCTCAGAATGAACTTGGATGTTTAACTTCCCTTGCATCATAGCTTAAAGGTGTGATCATGGCAGTAACTTCTGGTGAGAATACTCAGTCTAGCTAGTACTGCCCTGTAGTAATAATTCTCCATATCAGAACAGCCACTGGTATGTGAGGTGTACTATGTGCCACTCAGTTCTCATTCCCAATATGCACAAAGCTTTAAATACTTTTAACCCAAAAGAGATTTTCTCAAGATGATGTAAAGTACTAGATGCTGGCTTCCATTATGTTCACCACCATTATATTTAAATTGCAAAGCCACTGAATAAATTTAAAATAGTGTAATACTGGAGGTAGGCTCTGGTGCAGTAGATCAGAGCCTTCAATTCCTTTTGGGTGTCTCCTGGTTTGGGGACCCTTCATAAAGAGGCTGAATGCCCTCTTGCCCGACGCCATTGTGTCAATTCTTTAAATTTTGCAATTGCAAATCACTATTCCTTTCTAAGCACCAAGTCAGAGGCAGGTCAGTTTGACTCAATTGTATTTCCACTGCTGTGTACAATGTGTGGTGACACAATGATTCGATGACCCTTTCTGCAAATGGATCCTGTGTGCTAGGTGATTGGGATCTTTGTGGTTGAGATCTGCGAGGCTGAGACTTTTGGCCCAGCTAACGTACACATTAGCAGGGATATTCAAATGTGTCTTTATTCACTGGTGCCTTTTCATTACACTGGAAAATGAGCTTTGGTTGCTTTGGTTGCAGTACTTGATAAAGCTATGAATGCCTCTCGCCCTTCCGTTTAGTGGGGAAAAAACATTAGAGCCCTCAGACTGGCTAATGAAATAGAGGGAGAAACATGGTCATTAGCTGGAGTGGTGGTTGGCTCCTGAGCCAACTCTTCCACTGTAAGGAGGCATTTGATGCTCTTAGGAGACTTGCTTATTTCAGTGGAAAATGGTTCTGTTTATTGAGTTTGCGCAAATGCATTTGATTTAGTCAATTTAGGCTCTGCATTTAAGCAAATTACAACTTAGGACTCGATCAGCAAGAGGTAAATTAGTTTGAACGCATATAAAAGGATCTTGCTGAGGGTAAATTTACAGCCAAACCATTACATGGAAATCATAATGTGCAGCACACGTCAGGTTTGATAAATGAAGCAGGACTGTAAAATTGCCCTAATCTTGAAGTGTGCTTGCATTTAGCCAGCTACACAGCTCAAGTGCTTGTTATGACTGCTGTCTTGAACTGGCACAGGAGAGAGAAATCTCTCCAAAGTTGGAATTACTGAATTAAAAAAAGACAAGAAGAATCCTCGCATACACAGCTCTTCTTCCTCTGCTCCTTGGTCTCCTGCTCACCTGAACACTTGCCAAGTACAGGCATGGGGTGCCGATGCCTGCTACGTACAGATATTATCACAGGATACCTTGTGCACAAATAAAAATGGGGAATTACTGCCTAGGCCATTGCTTTGCATATATGAGAGAGTGAACTAGGCACCCTCTCCAAGCTCTTTCTACTGTGAGGTGTAAGCTTTTGATGGTTTGGGGTTTTCTTTGCCGTGAGATTTTTTTACCCTAGAATTAGGCCATCCACACATCTTCCAAGAGTGCCCCCCATGGTACAGCAAAAGGATTATTTTTCTCAAATTAGCCACATTATAAATGGTAGAAAAATCAGGTAGACAAACAGTTTTTGATTTGCAATTAAGAATTTTTTTTAATTTTGAAAATATACTTTATCTGTAAAGAAACACGTCGATATTCTTAAGATCAGATTATCTGATTATCAGTGCAAAATACCACCAGACAAAACTGTCGATTTTTATATACCAAAAATTGGAATATTACAAGGAAAAATGGTTTATTAAAAACTCCATGGAAAAGAGAAAGGCCAACTAAACAATAAAAATTTTTAGTTTCAAAAACAGGGAACAGAAGACAGTCCATGAACTAGGCAGCTAAATGGTAAACTTAATTCTCCATCTGTTCTAGTACTTTTAACAGTTTCTAAGCAGCAGCAATGTCCAATGTCTTTTATGGAATCACATTTTAGAGACTTCACAACCCAACATGCCACTGCCAGCTGGTGTTTGAAAGCACACTCCTGCTGCGGTTCAGTTTATAAAACTGCTTGTAGGCTTAAAATAACAGGTACCTTATGGACAACGGTGTGCTTGTGCATCGAGGCCAAGCTGGCCTCAGTCTTGCACTGAATGTATTAGCACAAACTTGGCCTTAGAGCTATGGTATGGAGGTTACTGTGTCTCTTTGAACCTTACTTGTCACTGTTCAAAGCTGGTGTGTTGGATTTTGATCAGTGATGACTGCTTAATCCTTCTTTAACTGAACTAGAAAGGAACGCTACTGTCTTTACTGTATTTTCAAGTGCAATGTCTGGATATAGGGGTTTTTTTCCCCTCTCTGTTCTCCCTTTGTAGGATGGCCACTAAGCAACTCAATAAGCATAGGAAGCAACCTTGAATTTTCCAGCCCACAGTAATTTAGAAACACTGTTGAAAACCTATTGAGATTTATAACCATTAACTGCTTATTCAATAGTTGTAATCTTCAGGAGAGCAAACAGTCAAAAGTTTACAGACACAATGAGTAGAATTTTTTTGGGTTTTTTTGCATTCTTTCATTTACATGAGAAAAGTCAGATGAAAAGCACAGTGAGCTCTTTTTAATCTGGTACAGATTTGCAGCTGAATTACTCCTATCTGTAGCAATCTTCTTCTCTGCCCTGCTGTAATGACATTCCTGACCTGCTTATTTCACTGCTGTCCCTTTGGCTTCGTGAATGCTACTCTTGTATGGAGATGTGATTTCAGTTTTGCATGTTGTAACCTTTTCCTTCAATGTGCACCATCTGTATGCAGCATCAGGTGAAAGCTGGGCTTTATAATTTAGGGCAACCCACTGTTGCAAGTAGATTTTGTCTGGGGATTTCACTCTTCTGCCCAGCTGTCCATGGCCTGGAGGAGATACAGTAGAGTATTAACAATACCCTGGCCCCTTGACCTTAAGACTTTGCACAGGGCAGTGGTTTTTTAAGAGCAGTCAAGAAGTCATTAGATTTTCCTACTTGCCTCAGTATCAGTGAATTCTCAACCAATCTAATCAGCTATTCAAGCCAAATTCACCTCCTTTGTTAAACCTTCTATTACTTTATGGGGAGATTTGCTCAGATTGTCAAAATGGACTGAATAGCAGCAATAATGCAGCCATTAGCAGAAAGAAATGGGCTTAAAGGAACACATGTACAAGGTTTATTTTTCGCTTTCTTAATGCTGCAGCTCTGTGAGAAAAATGTAAGAGGTTGTGCTTGCAGCTTGGGTTTAGTCACTACAGGTGTTGGTTAATTTTTTTTGTGGAAAAGGAAAGTAGCTAGTAATGTTTGCTATTACCTGTATCTGGAAGTTCTTCCCTAAACTGGGGTTCTGCTGTATTCCATCAAGAGTAACCCTAATGCTGGGTGCTGTAGTGGATTGCAGCAGAGCTACTAAGCCTAATTGGGAAGAAAGGTTTTAGCAGTGACATTAAGTGAAATAGAACACCCAGGGTGGCAGCAGGCCTGTCTGCAGCTTCTGCAGTGAGCAAAGTTTGCTGCTTTTTGTAGCTGGCACAGTCAGCCCATGCCACCCTGATGTTCAGTTGATGGATCAGGCTTCTAATTTGGATTCTGGGGCAGTATGGGCCAGAAGAGCTCTGGAGGTGGTATTTGCAGACACAGTGAAAGACAGCCTGTAGTTTCCTCTGGTCATTTAAAGTAGAAACTCTAGTCTGATGGGTGTCTCAGTAACAGACAAAAGATCATTTGTTTCTAAGCAGCAATATTGTTTTACAGCTGAAGGTTTACTCCCCTCTCAACATAACTGTCCACAAGGCAGACAAAGAACAAGTCAGGAAAAAAATAAGAGGAGCAATGACTTTCCATTTAGCAAATACAGCATAGACCCAGACTCTTCAAATAAGGAATAAAATAGAGCTGTTGCTTGAACAGGTGCTAAATAAGAAATGCTAGAATAACCTGTAATATTTGCATCTTTCCTGGATCTTCGAGTGGTCTAAACTGATGCAAACTGTAGAGATATCAATCTCTGCTGTCTTAGGCCAGTCTATGCCTCCAGGCATTTGAGTGCTTAAGATGACTCTAACTTCATATAATTCAAAGTTGTGCAGAAAAGGGTTCTGCTTTATTCCACCTAACCCTCTGCCTCTGGGGTCATAGGAGTCCACGTCACTTTACGTGCTTCATTCCCTCAGTTCAGAGAGATGGGCAGTTTTTCATCTCCCAGAGAGCCATTCTGTTGACATGAAACTCGGTGAAAGAGTGAGGCCTTTGGCTGTTTAAATCAAATTCATGTTGTATTCCAGTACAGAATCATAATGAAGAAAACCACAGGAAATGTAGCTACTCTAGGGCCTCAACTGCCAGTCATCCTTCCTTGCTCACGCCAACTAGAAGAACCAAAGTTGTCAAAATGAATTATGTTTGAAAGGGGAGATGTCACAGCAGATTATTCAGCCTTGCAGAATTTTTCGTAATACCGTATATCATAAAAAATAGTCTTTGAAATTCTAGACACCTACTTTCATTATTATCTTCATTACAGAGTGACAGATAAATGCTGGGCAGGCAGGGAGCATCAGTTTAATTTTGTACTCAAACTTATTTCTAAAAAAAGATGGGGTAAAAGGAAGGGACATTAGGAGAGTTTTGTGCACTCTTCAAAATAAGTGAAAAGTCCATAATCAAGTGAAAACTAAGAGAGGGGTGTTAGACTTGGGCTAAAGAATGATGTTGGTCCTGTGGGAGCATTAAACACGTGTGAGAGCACTGACTGCTGGAGATCTTTCCCTAGGGTTTTCTTTCTTTGCATAAATTAGATATTTTAGTTTCTGAAGTGCTGTCATTTTATGCTATGTTGCCCACTAAATTTGAACAGGAAAGGGTTTTTTTCTGAGTTGAAACGGATGGATCATATTGGGAATTACCTGAGACTTCATGAAGAAAATATTTGTACTCTTGAGTATGAAGAATGACACCACAGAAATATATAACCTGAATTATTTGGGGTCTTGTTTCAATTTCATGGCATGACACATTAGCAGTGTATTTAAGAAAATATTTTGAAGAAAGGTCTTTGTGTTCAGGTATGAAGCATGAAATGGTGAAAGTGATAATCCTTTCTATGTATTTGCAGCAGACGTTCAGCCCTTCAGCTCCAAGACTTGATGGATGACTGAAGAACTGGTAGATTTTTGTCATTAGGAAATGCAGATGATAAAAAGAAAGAAAAGGTTAAAAATCCATTGAGAATATTTTCAGAAGAGTTTTATTTGCTTTCATAAAATCTTAGTTGAAAACTGCAAGGTCTTCTTGAAAGTTTAAAAAACTGGTGTGTATGTGGGGATTGGGAACTTCTGGTGGTCCTTCAGTAAATGTGTTCTTATGAAAGGTATGGAGTACACTTTTCTTATTGGTCTGAAACAAGTCAATGAAAATTTTTACTTGCACATACTGAGAAACCCTTCAGCAGGTATCTGCTGCCCAGAATCTGAAAAAGGGAAGGTCTAGAACTGATATTCCTGGTGGTTTCTATGATAAAAGAGAGATGGGAGAAATGGTTTGGGTTTTTTTAGCATTTTAAGTTCTTCTTGCGCATTCTAAAGAAAAATACTAAGCCAGAAACATATTATCTTTACAAGTTTCTATAAAGAGCTGTAAGTATGATTTAATAGAATGAAAAGGAAATTATTCTTTGCAAAGAGTTTGAGAACTGCTTGTATTTAAAATTGAAAACACAACCTTTTTCAACATAGCAGTTGGCCTAAATGATGAGGATTTGTTTCTTTCAGAGTAACTGCTTGTCATAAATGTCTAAAAGCGACTACCCTCAATAAGATCAATTTTAAAACAATTTAAAAACACCTGGATGTGAGTTTTTTGTTTTGAAGTTTAGCAACAGAGTATTTAAAGTGTGAGGGGGGAAGAAAATGGTAGTAAAAACATCTGTATGCAAAATACCCACCAAAATAAGGTTTTAAATACTTGTGCCTTGTAAATGTGTCTTAGTTTTCAATCTTGAATTGGAGAGGTATTGCACAGTCAGCAGTGGCATAATCTCCAGCAGCTGCATATGGCTCTGAAGCTCACAACCTGCTGGTTTCAGGCAGTTTTAGTCTTTATCTGGAATCTGACAATCTATTAATCTCTGGTATGGCAAAAGGGAGTAATGGGGAGCTGGGATCATTCCCAGATGCTCTGCTTAATCTTCAAAGACAGAAAACTTTACTAACAGTACTTGGTGCATCCACTCACTGATCTATGAAAACAAATTAGTCAGGTTTTTCTGTTTCCTTTTAGCTTGTCTATTTGCTGAAGTAGCTGTTGTTTCAGCCTACTGAGTGTATTTCCTTTAGCAGAGGACAGCAGATGGTTGATTGTTTTTTCCACTTGAAAGTTCAAGAAATGTAATAATCTGCATTGTTTCATTGTTTTTCTTGTGTCCCACACATTCCTGGAAAGTCACGCAAGAGAGAAATAATTCAACAGAACATAAGAACATAAAGGCCTCTCTTTTTCTTTTTTCCCATTCCACTTCTTTTATATAGAAACTCCAGTAATTGTTTTGAAGGCAAAGACATATTTATGTGAAAAACCATTGCTGATGCAGCACTGGGCAGAGCAGTGGCAATTTCCTGCCTCTGAGGCTGGGCATGGTTTAACTCACAGAGCTCTGGGCTCGGTTGTTCAAATTTCCCTTGTGTCTTCAAGTCCACCCTCAAAAAAAAAACCCCAAAACCATCTCCAAAACCTTTGTAAGCAACTTTGGGTTAAAAAATAATTCAACATGTTGACTAGAATCTAGAGGCTAGGAAGTGTGCCTAGGTTGTGTGCTGGGCCAACAATCGGCAGTTGTGTGTTGTGAGACATCCATAACAATAACATTGTCTTAGGGCTTCCTTTGTTCATATTTTTTAAGACTTTTGGAAATACTCAACTGCATTTGAAGTGTTCCAGCCTGCTTTTCTTGAGCTGCTCAAACTACCCTGAAACATTATAGGCATGAGAATAGGCAAATACATGAGGTATAAAGAATAACAGAGAAATGCATGAATATTTTACAGTGTGCTTGTTAAAAGCACAACCATGTAGAAGTTGAGGACAGTACATGTCTGATAATTAGGCTTTTTCAGAGACAAATGCATGCTTTACTAATTCTTAGCACTTTGAACATGGGTAAAACTGAGCAGCCATTAACTGTTTCTTAACATTAAAGGCCACTTGCAACTAAAACTAGAATATTTGCTGAAGGCAATTACTTGAAGACTTCACAGGAGTTAGATGGTTTTTCTTCAGGTCTATCTGATCAATGTAGATTCCTCAAACCGTTAGAGTGCCAGTATACATATTTATTAAGATCTCTTTAATACACTTTCCCAGTGTAAAGGTTTTTTTTTTCCCTTCCATGGCAGTTTAAAGAAACATTGTATGCCAAAAAGGCCTTTTGTAAGATACAAAGCACTCCTGCAGGAGTGCTCACTGGCAAGCAGAAATTTTGCAGCTAGCCTATGCACAAATTTTGCAGCTGCCTTTCTTTTACTATGTCAGAATTTCTGAAAACGTGTATTCAAGGCTCTTTATGGGCTGAAAAAAAAAATTTTGGAAAACCTTTTTCATTTAATCGCATGGTTGTGCTGCCTTACTGCCAGGGTTTTTTTCTGTTCTTATTTCTTCTTTTGCATAGGTAGGTTTTTTTACATTCCTACAGCAGCTGTTCTGCATGTCTGATCACAACCTTTGCAAAACTGCACTTTAACAACTTGAAATAATCCACAGAAAACATAACACACACTTCAGTGATGATTTCATAGTCCTCTAAAACATACAAAGCATGAGGATAACCACTAGGATTGGGCATTTCAGTGAGAATCTAGGAAGCAACTTTCCTCTCTCCATTTATATTGAAACTGCTATCCACATAACACTATAAATTTTATTCAAGGAAGATTTGGGGTGGCTTCTGCATTCAGTATTCCTTACAAACTGACAACATCAGGCAGAAGCAGCAAAGTTGAACTTTAGAAGCTGCTTTTATGGTAAGAATTCCGTTAATAGATAACAGCAGAGATCAGTAGTAGGTGTTGCACTAATAGTCTATGGAGTGTTCTTGCTTCACCTCTATTCTGCTCCAAGTGTCAAGATTTCATCTTCCTTTAGAAAGCTGGTTTGTGATTTTTTTGCTATGTGTAACATATCATGTGGGAGAGAGCAGCAATGTTGAACTTTATTAATTCATTAATCATTAAAACTGTATTTCAAGGTAAGTAATACAACCCAGTTCAACTCCCTCCATTAGAGACTCAAGGTCCCAACACCAAACAATATAATCTCTGTAAAAATCAATGGTGTCCAAGTGATAGAGCAGGGATTTTAGGTGCAACATATTTTCATCAATAATCCCTAATAAGCTAACTAAGTACCAACACTTTTCTTCTTCTTTCTTGGTTCCACAGCAATAGCATGACAGCAGCCATACAGACCACATATAATTTCTCAGTGAAACTTCATGGGAAATATGATCAGAAAAGTTTTGTAAAAGCTCTTGGATGGGACCAAAACATAAATTTTTGAAGCAAGTTGATATGCTAATGAAGGATAAGGTTGTGTATGCCCATGAGTGCATTGTATTTAGAATTGTAAAGGAATACAAGTTTAGAGATCTACCTCACCCAAAGCATTTAGTGAGCATTTCAAAGAGTTGGACTTGGTGATCCTTCCTTATGGTTCCCTTCCAACTTGAAATATTTTGTGATTCTGTGTTCCATAGAAAAGGAACAACCTGCATAATATATGCTCTCACTCATCACAAGAATGAACATTTCCATTTCAAGCTATAAGGAAAGAGATTAAAATTACTCCCTTAATGAAGGGGATGGGGGTCAGGGATTATTTGTTCATGCATTTCTGGAAGGTACATTGAAATAGCCATTGGAATATATCACAAACACTACTCAAATACTTGCACAAAGATATTTTATTATGAATGCAATGAAGATATAGATTTTTTTTTTTCAATCTGAGGTGCTTATATAAACAGACCCATACTGGCTGAGCAACCATCAGTCTGCAGGGCATGACACTGGCTGGACACCCTTCAGCTCCAAAGCTTTGCTAAAGTTAATCTCTTGAGGTTTTGCAGTACCCTTGGTGAGCTTCAGAAATCGAATACATCCTTTAAAACGGATATTAGTCGTCAGCCCAAACTGGGTCACACCATCTGAAGGAAGGAAAAAAATTAGAAAGGAATTATGTTTGAGTTGATACTTAATTTTGTTCTTTGAGTCCTGCACGAGAACAGATGTCCCCAGCAATATATGAATGTTTTCTTTGCTGTATATATTCATTATGAAGAAAACTACAAACATTATGAGCAAATGTGATGAATGCTTATGTTAGATAACAATCCACACTTCCTTTCTTTTTCTGTCCTACTATGACAGCGGCAGAATCTGAACACAAATAGACTACCATTTTAACCCATGCATGCAGCTTGCTACTTATAAATGGTGGACAATACACATATGATGCTCTGCAGATATTCAGCTTTTTATCCACAGAACAATAGAAGGGAAAAAAGTAGGCCAAAATGGATGCAATTCTCAGTCCTAACATCACAAAGAAGCCAGTTCCTCAGGATGGATTTCAGATGTCATTTACAGACCAGTTTTGACAGTTTTCAAGTATTCTTTTTTTTCCTTGCTGACAGTAAAGCCAGGAGTTGGAGTATATTTGCTCCACCAATGAAGGAGGGGATGGAAGTGAGAGTGGTTTGACTGGGAAGCTGGAAATATTTCACTCAACTGCTTGAAATTTGTGGCACAACTTGCTTCTCAGTGTTCTTAAAAGTGAATTGCAGAAGTTACTTTATACTTGTAGAGACTGTCTGGCCACAGCATTATTCTGTTTCACAGAAATGGATGAATCCATCTGTCTCTCTATGTACTCTTTCCATGGGGAAGAGTGATACCAGCAGATGAATGCTAGCTTTTAAGGGTACCCAGGAATCTTTATTCTTGTCCACACTATGGTGGTGAAAATTTTCTCTACATAGAAAATACTCCATCAGCTAATTAATTCTAGCTGGTTGACAACTGTTTTGCTCTATTTATGCAGCTTCAAGAGGGCTGGAAATTACAAACACTTACTAATTTTACAAAATCCCATGATTGTGTGCTTCAAATTTGTGATGCGGCTAAGTATTGGGAATGTTAAAACAAATCCTGGATGAGCTAGACTAGGCAGTAAAAGAAGAGTGTTTACACATGCAGTAGGTTTATTAAATCATTTCATAGCTTGCCATGTGGCTGAACTCACGAATATCCCTTCAACATGAGGTAAGAGTAGGTTTGTTTTGTACAGATTGCAGTGTTACTGCGATTTGCGTCTCTCTTGCCATGCAGTCCAGACGAGATAGTAACTCCATCTGCAGTGTTTCTTCAGTGCTGGCTCCTATGCTAGAATCTTGTTTTGTTATGAAAAGGCTGCCACAAGACCGTTTTCCTTAAGTCCCAAAGTCATTAGTCTTTATTGATAGTTATTGTGACTAAAGTTCAACTCCCATATGTCACTGCCATGGACAATTTTTTAAATGTTCCAAAGCTTGGGAGAGAAGACTTTTTAGATGCACAGTATCACTCATAAGAATGGGTGAAAAAACAATTTCCAGAAAATAATTTAGGAATTAACTGATTCAGAGGTGTCTTGCCTTTGACCTCAGTATGCACTGGAGCAGACACATACTGCAAACATACTTCGCTTTTTTGTTTTGGCTTGCAAGCTATAGGGAATATTTATTACAAATGCAACAAAATTGGTACTTTGCAAAGATATTAACTGTATTTTCAGAAAGTAAACTGCTGTTAGAAAATTTATTGACTGTCTATGAAGAGATGAATACTAGAATTCATTATCAGCTTAGTGGAAGATGAAGCCAGCTGCAGAATGCAGCCCAGTTCTCGATACTGTTCAATTACCTCTGCATAAAACAAGTTCTCTTGAGGGCTTCCAGAATACTGATTAGGAAATGTAGATTATGTGGTTTTTTTCCTTTAAAAACCAGCAGACCACAAGCAAAGGCTCTAATTAGAAAGCGATGGTGTATTCTTACCTCTGTGTGGAAGCTGTTCTTATTCCTCAGGTTTTACAGGCTGATTTACACATGCACTGCCCTGCCCCCTCAAGGGGGGTACTTTCTTTGGTTAAGATTTGATGTTCCTTTGGTTACTGTACTTTCTTTGGTTAAGATTCTATGTTCCTCAGTTAAATTTAAATATGCCAAATGCTGTTACTATTGCAACGATGGTGTTATTACTAAACAGGAAGTTTTAAGAGAGAGGCTGTGTGTGTGTGACAGCAGAAGGCAGAAAATCTGTCTAATTCTCTGTGACAGTGCCTACATTTGAAATGGGGCAGGGATATCTGTGAGTCTCTTGTTGCAGAACTTCTTGTTCTGAAATGCAGCTGAATGCAGAAATGAACATCCACGCCAACTGATACAAACTCAGCCTGTCTTATCAATCATCTTTAGCATACTAGTCCTACTTACATTTAAGCCATTTAAGGCAGCGTTATTGGAGCCTAAGTAAAGCATAATTTGTGTCTTGCATGCTCACCAGGATAGCCTCCAACAAAGAGAGGGTCGTTTGTGTCCGCTGAGGTCGAGGCCCTGTTTGGGCTGTCGGTCTCCACCTGTCTGCCATCCACAGTCAGCTCCAAGCGGTGTTTGATCTTGTTGGCAAGAACCTTGTGCCACTGTCCATCACACAAACTGCCTGGTGCATCAGGCTCATAGACAGCAGAGAATCGGCCTGCACCATTGTCAACGTGAAACATCACCTGAAAAGCACAGCATGGACATTAGCAAGTTTTCAACACGGTTCAGTTGCTTTTGTTTGTTTGTTTTGTTTGAACTCAACATGGTTTGACTGTATGCACCAAGGACTATGTGGATTGCTGTCCCTCTGTGATCTGGGTTCTATCACTGAAATAAACACAAGTAGAAATATGGAAAATTGTTGTCTAAGTTGTTATTTTCCCTTATTTTTTTTTGTCTTAGTTTTAGGGTGCTTTACACCCCTCTAAAATATTTATAGTGCAAGAATAATGACTGGTTTTCCAGACAGTGAATCAAAAGATATCCAAGAGAAAATAGTATTAATAATGACAAAGCCTTTCCTCAAAACTTCTTTTATGGTCACTAGTTTAAGACCTAATTGCAGTTTTAGGAGACTCAAGTATTACAGAACCTTTTAAATTATCTTTTAAAAGTGTAAGATCCTCTAGATGTATGGAAAGGTCCTTCAAGAACCCTGCTATTGTTTGAGACATCTTGAGATTGGGGTAGTAACCTTGCATTTAAACTACCTGTGCTGTCTAAAGCCAGTTTATGAAGAAACAAAACTGCTTTGCTACTCACTTTTCCACCAACTAATTCAATGCCAAGCCCATCCATTTTCTGGCTGCTGACTCCTAGGAGAACACCGTTCATTCGTGTTGTACGGAATTCAAATTCCACGAGCAGATCTGTTCCCACTCTGTATGCACCAACTTAGAGAGAAAAGGGGAAGCACAATAAAATGAAGATAAGCATCTAACACTATATTATATTATATATATATTAATATTATTCCTAATAATCATCACACAAATTGTGCTGAGAGTAAAGCAAAGTAACTAACTCAGTATTGTTAACACACTCCATTTCATGTAAAACCATGTAAACAATTGTGCTTAGTGCAAGACCTTGCTAGGAAGTCACATAGTTTCTCCTTGGGCAAGATAACTAAAAATGATCAGCAAGAGTTTCAATACTAGCCTCACTTTGCCTCCAGCCAACAGGAGTTAGGTAACACTGGGAGCTTTCGAAAGCAGAATCTCCTCTTTCTCTGTTCTTTGACTATCACCAGAATTATTGTTCATATACCTGTTTTGGCAAAGCCTGTTCCGTCGAAGTACGTTCCCTTCTGTGCAGTGACAAAGCATTTCCCAACGTTGAAGCTGGAAGTTGGATTATCCAGGTCAACAGGTGATTCTGTCATTTTAAAATTCCTGATGCAGCCATCAATGCTATGGAGGACCTGCAGTCAATATTTCAAACAAAATGTAAAACTATGAGAAGCAAGCCTAAAGTACGCTATCAATGACTGCATTTTCTCTGCTTCACTCCTAGATTTATGGAGCTGAATAAAACTTGAATTTTATGTGCCTAATACTTAATATCTGATTGTAATTGGAATCTACTCTTAATCATGCTGAGGATGAATTACATTACTTTTCAGGGATGTGATCTGAGTCACATCTATTTGGCTTACTGGAGGGGATATAAAATAATACACCACATAATGAAACAGAAAATTACATCAGCAATGCAGGAATTTAATGGCCTATATTTTGCCTTTTTAATTGACTAGGTTATGGGGTTTGCAAGTAGATGAAGATAGTGGCTATAGTTCTTTGAACTGCTGGTAATTTTACTGGGTGGGTTTTCTTTTTTCCCTTCCTTTAATCACTTTACTGTTGGCCTAATGTTGCACAGTAAGACAGAGGTAATGCAGGTAACATCACGACTACAATGAACAAAGCCCCTGTGTGAAGGCTGTTGACTGCAGTGATCAGGGCCACTCAGTTGGCTGGAGAGCAGGTGGAGGCAGGGAATGTGCTCATGTCTACGGAGGCTCCTGTGCAGGGTAGCAAACTGCAGCTCCAGTTTGGCTTCTGCACTGGGCACACCGTGACCTCCAGCCAGTGGTCTGGGCACACTTAGAACGGTGGTTTGAGTACCCACGAATCTGCCTGGGGCAGGGGTTGTTCTGGGTGTGAGCAGGGCATCCCAGTGGGACCTCTGAAAGCCACTGGCATCTCCTGCAGAACTCACCCTCCCTTTTTCTCTCCAAGGTATGCAGAAGCTGCATTTTGGTTCTAAGATTTAGACAGAGACTTTGATCTTTGACTTAAAGAGTTAGGAAAATCTATCCTTGATACCAGTGAGACAGAGGAAAATCATACATCAAGTACTTGGAGGAAGAAAAAGAAGATATATTCATAAGCAGTGCAGTAGAAAGGAGTAGTAGAAAGGAGGAAAATAAACGTCAGTGAATAAAATTCAGCCTAGAAATACATACGAATACAAAAAGGACAAAGGCACACCTGCAGAGAGAAGTTTTGACTCTGCTCACTACCTCCTCTAACAACATTCTGTAATTGGAAAGAATTTCCAATAATTTATTTTCTTGTAAATCAAAGCTGTATGTACTGTGAAATTATATAGCTTATTACAGATAAATACACCTGTACAATATTTTCATGAGAACTTGAGCAATACCAGTGAACAGATTCAGTTCTGAGCTGAACAATGCTTTCTGTCAGACTTTTCATAAGTAGTCCTTTTTATAATTTCTTAGTAAGTCATCTCCAGATCAACAAATCTTGTTATCAAAAAAGAGAAATGGCAGAAAACAAAACAAACCTTCATTGCAAGAATAAATCACAGAAATGCAAGATTTGTAGATGATTTGATAACATTCTCTAACTTAACAATTTTCTCTTCCCAATGGAAAAGCAAATCTGGTTATACTTTAGCATGGGAACAGGTAATAGGACCTCTTTTGCTGAAAGCAGTGTTGAGTGCTCAAAATGTGACATCTGCTGAAGCTAAACAAATGGGTATCAGTCTTCTATACTGAAAAAGAAGCCAAACCACCTATGGTTACATAATAGATTACTAAGGCTAATATATGAAAATATATGAAAAGGCATATATGTACAGAAGAAAGCCCTGACTAAAGTAACACATCCTTTCAACTTGGTTTGCTTCAGAGCCTCTACATGAAGCTACAACACAACATTGTCTCATACATCACAGTGTATTTTACTGAGCATGACTGGAAGGCAAACATTGGTTTTTACATGACATTTGAAGTCACAGCTTCATTTAAATCCCAAAGCACATAAGATTGTCAGGACCTGACATGACTGTTATTGCCAGACTGAGCCATTTATCTGCATGTGTTCCCTCCATTACCTCTGACAAATAGCAATAGGTGAGGACCTAGTGTTGTCTTTCTCCTTAGATGAGTATTTGTAAATTGCAGATGTATTGAAAGAGAATAAATTGATTGTACTAGGAATTATATGTTCTGGGTAGTTAAGTATTGCTTTTTGTTTTCAGTGCCTCAGATTTGGCTTGGTAAATCCTAATGACTTAGATTTGCCTCAATTTGGGCTTTCTGCACAATCAATTATTTACTAAGAATCATGATCTTACAGGTCAGTTTTCTTTATGGAATATAACACTCAGATGTAGAGTGGTTACTCATCCCCTTCATTCCATATCCACGAGTTAATACATGGACTTAAGCAATCCATGTATTAACAGTATTAACAGTATATAAATACAGTCTTTTCTGTATTTATTTTGTCCACTCAAATAAGGGAACTCCTGCCTGTCCATGGACTTGTATTTTCCATTCCATAAACATCTCAGTATAATGCTATTTACTCATGCTCAGCTTCTTTGTGAGTCTATTTTGTTTCCTTACCAGATTTGTGTTTTGCCTGCTTTTTATGGACTCTGTGCATCTACCCAGGATGAGCCCAGACATAGCTCCTACTGACATTCCATTTTTTGTGTGTCTGAATTGTGCTGTGCTAGGTGCCAAATTTGTTCTTTACTATAATTAAATTCACTCAGGTTCTGGCTTCTGCTTTGAAAGAACTGTCTTCACAGAGAGCAAAAGAAAGCATGGAAGAGGTTTTTCTCCCATCCTGATACTGATTTATCTTGAGAGGTTGGAAGGGCATCACTTGGATGACTGGCATGGAGTTATGTAGATAGGTGCAGTAAATGGTCTGGGTGATGGAATACAGTGCTCCTAGGTAAATCTACAAAATTTAGGACAAAATTATATTTATTTCTCTGGGCTCTCTGTCATCTTCCATGTTATCATGGAAGCCGGGCATTTGAACCAAAACAGTAATAAATTGATATATGCACATTTAATTTGGAAACAGGAAGAAGACAACAGAATTTTCATGGCCTTCCTTCAAAACACACTCTCTCCTCTTTTAGTAATAGCAACACAAAACTGATTATTACAATACTACTGGATACTTTGTCCTGGGTAATTTTGGCTTCTGCTGCTCCTTGTAGGAGATCCTTTCACTGTTTATTAGCATTTGCTGCTAGATTAATTACAGCCAAGAGAAAGGGCAAGTGGTACTCAGGAACTCATGCTGTGCAGTGATCCAAATGGATACAAGTGTGTGGAACTTTCTGCTTTTCCAAGACAGTAAATAATTCTGCTATTTCAATGGGTTTTTTTTGCATTAACTGGATTCTGAGTCAGACCTTTCCACTAACAGAACATTGTTCACCTCCACTAATGTCCATTTTGTCCATATTCTTCAGCAGTCTGAAGGGAAAAGCAAGACAAAACAAAACTGGGAAGACATTTGCACCAATCAAAACATACTTAAGGCATGTAAGATAATTAAACAAATTTGCTTACTGGACCAATTCTCCTGGTTGTGTAGTTAATGGGCAATCCTCCCACGTACAGCATTCCTACAACATCCAGTATATCGGCCTTCTTGGGGCTCACAGTCCTGTTGGAAACTCCATCTACCATGAGGTTTCCTTCTTGCTTCATTCGACTTACTTTTATCTAGAAAGACACAAAAGTGCGATACGATTACAGATAGTTTTCTGACAATCAAGCATTTTCAGGTTGTAACTAGTCTTACAGTCCAAGATATGTAAGAATATACAAGAAAGTAGTAGGAATGATTACAGAAGTACCATGGCAGCAGCTATGGATAACACTTATGGAACAAAGCTCCTGAGCAATGTTTTGTGCCAACATCTGACTGTGTTTTATTTGCATCTGGGTCAGGAGGCATCATGATGATTATTTACTAGAATTACTGAAAAGACTTGAGATTCCTTTAAAATGCTTCATTGTTATGTTATAACAGGCACAACACAGTATTATTTTCCTGGAATCAGACTGAATTTTAAGTACAGATAAGTACTTCAGAATAAATACTGAATTTCATGTCACTGGTTGCAAATCTTTATGGCAGCACGTTTGCAGAAAATATTGAGTTTATGATTCCAGTAGCTTGGACATGCCTCAGATCACAGTTCATGCTAGAGTAAATATAATACCAACTACGTTCTGTTGGTATTGTGGTTTCTGCTCAGACAAATGGACTGCAAATTGCACAGAGGGAGTGCAGTTGCTGAAGACCTGAGGAAATTCTAGGCCACTGTCTTTCTAAAAGCTTATATTGAAACCTCCACAACTCATTATAATAATGGCTCTGCATAAAAAGGAATAAATGCAAAATGCATCATGCATGTTAGCAGATTTCTAAACAGCATAGTAGTTGGCTCACCAGAATAGCAAAGAGAGACAAACAGCATTTTTTTGGCTTTTCTTTAACATGCTGCTACTGCTCCAGTGTGGCAGCCTATCTGTCATGCAGTGGGAATGACTGAACACTGACAAGGATGGCCTGAAGGTGAGGGCCTCAACCTGGTGTTTACAGGCAACTGTAAATTTAAGATGGGTAACTACACCTTGGGCAGAGGGGACATTAGGTGAGTGAGACAGGAACTAGGGACAGACATTCTTACAGAGGACCTAAACAGATAGCAGGATAGCAACAGCAAGTGGCTTCTGTAGGACTATTGGAAATGTTTTCAACCTAAATCATTCCAAACGGAGAAAAGGTTGTCACTAAAAGGATTGTTTTAAGGAGAATCCACTGCTTTATCAGAAACAAAGACTGTGGAATTTTCCTAAAAGCGTTGCCTTCCCTCCTCCTGCTTCTCAAAATTTTTTTTGCTCTTTGGGAACTGTGGCTTTGTCTGCATTCTCCGCTACAGAAACAGGTCCTGGAAAAAGGGACTCTCTTGTCTAGTGCCAAGCTATAGGCCCAAAGAGCACAATCTTCCATTAAGAAATATATGTTCTACTTAGCTCTCTTAGAATAAAGAGAAAATGGCTAAAGAAGCAAAAGCATCTCTTTGAATGTACAGAGGGAGTAGCAGAATGGGACCTTGGTCTGCTGCCAGTGCTCCCAGACATTATATGAAAGAGATAAATGATAACTACAGCTTCATTTTTTTCCCCTGTATGAAATACCTTGATGTAGAGCAGTTGCTATCATCAAAAAGTTCATGACTAAAAATCTCATGAAAATAAAATTCCTGGAGAACAGAGTAGAAATGAGGCTATTAAAGTGTAAGAGAAAATGCAATTAGATTTTTTTCTCATTTGGAGCTAAGATGTGGATGCTGAATTTCGAAATATCTGTACAAAATTCAATGTAACTTACAGCGTATAAATTCAACCCACAGTCACATGTATACTTTGCTTCTCTGTCTTTAATGGTGCCTTCCAGCACGTCACCTAATGAATATACTATGTGTCTGTTGTCCTTTGCCCAGTAAGTAGGAAATTTCATGGTTGTGATATCATTACTTCTCTTAGCATCCAAATGCCACAGGCATTGCATATAATGTTTCCTCTCATAAAGTCCCTGCCAAATACATCCATGAATATAGTATTTATTCCCTACTGAATTAATAATCCAGGGAAGGTTTGTTACATGTTATTTCTTTTTCTTTTTCTATTTTTTTTTTTTTTTCTGTTCTCTGCACTCTGGCTTAACAATGACATTATTAATGTAGAAACAACTGGTCTTAATGATGTATTCCATCATCATGAGTTGGTACTCACATGAGCCCTATTAAGCAGGAAGGAACATTTTCTTTAGTTCCTTACTATATATGGCACATATTTTAAATATGTTCAGAAATATGCGTTTCCTGAAGGATAAATTTCTACGTACCAGTGCATCTGACACAAGTTTTGCTAGATTATTTTTTTCCCCCCAGAAAATACTACTTGTAAATTTTGGCTTGTGTGGACTACATTTTGCAAATATCTCAAGGCAAAACAAAGTTCCTTGTTACCATTACAAAGAATGAATTAGAATTAGAGACTATTATACCTGGTGCCACTGGCCATCATTTATTTTGTTGGAAATCACTGTGCTGGTGTTTCCACTCCCTAGATCATAACTGAAGTAAGGCAGACCATTCTTTATTTGAACTGTAGCGAAATCAGCGTGGTTGATGCGGGCCATATAAAACAGCAAGCCAGAATCAGCTGTTGTTCGGACTTCAAATTCAATTGTAAGCCTAGAAATCAAACAAACAGGAAACAGCAAGAAAGGAAAATATATTTGGAGTCAGGCACTAGACAAATTCATCTGCTTTACCTTTTTGTGTTTTTTCTAAAAAAGTTTTGTACAGCTAGTGGCCAATTTTACTTGTCCATTAGAATTCAAGAAAAATAATTTGGTTATATGCAAATTACATTTCACACGTATCTGATCCCTGACATGTGAGCATTCATTAGTTCCTTTGCTATGGAGATACAAAACTACAATCTTGGCATAGAATTTCAAGATGTAATTCTCAGCTGCAGCTGTAGCAGCTAGAAAATCCCAGCACTTGTAAAATTCCAGCAGCATTATCCATCATCCACACACATAATGCTTGCAAAGAGGAGAGAGCTGTAGTGACAGCTGGCAAATGTTGAGTTTCTAATGAGTTGTATTGCCTGAAGACAGGTTGCAAAACTTTTAAAGATGCAGACAGAAGAGTTTACAATGAGGATATAAAACACTTATTCTGTTCTCTCCCAAGAGAAAATGAGGCTGTGTCTGAGCAAACCTAATGACCCTTTGGACAAAATGGTAATGTTGAGAACTTCCTCTTCAGCAAAGAAGCTGCAGAGAAATTATTTATATTTTCTAATGCTAAAGTTGTACTGGCAACACATCACTAACCTTGCTGAAGCTGAGCTGCAAAGTCAGTACCTGAAAGCAGCTGATAATGTAAATGAAAAATCATTGCATGAAAATGATCAGTCCAGGATCATTCCTAGTTTTCTAAAATTAGCATATGTGGTACAACATCTTTATAGGGATAAATAAGTGTGAGGCTAATGGATTTGGAAACTATAAGCAGCAAAATGGCTTAGTACTGTGATATGGCACATTTGTTAATGACCATGTGCGTACAGAGCAAAAATAAACAACTAACAAGTTCTAGCTTCACAAATCCATTGAAAAAAGATGCATTTTTAAAAACAGTTCATGGAATTCCTTTGCATGTCTACAGCTATATGTATATAGAGTTATATTTTGGGGTAGTAATGTTATTCTTCCTGTTTACTGTGTAAGATTGATCTTAACTATTGGAGGAAAGGGGAAAGAAGTTCTGCTTATTACAAGAAATTGTCAAGTTACTGAACAGTTTTTATTTTCCTCTGAAAAAGCCATCTTTGAAGTCAGTTGCACAAATTGGTTCCATTACTCTGTTTGGTTTTTAGCAAATCAGTCTGGGATCTGTGCGTGCCCAAACCTTTACAAACAAAGAGGTAAATTGTTTTTGTGAGAGCTATTTAGGTGGGCCTAATTGCCTACATTTCATGGTTTAATGCTTTTTTAGATTTGCTTAATGAAATTAATTATTCATTAATTATTCATGGCTTGTGTCCATAGTTTTGGAAGATACCTTTGAGAGAATTAGGAGGGGCATTTTATTTTGACGCTATTCCATCAAAACTCATTGCTGAAATAAACAACATACCTGTTTTTCACTTTGGTGTCATCAAATGCAACTGCAATGTGGCTGTTCCTTGAAAGACCAAACTGCTTGCCACCTTCTAAAATGGCTGGTTCTGTGTCAGCAGCACAGGAATCCTGCAAAATATACAGCAATCATACAAACTTCATGTTTTTTATCTGTCTCAGCTGCGCATATGCTGGGAGTCTCCCAGCTGCTCAGGACTGAGAGTATTGTACCTAGTCTAGAGAGTGGCCCTGCAATTTTCCAGCAGGCTGACGTCTCATCACACCAGCTAAAGTTATAAACCAGTATGACAGGAACTTGGTGTAAAAGCAGAGCTCATTAAACTGGCTGTAAAAGCAAATAAAAGTAATATAAGAACATTGCTGCTTTCATGCTTTCACAGTGGACATTTACAAGAGTCTTAAGTGATTTCCAGGCAGTTCAGTGTACTCTAAGTTCACACAGAACTGAGTTTTACACAGTAGGATGCCCTCTTACAGAAATGAAACAAGATTTAAGTTTTAAAGGGATGCTTTGTTGTCAACTTGAAATCCAGTCACCTAAAAAATAATGAGTTAAAAGTAGTTTCAGATCTTGCAGATGTCAGTGAGTCCTTCATTTTACTTCTTTATATTGTTTTACAACTGTACTCTTTGCTTAATGTGCTGTTGTTCCCCCTCCCATCCCCCGGTGCTGTTGAAAGGCCCCCACAAACAATCAGGGAATCTGAATAACTGATGGATAGGTGTAACAGCTGTTGAAATCCCCCAGCTGTAAAATGTAGAGACATTACCCAGCTTGTAAAGAAAGAAACCCCTCCCTGTAGTTCCACTTCAATTAATCTTGAAGTGGTGTGACAATGCAAGGTAAAATATCTTCTGTCCACTATAATTTTCTTGTTTTAATTTCCCCAGGTCTTTTAAACTCTGGTCCTAAAGCTCTTGTATAGGGGTGCCTGGGGCAACATGAGACCATGGTAATTACCAGCTTCTACTCATGTCTGGCTTTTGCCTCCCACTGAGAGTATTGTGAGGAAACCACTCAAAGGATCTAACTCAACAAAATATCAGACAGTACCACTGGGAAAGAAACAAACTTTGATAGCTGCAAGCTCTGTTTTTAAGCACTGTGGCTGCTATCATTCTGGTTGGTGACAGTGTCTTATTTGAGCCCTGACTCAGCAGGGACCTGCGAAGCACAAGGTGCAGTGCCTTGCTGACAGAGTTCTTTCTCTGAAACATTTTGAAAATGTCATGAGTGACTTAAGACCTGAGATTTCAACTGCAAAGAGGAAATTTATTTCCCTCTCTCACTCAGTTTTTCAGTAATATTTTTTGCTTTCACACATCATAAAGATCTTCGTAACAGTGTAGAACACCCCTAAAATAGAGTTTTGCATAGTAAATGCTCTGGTTTGAATATGACAGAGTAGAACACCATGCATTATGACAAGAACAATTGATACACCCACATGCAATGGACGGAAAAAACAGAGAAAATTCTCCAGGACCAAGCAAGGTTATGAATGTATGATACCAGTCTTCCAGTGATCATCAAAAATAATAATAAAAAATAATATTCCCATAATGCAGCATAAAATTTTGAATTATTTTAAGCTTTTAAGGCTTATCTAGAAGTCTAACTAAATTAATGACAATACTATGCATATAATACCTTCAATTACATTTGAGCTTGATAAAATTTGAAGATAGGGAATAACAACTGGTACTGGAAAGTACCACACACCTTTTTCTGCCATGCTTTTACATTTTACATGGTAAAAGAATATACTCTGACAGTAAATTTAATCCTAGGCTGGTATGTGTTAGTAAAGGGTCTGACCCTGACACAAGCTGCTCACCAGCATCAATAAACACTGCAGTTTTTCTTCATTCCAGCAGTGTGACTGTAAGAAAGGGCAAGGATTGTGGGAGAGTGCACCAATCCTACCAATTCCAAGGTCATTGGAATCATAGCATACACCGATTATTTACTAATAACTACTTATAATAGTAAGCTTTCATTAGGCTGATGTGGAAAAGTCAGCAAAAGGAAAAAAAAAACAGTAGGGCATGTTTAAAAAAAGTCCATATTTGATTCACAAGCCTGTGTCCACTTTTATTTTACCTAAGGACAGACAGCATTACAGCTTTCACAAAACTCTGCTCTAAGCATGGGTCACCAGCCTGTATTAAAGTGTCTCAGCTTTCCTTTTTGGAGTAATGTGTCCTGGCTGCTTAATAATCTCCCATATTACATGAGAGACTGAACTCCTCAGCTGCGCTTTACTTCAGTCTTGTAAGATGTCAGGGACTTGACTGGTAGGTTAAGAAGTTTGGTGTGTATGGCAGTGAAATGAAGAACGGAAAAGGCCACTGGTGGACTGTCACACATTCTCCATATCCTCATTTGCTGTATTAGTAATTACAAAGAAAGCAATTAGTAGAAAAAGCACTGAAGCAGTCCCCACAGTTCACTGGATACTGTTAATAGCACAATGCAGAAATGCATGGATCAAAAGTGGGAGGTACCATCATGGAGTCAAAGGCAGAAGTAAGGCTGGCGCTCTTCGTTTCAGCGGCAAGCGAGCCCTGAGAAGCAGGGAATAACGTGAGGCAGAAGCACCAGCTCCCCCGTGTTGGGTAATGCCAGAACATTCTGGCATTCACAGCAAGCAGCAGCAGACTGGTGGCTGGTGTATTTCCTGACTGTCCTACTTATGGATCTTGCCTTGTATTTAGTGGAGAGTAGGTTTTTTCCTCATTTGGGATTCAGCTGCCCTCCCCTTTTACATGCAGACGGATGCACATAGATAAAAAAGTACTAGAAGTACTTAAATAGAGCATATACTTTACTTAAGCCTCCTATGTGAAAATGCCTTTTACTGCTGTATGAGCACCACCTCATATGAGTGTTACCTCATTACCAGACTGTAGTTACTTTTTTGCAACAGTCCCCTTAAAAATACTTTGAAGAACTCACTAATATGAATGTTATCCGAAAGTTTGCCTTATTTAAAATAGTTTCAAGTCTTCAGCATACTAAAACAGTTTCATTATTTCCAAGAGAGAAGTGGAGTAATGGTGTTTTATTTAGGTTTTTATTTTGAATGCCTGTTTTAAGTTATCATTGCTCTAGATATGTGATATACAAAACTCACCTAGCTGGAATGGGACTAGTTTCTGATATTAATGAGTAGATCTATTCCTCTCAATTTTGCTATTTTAAAAGTTAGTGTTTATACAATTAGGAATGTGCACCTGCTCTTTCATGCTTTTCTGTGGTTTGTTTCTTTGTTTTGTTTTTAAGGCTTGATCGAGGGGAACTGCAACTGCATTCCTTCACAACAGTGAGCATTAAAATGGATAATCCTTTTTACCTTGTTGCCTGGCTCCTTATCTTTCTATAGTAACCTTAGTGTACTGCAAATTTGCTTTGGACTCCAAGCAGAAAAGCTGCCTTGGAGCCCTGGTGCTACAACTACTCCACCTTGTGGGAACGAATCACAGCCGCTGCCCTAGAGCATGGAGAGGCCGGGTTTGTATCTGCGGGGCTCAGGGCATGCTGATGACTGAGATGGAGCTTGTCCACCTTGAAACCAAGGCTCCCACTTCCATGCACGTGATGCGGAGATCTCAGTAGTACCTGACAAGCCCTTCTAGATAAAGCTGTGCCATATCTACCTGGCCAACAAAAGTGGTCACGTATCTCAAATAGAATTTCAGTTCTTAACTTCTCGAAACCATCTTAGTATTGAACTGTAAATTCCAACATGCAAAAAAAAAAAAAAAAAGACTGGGGAATGTGCAGTCTTCTCACACCATTTTGAAACCTCACTCATACTAAACTATAGCCTGCATAAACCTAGTGGTTGCATTCAGGTCTAACAAAATACAAATAATTTTTCCCCTCAAAAACATCTTCCAGTGTATGCATTATGCATTTTACTATTCAGATGTATAAACATTTTTTGTGAACAGTAAAATGTTGCATTAACTTATAAAACTACTCCACGTGTGAGACAAGGAGTTTCTTCCTTAAATTTTGTTGTATAAGACTGCTTGCCACTATCTAGCTGTTCATTTCTAGTAACAGTTGAGCTCAATTTAGCAGTGACTGGGGTTTCATTTTGTAATTCCCCAGACTAAAGTTATAAAGTAGCAGTGGAGGAATTGCTATATCAAATAGGCCTCCTGGTTTATCTTTTTCTTCATCCTGTCACTGACATGACTGTTATCATGTGCATCAGAGAACAGTACAAGAAATATCGTAATTAAATGGATTTCCCATGGGAAAATTTCCTTTCCAACCCAAAGCAAATATTGCTTGGCTTACATCCTGAAGTGTAAGGGTTTACGGTTAAGCATGCAAGCCAAAGATATTCTAAAGTTATATCATTCTTTAAATTACTGATGTGATAATCCAAGCAAATTATATCAGCCAGTTTTCCATTATCCACAGGTTCTACTGACCTGCAACAAGGTGTTCTATTTACAGTATCATGCTGAATTGTTACTATTTTTGCGGCAAAATGCTTCACTATTCTTGATTTCAATTTTGCCTGGAAAAAAAAACTTTTCAAACTCTACCTGACTGAAGTGATTTATACTTACAAGTGCTGCCAATAGAGATGGTGTTGGAGGAGGAGAAGCAGGAGGGATTCTTGGCCTTTCTTTCTCCCCATTAGTGTCTGGTTCAGGTTGGACCAGAACTGTTGCACGGGTTGGTTTATCTTCATCCTCAGGTGGCCTAACTTCTGGTTCTAGTGTGGGACATCGGCCAATATCTGCATTTTCAAAGGACACGGGCTGAGCAAAGTCCATGGGGCTGAGAACACACGAAAAGAGTGATGTCTGTTATTAGTTTTTCTGCCTTTTTACCACCATTAATTGAGAACAACTATATGCTGCAGTGTAATTTCACAGGACACAAAAGCCAGGACTGATCCCACCCTATACAGATAGGTACAGGTACAGAAGCAAGACAATTAAAGTAGAGGTGACAATGACATTGGTTTTTCTTCCTACAGGTCAGTGCAGAGACGGGTATCTGCTTTGGCAAACTTTACAGGCCTACGTAGTTTCAATACTATTGCAGAGAAGTCATTTACTCTGATGTAGAGTGATAAAATCCTAATTTAGGTACTTCAGATATGTGAAAGAAAGATTTAGATGGAAACTTTCTATAGAGGTTTTATTTTATCCACCATTGTCTTTCCTTTTTCTCAAATGTTCCTTCCAGATTACTGCACTTTCCACATAGTAAATTGATTCCCATGATGGTTCTCAGAATTTTGACTTCTCTTGGAAGTCACCCTTACCTAAAATAAAGTGTTATAGTACACCATAAATACCTATCGCTGACACTCATCTTACTGCTGAATTTCTCTGATTTCATGGATAAACAGACAGTGTTGGCTTGTCTGTTATATAGCTCATTAACTGCGTAGCCTGTGGAGCATATACTGTAGACAAAAAAAGGAATGGCATATAAAGAAAACAGATCATATTCTAGGATTTGCTGCTAGCATGATTTATCGCAACAATGAACTTTCTCCTGGCAACCGAGGCAGTTTAACCAGAGTTCATTAACTGGACGTTTGTTGGCATCATTGAGACTTACGTGGCATTAATGACAAGATTCCATATACAGCCCTCAAATGGTGGTATGTTTCTGAGAGGTGCAATCTGAAACTGAGAAGAAGTACCCCCAACAAAGAGTTTCTTAACAGAGATGGGCTGGTCTGATGGCAACCTCTGAGTCTGGACTTTGTCTTCATCAACTTGAACACTGAACATCCTGTGGAAAAGATTTGAAAGCAAAAAAATATGTATTTTACACTGGCTGTTGCTTGTATTGAAATCACCCCTCTGCAAGCCCCGCTTACTCCTACACCAGCTGAAACAATGAGCAACTCAAATTACGGCAGCTCACATTAAATGCATATTAACCACTAGAGGGGTTTCAGCTGCTGCTGTGCTTCCTTGGTAGTTGTTTGACAAAGCCAGGCAGACCTGTGCTGTGGAGGGGTGATAATGTCAGACTGTGGCTGCACAGGAAGAAGTGGTTTGTGGTGTGGCAATACTGACACAGTAAGGGCTGAGCTGGCTGTACTGTGATGGTAGATATAATCATCTAGAGCTCAGCAGGATGGGAACAGCAAGGGGTCGCATTTTGTTTGGACTCCCTATTTCCTTATTATCTTCTTGCTGGGGCACAACCAGACTGCTCTGACTGCAGGATCAATGGTAGACATATGGTACTCTTTTTAAAGATCTCATAGCTTTTTCTGGGGGAGGTGGCAGAGCAGGAAAATTGCTGATTGCTCACCATGTACTGATACAGGTGCTATTATTCATTCCAATGGGTATTTCACACGGCGCAAGCAAAACACAAAGCAGTCCCATGGCTACTGTTAAGGCTGAAGAGAGGAAGGTAGGAGTCTCTGCAGCACCAATGGCTGACTAATTAGTTTCTGGCAAATAAATTCCCTTTTGTCAACCACAAAATTATATTAAACTCTGATATTCTTTCTTAACTATAATTACAATGCAAGCAAATGAATATTGAAAATGCTTATCGAAAATTTTCAAATACAGAATGCTTGGCTTTGTTATTTACGCACATTCTAGACAGAACTGGACAGTGACTCAAGCACCTGAATTATATAAGTGCTGTACTATGTGTAAATTGTCCAGTTTCCTCATAGTTTTGGATGAATTAATTTGGTTTTGAAAGCTGCAGAGTAAGAAATGTGACTAATTTTTCAAAGGGTTAGAGAAGGCAGTTATTAAAAGACTTATCTTTCAGGACAATCCCTATGATATCTCCCAGTCCCTTCAGCAGTGGAAACAGAAGGAGAGAGATTTCTCTGGAGGCAGTTCAGAGAAAAAGACTAATTTAGGTTCCATGAATTGTCCCAGAGAGGACATTTCCCTTCTCTGCCTTCAGAGAAAGCATAGGGATGTCAGATTGTCAATACTCAAGTTATCCTTTGTGCTGCTGCATCTTAGCCATGGCTAATCATGCAAACATTTTGGGTCTAAGCAGAAGCATGCAATGATATACATTAGTCTTCAACAATATAATTTTCATAATTATATTATAATCATAATCTACCATATTATTAATATATCATAAATTATAATTATGGACAATTAACTCTCTGCAGAGTTCTCACAGGGTGTTGCTCACATTAAAAAAAATAAAGCTTGAGTTCATGATGAGCATAGGAAGGGTTAATCTTAATTTATGTCTTTTCACATCCATTTCAGGTTACAGAAACTTCAGAGTTCAGGCAGTTTGTTTTGTAACAAAGCTGTTTTGAAAACACAGAGGTTTCATCTGAACAAGCACCATCACTGGATGACATTGTACAGCAATTTTGCCTTGATGTACTCTCACATGTACCCTTATGAGGTCAAGCTACTGTAGTCCTTATAGCACTGCATGAAAGAATTTACTTTGTTGTTTAGAGTTTTTTATTATCATCTGCATATTTGTGTTCTGTCACAGGGGCATAAAATGTATCACAAAATTCAGTCATCCGTTTCCAAAATAACTTTTCCTTCCAAAGCATTTACGGTTTGACTTTGACCTAGTCATCAAAGTAGAGGAGACTTATTGACTGGCAGCATTATTTATGAGAGATTTTTTAACAATACAATAGAAATTCAGTCAGAAAATTATACAGAAAGGAAAGCAAATTACAGAGGGAACAGAAGGGCACCTGGGGACTAGACAGGAATGGCTGGTCAAGAAGGCTGCAGTGTTGTTGGGGTAAGAGGGTGAGGTGGATAAGTGCCTTTTGTAACATGCTGGATGTCAGATCTTCTTTCTGATTTCTTTTAACAACACAGAACATTGTGCATAGTGCCCTAATCCAACAAATGTCAGTACAGATGTACACATTTGTATGTTCAAATGTCCATAATAAACCCTGTTTGGAACAAGGGCTATTCCAGGCTGCAAATATTATTGGCTGCCTTAGTCCTACACACCACAGTAGTGCTGTTTCTAATCCCTTTCTGAATAGTGAAGTGTAATAAGAAAGTTTTAAAATGTCTGGGAAAGGGCAAAGGAATTCAAGTGAAATTCAGTGTAAAAAAACATGGTCTGAGAAAGTCTGTGATGGCTTTTCCAATAAGAAAAGTGTGACTGTGTTTTCACTGTTTTACCCTATTTAGCTGGGCACTACTGTGTCCAGCACATGGCATCTCAAAAAGGCTACAGGCTGCTGTGCTGCTGCAGTTTGCACCCTTTGAAAATGGTGTTTTTCTATATGTCCTGAAAAGGAGATTTATTGCACCACAGCAGAACTTCTCACCCTCAGATTCTTTTGTAAAATATATTTGCAAAGAGGCTAAAGATGCCAGTTCAGGAAAACACAAGTCTCAGGAGAAACAACCTGGTAGCCTACAAAGGCAAGTAAACCCATCTCTTCAGAACAATAAGGACTATCAGAAACTTATTTCTAAGAAGTTTTGAACAATGATGGAATGAAACTAATTTTTTTTTTTGTCTCAGAAGAGGCATTTACATGGATTGCCAAAGCCATTAATGCATTTGCTTTGTTGAATTAGCTGTGCTGTGTGTTCTATAGCACTTATAAGTATTTGTTACCCTCTAGCTCGTTCTATCCGGATGGAATGCGCTCTGCCATCGTGAAACTCGCCAGCCTCTGGTCTGATGGTGATTCTGTGGGGATCCCGGATCCCAGTGGAGATGTGCACTTCCAGCCGACCTCTGTTCAGGAACACAGCATAGTAGGCCTGCAAGGTGTATATGTTGGAGTGAAAAGATAAGTTACATTTGGAAAGAAATTTTTTACCTTAGTTTTACATTTAGTGTGTATGTTTTGCTGTCTTACACTGGCTATTAATGTGCTCACCACAGACAAGACACTGCTGTTTCAGCGCTGCTGCTGCTGCTACACTCTGGCATTTTTATAATGAGGAAGGGGTAAAACGAGGTCATGCTGGAAAACATCATCAGAAGATTTAACTCTCTATCTATTTTCAGGGATGGATGGAGACTTCTAACCTCCAATTCTTCTGGTTTTTGTTGTTACAAAACCTGCTCTTAAACTCATCGAGCCCTGAAGTGCACTGATCTCAGCTTGAGTTTTGTGTTTGGAGGGCTGCCAAATCATGCCAATAGTTACTCCAGCACCAGTATCATAATTTCTGGATCTAAACTCTGGTTAGTTTAGCAATAAGTGCCCATGTTCACTTCTGTGACCCAAAGACCTGGGACAGGTAGGAGCCCCTACCCTGAAGTTAATGTCATCCAGGTGAGCCATTACAATGTGCTGTCCCAGGAGTGTGTTACTCCAGGTCACCAAGAGCTCTCTTCCAAAACAGGCAGAAAGGAGAATAATGAAATATCACTTCCCAGAAGTCCTGAACAAAGAGTGCATCAACACATTCTGTTTATTTATTGCTGTTGTAGTGTGCCTGTCTGTCAGGATTTTAATCAAGATTTAATAAAGACTTGAATAATTTGTAACAATTTCTAGTAATCACATTTTTGCCAGTCACTCAGACACTGTGGACTAATACAGAAAATTTGTATTTTAGGAAAGAGAAGGAGAAGCCAGAGCACTCCAAGTCTTAAATTCCATGTCAGTGATTCCAGGCAAGGGGCATATCTTCACTGTGTTCACCAGCTTTTTTTTTTTTTTCTTCCTTTTGGACTCAGGGAAATTATCCTTATTTCTCAGGGAATAATCCTCATTTATGTCTCTATGAACACGACTGAGAGTTTCCAAGCATTAATAGTAAATAAGTAGTCCTCAAAATGAGTGAAGAACAGTATTTTTTAATATTTGGGTTTCATTAAAAAACCCAACATGGAATATAGTAGAAAACGAAATCTGCTGCTTAGCAACAAGCAGTGGATACATGACTGTAAATCTGTAAAAGAAACAATTTATCTAGGACCAAAAAAAAAAGTAAAATTCAGCTTCTATTAGATTTTTCATCAGATAAAGGATAACACTAGAAATAATTTTTTCCAAATAACTGAATTTTACCTTAAGCATAAACACCTGACAGTGTTTTGAAACAAACTGTGGCAGTTCAGCAGAATTGTGGGGGGTTTTTAAATCCTTTGCCAGGTTCCTCTCACCTGTCCTGTCTGCCTGCGCTTTCTCCTCAGAGGAGCAGCTTTCCTTGCAGAGTGCCTGCGCTTTCTCCTGGGGAGGACAATTGTGCCACTTGTGCCAAACAAGATGATCCCAGACTCATTCCTGGTGCTGAAGGAGAGATTGATTTCTGTGCCCACGTCAAAGGAGACTGGCTGCAGTTCCACAAAACCTGGCTTGGAGAAGCTGACTGTGTGAATGTTCTGTAGGAAGGAGAGGACAGGGAAGTACATTAGTAAAAGTAAAAGCAAGATTATGAATGCACAGGAAGATTTCTGAACTAAAATAATAAACTATGTAAATATAACTAGTGTGAAACGATGGAAAGAATAATAATAATAAACACTTAGCAATCTACTCAAAGTGTTCTGCAAACACTGTTTGCATCTGTTTACATCTGGCATCATTACTGTATTTGTGGAATCCTATCTTACAGGAAGGCAAAGTTCCAGTTTTATGTCAATATATCCTCTTGGATTAAAAATAATTGTTCAAGGTTATTTCTATTCTATATATGTGCTTTTCATTGAGTTAATAGAGTTGGACTTTGTTTTTGAATCTATACAATAGGTAATAAAACCCAATATGAACATAAACTAGATTCCATTATTTGTCAGATGTGCTGAGAAAATACTTTTCATTAATTTTCATGACTTCACTAGGCACCACTGCTTTCTTGGTTACTCAGTCATAAACAAAGCACTTGGTGCACGTGGCCCAGCTCTTAAGACATTGATAGGCATTAACAAAATTTAAAGAGTAGAATACATCATCAAATAATATATCAGTGAATACTCCCAAAGATTTTCTGTCTTCGCTGCCAATTCATGTATTCTTCCAGATGTGGAAGACCAATCTATAGAAACAGTGACTTTTCTGAAGTAGTTCACAATTTATTCAGTACAGTAGAACTGTTTTCAGTTCTAAAGATATAAAATTATACCAGATAAAATCATTGCTGCTGGTGCTCACCTTTCTCTGAAATCTGAGGACATTTAAATGGTTTCACACATATCGTCTTTATCCTTTAATTTTGCTTCACTTCTTTTTAATTTTCTTACGTCTTGTTTTGTACAATTAGAATATTTTATTTATTTCCCCAACAAAAGGGTTAATCCAATTAGATTTCATACTCTGAAACCTCAAGTGTTACAAAATAATGTGAAAGGCAAAGTACTTTCTAAGATTCATTTCAACAGAAGAAAATGAACACAACTATCCTTTCCTGTTCCAGAAAGAATATACTATAAATCAAAACAAATAAGAACCTCTCTATCCAATTTTTGCTGAAGCAAAATCTGTAAGATTTAAAAGCATTTGAACAATCTGCTTGTTTACAATTTAGCTTTACCACAAACTTGAAAATATGGATCTCATAACAAATCTGGTCTAATATCCAGTCTGAGAGTCCTACTGCTGTGTACTTTTTTGCTCTGATGAAGGCCAAACGTACAATGGATAAAACCAGCAAAATAGGGCCCTTGCCTTCATTTTGGCCCAGCCAAGTTCCAGTTGCTGTTCAAAGTAAACTTTTAATGTTTTGTAGAAAAAAAATAAATATTTGGAGAGCACTGGATTAACAACAACTCATTTGTACTTACTATAATGGTATCTGATATGGAATATCAGATATATGGTATATAGGGTATCTGATGGATATCTTCCACCTGCTAGCAAAACTATCTTAAATACTAGAGATTTCCAGGGAAGAAATACAAACTATTAACTGAGACACAAATGGCAGTGAAAGTATTTTTTGTATAAAAAATATTTTTTTTTCCATTTTCCATGGAAAATTACTAAATTCTCTCCCAAATTTCAGATCAGATTCCATGAAATCTATATGCACTGAAAGGCTGTTAATTGCAAGCAGCAACAACTGAAAATAGATGCATTTAAAGTTAAAATAACAACACCAGTTTTGCACATTCTTAGTGATCATTAAGAAATATGCCTTCCAGCTCAGCGTAGCTCATGACAGTAAGTATTCATACATGAGGTTTCATGTAGTGAATGACTTTATAATAACAATTTTTTTTAAAAAATGAAATCCTTGGATTTTATGTGCATCAGGGTTTTGTTGTTTTTGCAGTGTTGTCAGTGCCTATCCTCATTAATGCAAATAATTAGCATTTCAGTCAGCTGAAACAAAGCTACATCACTGCTAAGCAGTTCATAAAATCCTACTTTTTAGGGATAGGAATATCACAAGTGGCCAGAGATACTCTCTAAGAAGTCAGGACCTGAGAAAATTATCTCCTAGCTGATCAGACTTACTCATCTTTCTTTCTCTTAAACATAACTGTTTGGATTTTAAGGTTAGATTCCTATCTAAGGAAGAAATATACCATATACAATTAATTTACTATGCCATAAAATCAGAATCCAGAAAACATTTATAAACATTAAGGCCAAAATAAATGGAAATCAGACTAACCTCTAGTGTGCATCCTTTGGTTAGACCAACAAAGTCAGGACTGCTCAATATATTATAAGGTGTCCTTGAAATTTCAATGTCTTTGAGGCAACCTGTGTATTTCTCTAAGTTCACTTCAGGCCTAAAAAACATTTAGAAGTACAATTTTCAAAAATAGAGTTTAGGGAGAACAGTCAGCCAGACACACATGCGTACACTTTCAGATGCACAGATGCTTGATTTTTATTTTTATTTTAACTACACACATACACTTGCATACACTTCTACACTCTATCAGCACACATTGCACTCTGCCTTGCACGGCTCAAAGGTGTAATGAGGTTCATCTCATCTCCAATTGACAACAGTCCCCTTCTTAATTTGTTCTTTCTTTTCTTTAAGGGTTTTTGGTTGGTTGTTTTGGTTTTTGTGTTTTTCCTCTGGTAAAGGAGAGCACCTTTGACGTTAAAACACAGTGAAGTATGAAATAAGGAAGGTGCTGTTTCTTAGGCAAAGAAGAAAGATGCAAACTAGGAAATCATGACAATAAGGACAGACCTTAACTGGAAGAATTTTTTTTTTCTTCTTTTTACATGCTAGAGCCAATAAAGAAGAACTTTAGCAGCATACAAGTATTTGAGTAAAGTTTTTGCCAACATGCTTCAGGAATTCAGTCAGGTGGACTGACTTTTATTTTATATCTCCAGTAACTTTCTTATGAAAACTGCTGCATATTTTCTTAGGACGCAGCAATACATCTGACTTTTTCATGCAGTTAAACAAAACAAAACACTTGGGTTTGTTACAGAATGTAACTATCCATCCTTGACAGGAAAATATTGTAACAGAATTCAAGGTCCATGTTTGACTCATCAGCTGGCTGATGAGAGGAAATGAGAAACCCCTTGAAAGTAACACCAAAACTATCATATTTGATTGCAAAAGTAAAATTTTCCAGGCCCAGGTACACCAGAGTGAGGCCATAACTGCTGGTAACATCTGAAACAGGTTTGCCAGAGGAAAAGCATTATAAAGTCACTTCAGGAAAAAAAAAAACGTGCCACTGATACCATGGAGAGTAAATCCAAAAAGAAAAAAAAAAACCCACTATTTAATTTACTAAAAAATATTACCCTTGAGTGCTTACTAGAATATCTGAATAGTATGAACAGCTCAAAGAGAGAAAAATTAATTTGGGAAATAAATAAGGAGTTAAAACTCGGGTGGGGTGGGGAAGGAGGGAAGCAATTGCAGTTCCCTGGAAGGAAAAAGAAAATGTAAAGAATATTAATTACAAAATAAAACCGTTTTGTGCAGATACTAATCAGCTGCATGTTTTGGCACTGAAAGCCATTCTTTGCATTATAGCCAACTGAGCAAGCGTAATGTATTCTCTGGCAAATTAGTACTCTGCATAAGTTAAAGCAAGCATCTGGTTTACTAAAATGATCCATATGCCGCTTTATTTGCAGTCAAGTAGCTAAGTTCACCTTTCATTTTTCAGGTTTTTTTTCTAGCTCTTCCCCAGTTCCTTTATGGATTTATCCTCCCAATGGAAGAACAGTTTTGCTGTTACCATTGTCGCTGGTGCCCATAGCCTTTGCCATCCAGAAACCATTCCTGCTACTACCCTTTCCTGCCTTGTCCATTGACAGACTGTCCTCATCCTGTCCTGCTACAAACAGTTGCTGTTATAATTCCCAACCCATATCAAAGAATCACAGAATGGGTAAGGTTGGAAGGGAGCACCGTGAGTTGTCTGGCTCTTTGCAAACACTGAACACTTGCTTGACGTTTTCTTTAAGACCGCTTTTTTTCCTTTCCAAAATACAGCAAACAAAGTCCAAGATCACAAAGACCTTGCATAACTCTTGGTTTGTTTTTGGGTTTTTTTGTTAGTTCCTTTTTGCCAAGATAGGCCAGTTTTGAGGGAAAAAACCCAGGCAATTTCTGGAGCCTGGGAGAAAATAATCTTTCTGAGGTTCAGGAGTGTGGGGGTGAAGTTGTGTTTTTCCAATTCAGGCCAGGAATTAGGCTGCAAAACACAGTGAAAATTAGTTCATATCTGAGTATACCAAAGCAAAAGCAATGGATACAAATAGTCGCAAACTGAAAACGCTGTCAGAAACAGGTGACCTCCCCTCTCCCCCCCTCATACTCCTGAACTCATACTACATGAACATGAGAAGCGGCAAATTTCACAAAAAATCTCCACCTCGCTTTCATGCTCTCCTCAGTACCTACTTCACTGCCTCTGAGCTCGGCACTCCCCACCTCACACGGGACCACACTGCTCCTACAGCCCGGAGGTCGGAGCCAAGGTCAGCAACACAGCTGGCTGCAGCCCCGCTTCCGAGGCACTGCGCTGTCACAAGCAACACACAGCTGAAGGAAGCAGCTGCACGAGGAAAATAAAAGTTGCTTGTGTAGGTGTGTGCACAGCGTGGAAAGTGATGGTGGTGAGCACTTGGGAGCAGGTTTGCTGGCTGCGGCAGGAGCAGCTCGCTGAACTAAGAGCCTTAGCGTAGCAGCTGCTCTAATCTAAACCTTGCCCATGCTGCTGCTGCGGTGCCACCCGTGCCTTCAAGCTGCACTTTAACTAGACACATGCAAGTCATGCAAATAATCTGATTGTTTTTACCTTGCTTTCATACTGGGGTGAGAAAAAAAGACAAAAAAAAGAAAACAGCAACGTGGCATTAATTGTAGCAAACGGTACTTCTTGTATTGTTCCGTGATACTTATTAGCAAGGTTCAGACATACCACGGTGAAGCAGGTGTACATCATTTACAAACAATATATAATAAAAGGTGAGAGTCTATGTATGCTATAAAAATTAGCAGTTATAGCATTAACTGTTGTATGTATATATATATTAATATATATAATAAATATATATATTCTATCTATCTATCTATCTATCTGTCTGTCTATCTGTCTATCTTTCTATCATAACTATTATAACTATTATAACAGTAGCAAACAGCTACCTTAAAATGTAACACATCAGAGGGTTTTTATAACATGATACTATACTTGGTCATGAGCAAAAGCAAACCATGTAAAAGAATTTGGCAGAACTGACATGATGTGGTAATTACAAAGTCATGGATACCTCAGTGCCTATTGTTTGCAGTAGCTCAGCTTTGCCCTAATCCCCCTTTCACTACTTCTGATTTTAATTTACCATAACATTAATCTTGCCTCAGGCACTGATGAGTCATAGCTGTAGACAGAATGGTTACCACAGGTCAAAGTAGCTGTGGTACTCTGATTTTCTGGGCAGCCACAAAGGAAGCGGAAGATAATTGCTCTAGACGTTTTGTTATGCACTGGTGTGATTTCACAATTACATAACATAGTGTGATATTTAATGAGTAAAATGGATCTTAGATCTTTTTATTGCTGGGTGATTTGACATCAGAGGTCAATGATTATCCTAATAAATTAACAAATATGTCTATTCTTTTAGTGGCAGAAGAGTCTGTGGATTAAACACAACAGTTCCTTGTGCACAAGACCACTTCAAGGCTCTCATTATACCACGTAGTTAAAGCTGACATAGATTAATGGGGCTGTTTCTGTGTTGCTCATCTGTTCATTGTAGCACAGAATTCTCTTGTTCTTGCCACTGCAAAACTGGTGAATATTCATTTAAACTTTAAGTAAGTTTTTTGGTCTATTTAAAGCCATGAAGGAAAGTCACTAAATTCAAGTATCTGTTATTCCATTGCTTTAGTTTATTTATGCTGAAGTTAACATTTATTACTATTACTATGCAATATTTAACAAATAGTTACTGGGAATTTTATTCGTGTAGAAAATTCAGGATCAGACTTCTGAATGGAAAATATTTCATTCTGCTTACATGAAATACATGAAGAGTATCATATCATGTACTTTAAGTCCTGAATACAGGAGGAATTTTATCTTAGGAGACCAGGAACTAAAATCTACAAATAATTAAAAAATATATCTAAGCAAAATATTTTAATACATATTTAAAATATACTGACACTGATTATGCAAAGACATGGATATCCATTAAGCAGTAATCCCATGCAGAGCAGTCTGCAGGTCAATTTTTCTACTCAGGCACAAAGTAAACACTTGCCCTTAATTTTGTGAAGGTATTGAGCCAATTCTCTGAATCTGCAGTCACAAATTCTATGCATCAAATAAATAAATGCTTAAAAAGTCAGCTACATCATGGTTCTTGCACAGAATCAGAAAGATGTACAGCACTGCAAGTGTAATTTCCATTGTATCTGTATAAGGTGAGCTGTGTGAAATACAGAACATATGCAAATAAAGCACTGTTCTGCTGAGGCAGTACAGGGTACATTGGGAATTCACCATTCACTTGCTGCAAATGAACTTGAGAAATAAATGCAGAGAGTAAGATTACATTGTATTTACATCCCCTTATCAAGACTAAAGAAATTGGTTTGAGCTACGTTACCTTAGATTTCTCAGGGTTGGCAATCCCCCAAAATATATTTTCTCATGCCCTTTTAAGTTGAGTCCAAAGTGGCTGCCTGTAGAAGTTGTTGCTATGATTTCTTCTTCATTGGTGTCTATGTCTACAATTGATATGTTGGCTAAAAGACATTTGAGATTAGTTACAAAATATCCATCATGAACAATGATGTCTTAATGTAAGAAACCAACAGAAAAATATTTGGAGGGTTAACAGGTGAGGGAAGAGGCAAAGAGGGCTGTATTTTGCAATTATGTTACTGGATTTCCACATTATCAATTATGGGCAGGGGAAGAAAGCTGCACTTTCCTCTGTTTCCATAACAACCTGAAAAGTTATAGCAATTCTGTACACTTTATTTTTATATATTCTCTAAACCTGTTTCCTTTTGGTGCCTTCTTTGTGTCACTGTAATTGGGAGCTAACACTTCAGGACATAGTCATGACAAGAGATCATTTTGCATTTAATTTGTGATCTCAGTGCAAAGATTGCCTCTTGAACATGATATTTTAGTGTAAAAGTTTGTTAAGCACTGTCATTATGTGCCTTAGAGACTGGTGATCAGTCACTCTAAACCACTTTCAAACCCAAAGCAGTCAGTTGTTCTCACGTCCAAACTCAGTATGGATTAAGTGATGTGCTACATACAACCATCCTGTTTGGGTGCTTGTTCCATGTATATTTTTAATGTATGGATTAATACAGAATATAAAGTTCAATAAAAGAAATAAGACTCAGTGAAAAATGCTGAGCAGGCCCGATGATATATAGAGATGAAAAGAAAGGATTTTTTTCCTTCCTTCCTTCCTTAAGAATTGAATAGACAGACTTTCTGCTACACCTTACCAAAACCAGATTAATTTTCCTTTAATTTCTATACCTGTATCTTCTTTATAAATACAGTGTTTGAATGCTATTGATAAATTACAATTACATGACATTGTACTTTATATTAATACCTCTTGGGTTAAGTATGAACTATAACTGCCTAGCAATAAGACATTCCTCCTCTAAAGGTGCAGAAAATTTGCAAGTGAGATCACTAAATTATTTTGTCTACTGTCCCAAGTCTACTTTATCCAAATGACAAGGAAGAAGGACTATGTGTGAGGTGTGAAGGCCAGGTAGAGAGCTGGCACTGCAGAGGGCAGAGGAATGTTTAGGGGCCTGTGGTCCTTGTGGTGAAGATTCAGAATGCAGTAAAAATTCAAACTGCAAAAGTACAGGGTATGTCACTGTTGACATAAATAAAACGAATGTGGCTCAGCTTAAGATTCTACCAGCCCTATAACCAGACTACAAAACAAAAAAAGGGTTTTGCCAGTATGATAACCAGTAGTCTTTGTGTTCTTATCAAATTCCACCACTTCACATTGTGTGCCAGTGACTTGTTAAAGAATTAGTAGAACTTCTAGAGATGTTCCCCGTTGTTTCCATGCAGATTCAGTTCATGGCACAATGCACATCATTAGGGAAGATAAAGTAGTGGTGTTTGTCTAGTTAAATACTGTACTATCAGTACTAAAGTCACTGCTTTTTTAAAGCACTTGGGCATATACTGAGCATGAGAGGACTGTACAGCATAAAAGCCTTTGCTGTCCTAACAAAAATCACACATGTGTTTCATGATTTGGAACATCAGGGAACTGATGAAAAGACTTTTTTCCCCCAGTCAGAATTTTAGAGTGCAATTTATGACTGTATAAAATGACTATGCCTGACAAATAGGCTACCTGTTCATAAAGTGCTGTTTGACAGTGCAATCAATCACATGCAACTCAACACATCTATAATCTAAGCAAAAGAAGTTGCTAAATCACCAGAACTTGTAATTCCCACAGCATCTTCCCTGTGATTAGATGGTTAGGTGTACTGCACAGATAACTGGAAAAGTCATGGTGCTGACACCACAGGAACTTACCTTGCTTTTGTATTCTTGACAGGGTGAAAGATTTCCATTTGCCATCATTATGATTTTGGTTGCTGATAACTGAAGCTGTACCTGAACCCAGATCGTAGCTGACTTTTATACGCCCACCACTGAGTTCTACACTCATGAAGTCCTTCTGTTAATGAAAAGGGTGAGATACACCATTATGATTCTTGTCCATTTTGGTAAGAGGCATAAGACATTAAATTAACACTTTTTAATCCTGGGTGACTAAAGACAACGCTTTTCAAGCTTTAAAAATGCCACAACTTATACATTTACTACCCAGGACTCTCACCTACAGAAGTCTGATGCCAAGCTCTTTTTTCTCCTTACATTCTCTTTTGGATTGCTAATTTAGTTGGAATTTTGCTGGCATCATAGTTGGAGTTTTGATGGGATAGCTGTACTTTTATTTTAGACTGAAGATACAAATGGACATTATAATTACCTGAAACTAATACTCAGCTTTGAGAGTATGTTTGTACTATAATTAGTGTATTTATTGCATACCTCAGCTAGATTTAAACTTGCAAGATAGAAAACAGAAATAGTGAAGATGGAAAACTGGGCATGTTTTATCATATTTTTAGAGAATAATCTACAGAAGCAGCATAGCAACAGAGAGATGGAGACAAAGAGAGCTATGAACGCTCTTATTTTCATCAACCACTGACACCAGTATCCGAGCAGCAACTGGAGATGGCTGACTGGAGTGACAGCATATGCTGCACTATCTCCAGAAAATGAGCTGGCACGATACAAAGAGCAAAACAAACAGCCAGAGAATCAGACAGCATGAAAGCCATTAGATAAGTAATGGTGGAACTATGACCCAGGACATAAATGTACCAGAGAAATTTCTGTTATCATTTTGCTCAATGCCAGTTCCACCTCTTTGCAGAGTAAAACTGAATAAACTCAGTATTCTAGATGCTTAGGCATGTTTATCCATGCATCATTAGAAAGAGCATCCTCCAAGTTTTTATGTGGTGGGACAGTATCATAAGAGACAAAAATATACCAGGGACCAGTAGCTTGTGCTTTGTTTTTGGGATTTCAATTAAGTATTTTTTATTGTAGAAAAATATGTAAGTCAACAATAATTATATAAAAGAATCTAAAATAATGACATTAATTTCAATATTCAATTATAAAAGTTCATTACAAAAGCTACGTATTTCATTATCATAATAAAATTCTAGCTTTTGCTATAGTCAGTCAGGAGAAGTACCCTCCTCCTTGATAATTCCAGCTATTTTGATAATTATTTCCAAAATACAGGAATCTGAAATGAGACTGATTTACACAAACACACCTTTTGTACAATAGCAAGTTCTCTGTAATTTTTCAAGACATCAGTGAAACTACTATACATAACTTCTGCCCCATATGAAAAGGATAAGGGAAAGATTTTGTTCCCTGTCAGTCATGCAAATCAATCTGGATCAGAGACAGCAAAGATGAGCTATTCAGATCTGGACAGGTGTCTTATAAATAATTTCTCCCTGTTAACCATGCACATTTGATAGTGTGCGAATAAAAACCTTAAACAACTTTAAAACTAATGTTTCTGTTCTCTGTTTTAGCTGTAAGAGACACCATTTGCAAATATTGTAAAAACACAATCACTATTACATCTTATTTGTTGCACCAGTCCCCCTTTAAACACACTAAATAAAACATAAACATTTTCTTTATATGAGTAGGATTTCTATATAAGACTCATCTTTTCCCATATTCCCCCTGCCATTACACTATGAAATTTTATACTATGAATGGACAAACACAACTGAAAATATTCACACACATAAACATCTGGGATAAAGGAAAATTAATTAATAATTTCAGAAAGGCTGGAATTCCCCCCAGACTAACATAATGTTTCCCATTCAGTAAACATTAGGTAGTTAGCATCCACACTATAACACTGTCTTCGTTTGGCCAGCAGTGAAGCATCACACCAGGCAACATCATACCAGGATAGTGGTACCTTAGATTGCAAATTGTTTTCATGATCTGATGAGTTCAATGACTGCAGAGATGGTGAGAAACCTGCAAGGAGCGGAGAGGTTAGCTGGCTGCTCTTACCAAGTCATCAGTAGCAAGATACATCAGCAGAGCATTTGATGAGAAGGTCCTGAACTTGAACATGACTGTGGAAATATTGGGGTTCCAGCGGATTGGGCGGCTCACCATGGCATAGCTCTCACCATCAAACTGCACCGTTCCTTCACCGTCTGCCACCTGTGGGCTGAAAAGAACAATTCCAACCATATTCTTTTGCCATGTGAAGTTAAAATAAAAAAGTGCAGGGCTAGGGAAATGTGGGCACACCTCCTGGGAGTCTTCCTGAACTTGGTTTCATGTCTTATCAAATCTCCCACTGACAGGGACAGGATTTCCCACTCTATTTTGAGAATGCAAATGCCTTTCTTTTGTGGGGTCTCTGCTCACTACCCTGGTGGCTGTGAAAGCCACCTTGAGGCACTGGACTCAGCTCCATGCCACTTGAGAAATGCAGGCACCCACACCACAGCTGTCACTCAGTTCACTGTGGCTCTCATGCTCTCTCATGCTTTGACTGTTTCTGGTCACTGGTTGTCAGGATCCTTTCTGTCACAGCCCTGTCAACACCAGCTCAGTTCTGATAACTCACTGACCACACTTACAACCCAGACTGGCTGCTTCCCCTCTCGGTGGAATTGCAACCTAAATTCTGTTGCATATACATTGGAATTTGACTGCTGCTGTGGAAATTCCCACTACTTACCACCGAACGTAATGTCACTGCAGACAGGTTCCCCAAAGAAGCAGGAGAAACAGTCAGTGCTTTCCCTACCTGACAGCACACCCTTTGCAGTCGCCTTCAATATCCCTGAAATTCCAGAGTCCAATGGGTTTGCTGTCTAGAAAGGTTTCACCCATGCAGCCAGTGAAGGTGGTGACTCTTACAGCATCTGACTTCTGCCACAGAGAACACAAACCTCCTTAGAATTGAATTTAAAGTGATCTACTCCATCTGAAAACATAACTGGTACAAAAATCATAAAAATAAATACTATATAAAATTCCATATAAAATCATAAAAAAGCCCAAAAAACACAAGATGTCTTGTAATATTTTAAATATCAAGAGTATTACTTAATCTGAGAAGCCCTCCCCCAGAACAAGTGATCAGTGAAAATGTGAACTGAACTTTGTATCAATCTAAACGGGAAAGACTATTTAGATTTGAGACTCTTGGGAAACCCTAGGGAGAACAAGTCCTGAAGAACAAGGAGCTGCTTTGGCTTCCACCATCAGTTTTCCTGGCTGCTCAGAGAGCTAGCTGCTCTCACCTGTTAAGGCCTAGCTGGGTTTTCATTTCAGACTTTCAAGAAAGGACTATGAGCAGTCTTTCCCACAATACATTAAGCAAAGTGTTTCTCTTATAATGGTTGAAACCCTGGAGATTTAGCAGACTGTCTGAGCTAAAAGACAGACTGAGAGCTCAACTGTTACACCTGTAAAGTTCATTCTGAATTTTGGATGCAGAAAAAAGTGCAGAGGGCAAAGCAATTAAAACACATGTCCCATCAGAACTCATTAAGTTCATGCACATGGAGCAACGCTCAGTAGGCCTTAATGTGGTACCATGATGAAGGCAGTAATAGTTGACAGTGCACAGAGTACTCTGCTAAAAATTATCCTTCTAAATATACCAATTCATTTAAATTTCAGTTCATCAATATGAGCTGATTAAAAATCTATACACTTAGCTATTTGAGATAGACAAGCACCTGCTGTTTTTACACCAATTACAAATATTAAGATCTTGCAAGAGAACATGGAGAAGTGCAATTTGAAAATACTCAAGGAAAAGTATGACTCAAAAGACTTAATGTGCTACTGATATTTCCCAGGGTAATTGGATAGATTTTAATTAGCAACAAGTATGAACTTAATGTCACTTCTAAGAAATTCATAATATCTAAGTATCACAGTCTTCTACAAGTCAGATGAAGGATGTTTTTAAAAATTGAAAATGAACTTTCTTTTTGAATACACTGCAGAAATGCATGCAAAAAGGGATGTGGACAAAACTGTAGGACAAATCTAAAGCATTCCAAACCGCTATAATGTGAAAAAGCAGATTTCTGTGTCAGAGGCCTAAGATATACCAGTAAGCTTGATTAAATGTCCAAAGAGCTGCACAGTTTTAGGAAAGTCTTGGTTAAGGTTTTCATTTTGTGAGCCTTACAACTGTGACACCACAGTGACATGACAGAAATTCCCAAAAAACTGAAGTTATATTTTAATTCAGAGACTGTATTTGAACAAAACAAATCTGACAGTGCTTAAAACTCTACATTGTGAATATACCAGCAATACCAAACTTAAAACAGACTGCCTTCCTACTGCTGCCCTTGTCTTTATTTACCTGGAGAAAAAAATAATTCAGTAAGATTTTCCTGACTAAAATGAAAAAATAGAGTGTTCTTCAAAATATATTTGGACAATCCCTGAGGTTGAAAACAGCTATAACTACTTGAAATTAAAGCACCTACTACAATGACACCAGCATATTAAAATTTACTGTTTCTATTTTAAGCAATAACAAAATTTGTCCACACAAATGGCCAGCTAAAACAGAAACACCAGAAAAGGTATTACCTTAATTTTTTCTGTTAAACCACCAACAAAGAGCACAGCATTAACATCCACATCCAGAATGGTATATCCAGGTGGAGAGACAGCACTGAATGTGGCTGGCACGATGCTGGCTTTAGGACCATCCAGAGCTCGCACTGATATTGAGCCATTTTTCCCAGTCCTACAGGTTTAAAAAAAATAATTTAAGTATACAAAGTCAGTAGTTACACCAAACACAGGAAAATTCTATTATAGATGGTGCCTTTTAACAGAAGCACATATGACTGACCTGATTATTCTTCATTTTGATACAAGTGAACAGATACTTAACACTGCATAAGCTGAAGATATGATCAAAGAACCAGATCTTTTTCTCACCTGAATGTCCTTTTTGAATAAAATTCACTATACCCATGACATGGACCCTGCATTGACTAAAACAAATAATGTTTATTAGATCATATTTGAACTGAAGTGATAAAGCACTTCGGTGTCCTTCACTGTGAGAAACAGAATTCATATTTTCTGCAGTGGAGCTGTCAGGCTGCTTTTCAAACAGGTACAAACCCCATTATGTTCAAGAATATTACTTCATTGTCTTTTATGAATCACATCAAATATTGATGGCAACACAACAGCAGTGGACTTTGCCATTTATTAAGAGTTTCTGCATCAGTTTATTTTCTACTCCTTTGATTATATTTATGTGGTAACTGGCACAGAAGGAGTTTGCTGACATTTTTACAACGGAAGGAACACACTTTGGAGACATATGACTCCTGAATCCTCCTTCTGAAACTTCTTACAAATGGGTCTCACATTCATCAGTTTGCAGGCACCTGGGACATCCCCATCTGAAGTTGACCGCTGGTATATGATTAAAAGTGGTTCCCTCAGTAGTCTTGGATGAATTCTATCCCCATGGATTGTGTGGGTCTAAGGTGCAACTGGTTTATAGCAGAAGGTTTACTGATGTGAAGCCCTTTAAGGGATAAAAGTAATAATTCTTGAAAAACTAAAAGTCACAAAAATTTTTTTTTTTTTAAGCTGAATTGCGATGCTTTCTGAAAGTAAGTTATTGGCACTTCCAGTATATATTGTGCTGAAATCAGGATTAGTTTAAAAACACTCAGGTGCAATAATGCAAAAGTAACTGAGCAGACTGACAATTTTTAGTGTGTCTAATAATTCACAAATAGTATGGATGTCTTTCATCTTCAAACAGACTGAAATGCTCACAATGGAGTCTATTCTATAAATAATTCTCTCTTATTTAGAGAGGACAATGGAGCTTGAAGAAAGATCTTGGCTAACTTGACAGCAAAAAGACAATGCTACCCTGTGCATGACAAGTTACCAGGTTGGAAGATATTGTTCTAGTGATAGTCAGTTCTGTAAAACTGGAGGATTACAGAGGATGTATCAGCGCTATGTGGCTGATATGCAAAATGACACTGAAAGAACACTAAATTGGGAGAAGCTGGCAACTTCCTTGCAGGCACACAGGCCCTGAAGAAAGACCTCGACAAACTAGAGAGATGGGCAATCACCAACCATATGAAATTTAACAAGGGCAAGCACCGGATTCTGCACTGGGATGGGGTTGTGTGTATAGACTGGGGAATGAGAGGCTGGAGAGCAGCCCCATGGAAAGGGACCTGGGGGTCCTGGTCCATGGCAAGTTGAACATGAGCCAGCAGTGCCCTGGCAGCCAGGAGGGCCAACCCTGCCCTGGGGGGCATCAGGCACAGCATGGCCAGCCAGGCAAGGGAGGGGATTGTCCTGCTCTGCTCTGCACTGGGGCAGCCTCAGCTCCAGTGCTGGGGCAGTTCTGGGTGCCACAATATAAAAAAAGACATTAAAGTATTAGAATAAGTCCAAAGCAGAGTCACGTTCAAAGCAAGAATGGTGAAGAGTCTGAAGGGGAAGCCTTATGAGGAGGGGCTGAGATCACTTGGTCTGTTCAGTCTGGAGGAGACTGAGGGGAGACCTCATTGCAGACTTCAACATCCTCACAAGGAGAAATGGAGGGGCAGGTCCTGATCTCTTTACACCTGTGATCAGTGACAGGACTTGAGAGAACAGCATGAAGCTGATTTGGGGGAGGTTTAGGTTGGATATCAGAAAAAAGTTTTCCATCCAGAGGGTGGCTGAACCCTGGAATAGGCTCCCCATGGAAGTGGTTACAACACCAAGACTTCCTGAATTCAAGAAGTGTTTGGACAACATTGTCAGGTACATGTTGTGTCTGTTGTGGGTCTCCTGGGTAGGGACAGGAATTGGGCTTGATGATCCTGATGGGTGCCTCCAACTCAGCTTATTCTATAGTTCTATGAAAAATTTGTGTAATGACATGCAGTGTTTGCTCTTAAGGAGAGACATGAAATAAATTAGAAGACTTTAGCAAGCCTTCAGCATTAAATTTTAAACTACCATGTACTAAACTCTGCTCCTTGATCCCTTGAAAGCACATAAAATCTTCACTGAAAAGCATGGCTTATATCTGCTACAGTACTTTAAGACTGAATTCTTAAACTGGATGTGTCTATAGTGAACTTGTGATTCAGGCATCCTTTGTCCTCAAAAGAAGGGCACTGCTTAAACTCTGTCACTAACAATCAAAACAATGGTAATGCTTAAATCACAGTTGATTAAAATCACAACTAATCAGGTCCTGCTCCTAATTGAGGCCTGCTGAAGTCAAGAAACACTGATCTAGTGAGTCTCAAAAATATTCTTTCATCCATCTGACTGTCTCACAAAATTGACACTATTTGCATGTTGTAAATCTGCTTTAAATCATTTTGTCACATACTGTTATGCCAGACTTTCCTTTGTTAATTGGTACTTGGATTGATTGCAGTTATTAATGCCAATCAGATTTGCTTCTGTAAGCAGGTAAGTAACTTGTAAGTGACATTTGCTAAACTCCTGTACCATCAAAGTATAGGGAATACCTTTAGAAAGTCCTATAGGAATAAACAAATTTTATTTCAAGTCCATTAAAAAAACTCAAGGTATTTCCATTATAACATCTGTATATACAATAAAATGCAAAGGATCAGTATGCTTTAAATAAAAAAGGTGATGAAAATGAAAAGTGTCCCTTGAAAAGTGATGCAGTAATTATCAATTTAGTCTAACTAACTTGAAATTTTGGTGCATGCATAAAATGACCATCTCTGACGATTACTCAACAGTCAGAGTTGAGTCTCAATTTTTCATATTGAGATTTCATTTAGAATGCTAAGTGAACTCGAGAATTTTCAAACCTCTGTGCCACAGCATTTGGGATTCTTAAGAATGGCTATCAACCTATGGTGGGTTTAACACCATATCATTATTACTGCCAATCCTTGTCACCTCTGAAAACATCAAAATTCAGTAAGGCCAGAATTTCATTTTATGTCCTCATTCTAAGCAGATGCCCTGCTCCAGATGCTCAGGCCATTCTGCCAGGCTGAAAAAGTCTGTGGCTTGAACTGAGCAGAAATTTGGAGAAAATATATGAGGGAATGAAATGAGTAAAACTCTCAAACAGGTCAGGAAGGGAGTTAGAGTAGAGCTGTTAAATGGACTAAAATGCTCCGAGTTGAAGACTCTTCCATAAGGGTATGTGATTTGTGAAGTCTGCCTTAAGAATGCAAAATCAGTCCCAAGCTCTTCATCTTAATTCCACAAATCCACCTAATGCCTCTGCAATGTAATTCTCCTAAACACTGCTCTGTACTTCTGATTTGTGCAGCTGTAATCATTCTAAATTGCTGATCCAGCACTTTGTTCAAAACTAATGGCATGCACATCCTATATATCCAGAAAAACCAGCTAATAGGTAATGGGCTTTTGTAGGATGTGTGAATTTTATACCGTGTTCTGGCTATATATTCTGCTGAAGCAGCTTTCTTGTATATGAAAGCCTGGCATTACTGTGTCATGAAGCTGTTTTGGTATGCATAATATGAACCGGTGAAGATTTCAACAATTTGTATTGTAACCCAGTTTGTATTTTCCTAGCAGTAAGGTTTCATTAAGCCAGCTTCTGGAGACTGTGCCATAATTTTATTTAATTCTCTGCTCTGAATGGCTGATTTCTGTGATTTCATTAAATTATTTAAACTGAATGCCATTTCCTCCTCTGGGAGCTATGCATGTTACCAGAATTAGAGTGCTTTGTTTTCTTTCTCCTTCGTTCTCTCATTTTCTAACTACATTATCCATTCTATGATTAATACTATGTGAAATTAACTGTAATGATGCAGGAGAAATTACTCAGTTTTTTATCAAATTATGATACAGCTGATGTTATCTAAATTACTAAGATCTATTCAGGATAAAGGCTATAGAGTTATGCAATCCTTATGCTGTGATTACTACACCATATGGCACATGTTTGCTGTTTGAATGGGAAATACAAGCTTCAGCTAACAAATTTGGGATTTGAACATTTATGTATCTATATTTCCAAAGTTCAAAGACATTAAATAGCTGATCTCAAATTACAAAATATATTTTAACTTTTCAGAATATCTTCTCCTTCAATTTTCATGAACTGTATCTTTCATAAATATTTCCAGTTTGATAAGACATTTTGCCTATGGGAATGGCATTCTGAGTAAGAATCAAGATACTGCTGTGTGACAGACCATTCACTTGCAGTACTGTATCAAGACCAGAAATTCAGAAAAGCTGCTTCTCTTTAAAATTCAAGGAGAAAAGAATAGTAGTTATTCAAGTGCCAAAACCTGTAACTGATTTTAAAAGTAAGCTAGTTGAAGAAGACAATCAATAGAGTGATACATAAACAAAAGGGATGAAATATAAGGAGTCATAGATTGTTGATGATAGAGGGGAAATATGTGATTAAAGTAAATTTTTGAGAGAGAACAATAGACATTTCAATAGTAACTGTAGTGTATACACTTTTGGTACTAACAAATGCAGGTCCAAAACCTTTTGTCAAACCAGACTAGAATTTCTCATAGTAGCCATGTTTTATAAAATCTTGGAAGTGAAATATTACTCACCTAGAGGCTTCAATCCGGTACCAAAAACCATCATTAATGGTCAGATCTGGATATTCTACCCGTCCAACTCCAGATCCCACATCCCACAGGAAGCTCACCTTGCCTTTGCGCATCTCTATGGCCAAGAAGTCAGTCTACATGCAAAACATGAAAATAGAAGTGATCTCATACTTTAATTAAGGAAGTTTTCCAGAATATTTCAGAAGGTCTAATGAGGCACCAGAAACCCACTCATACACAGTAGAGAATTAACATTAATTCTCATGTTGCTCTAAAATGAGACTCTCTTTTCCCTGTTTTTATTGGTTCAAACAAGGAAACTTAAGCTAAAGATGGAAAATTATTTCTTTCAGTGATATGCAGAAAATGACTGCCAGACTTAAATAATGTTAATATTGCAGCCATTAATAGAAGGATTTAATTCAGAGGAACACTCTGAAACATCCATTGGATGACAGAAAGATATTGAGATACATGATGCCATCTAGCCTTTTCATTTTGTATTAGGTAAATAAAATACATGTTGGAAATATTGGAAAATAGAACAGTTTTTCCATTTACTGAAATATTATTGGTTGTTCTAGAAGTCTGTCTGCTACAGGCCTCATGGGAAACTGAATCATTCACCATTATTATGCTTGAAATTGTAGTCTTGACTTAAAATTACAATAAATAGGAGCTTTGACAGATGCAATATGATTATCTACTTCATTCCCTAGGGAAAACCCACAACCAACTCCAAAATTACTCTGGTTGCACTGTGAATTTTAAAGCTCTAATGTAATTCATGTACAAGCCTGCTATTTTGTATCTAGTTAAAATAAAGATATATGTAAAAAATTTGCTGGTCGTATTTTAGAAATCTCTATATTAATACCATAGACAGTAAATGTCTAGATTATTTTAGACCCTCTACTACTGCTTTGAAGCCTCTGGGTGAAAAAAAAAGCCTTTCTCATCTTCTTTATTTGCCAGTAGTTTGATTTGATCGAGCAACTCTGACACGAAAGGCAGGAGACAGACTCACAAACTTGGCACTTCCAAGGTAAAAAAGCAGATTGTCAGCAACAACAGTCTTCACATTGACAATGACGGTGTTGTACGTTCCCTTCTTTATTTCTGGTCTGTATGTGCGAATACAATTGCCTCCAGAGGACACAGACACTTTGATCTTCAAAAAAAAGCATAACAGAAAGAATTCAGTTCACTGCTTATTATTTCAGAATTAACCGTAGATGCTTCCAAATAAGTATAAGACTATTATATTTTTTTCTTCCTTCACATTTTTCTGTTTCATGTACCAGGGAGTTGCTTGGATATGCAAAAAAGGTAGAAATTTAATTTTCTTTCTGGGATTGTTTAGCAAAAGGAAATAAAATCTCTTTGGAATTCACATTTAAAGGACGAAATGTGTAGATTAAAAACAGCTACAAGATATACTGGTGTAATGCAAGTAACAGTGGAATTCTAGCAGTACAGATAGTCTATTAGTACAATATGCAGCTAGGAAGTAAGCAGCATTCCTGAAGGAATTACAGCATATTGCTGTTGGGTAGTCATAATTATCTATTTTTCCCTTGTAATATCTTTGATTATGCCAATTTAAGACATATTTTCACAACTATTTTTAAAACAACAGTTATGTCTATCACTGCTTTTACATAGTCCCTAATGGAGCTGGCATTCACAACTAAGTTTTTTTTCCACAGCTGAGTGACACATGCATTTGGATCCATGTATTGGTTTCCTCAGGCACTGAGCACAGATAAAAACACTTTACTGTTTGCTTTCATAACACCAGCACAGACATAATGACATTACAATGGTGTTTCAATCCCAGCTATACATGTTTATGCATTAGAGGAAATGTACATAATGGTATCACCTTATGCTTATGGCAAACTCTGCTAAAAAGAGATCCATTATAGGACCGAACTCCTAATTTCCTTATCTCAGAAATGCTGAACAGTTAAGTACTTCAAAGCCCTCAGACGGGAAATGAACGTAACAAAACATATCATTACTGTAGCCTGTCTTTCTGTTCTGTGCAGATTTCATCACATATGTGGTGAAAACTTCTTTCACCGGTATCCTGCTATTTATCCTATCACTTCTTTCCCAGTATCCTATTATTATGTTTATTTTTTAAACTATTTTTCAACCATTTTTGAGGAAGATTTCTCAAGTATCATCTACAAGATTCTTTTTCCCTTTCTATTTAAATCACAAGCTGAATAATCTCAGAATTAACCAGATAATCCTAGAGTTGACAATATTATTGAATCATCTGGGAGATGAATTCCAAACTCACTAAATGGACTAGAAATATATTCTTAAGATCAAGTCTTCAGTGCTGCTACTGGACAGAGAAAAATCAAAAACATGGGAAAAGCAGATATACTCATCAATTTCAGTGAGTCTGAGATGGTGTCATTCTTGAGTAATGCAAGGTCTATGAAATGAAATCTGGGGCTTAATATCAGTGCTGAAGCAGAAAAATACATTTTTGCTTTCACAAAAAATCAGTGATATTATGACTCTTCTGCTTTATTAACACCTAAAAAACTTCTTGAAAATAACCTTTTGAGATTCATTCCTACAGATGTTATTCATTTACAAATGCGTGTTTTAAATGAAAAACAAGACACAGAGTGATAATCATCAGAATATTCTCTTTTTTCCTGAGAAATTATACTCTATTATTTGCTCTCTTTACACATATTTAGAATTAGGAAGGATTCACACTGTAGAAAAGAAATAAGAAGTAGAAAATTAAATCCCATCAATACTCAAAAGGTCATTTTTCTTTGAGAAATGGGACTCACCGAATTGGCTTGCTTCCGAGCTTGGTTTATCAGCTCTTTTATCTGAGAAATGTTTTTCCCTAAGTTATCCTGGAGTTCTTTGATTGGCTTGATTTTATCTAGCAGGCGATCCGCTTCCTTTTCTAGGTTTTTAATACTGGAATCTGCATCAACAACTTCATAAGAAAGAACAAGGCAGAGCTTTAGAGAATAGTGTCAGAGACGAATTATACATTGCAATAATAAAAATCCAAGAAAATTCTGCATACACAATGCTCAGGGGATTGTATATGCCACTAAGAGGTACACAGGCCAGAAAGCTACCTGAACAGAATAAGGCAATTTCAGAATGTTTAGAAACAAGTTAAAGTAGCAATAGCAGCAAACATTGGTGTTAAAGCAGTATTTTGAAGACATAACTATGCTTCAGGTCAGGATGATAGTTATGGAAAACATTTCCTGCAGCAAAATACATTTATGAATGAAATATTTGCTTTCTTCTTTGAAAAGAACCCCAAATTTTGAAGAAAAATGATGGATTAATGAAAACTGGGTTGTTTCTATAAGTGATTTCTGAAATTACTGGGTTAAAATTAACTTGAAATGAATTCTTGAACTATCTATAATGGGCACAAATACAAAAGTTTTATTCTGGTCACAAGCTTAAAATTCTATATGTGTACTGAAAGCAGATTTAAAAATAGTGACAGTAAACTGCAAATTTTTTTTTTTTTTTTGTTCAGGTGAACTAAATAATTTTGCTAAAATATTTTTGTCTTTCTTTAAGCCTCAAATTACTTTTTTGCCCCTCAACCTACAACTAGTGAATAATACACTCTCTTTGACAACTCATCAACAGATCTAAGGATTGCAACACTTGGACTGAATGAGGATGTGGGTTTTTGTGGATGACACTGAAAGGGACAAACATGCATTTACCAGAAAGATGCATATTACACAAAAATAATAGTAATTATAATAATAGCAATAAAAATAATGCTTAGATAAAGCAAGAAAAACTGCATATCTAGTTTTTTGACCCAAAAACTCATACCAAAACCTTCAAAATGCTTTTTAAGGTTTCACGTAAGATAAACTAGCTACCAAATCACTTTATCTCAAAGTTTTCAAAAAGTAACTCTTTAGCTATTTCAATGAATGTGAAACATAGAGGACCATGCAGAGGCTTTGAAGGTAAGCATTGAGTCATTGTTTACTAGAAAATGCACACTATAAGCTACAAGTAAGAAAAACATACGTACAGATTTCTGCAGGCAAGATATGGAGACAAAAAGAGAAAAAAACAGAGGATAACATAAGAAGACAGAAGATAACATAAGAGAATGTTCTGAAGATCTAAACAGACATGTGAAGTAAAGTAAGAGACAGGATGAGTCTATAAATAACTTCTTACCTTTTAAATACTTCGTATCTATCAAAATGAGAATTCAGCACCTGAATTTTGACTTAGAGAGGCTATGTCTACTTTTGCATTTAGTCATGAATGCCAACCTACTCACTTCATACATCTGGAATGGTTCACCCTGCATTACTTTCATTCTGTAATCTGAGTACCCATTAACATTTGGAGAATGACAGAAGTGTACTCCTGGAGGACATCTCACAGCTCAGCTTCATCTGACACAAAACAGTTTGCAAGTGTTAAGCCCAGTCTTCAATGAACAAAATAATGGTGACTGGGGACAATAAAGAGATTCAATTTTAAATTACCATTCTTGATCTCAACTAAAGTGCTAAGGTACACACAGGATCAGAATACTCAAGCAGGGACAGATGGCCTAGTCTAGATTCAGCAGTGCCAAGAAACTGCTTTAAGACTGCTTCTCAGTTGTTTCCCACTACCCTGTAAAAGACAGATCTGCTGGTTCTACATTCTGCTGTAATCTAACCACACCATTTCAATCAATAACTACTTTACATATTGTCTAAACCTGTATGCACCCAATGGCAGTGGTACTGAGGCTCACACATGTATCTCAGCTGATGAGCGAAGGGGAACTTGCACTAGGCAGGCAGTGACAAACAGCCATGGGGATTAACTTATTTCACCTGTACAGCAACAATTGGCAGAGGATATTTGTCCACAGAATGAGAACGACAGCCTCCTAAACTGTGTGTTTTCAGGTGCTCAGCTTCATAATGCTGAGAACAATCTGAGGAGCCCAGAATAGCTGAGAAATTAGTTCTTCATACATTTTCTAAAGACACTAGTTTTGTGGCTGTGTACTCCTATATGAGAGATGGTCTAGCAATCTACCATAAAATGTGTTGTAATATAGAATTAATTTTTATCCATTCTAACCAATGTGAAAATACTAAAGTCATTGTCACACTCGATTGCAGAATTCATGGCAAAAAAAAGGAAAAAAGCAGACAAGACCACATTCCCAGAATCTTCTTACTTTTTCTAAATGTCTTCAGTGTCCTACCAAAAATAGTAATGTATATGAAAGAACTCATGCATTTCTCCAAGGACTGATTATCTGATAGACTGAAGACAGATTTAGTGCGGGGTATTTTTCTCGAATCAGGCAGTGAATTGCCAGTCAGAATCTTTGATTATTCACCTTCTAAACACTTTAAAAAGTAATCTGAGGAACAAATCTATCCATTACATGTTCATCCTTCTGACATTAGCTTTTCTTGCAACTACTAGCACTAGTCTTTAAGATTTAAAATTCTTTTCACAGAATTCTTAGTGTTCAAAGGGACCTCTGGTCCCTTTTCACATATAAGAAGCCCAGAAAATAGAAGCCCAGATAGAGAGTCCTTTTATCCCAGCATACTGTAGTAATGCTAAGTAAGTGAAATTCTGGAGCGTCTCTGTTTCATTTTGAGATATGAAATGAAAAACACAAACTGAAAAAAACCACCACCAAACAACCCAAAAAAAACCACTTACTGTTCTTGACTGGATCCTTCACAACTGCATTTGTTTTGGCCACATCGTCTGTAAGTTTACTGTAGTTTTTTCTCAAGCCCAGGAGGTTCCGATTGAGGTCTTTAATTTGGGCCAGGACATCATTTGCAGTATCGTTGGCTTGTCTTGCTTTGTCTTTGGCTGCCTGTATCTTTACAGCTGTATCTGTAGGTAGAAAATGATAATTAAATGATTGCCCAGAGTGCAGAAGTAACTTTTTTGAGTACAGATATGTATCTGTGCTCCAAAATCTCCATCTTTATTTCTGAAGTTTTAGTTCTGAAAAACCCCCAAAATACAACAGCACCTCAGAAATATGATGGAAACTTTAGTAAATCATTATCATTGTCAGTCCTGCCAAGAGAAAGAAAAGAGCATCTTGATTGCCTTTTTCCATCATATCTAAGTAGTTCCTTTTGGGTCATTATAAGGGGTCATGCACCTTTCTGGCTGAAAGCTGAAGTTACTGTTACTTCTCTCTATTAGTCCCACAAATTATTTTCAGCCACACCTTAAATTATGCCATCTCTGCACCTGGGTCCTTGTCCCACATGTGATCTGTCTATCCCATTCTGAATCCTTCTGCTTTTATCTGACTCTTAGTATAGCAGGGACACAAGAATTATGTTTAAACTGCTCTCTGCTTTCTCAAATCCTTGAACAAGATATATGACGGGGTCATTTTCTCTCCCTCCCTCATTTGATCGTTTTCCTGTTGGACAATTAATTTACTCCATTTTCTTATCCACACCATTTATTTGCTCTGAATTTCATTCTTAATACTCATCTGCTTGTTTTTGAGTGTCCTTGTGCCAAGAGTAAGCACCCTGTAATTCTAATCTGCCAAGAGTTTATTACATTGATAATGATTGCATAATTCATATTACTTTTACTAGTATTTACTAGCATTCTGTGTCCTAAGGTTAACAGGATTTAGAGGTCCATTTTGGTTGACTAAGACATCTATCTGTGCACAAGACAAATACCCATGTCAGTATCTTGACCAAAACCCAAGAAATGGTACATGATGAGCATGAAATATTAAACAATTTATTTTGTGAGTGCTGATTTCGAGGATTATTAAATCTAAATCAAAACTTTTCAGTTAGCTGGAATCTTAAAGCCACAAAAATGTACAAGATGAATTTTGTAAATTGTTTTTCATGCTAAGGCTTTACTAGCAGTCTGAACCTTCCAGACCATCAGAAATCAGACAGAATACAGATTTTCTTCAGAGACTTTTATTAAGGTGAAACTTCAGTTTATGAAGTGCTTCTTGGAGAGAAAATCATAGCAAAACAGATTGATTTAAAACATTTAATTTTAAAAAACATTCATTTTATCTTCCACTATCCATTATAATGAAAGTGCATTGTAGCTCCCTGTCCCTTGCTATCACAGTACAAAGTAGCTAACATAGCAGGACTTTGGGATTTTAATGAGTATTACACTTTTAAAAAAATCTCTACAGAATAACAATTGCGCACATGTGAGACACTGAAATATTGAAGGTTAATGACTCAAGCAATGGTCCATTGGCAAAAGCAGCAAGTTGCTAAGCTGAGATAACTCCTAAAGTAAGGGGGGAGCAGAGTTTTTGGGTGTGTGGTGGTGAAACCTCTGATTTGCATAAGAACAGCCCAGGTGTCTCACCCATCATCAGAGCATTACCAAAACAAAGTGACCTTTGTTTAGGAAAGAGATCTCTTTTGAGCCAGATTACCAAAAAGGGCAATAAGAAGCAAATCCTATGGAGCTGGGATAATGCTTTCCTTCATGCCAAAGGACTGTGGTATAAAACTGGCCTGCCTGGGGGCATGAATCACACAGGTCTGAAGTGTTCATTCCTTCTGAGAAGACCTCAATGGCCCATTACACTGGCAGGAGTAAGAGCAGTCATGTCTTATAAGGGGTCACAAACCACCAAAAACCACAGACTCATTTCTGTGACCTTCCACCAGAGGACAGCACACGAGCCACAGTGTTGCATCAAACAGTGAGAAACTGCCCTCCAGGGGAGGTACATGGGAGTTCCCACCTGAACCTGAATGCACCTTAACCCACTGAACTTTATGTTGTGTGGGGTTTCACCCACCCTGGATGAATCAAGACTATGACCATCACTTTGACCAAGGTGCATATAAATTGCAACAACCAAGTTTTGTTGATGGATCCACATGTGGTGGTATCTTTCCACTAACTCTTCTCCCTCTCCCTCTCCCTCTCCCTCTCCCTCTCCCTCTCCCTCTCCCTCTCCCTCTCCCTCTCCCTCTCCCTCTCCCTTTCTTCTTTTTATCTCCTCTTTCTCTCTTCTTCTCCTTCATTTTTTCTTTTTTTTATTGTCAGATTTCTATGATTAATAAACAAAATGGCTACCTCCTTTCTACTGCAACCAAATTGTTCTAAAATTCACCTCTCATATTTATAGGTCTATATACATGTACTTATACACCTACCTACCTATCTGCCTTTCTATCTATCTGCACTGGTCAATCAGTGTCATTTCACTGTAATCCACCCCAAGGCATCTATTAACAAGAACCTCAGTCACCCTTGCCTTCAGGGGTAGGTCACAAGAGCACAGTATTTCAGAGTCCACTGAGGAAAACCTGTTGCAGTTATAAGCAATTTACAGGCTAAAAAATATGTACAACACCAAACAGTGGCTGGAAATGTATTATAGTGTTTCATTGAAGAATAGCTTCAAAAAGATGTTTCATATATAAACAAAATACTATTTGTCTAAGAGTGTATCATAATTTCTGATATCATATTTTTTTTCTTTCAGAAATCTGCAAACTGCAGAAGAATGGTGCCCTTTACCATCCCTAAATTCTAACTGATACCATGTAAATCTTTTCAGTTCAGTTTTCTCTCTCACATTGCTCATCTTTGTCTTATAACAGCCAGTGGTCAAAGTGTGGATACAGGCAAAGATTGATGAGACAAATGTTAAGTGATGGAAAAAGAAACAAAAGAGGAGGACTGAGTCAAACGTTGCAACACTTTTACAACTCACCATTAGGAATGGCTGACAGCTTTCCTAAGGTTTCATTCAATGCTCTCAAGAGAATGGAATTCTTCTCATCAGCATCTTTCAGCCTGTTTTGTGTGGTGTTCAGATTATCATCCTTTTCTATAAAAAAGACATTTGATACAGATACTTTAACTCTTTATTTTCACTATCCTTTCTTTGCACATAATTTAAAATGCATAAAAACAAGCAAGCCATTAATTTTTTATTAAGATACGGAATTGTGTAAATAAGGAAGTCCATCAAAACTTGTGGATTCACTGATCATCTTGTTCAGTGTCTTTAAGTTCCCTGCTTCCATAGTATCTAAATGTTTGAGTTTCTTGTAGTGTTGTATGTATTTATCATGGGTTTTTCAAAGGTGTGCAGAGGGAAGAACTCATTATGATATGATTTAGGCAAATTCACACAATGATCCAATGATAGATTCAACAACTATGATGTTAGTCATAGTCTTGATTCCTAGATTAAGCTACTGCCCTTCTTCTTAAGGTGGTTGCCTGAGCTGAATGAGTTGAATGTGGTGTGAATGAAACAAGACCCATTATGCCAGCTTGCTGTTACAATTGGAGCGTCCAGAGCCAAGTTCTCTTAGATTTTCTCAAAGATGTTGACATAACATCCAAGAAAAATAAAAGATCACTAATTGTCAATATGAGATGAGTGCACTAATGACAGGTTATTATGAAATAAACATTCTAAATTCTTTGTGAAAACACCCACCTAGTAAAAAACATTCATAGTTAAGAATTGGTTCAAATCTAAGTAAAAAACAGTACAAATCAAAGGCACAGGTGTGTCATATTTTGTACATCACAGTTGAAACTGATGTCCTCATTTACAAGTAAGTTCCTATTTTTTAGCATTTACTTTGAATAAAATATATGCAGGGTCTCTAGAACCCTATCCAGCAGAGCAATGCAACAATCCCAAAACTGAGATTCCAGCTAAACTTTATGGCTATTGAAAAAGACATTATCCAAAAATTCAGAAGTAAAATTTGATTAAAAAATGTAGTTAGTGCTTATTCCTCTTAGTTACTTATTAGTTACTATTGTTACTATTACTAACTTATTAGTTACTACTGTAGTGGGCGTTTTTCATTATTTTTCTGGATCAATAGGAAGCTCTTTGGAACAGACAGCTGGTGATTTCTTACCTTAGAGACTTATCCTACTGGGAAACTAATTTAACATCACTGGGCTTGATAGCCGGAAGAGAAGAATAATTTGTAGAACAGAAGCTCAGAATGACTGTGACCTTCAGGTACGTGGCAAGTCATTTAAAAACATCTGATTCAAATACCACAAATTCTAAAAAAGTATGGTTTCTTAAAATTAGATGTGCAAGGAGTAATTTGCAAAGAGAAAAATCAAACTTAATTTATATTGCCTACAAGAAATTATTAATTAAATTTTTGAAGGCTATAGGAAGACTGAAACAGCACATGGAATTTAAATGAGAGCTATATATTTGTTGTTAGACCTTTTGAAATGTCATGTCAGTGCGAGGAAGAAATCTGTTTGCTTTATTTGAATTCCAGTGCCACACAGGACTGCAGGAGGGTTTGGACATAAGCCTTCACTCCTGCAAAATGTTCTGCAGAAGAACAGGACATTTGTGTGAACTGTGAGAGGCACAGTTAATGCTAGAATAAAGTTTGGAAGAATTGCATATACTGTATGATCACTCTTCTCTCTAAAAACAGCTTTATTTTCAAATGATAGGTTATGTCCCTGCTGCTGAAGGAGGCTACTGGTAATGTGATATTGTTAAACCAAGATGCACTCATGAGATTTTGGTCTTGTATGCCCTGAGATTTTATCTGAATTCTTTTCCTGTTAAGTAATAATACAAAAAAACTGCTTTAATTTCTAACATTTAATTCTGAAATCATGGTCTGCCTGATAATTTCTTGGTGTTTCCAGTGGAATGTTAGTGTTTATAAAGTCTGTCAATATTTCTGAGATGTTTGACTCATTTATGATGGTGGTGTTCTAACTTTGAAACATACTTTTAAATTTTCTCTTTTTCTCATCTCTAGTCTGCCTGTCCAGCATGCTAGCTATCTGCCAGTTATATTTCTGAAAAATTATGTTCCCAGACTTCTGTTTTCAGCTTTGTAACCATAGCAGCAAACTGGTTTTTATGGAATTTAACAAGGGAAGTTTTCCCTAGAAATTCTGAAATTGAACATTCAGACTTTACCTGTTTAACGTTTTTTCTTTGAATTCCTCAAATACAGTTTTACTGTGGGTGGGTTTTTTCCAGTTACATTAATAAAGAAGTGTTCCTAGGGAGGCTCTTACACAATGAGAAGTGAGGACAAACTATGTCCTGTGTCAGCTTTTCAAGGAAATTGTTAATTGCTCACAGAGACATTAGGTTTTATTTTGAAGTAACTTCTTACCTTCTAATCCAGATGACAACTTCACTAGGCACTGGACTAATCTATTGCATGAGTCACAAGCAGAACTGACCTCATGTCAGCTTTTCTACATCCTTTAATTATTAGCATTTATGAAAAAAGCTGTGGCAATGATTTGAAGGCCCAAGATCCTCCAGTTACGTGCTAAAGTTATTCAAAATACAGGCAGCTACAGTCTAAGTTTTTCCAAACTACAGAACCTATCCAGCTTGGAAGAAGTTAGTAGATCTCCACTGAAATATGCCAGGCCCTGTCAACTCTCATTAAAGTGTAGGTTGAGCAGTATCATGAGAAATTTATCTCAATCCTGTTTTCACTTGATTAGCTCTGCACAGAGATGGCAAAAGATGCCAATAAACGCACTGTTGTTCAAATCAGCAAAACTAGTCATGCATTGCTGAAACTAAAGCCTAAAGAGTAAGCAGGAACCTGAAGGACTTTGCATGTATCAGCCTTTGTGTTTGCTGTCTTGGGTAACATGCACAATGATTTTCAATTTCTGTTTATATTAAACAGAGCATTACAGGATACAGCATCATCCCTTATTCCTCTGCATCAATGAAGTGGAATCAAATGAAGACAAACAAAGCTGTGTGCATATATTTCATCTTAAGATGAACTCGGGAATTTAGTTATTTACTGTTTGCATAGTGATTTATGAGACACAAGTCTTTGCAGATCACATAAATAGGTGACACTGCTTAATTGCTGATGATGTGCCACCATCATGGCGAAACATACATGTAGAGGAACAAAGTGGAAGCAGGTATCTTCTGAAAGTATGGATAAATGCAGTATTTCCACATGAAACTCTCCAAGAAAACATCAGTAAGGTTATGCTACCAAATGCATGTATCCCAAAACCAGGCTAAAGTTGGAAATCTACCAAGGAGCAACAAATGCATCTGTTTTTATTGACTGGAGACTGCAGAAATTAGCTGACTGTTACACACATCCCCTTCTGTTATCTTTGTGTTACTTCTTCCAAATAGCATTCTTGCTCCCCACAGTCTCTCCTATAAAGAGGAACATGGGTCACAAGCTGAATTTTTTTTCCTAAACCAAGCAAGACTTAGAAACTGGCATTAGGAGCAAATAGGAGAAAGAGATGTAACTAGAGAAATGCAGCTAATTAAGTATAACTTTTTAAAAAGAGTACCTTCAGCACTGACTGCCATAATCTGGTGAATGCAATATGCCAGGTCAGCAGAAAGGCAATGCAGAGGAGAATACACAAACAAGGGATCTATCAGCTGGAAAATGTTTTAGCTAAAAATATTCACGTGTTGTCCGACAAGACACGTCCCCCTCAAGTTGTCAATTCTTAAGCAAAAGAAATTACATTAGCAGAATTTCAGTAGCCACCTGACAGCAGTCTCCAGCTGAAGAGCTCTTTATGCATCTTATTTTCACTTTTCATTGATCAGCATTTACTCACTGGTAGCCCAAATTTCAAAATTCCTTCTTAGCCACAGTACTACATATAGATTTTGCTTCTCCCGCCAGGGTTATTCTTAACTCCTAACCCCACAGAGAGATAAATGACTAAATCTCCATTTTAATAGCTTCTGTCAGAAGCTTTGCTTTGTAAGGACTGTTTCAGCAGTCTTTGGTGGTAATATAAAACATTTCCATGATTAACAGCCAATTTATAACTCAGGTAATTGGCCACAAATCAGGGGAATGTCATAATGTAGGAAGAAAACACTCCCATTTCTATCACGGCCCAGGTGGGGTTTTTGGAGTGTACATTAGTTGAGTGGCTTATGGGTCTTCATTACTTTAACTAATGTACTTCCTGTAGTGCAGAGAGAGGAATTTTAAGCTAGTGATTAGTTCTGTCTACCAGATCTTTATAGAGTGCCCATTAGCCATCCTGCACTTCCAGCTGAGACTCTGAAAGGGTGGCTTTATAAGGATTCTAAGAAAATAACTTTCTCTTAGTTTGACACTGAACTCCCAATTTCTCTCATGGGAAAATCATGACAACCAGAAGGGATTATGTTCATAATACCAGTAACATATGTTCTATGTTATTCACAATACTAATAATATCACCACTTTGGTGCAAAAGCAGCGTGGGGAATAGAAGTATGTCATTGTGTTTTCTTCTTACACATCTACATTCTGGGCACAGTGTTAACTGATCTCCATGGGTCTAGCTGTGGAGCATGGACATGTTTTATTAGATGTAAAAAGGCATACTGCCCAAGTTCAGAATGTTTGTCTTTATGAAGCACTTTAAGATACATTGAGGAGCATTAAGGAAAGCTCCATCTCATTACCCTTCAGTTTGGGGAAAAACAGACAAAGATATAGTATGTGCATTTAAAGCATTCCTGCCTGCTTGCTTTAAGCTTGCTTTATGAATCTTTAGGCTGTTTGGACATTTTATTCTGAATTATGAAACTGTTATCAACTAAAATTTTCACTGGTACAATGGCAAAATAACTTTTCTAAAAATTCTCTGCAGTAATGGTTGTAATATATCTTGTTAAATTGAACAGTCATGTGGACACATGGAATTCATGTCCATCCTCGTAGAGACACCATTTTGATTTGTCCTTGCAAACAGGGCACTGTGCTTTACTCCACCTGCCTGGGGTGCAGACAGAGCTATGGGCTCCACTCTGAGGTGCCAAGTCAGCTCACTGGAGCTGCGGCACCAGAGAGGCGGTGCAGCCTTTTTAGTGCTTCTTATACACCAGCTACAGCAAGCTACAGCAGTTTGCATGCCAGACCAGAAAGCATCACTATTTTTTTCCACTTCAGCCATGATACTGAAATTGCACACTGGCCTCTTCCCATAGTCTTGTGATTTTCTATAACATATTTCCTGAAATATGTTCATCTAGCTCCAAATCTGTACTGAATCTGGAAGAAGAGAATTGCAATAAAGAAGACTCTAAATATACATCCAAGATTTACTAGTAACTCAGACACATTTCTTTCCCTCAGTTCAGCTACAAGAAAATAATGATGTTTTTCACTTTCAAACAGTGTATGACAATGAAATGCAATTAATGACTTTATGAAACATTATGCTTTATGACCTTATTAAACATTATGTTTACTTGTTCTACAGTTGGAAATACTAGTTCTGCAGCTGGAAATCCTAGAGCTGCCAAAACTAAATTAAAGTGTAGTAACAGCCAAAAGATGACTAAGCTGTGTAGATCACCTCCTTTATGCTGTATGTTCTTTCTAATGTATCTCCCAAGAGGCCAAAGATAATTTTGCATGCAAAAACATGGAAGACAGGGCTCTTTTATGAAAATCTGTCTTGATTCTTGGTTTAACTAAGGTAGCAGGATGGGGAAGATTCATGCATCATCTCTATGACAAGTTCAAAACTCAGCCTGGAATATTTTTCTTTTTTCTTGCCCTTACTCTTGCCCTTATTCCTGTATAATGCCTGTACACAAATCAGGAGAACCTTTTCATTGATACACTATCCAGTTTCAAATCAGGTAATGAATTCTACTTTTTTCCTATAAAGTTTCTTCATACCAGAAGCATAGCAGTCTCACAACTTTTTTTTCCCTCTATCTAGTGGTTCTGAATGCCATACACTGCACATACCTTTAACATCACTTTCTAAGGTCTTGGCTCTGTTAAGGACCCTGAAGCTTTTCTGAAGAGAGTTCCTGGCACCATCCTTCAGTGATCCTTGAGAATCAGATGTCTGTAGGCAAACAAACAAAGTGTCGAACGTACAGGAAAGTCTGAGGTCACAAAAGACATGTGATCATGATCTAAGCGAACAGTCATCTGAATTTTAAGTGTACATCAGTGGGCTCTGAATTACACCCTGTTGCCATAATAGTACTCTAAGTACCAAAATAAAAAAAAAATCTAAATATCTTTTTTAACGGAATGTCAGATCCCCTTTATCAGAATATCAGAGATTACTTCATTAAAGAGAGACAATGCTTACAGTATTAAAGAAACAGATTTGACTATAAGAGCAAAACTGTCCAAAACCAACAAATAAAACATATTACAACTTAAATATGCATTTATCTTTCCAGCTAGGGACAAAACACCATGCAATACAGTATTTCTACCTAACTGCAGCTACAGAAACTTTACAGGCCAGACTGGATCTGATGACTCTAATAATGATAACTGAGATTAATCTGTGGTTAAATGAAAGAATTGTAATTGCTAGGTGAGTAAAGAAATAAGAAATAGAGTTTTAAAAGCAGGGCAAACTGCAGTTAATCTGAAAAAATTTTATTACTAAGTAACCATCCTTCATCATATCATGCTACTTAAAGATCTTTCTACTGAAGAACATCCATCTCTACCTTCAGTGCAGAGACTGATCAATAGATGGAAAGATTTTTCTAAATTAGATTAGTGTTTTCAGTCAGTAGGAAATGCTCCAGGTTCTCAACCACTTACTGTTCAGTTTGTCAGCCTGAACTCAGGTCACACATCATACTGAATACATTTCTTTGAGAATATTCCTGACAGCCAGATAACATTCTATATTAGTCATGGGTCATAGCCTTGTAACTGGTATGTAATTAAGAAGCAGCCACTTTTCATTTTCCAGGGCAGATACATATACTCAAAAATTAACTGTGTGTCAATTAAATGACACAATTATTATTGCTATTCATTATTTTTATAATGAGCAAGCCCAGAAGTGACATTTCACATATTGCTGAAGCTCTGATGTTTTTTGACACTGTAAAGAACATATAGTGAGCTTGCTGTTTCTCTTTCTTTTAGAAATCTTAGAGAATGCTTTGGATGCTTTCAAAATCCAGAACCAAGCTTTTTGTTATGGGTTATCACTTGGTATATACGTTGCCATGTCACAAGGGTGTAGCTATTAAAGAGCCCTTCTATTTAGATGGTATGTAAATTTAAACTTTTATGTGACTTTAAGAGCTAAGGCACACATCACTGCAATTTTCCAAGCTCACCTGAAATATTAAGCTGTGTACACATTCCTTTCAACAACAAAAACATACACATTAGAAAAGATGAAAAAAATTAGCTTCTTACAGATTTTTCTCTACCACATGAGAACAAGAAGCACTGGTAACAGCAAAATATAAAAATACCCAGGAAAAAAAATCAAAAAAAGCTATCCAGTGAAACAAAAGACTGCTCCTGAAGGAAGAACATTTGGCCAGATTTTGTGACAGATGTATCTGTCAAATCAGATAATACTTTTAAATTTCTTTTCCCACTAGAAACAGAACCCAGGGTATGAACACTCCGTGACCACAGACTTCAAAAATAAGGATTGTTATTATTACTATTATTATTATTATTACTACTACTATTATTATCGTTACTATTACTATTATTACTACTATTACTATTATATAACTAGGCATGGTTAACTGGCTGTTGAAGTAGTCTATAGTCAATAAAACAAAGCTGGAAGATCATATTCACAATGCAAAATCAAGAAGTTCATCAAATCAAGATCAGTAATTGGGCATGTGCTGACATTTAGTCAGAAACAGACTTCAGCATGAAGTTAATACTCAAAAAGCCCTTTCAGAGAGAAGTAAACTTGTACTTATCAAAAGCTTTATTTTATATTTTTAAAAACAATTTTGAAAATGAGGATAAATTAGGACATCTGTTAGAAAATGTACTTTTTTTACTATTTTTTCTTGTGGTTCACGAGATGTCAAATTAAGAAGCAGTCAGTAATTAAAACCCAAATATTTTATGACTTTGTGTGAGTTTGGATACTTGTGGCAAGCCTGGGTCAGAGTGAACCACAATTTAGTAGGATTTACAGCCAACAGACTTTGACATTATATCCTAAATTGGGACATATAATGTAAAAAAAAAAAAAAAAAGGGAGAATAAAAAAGAAAAATAAAACAAAAAAAAAATTGTGATTCAAAATAAATTTGAAAATTTTAAGTTTTCTGGAATTTAATTTATTCTAATTCTGTCTCTTCCAAAATGTCCATAATCTGCAGATAGTACCTTCCTCTCCCTGTGCCCTTCTTCATGGCCCCTACCCACCCCATGCAAACCCTGTGCAGTTTGAATCTCAGCTTCATCTTCTGGCAGAAGTGGGACCATGTTATGTACCCAAACAGTGCTGTCTCAGTCATAGTTTAGAGGCACAAATGCACTGGGGCAGTGTTGAAGATCACATGAACTTACACAGGTACAAGTTTTGTAGGCCTCAGTGCTAATTCAAATCAGTTTAAAATAGTTCTGCCTTGCTCTTAAATTATTTTCACATACACTTATATTGTGAAGTTTTCTCCTGTGAAAGAGATAGGGTTACTCTCATTTCTACCAGTCCTGAAGATGGATACCAAAAATGATTTCCACCTCAGGGCATCCTCACAAGGATATTTAGGCAGCTTTATGTAAGGAAATGTAGACACCCAACAGAAGCTGGACACCACCTACAAAGAAAGTCAAAATCAAAGAAGAAAGCAGGACTCTAAACACTTGATGTGTCCCCTGTGCTTCCTACAGTCCCCAGCCTGTAAGCCATCTCTAAAAAGCCTAAGGATAATCCACTCTTTAAAATTATATAGTGTAAAACTAAGATTCTGATCTAAGAGATACAAACAGAGTATGTTAACCTTACTCCTATCAGTTACTGCCTAATTAATGGAATGCTGAAATTGCCTAAATGCTAAAGACTTCTCATTTCTGATGAATTTATTTTGCTTTCAAAAGGGAGAGCAAATCCATCATAAAAAGCTCAGGAGGAATTTTTCTGTCATATTTTTAATACAGTTTTTTCCAGTCATTTATCAGGCTTCCTGTAATCAAGATGGATTTTAAGCATCTTTTCATTCATGCTTTTATAAACATTAGATGAATTTGAAAATGAGATCATTTTCCCATTACAAACCAAAAAACGAAAACCCCTTGAGCTATCACTAAGGTTCTTGTAAATAATTATAAATAAATAATCTTATAAATAATCTATTCTGCACATCCAGTGATGTACAGAATAGACCCTAAAACCAAAACCTGTCCTTACCATCTCTGGTTCATATACCAGCTTGTTGCTGTCGGGAAACCTTCTTCCTGCCCCAACATTATTCCTAGTGAGTGGGAAAGGTGAGGATCAGGGATGCACAGTGAGCTACAGCACTTTTCTCCATTATCTGCTCACAGCTGGACTCAGAGTCTTTCACAGAAGACAGGCATCCACAACAGCTCTCATACAGAAGAGAACATAGCTCTTTCAAAAATAGGGAGGGGAAAGACCTGATCTCCATCTTTTACACAGGGTCCCCAGAGCAACTTCTCAGAAAGTTGGTAACACAGTTTCTAGGGGCTTATGCTGCCTTCTAGGAGCAGATTCATCAGTGCTGCCTTCTAGGAGACTTTTTGAACCATTTTGCTCCAGACAGCCCTGACTGAGGGCACACTTCTGGTCTTGTGCTGAAGCTCAAGCTAAAAGCTCCATAGGACCTACAGAAAATGAGACCCTGATTTACCTGGTTGCCAGTTAAACTCTTCACCTTGGACATGCAAACATTCATCAGTCTTTAAATAAATACAAGGAAGAAGAATAAAGAACTGATGACTGTAGTTCACAATTGACATATTTTTAAAATCTGGCTCAAAACCTTCAAATGATCATTTAAGAAATAACAGCTAAATCTATTGCTCTGCAGCAATTTGACAGTAAACCACCAATGACCTCTATATCAAGTCAATTACATTTAAAAGGCATCAGCTGCCTCAATTTTCTTCCTCATCAACTAGATCCCCATTTAACATATACTGCTCATAAAAAAAACCAAGCTCCCTCTACTGAATACATGCAAAGGAGATGCTGAAAACATCACCTTAATTTTTTCATCTCTTTCCTTGCTACTCACTTGCTTCTATTTACATCATATTTTCCATCTTGACCTCCATCACTTAAATTATCAATCCCCTTTCTCTCTAAGATATAATCACCTAGTGATATAGACACTTTTGTCACCATCCTGTAATTGCTAGCTTTGTTTCTTTATTGTTCTATGTGCCTTTTTTTTCCCCCTGTTCACTCCCTGAAACAGCTGCCTGTCCCACTCATTCCAAGTCGTCAAAGGAGAAGAAGAGAGCACATATTAAATCTTAATGAGAAGGAAAAAACAAAAAGGGCCAGGCCCTTATTTACTTATGTGTGCAATTAGGCATTCTGGTGAAATAAAGAACCATTTACAGAGAACTAGCACATACTAATGTGCGAGGTGAATTTTTTTTTTATCAAGAGATAAAAACAGTAGTTAGTGTTATTTGAAAAAAACACTGAAAATATAAACAGCCTACAAATACTAAAATATTTGTGCAGTGGCTAGTTCACTTTATCCCTCTGATGAATATAGACCTTTACAATATGTGATTAATTTTGCTATTCTCATAACCCATAACTGAAGTAGCACTCTGCAAGCCACCTTTATTCATGTACAAGTGCTGTAACTACAAGTTATTTCTGCTCATCTACATGTTTCTATATCAAATATGAGTTCAGGCCATCTCGTATTATATTGTCACTGCCTCATGTATCTGTATGCACATGAAGTGCATGTCTGTTGGTCTCTGACCAACTCCCACACATGAGCCATTAAATCCTTTGCTATCTGACATAAAAGATAATTTTGGCTATGCTCACAATGCTTTCTGCTCAAAGTCTATATACATCAAGGAGCTGAGACCCTCATTGTGACTCAGGCTGGAGAGCTGGCTTTACCTTACAATCCTATTTTTAAAAGCTTTCTTCATTTTCTCTGGAAATTTGCATGTGCTACCTCAAAGTGAGAATAAGATTTCTCTGCAAAAGCTGGTAGAGTTCACAAAGTGAATAAGAATTCCACTCCCCTCCTACAATTCTCCATTTCTAGAATTCTGGCCAGGTGCATGTAGTTCATCTGATGCGCAGAGAAGTGCCTCCAAGTATTTTCAGGGAACTAGGTTGAAGAGTTGATTAAGGTAGGGAGTTCTTTATATTTATTGAATGTATTACCCACATCTAAACTAGCACTGTTGAATATCAAATGGCCTACACTCCTGACTCAAAGCTGTTGGCTTGGCTTGAGCCATACACAGAAACCAAAAGATGGAAGACAGAAGGATAGTAAATAAAATGGTGAAGAAAAGTAAGGATCGTGAGCTAGGAAAAGTAGGAATTGTCTGAAGATACATAGCCTTCTGATCATGAAATGAATGTTTGACAGCAAAGGTCTTCACATAAAGGTTTAAGATGGCAAAACATGGATCTGAGATCAGGTGTAGCACATTCCACAAAAAACCTAAACCTTCTTCTCAATTTACTCAATTTTCCTTACCGATTGCATGGCTTCATTTGCAAGAGCCTTGGCTTCCTTGGCAACCCTTTCAGCTTCATCCGTGTAATCCTTGATGTTAGTGTAAGCATTGAAAGCACGTGTGGCATTGAAAGAGAGGTTTTTGGCTTCAATAAGGATTCTGTTGGGATGGGGAAAGTAAACACACCATTAAACCTGCTGTCAGAGCTCAACAGAACAGAATATTCTACATTTTCAGACCCAATGGCCTGCATATCTAAGGTTATTTCTAAGGTGTTCAGAGAGCAACACTACATTAGAGATTTCAGGAGATCTGGCATCATGTGTTTAATGGAATTCATATTTTATCTGTGCAGAAAGACATAAAGAACAATGTTTGCTAAAAGAGGAGCTTTTGTGAGATAAAAATAGATCAGACACTGAGAAATGATAGCACTGTGCTTAATGCTCTAATACAAGTAACATATTCATCACGTGAGTTTTTAGGCTATGTGCTGAGCCAGGCAACTTGAGGAAACTTGCACTGTATGAACATGAAGGATCATCACAGACATGTTTTAAAGCAGAATCTCTGAAAAATTAATTTCTTGGTCTGGCTGCCAAAACCAGAATTGCTAGTTTTAAAGAAGATCTCATAGTCTAAACCAAATCCTAAATGTTAATTTTGCTGACAAAAAAGTAAAACATAAGCAGTAATGCTTCATATTGAATGTGATCTTCAATTTACATGAAATACTCCATTTTGATAGCTATAAATAGATTAAATACAGTTAGTATTTTCTGGTGCAGGGACAGAGTTCAGCTAACCTCCTTCCTAGGTGAATTTCCAGTCAGTGGGCTGGGGAAATAACTTTTCTTTAACTCTCTCTGTATGATATACTCAATCATTTTCTACAAAGAATTGCTACATCTACAGAATGAACTTGAAGACAACTATCTCAGTAGTCATTATGACCAATGCCTATGTTGATTTTACTGACTAAAGTATAAATGGGCTAAAATCACCACTTGAACTGGATAAGAATGGATAAGAACCTGGATTTTTGCCTCTCTGGGAAATTCTCTAGCCATGCAGGTGTATGGCAATATAAGAGAGACAGGGATTATTCCTGTTGGACCTATTCCAGCTGGCATAAAATAGTCGTTGAGACAGTGTGTGTGGAAGAAAGGAAAATTCATCCTGGTAATTTATCTATTCTCTGGAGAACTGTGACAGCTGGGCTCTGATCCTCGCATCAATTACTGATTTCTACAAAGTGCCACAGAAAAGACAAAGTGGATGGAAGGTATAGTCCCCTGACTCCACAAGTAGTTAATAGAGGGAGAGAGATTCCCTTTAGATTTCTGCAGAAAGTTGCATGACTGAGCTGTCTCTGCATCACTCTTGGAAAAGACTCTTTCCTCAACTACAGTGGGAGCTCTCTAGGCTACTCTAAGTTTCTGGGATGCTCTGTTAGACAAACACAGAGCCCAGAAAAGCTACCTAGCAAGTAGCTTAAGAAACATAGTTCAAATCCTTTCTGGTTAGGAAAAATCTAAACTGAATTTGCCAAATATCAATGGTGTTTACTCACAAGCAGAGAATTAACCATAAGGGAGAAACCTATACTAATGCTTCCTCGTACACAGCAGAAATAACAATTTTTTCTAGGTTAAGTACATGAATGGTTCCATGTTCCAAAACTCAAGAGAACATCCTCATTGTCAACTGAGATATTACTTGAATCCTTAGAGGGTGACTGGAGAGACAGGGGTCTCCCTCTACTTCTCCTGTAAGAAGAAACAGTAATCTGCACCAAAGTCAGTATTGTCTGAATGACACTCAAGTGTCAGTTGTGAAGATAGATACACTTTTGAATTCCTCAAACTGATAGAGACTGCATATGACTGTGAAGTATAACTATTTATTGTCAGGGCATGAAGTAAACAGCTTTATCCTGATAACACAGCACCACAGTATTTCTTTGTCCTTTGAAGTTACCTGACCACATCAGAAATTTTAATTTAGAACAATCTGCTTTTAGACATAATTTTTAATGTCCTTGATTCTGTGGAGTTTATTGTCTTTTTTAAGAAATCAAAGTTGATATCTGGATCAGACATAAGCATACAGGGTGATGTTATAACATTTTAAACACTACCCCTAAGATTATTAAGGCCAAGCTTTCACCTACATTAAGAAGCACATACGAACACCCATAAAAAGGTCTCTTTTAAATAGTTAAAAAGTTCTATTTAAAAGCATTGTGAACATTTGTTTAGGAGCACAATTTTCTTTTTTGTCTACATTTTCTATGTTTCTTAGTTCCTTCATGACTATCTTCCATGTATTCAGATATTTATACATGGTTGGGTGTGACACTAAAGTCGCTCATTTTCAAATTCATTTTTCCCCAGGAAACCACAGCTATCATTACTTTATGCATACCTCAAAACATGTATTACACTGAGTATCTGGAGCAGTGTAACTACACTGTGAATGAAGCCAGTAATTTTGCAAGTATCAGACAGTATTTCCTGTCTTTTCCTCAAAATTACAGATGCTGTCAAGAAAAACCTGTGTTAAGCATCTGTTCACAAGTCTTTGGGATATTCAAGTCTTCAGGTAGATCTAAAGATATAAGCAGCAAAAAAGTAGCATATTGTTGATGTTTAAAAAAATAATCATTTTTTTTTCATGCAGTGCTTTTATAAAATAATGAAAAGCTGAAGCTTTGCTGGGGACAGGTCCAACAGGCAGAATATCCATGGTCTATTTCTGAGTATTACTATTTGTCCTGGGGTGATTTTATGATGATTGTATCCCCAGTTGCCTTGTTTATGTTACATATTAAGTTCTGCACCTTTAAGTGTATTATAGATTACATTTACTATTTATGGCTTGCCTTCTTAAGTGCGTAGAATGCAATTAAACAAAAGACATCCCTCTCCTTTTCCCCCTAAGTTCCCAAAAAACCCAACAAACCCTTGTTTTATATTCTTTCCATTAAACTATTTTCATGATGAGTTATATAGTTTCATTATTCTGAGAGAGCTGTGGTCATATAAATGAAGGGCATTGCAATTCTCATATTTAGGACTGTGATAGAGGTAAACAGAAGCTGAAGCTTCCGTTCTTGGGTTTAAGCATTTTGGTCCAGGACACCTACTTTTTTGGGAGAGTGTTTTGAAACTGGTAGAGGAATTACTGTTCATCACTAAGGGGGAGTTCCAACAGTAAACAATTTAGCATCACAATAATGCTCTCCTACCAAAACGGTCATCTTAAAAAGGAAAATAGTACTTGTTTTTAACAAATGCACATGAAAACGTGTAGTGAGCTCTTTAAGAATTTCTATTTTTTTCACAACATAGCAGTAAGCATATGATAAGTTAAACTGTGTTACCAGTGCATCTGAGGGCACCGTTTGCTGTCCACGCAGCCTATAAAAATCACAAGGTGTAGGAAATGGTTTACAAGAGATTCATAAATTGACTGACACATAAGGATGCGTATGCTTGTACACATCACTGGTTATTTGTATACCCCCAGAAACAGATGTAAAAGAAGAAGAAGAATGCCCCTCAAGTTCTGTGAAGCACTTTTGCAAACCTTCCTCATGATTTCAGCGTTACCAGTGAATGTCTGCCTTACCCATCCAGCACTGCAGATGATTCATTCAGCTGGCCTGCATGGTTCTCAGCTTGCAACACCTTTTCTGGAAGCATCCTGTCACGAATTTCTTGTGATAAGTCATCTATTTTATCTTTCAGCTGATCAGACATTGGCTGTATCTTATCTGCAACACCTTCTACATACTGAAAATGGCAAAAGAAAAGCCTTTAAATTTCTGAATGTAAGCAACCTAGTCATTCTATGAATTCTGTAGCCTCATCTATATATTAGGGTGTTTCTTCTTCCCTTGTGGGCTATTATCTCAACTTACCCTTGCATTAAAACTTCAGGGAACTAGTATGGAAAGAGTAACAGGAATGGCTGGACTGAAAAGCAGAGAGAAGATAAACAATATTCCAAGATCTACTTGTCTCTCTTGAGCTTAGTAGAAGCTTTTCTCTTACAATTAAGGAATTGTACACTTTAAAAGCTTATAAACTCTAATTTTGATTTGTTAACTAAATGATAATGCATGCATAGCTATATTGTTGCTGTGCTCCACAGTAATAAGTGGCAGAAGTTTCAGGTTTCAGGACCCTTTGAGTGGCTACAATGCCTTTTTGATTATTAAAGCTTCTCAGTAAGAACTATGCTTTCTGAAGATTTGCCATTCCTGTTCCAAAAAGCTGTCTCACTGTGTCTCCTTTTCAATGTCTCCAAAGACCATTTTTCCCATTTATTACGGTAAGCTGTGATGCATGCTGGAAATATCTTCAGAACCAATGATACTTCAAGATACCTTTTTTTTTTTTTTGGTAGCTAAGACACTGATCTCAAACTCTGTTGAATAAATTTTTAAGGCAGAATTTTCAAAAATATTATGCAAAATGTGAGTTCAATCCTCTCCCTGATCTGTCTAGACTTAAAACTGTGGCTACAGGCAACAAATTATTTCTGAAGTTTCCTTCTTATATATACACAGTTTTTGTGCAGATAAATCTGTATCTAGATTACAGAGTTGCAGTGAGACTGTGAATGAGTCTGCTGCATCTGTAATTCTCAAGATAAAGTCAGTACCACAATCAGAATACCATATTTATAAATGGCAGAGTCCCTAAAATATTATGAGCTAGCTCACATGTAATCCAATGAATCACTAAAAACTCCAAGTTACTAATTTTTATACACCCGACTAGATCTTCTGCCATACAGCAATGGAAAAAAGAATTATCCCAAGTAAAATATTTCAATGTTGATAAACACAATGAAAAATTAGATGTTACTTTAATTATCTATTTTGCATCCATAATGACGTTTTGTTGTACTAATTCTCAGGTAAAGATGATAAAATACTCACCTCTACAGCTATGCTGATGTTATTTGCAAGTTTACTGGCTTCATTAAGAATATCATTCCCTTCCTGAAGGGCCTTTTCAACATCTTGTCTGCCATCTTCTACAGCTTGCTTCCTTTTCTATAGAATGAGTTTACACAAAGAAAAAGACGAGTTCTTTACTAGAACAGCTCAAATGTCAGCATCTCAGTGTAAGACTGCATTTTGTCACCATGCCACAATGCCCCTTCTGTAGCCCTCTGAGCTCCCAGAGCTGAGACAGTGACAACAATAAAATCACATGTAAGGTTTCTTTTCTTTGTCCTCCTAACCCCAGCTGGGCATTGTCCGACCACATGGCAGGGTTTTTCGTTGCTCTCTAACAGAGGTAACTGGCTGAAGTACTACTGCAAAATGAATCAGATTGTTAGAAATCCTAACCATCACCCAGATGTGCAAGTTCCTCACTTTGTAAATCACCTCTGACTATGAAGAAAAAATTTGTAACTGCTGAATACAAAATAAAAGGCTTTGAGTAACCTATGGATTCCTGTTTTTCCAACTAGTAAAACTACTGCATATTGCATGGCAAGGATGGACTTCTGAATAAAGAATTGGCAATTTCTTGTGCATGATCCATTGAGTATCACAGATTAGTTTGATAGGAGGCCACAGCAGCCACGTGGACAGGACTGCTGGAAAGGCACTCTGCTATAGTGATGCAAAGAGTATTTTAAAAACTGAAATAGGAGTTAATATCTCAAAACTTTAACCATCTGCCCTTGGGAAGAAAATGCACAGAACAGAGAGCACCTAAATTCGTCAAATTTCCTTAATTCAATCAAGCACAGAAATCTCTGCTGAGAACTGAGGTCTCAGAACTCTACCCTCATATTGTACTTGAGGTGAAAGCTCACCAAGATACAGTTGAAACATTAATCTTCATTAGGTTGACTCTGCTCTTTATGTCTTGGTTAAATGCTTGTTAATGTACAGTATAATATGCTCTTTAAGTCAATGCAATTTAAATTAAATCACAAGCAGACCCTCTTCTATGAGTGAGATAATTTATAACATCTCCTAACTACTGAGGATGGAGTTTGATTTATTACTCTGTAATCCACATAGCCCCTTCAGTCTTCTTCCCAGAGGTTAGAGAGGGAGATGAAACTCTAAGTTTTCTAGAAGCAAATATACAACAGCAAAGATTTTAATGGAACGCCTATTTAAATACTGAGCACATGATTTGAATTTTACATGACTATTTATACTGGAACAAATTTAATTTCCCACAGAATAATAAATCCAGTGTACCTTTCACAAAACAGATGGTATTATTTCAATAAAGCAGGGGAGTAATTCTACTTTTAAAAGCCAGTGCACTTCCTCATTCTGAGGAACATGTTCCCTTTAAATTACATCAGATATAGATATATTTTAATTATACTTTTGTTTTGCTTGTAGTTTTGTTTCAATATTTAATCATGCAAAGGTTCAACCTTTAATCAGAATCCAAATAATCGAGGATAAAACTTGTCAGCACTCACCTCCAGCATGGTCATATTTTTTTGGTTGACTGCAGATAAACGATCTGCCTCCCAAATTTTACTTGCAGCCTCTCTTAGCAGATCTTGAGCATCATCAACTTTGCTCTGGTAGTTTGCTAGCTTGTCCCGGACCTCATTTTTGAGATCCTCATTTTTCTTACCGGGCTCACCAAATAATTTCTTCACCTTGTCCAAAAGATCTTCTGCATTCCTGAAATACATTGCCACCCATGAAAACACAGAGTTCATATTCCCTACACCAAACAATCTGAATAATCTCAATAATGTGCAAATGAAGTAGAAGAATTAAGTCTCAAAGAAAATTAAATTAAATTAACTCTTAAAGTAATTTTCAAGATGACACATACTTAATAAAGTTAAAGGAAAGCTCTTTTTAAGCCCTTTCTTAAAAGAGGTTTTTAAATTCCACTAAGGTCCTATTTATGAAGCGCAATATATTCAAATATTCTCCATGGAAGACTATATTTGTTTTTTCTCCTTGCATTTTTTGGTTAATTTCTATTCTTGAGATCTGACTAGATAAGTGAGATTTTGTGAAACATTTCAACTTGTCTAAAAGATTTCCTCCACTCACACTGATGTGACATGTGACACAAAGTGGTTTCCTACCTTGAACTTGAGGAGGATTTGTAGATATGCCCAATATCAATCAGTCTTGAAGCAGATGACTGCTTTAGACTAGACAGTCAAAAATCATAAATGCTTTCTGGTGAAATAAAAAAACCCAAACCCTGACCCTTGGATTTATGACTTCAAGTAGTCAAAAATTTTTACTTATCTGAAATACATTCTGGAATATTTTTAATGGATTTTGTTGACCCCAGTTTTAAGGGACTGGAATACTGTCATCTGCCTGCCTCGAATCAGTTTCACACAAGGCAACACTGCTGTGTTAATCCAATGATATGTCAGGGACAGGAAAAAAAAAAGAATAAAGAGGCACTTCAGGCACTTCCAAAATGATGCTTTAGAGATAAGGAAAGTCATAAGTAAACAGGAATATGTAGGATAGATAATAACTACAGAAGAAATTTATCATACTTCCACCTAGGACAGATTAAGTTTTTCTTCCTGTTTCATTATGCCAAAGTGTGGAAAACAAGAACTTTTCTGAAAAAACTTTCTGAAAAAGACTGCAATTTGGCCTGTCTATAGTCAGTTCCATTAGGAATCTTTTAAAAATAAACATGTAAATAAATGCACACCAAAAAGATATAGGAAAGGAGAAAAAGATATACTGACACTGGACATAATTTAAATGAAGAGTCTGAAGTGGAGCCAAGGGAAGTAAAATTGTTAGCTTTGGGATTTTCTGAGATGGATTGGAGGTTTTTCCCCCATCAATTCTGTTATTGGGTTTGATGAAAAAAAAAAAACCCACATTTTGAATTCACAACTTCTGAGGACAAAATATTTAATCAAAAACTAAATCCCAATATTGACACCCTGTCACAGAAATGTAGAAAGGAACTTAGGATTTCTCTCATACCTCCTCCATTTTTCTTCTATAAGAAGCTCCTGTCTTACACTTCTGGGAAATTTTGACACCCTTATGACTCTGCAGTACTGGAAGAACAGTACAAAACAGACGGATTTCCCTTTTATTTCCTTGCCTCATAGCACAGTTCAAACTACTTATCCATCCAGCAGTCTACCTCAAAACTCTTCCTTGGTGCTCTAAAGATAGCACCTTCATATTGATCTGTTGTGCATTTGCCCTCTGCTCTTTCTAATGAAGTATGAGGCAATCTGTTCCATGCAATCCTTTGCTTTAGAATTTCTGTGTGACTGGGCTGCACCACATTTCTTAAAATACTCTCTTGTACACTTAAGCTGTGCTACTTTCACTGGATACCATCCTAGAAAAAGAATAAAGTTATACAAAATGCTTGAAGTTTTAGAAGAAACAATCACAGGTCTGGCCTAGCAGATGGAATGCTGAATGGTCTGGATGCTCAAAATGAGTGCAAGAGAACAAACAAGATTAGAAACTGATGACAAAATGATTAAAACCCATCAACTGCATATGGGAGTCTAAATATGTTAGAATTGCCTTATCAGAAGAATAAATAAGGATTGTAACATCATGAATAGCACGGATAAGGTGATCAACTGTCCAATGTCTCTCCAAAAAACAAAAATGGAAATATCAGGAGGCAATGTCAAAATATAGGAGGCAGGTCTTCCAACACTGGACAGCTGAGTTCTCAATTCATTCTCCCAGGAAAGTGGATGATAGAAATTCACAGAGGTTCAGAAGCCATCAGACAAATTAGTGGAAGAAAAAGTCACACAAAAATAAAGCTACTCAGCATACTAAACAGAAAGAAAGAATTCTGGCTCACAGCATCCCTTGATAGCAACTCAGTGGCATCTGAGAAAACATGAAGGAATGTTATAAAATAGTGCAAGATTTACTTCATAAATATGAAAATCATGGCAGTTCAGAACACCAGCTGGTGTATTTCTCTACATGCTCTTTTTAAAGACAAATTATTGACTAGTATGCCATTTCAGTACATTAAGGCAATTAGAGCTTGCATTTGAAATATTTGAAGGAAAATAATGGAAAAAACTGCATATGTAAGAGAAGCTTTGCCATCTATGAAAGCAAGAAGACTTTACTTCATTTGTCTTCTTCATTTAAGTTTTGAGAATTCACTGAAAACATAGGAGAGAATTCACTGAATCTTGTGATTCTGTTCTTGGACAAAATTCTGAGAACAGAATAAAATCACTGACAAAAGAGTAAGTGTGATTAACTACTTCAAAGTGATAATGAGGCTTGCAAGACCTTCATTCATACTTTATTGAAACTTAAATATTTCAAATGGGTCTGCAGAGAATACATCCGTGTGAGCACAGTGATCCACACACATGTACATGTACTTCCAGAGTTCTAAGAATGATCCATTTTTCTTCATTCTTCTTCCTTGGAGAGTGTATCCTATATTACTACATTATTTAAACAGTTTTATAACAATTTTCATTAAGAGGCAGTTGCAGAAAATAGTATCTCTAGGGTCCTTTCCTCCCCACCCTGTAATGCACAGTGACTAATTTTCCTTCTGTTGAGTTGACTGCCAAAATTTCTTGGATCTCAGTGAGTGCCTACAAGGAGGTAACCCTATCCTTAAGATAAACCATAAAACTTTCATTGAAGTCAATGAATACATTCACGTATCTCTTAGTACAAAATGTATTCTATATTGAGAATTTTAAACACTCGCTTTGTGCATTTCAGGAAGGAGGAGAGAAGTCCTTCCCCTCAAAAAACCCTACTGCATTTTCTACTCTAGCTACTCGACTATAGAGTAGGAAATTATTTCATTGTAGCCTGACAGTTTCATGTTGGCTGTAGCATTTGAGGACTAACAACACCTTGTTTGAAAGGCCCTTCTCCAGCCAGTCCTAAATTTGCAGGAAAAACTTTCAAAGGTTTGGCTAAATTTTTATCATCCCTACTTTTTCCTGGTTTATTTCTGTGTGCGAGTAGAGAAGGCACAGAAGAGGCTCAGTGGAATCAGATGAAAAAGCAATAAAACATTGCTCACAAATAAGTTTGCAATATATTCTTTCTCAAGAGAATAGAAAGTAAAGCTATCAGAGTTATGGGAAGAAATACTGCACTATCAGGATTTCCAGAAAATGATCTGGTTTCTAAAGCCTAAGATAGGCAGTGCAAATCTGATTCTAAACTGCTTGGAATTCTCAGCTAATTTTGGATTCCATTTACATCTCCTTACAGTATGCATGCACCTGATAACTGACATTTTCAGGCCCACATAACTCTATGCCAGACAGTTTTCTGATCCATCACAACTTCAGTGGACCATGTCGCTGCTCAGCTGGATTCCCTGCTAGTTGTTTGCACTGGTGAAGAGCTAAGCAAAGTCTAGCCCGAGAGAGATGCCTGGTCTTATGTAGAAGTAACAAACTATCAGATCTTCAGCTTCAAGCCAAGTATTTTTCTGAATCAGGTAAGTTTTCAGCATCTGGCATGTTTTATAAACAGCTGCCAATATACTAATATGTATATATATTTATTTACAGATAATTAAATAATCAAACAGCGTGCTTTGGAACTATGCCACAGAGATGGTTTATTCTGACCTACACTATTCTAAACATGGCAAAATACATTCTTTTTAACATCTACTATGTTGAACAAACTTTTTGGACAGTTATTATTTTTATTAGACCAACTAGTTTTCCAGGGAAAAAACCCAAGCTTCCAGATGAAATTTTTAGCACCAAAGCAATTCATCAGGTCTGAAGCAGAAGCTAAAAACAAACAGAGAAAAATTAGAATTCAATTAGAAATGTTGCTGGTACCTATGGAGTAGGGAAGTAATTTCCTAGGGATTGCTTTCCACGTATGTAAGCACTTCCAAAAATGCAAATGCTGTATCAACAGATATAAAGTATTAGACTTTGCTTTTTTCACATTTCTGTAACCCTCAGCTAGAAAACTCGATTGGCAAACATGACAATCACATTTACAACAGTCAGACATTGTCACTAGGAGTTTGAAGACTGGGGTCTCTCTACTCACTTTAACTCATCTTGAGCTATTTTTTCTTGCATACTGAGGTCTCTATTTCTCATCTCTGTGACCATTGCTTCAACCTCACTCTGCAGCTCTGGAAGACTCTTCTCCAACATCTTGTCTTGAGTTCTGAGTGTCTCATTCAGTTTTATAGCATCTTCATTTGCAGCTGCAGGGGACCAAAATACATTTATGTAAGGAGCTAGTAATTAAAAACAACAGAGAAGCTGTCAACTATATCAACAAGTGGAACACAACTTTCACTGGTTACTTCTGCTGTGAAATATAAAGGATGGTTAATCTAATGGTCAGTAAAAAATGAGAAAGTAATATATGTTTAATCAAACCGTTTATTATAGTTCACTTTTCAACACAATAACTAAAGAAGTCTTTATATCCAGTATAAGAAATACATTGCTTCCCTCCTCCTCCCCCTGAAAGAAAGAACTTTCAAAACAAGCAGAAGATAGTTTGCTATACTGCTTGTAGAATTAAGGAGCAGGCAGTACAAGCAATGGAAATTAGTCTTAAATTACTTTTGGAGAACCTTAAAATATGTCATTTTTAGCATTCAGACTTAACAGTGCTAGAAAGAATAAACAATTGTGAAATTTTAGAAAATGAAGCAGAAGAGGAGTGACAGACACCCACAGATGTCTAAACCCACTCATGTGTTTAGAAGAAGATACCCAGAAATGGAAAAGCATGAAGGCTGGAATATATGAAAGTATACTGTAAATGTGTTTGGAACACCCAAATTATTCCGAGCAGGTAAAGCTGTATGCATGGCATCGTATGGCAAGGATGGACTAAAATCTTCCTGCCATAGCACACCACAACACATTATAATACCCACTTTCAGAAGCAACTAGGTCATTTATGGCAACCAGTTCCATCCTCAATTTTAAAAACTACTGCTGCCCTTCCACAGGTACAGAGCTCCCAAGAAACTGATTTATCCGAAATGGCACCGTTCCTGGTCACAGGGGCACTTCTGAGTATTTAAAATTAAATCTTTAATTAAAGAAATTAAAATCAGTCTTTCAAACCACAATAAATTACTATTTCATCTACACATTGCACAGGTTTAGAGCAAATTATGAAGAAAATTTTAATCTAATGATGTCTTTGATTAGCTGGTGAGAACTGAGATTTGTATCTTTAATAATGAGTGGTTTTGTGTGGGGTTGTGATGTCTGCAAAAAGACTACAGTTTGCTCAAATAGATTGTGGATGATTTCTATATGTACTATATTATTTATCATTACTAAGGTTCCTCAGGCCAGGAATAGGTCTACATTAATTTTTGAAAAATTAAATTAAAAAAAAAACCAGTAGCTTCCCTAAATATTTACCTTAGAAGAGAAAATGAATATGATAACTAAGCTTTTTTTTTTAGGTTCAGGAAAATTTATATCCCTTATAAAAGTTTTATCTTTCTCTCTAACCATATTTTATTTTGTGTCTTGGTAGAATGCAAATATCAGAGTCCAGTGGTGGTAAAAGATTTGGGTGCACTGACATAGACAAAGGCTAGGAATTGCAAAGCTGAGAAATTCCATAGCTAAGAAGGAAAATTAGTTACAGCTACTCAGAAGTTCAGAAAGTCAACAATCACCTCAGTAGAAGTGGTCAGAATATGGTTGTTAGAACCAATCACTACAAACTTCTCACTTTTAATGAGGAGTTTTGTCAGTTAGGTAAAAGGTATGAATGAGAAGAACACAGCCGTGTTATGAATCACCAGTAGCACCCAGCTGTAAAAAAAAAGTTATTGGGACATTATTAGGAGAGCTGAAATAGGCAAGTTTTACTCCTCCTGAAGAGCAAGACACTGAAGAAACCTCATTTCACGCATTTTTCCTGTGGTTCAGAAACACGGATATAATTGTCAGCAGAGGAAGAGAAATTATATGAAAGCAAGTAGAGATTTGGGAGAACCCTCTTTCATGTGATTCAGTCTAGAAAAAAAGGGGCCAAAGTGGAATATGATTCCTCTCTGCAAAAATAGTGGCGGTGGTGGAAGGAGGACGGGTGCTAGGGAGAGGAAAAACATCTATTTGAACTTAAGAGCAAGGTTTGCAAGGGAACAAGATGATAAACTAAAGATGAATATTTTTTGCTAGAAATGTGAACTATGGTAATTATGAAGAGTACTGAAACTGCCTCCTATCGAGATTGTGTGTATTTATAGAAATTACTTTGAAGAGGAACTTCAGAAACTTTTTAATAGTAGGGGAGTGGATCCATTAACCCACAAGGTATCTCTCAATCCTGTCCTCTTGTAATTGATGTATTCTTAAAATGTTAAGTTGGCCACTAGGCAAAAACATTGATTTTAAAATTTTTGTCTACTTCTAAGCTACTGCATAAATTTATTTCACCCCCTCAATGTTTACTAACTCTGCATTTTCTACTGCAAAACCTGCTTGAGGAAATCTTTATTTGGGCTACAAACACTTGGGCATAAACTCTGCAGAGTCAAAGACTTTGTTTTGCTCATCATCCCAAATTCATCCTGAAATATGAGGAACATGGTCTTTTGTTTAAAGAAAATCTCAAAAAATTGCTGACTTTTTCTTGTTGCTTTTACCACAAATTTTTCTTTTCAAAGTTACATGTCGTAAGGCTATCCTAAATTGCTGCTCATTTCACTTCCACAGCACATACAGGGATGTGTTACACAAAAAGCAATATAAAATGTATTTTATAGCACTTGGACAAAAGTGGGAACTTTCCCTTTCAATGAAATAGGCCTTCAGAAGCATAGCTACTAAAACCAGTGCTGCAGTGAACATTTGGAGGAGGAAAGAACTGAAAACTCTAATTAAAAAACCCTGTCTGTATTTGAAAATTATTTTAATTTTTTTCATCCATTATCTTATTTAATAACTTTATGAAATATATAGGTCTTGCTGCTTAAGGCCATCTAGAATCTACTTTTCTCAAAAGCATTTACTGCAGTGTAAGTGCAGTGGATCAGTCCGTGGAAGACAGAGTGCTGGCTTTGGCTCCATGCTTAGGTAGGGTTAGGAGTCAGTTGCAAATTCCAAGCAGCAGATGTTCATTAACAGCAAGGAGTAAGTGCATTGCTGAAGTAAAGTTGGTGAATTAAGATGAAGTGTTAATGTACCAAGTGCCAAAATTACATCAAACTTTTCTACCAATACATATTTTTAACTGCTTTGAAAATAAACAAAAGCCCTGTTTGTTACTTCATCATAACAGCTCTTCAGATAACTGCAAAAATCCTCAATGAACATGCTCAGTTTTCTTCTAGTCTTTGTTCATAACAACCAATACACTGAGTGTTTATATAAAATGTACACGTAGATTTGAAGAAAAATTTGAAGACAGCTTACTTCACTCAACATGAAGCTCTTCACTCAACATTTTAAGCACATGACATTGCTCAGCAAGTAAAAACTTTCTCACTGTTTCAGACCCTCTTCCCCTACCATTCTCCAGTTTTCTTGAGAAACAACTCAAGTATTTTAATTTTTTCCAATACCTTCAGCAGCTTGAAGAATGCCTTTGACGAACTGTCCAAGAGATTTTGCTCTGTCATTAGTCCTCTCGGCATCCTGCCTGGTCTGCTCACCATCTGCTGTCACCTTGGTAGCCTGGTGATACAAATTCAGGGAAAATATAATTAATGAACAGGACAAGGCTGCACTATGTTATACTCCTACTGGCTGAATCCATGTACAAAACTTTCCTCAGGCCAGAGGCAATCAATGAATTATTGATCAGATGCATGGGCAATGAAATGCTCTGTTCAAGTACACAATTAAACTTTATTACCTTTTCCTTTAAATGGAAATTGGAAGGCTTTATTTTAGGTTCTTAGAAACCCTACTTGTGTACAGCAGCACATCAATGGAGACAGCATGAAATTATTCACTGAATAATAATATATTTGCTTAAAGAAATGCTGTTTGGAACCTTTTAATAGATTCTTCAGGGAATACTTTCCACAGTTTCACAATTGTGTACTTTTCAATTGACAAAGTGCAGCAGGTATCATGACCTCTTTACTTCTTTCCTGGAGGTGTTCTCAAAGAGACAGTGCATTCCAACGAGCAAGAAGAACTTTAAATCAATACATTAATTTCACGAAGAAAGAGAAAAAAAAAATAAAGAGCTGTTTTATTCAGCTCTAATGCTTGAAGCTGTTAGTTTATAACATACTGGGGTGCTCAGTAAAAATTTAACTTTCTGTTACTAAATGCTTTATAATTGTACTGATCACAGCAGCAGCAGAAAGAGAGACATCTGCTGCAGACTGGAGAAACATACCAAGGAAAGGAATCATCTTAGGACACTCTACTTAGCTCTTGAGGTCCCTATTTACAAAAACGACCCTTTCTTATTAAAAAAGCAGCTAAACATTTGAAGACACAAAGATTGTTGAGCTGTACTGCAAAGTAAAAAAACCAACAAAATAAAGCCAAAACCCAAAGAACACCCCATCAAATTAAACCAATAAAACCCTAGCTTTTTTCTTTAGGGATTACATTCTCAAAAAAAATCTTGAAACAGGACATTATGAATTTCCCAGTCTTTGTGTGAAATGGCTAGAAGGTCAATAATTCAAAATGAGTTTAGATTTTCCCTGACTTGAACTGCACAAATTGTTTCTCCCTTACAGAAATCCCCACACTTTCCAGTAATAGTCAGAGAAATAGTAGCAGTTAAACACATTTATTTTTGCCTCATTACTTCTAGATGGAAGCCCTCAAGGTACTTTACATCTGAGTTTCTGGAATGAAATCCCTGGCATTATCACTCCACTTACAATTTTGGGCTACTTCAGAGTAGCTACATTGAAAGCAATTTACACTAAAAGTAATTTATGTGAAAATGGTTCAGGTAAATAGAAATATACAGGAAGAATTAAGAACCCATACAGACCGGGGGAGTTTGTTCTATTCCACCCCGTCCCTCTATCAGTAGAAGAATGTGTCTTTTCACACTTACACAGCTTTAATCATACTATTGGTTACTTCCTCTAAGATTTAAAAACCCCTTTTACCTGCCTGGATACAGAACTAAAATGTTATAGTGAGCTGTAGGAGACAACTGGGACAGAAAAAAGGCAAAAATTCCAAATGATTTTGATGGACCACTGCTGTAACCCTGCCTGGCATTTCTGATGTCGTTTAATTCTTCATGTAATTGAGAATAACTTATTATTTATTGTAAAACCCTCCACAAGCAGCCTTTTATTCTTTGAGTTTTATTTTTTTGGAATATTCACATTCAGTTTTATTATACTCTATAATATTTCTAGTCCTTTGCTACAAATGGTGTTTTATAACTTACATATTCCTTTCTTAGTTTTGATTACTTTTTCCACATTCATACTAATTCAAGTTGGCCACTTTAACCTCTCTATTTATGACTGAGTAGCACGTACCACATTTTTGTGAAAATTAATCTGTCATTGAACAATTTTCATTTCCTTTCAGTGACAGCTCTCTTTACTACTTAAATCCATTCAGGTCCACTGAAGACCTTCAGTATTTTGACAGAATTTCCTTTGCTGAAAAACAGGCTTTTGCTTCATTATCTGGTCTAGCTTTAATTCCGTAAACCATATTAAATGGTGAACATCTTTCATAATGTAGCTGGCCATTCCATGTCTAATTAAATGTTTTCCTTTGTTAATAAGGTCCTAGTAATTTTCTACATATCCAATTTACTATAGCTCACCATTTCCATTGGGTCAGTTTTCAGCATCTAACAGTTTTAATAGGCCAAACAAACTCTTGCTGGGGGAGCAATACAGGTCAGGCAGACTCGACTTCGAGCAAGGGTTTGGAATGAGTCTTTAAAAAGTTACTTGGACACAAATTAAACTTTTCGGCATAAAGGAGATCCCTACCACAGAAATCAGTAAAGTATTTGAGATCAGTGAACATGCTTTGGTGATGTTCATAGCTCATACTTAGTGATGGAGGTCCCATGAAAGGATTTTTGTTCCATTCTGAAGTAGCCACTTAGCAATTTAAACTATAAGCAAGTATTAGCAACTATGCACACTCTTCTTATTTTGGTTTTGTTTCAATGTTTATTTAATCTGAGGATTTAATAAAGCCTTAAAAAACTCCTCTAGATAGCATCTGGAGGGTGTCCTACAGGAATTTCTCCAGCTAGTGAGCTGCAGACCACAGAAGGGGGTGTAAACACAGACATCACTGTACAGATGGAAGTTCTTGGCTCTCTCTCCAAATGTTCCCAGCCACTGCAAACTAAGTTGCCTTTGCTACTGCTTCCAGAGATTTTAGAGCTAGAGAAATTCAGTACTTTGGGAGAAAGGTAAAAGTTTACACAGACAAAAGAAGCATTTCAGTCAAGAGGAGTGATTCTGATCCCTATCTTTCTTGAATGTTCTGAAGGTACCTAATTAAAAGGCAAGTGGGGTTTTGATTAAATGCAGTGAACTGAAAGGAACTGAAGATGTCAGGCCTTCCTCTGGTGCTAGGTGTGGGAATGTGCATGCAAACATGTGAACATAATTAGTGCAAGTCATGAAGATCTTCCATACGGCAAAGTAAATGAAGCACAGAACAATGTAAAAGAAGGGAAAGAAGTGTTGCACTGAATGAAAGATCATGGGCTGAAAAGAGACCACAGGGAAGCTAAATCCTTGAAAGTTTTGTAGTGACTAAATACTATTTTCTTCTATATTTTATCTTAAAATGATTAAATTTTTTTCATGGAAATAGATTCCTCACCAGTCCTCTATGTAACTATTTTCATAGTTCCACTGTGATAATAGTTCTACTACAAAAATACAGTGAGCCTGCATATCAGATACAGGGAAAAAATTTGGTATCTATAGTGGTATTATGAACTCTAAGTGCCATTATGTAGTTATCATCTGTATCTTCACTTGGAAGTGAGCCTTGAACACGCTAGATCAGGACTCATGTGGTTTTTGGGACACTATTCTTATTTACAGGTACAGAAGGAGAAATGTAGGACCTGCCACCAGTTGCCAGTCCCTAAATAAAAAAAAAAAAACAACACCAAAAATAACACCCCAAACTATTGCAAACAACTCTGTAAGGATGACTGGAAATCATAAGGCTACTTAGTCATCACAATGATGAAAAACTGCAAAAACGGAGTGTGATAATGTGGCCACCACATTAACTCCCCTAAGATAACACTTTTGATATGTTTTTCTTTCCAAGAGTTGTCTAGAGAAGGTCAGAATCTGCATTATTTTAGGTCATCTCTATGGGGGAAGTTGGAAAAGGATATTAAAAAGAGCAACTTTACAAGAGGAGAAGAAATTGTCTTAGCCTAAGATTGAGAAATATTAATAGAAAAAAATATAATCTTCCCACCTTGCAGAGCTGACATGGGTTAAAATTGCAGCTAGACTTAAAACTATTGCAGTTGCTTCTTGCATTGAAAAAACCCAAAATTCAGAAGTGGAAAAGCAAGCTTTCTCACAATGTCAGTATGTACAGATGTATATAATGGTGCATACTGGTATATGCACACAGGTGTGGGTGCCTACATATGCAAACACACTTCAGATACTTTCTTATTTACTACCAATTTCAAAATTGAATTAAAACAATACACAAAGAAAACAGTTTCTCTGAGAATTTTAGCTCCTTAAGCCATTTACAATTCAGAGACATGATGCTAAAACTTCCTGGAGTTTATGTGATTCTCTGAGGTGTATGTTGACGAGTACAGTGCTCCACATCTTTCTTATTTGGTTCTTTCAACTCACAAGCATGACGTTTGGAAGTTCTTCACATCAAAGTACTTTAGACAGCTTTAGTTATACCGAGGCTGGTTCATTTCCCTATTTTTTTTCCACTAGGTGGCACAATTTATATTATTTTCTTACACATTGTCTTTACTGACCAAAATGAAGTCTATATTGAAATAAAACTTTTGTAATAAAAAGAGTACATAGCACATCTATTAAAATCCAGAAGATGATAACTATGCTCATAAATGATATCTAGAAGACATATATTTAATTAAACTCACACATCTCTTTAGTGTCATCTTTTCCAGATAAGATAATTCTTGGGTGGTCAGTATGGACGTGCTTTCTTACCTTATTAGGAAGTGTTGCAGAAAATATGTGTCAATATATTGGCCCACAAAAAAGGGTTTTTTAGAGTACTTTCTGCCATTTTAGACACTGAGACTGAGAAGCACCTTATAATTCATCTATTCATTCATGTTTAATGCATATTCAGAAGAGTTCTGTCATTATGCAGCCTCAGCCAAACCCATAGACCTCAATGTGATCACAGACATACTCTTGTCAGTAGTTCATCCATTTCTGTCACCAAGGTATCCAGATTTTCTCGTGCTAGCTGAAGAAACCTCTCTGGTGCTCTCTGAGGTGAAAGCAAATGCTGTTGGGAAAAAGATGGGAGAGTGAAAAATCTGTATGTAATGAATGTTGGTGCTTCTAAATATTAAAGAGAAGCAGCATGAAGCATTTCCTTTTCATTAAAATATGCACTCATTTTTGTCATTGACTTGTGTCACATTTATCCAACAGGCTTTTTTCAGGAATCTCAACTTCACATAACTTTTAAGTAAGGTAGGGAACATACAGTATATAAAATACATAACCACTTTATGGACCATCAGCAAGAAAACCATTTTATTTGTATGCAACATTGCTTTTCTATGCCTGAAGTATAACTCCTTGCATATATGTTCAGAAATTTCTGTTGCAAGATTTATGTATTAAAGTAAGTAAAAATAATAACTTTAATACTTAATTATCAACCAAAGCAAGCCTGAAAGAGTTAAATCTTGGATTTTTTCTTCTTCCCTGAACCTACTTACAGCTGTATGGCTGAACAGAATCAAGTACTGAAACTCTGTTATGTATATATGAGAATACTGCCAACATACCTTTAATTCCTGTGTCATGTTCTCAAAACCATGTAACATTTTATATGGAGCAGGCAGTGGACCACTAAGGTTAACACTCAGGATCATCTGGTTTAGCCGATCCAGGTCATTGAGAAGGAGTCCTGTGCATTCATCATCACAAGCTGGGGGAAGAACAACAAAGCTCATTTCTTCCTACTAAACATTGAAGACATTTGATTCAGATACTGTGTAGCACATATGCAATTCTGTGGGAGATAACACTAATTTCTTACATATTACCCCAAATGTGTAGTGTGAGAAAAATGGAAACAACAACCAGGGAATAGGAAAGTTTGAGAAAAGGAGACGGGAAATTTGGAAAATCTAAGGAGCTCTGTAAGAAACATAGTATGCTTATGGATTTGAATGCAAGAAAAAAACTTAAGAAAATCTCCATATAACAGCATGGCCAAGCATACAAAACCTCTAATACAGACAGTTGAAAGCATCCAGGTAAAAATACTGACAGGTTTCTTTTAAAAAATTGCTTTTCCCTACCTCTTTTCACTAACCAGCTTATAAGCTTTTTATGTATGCGTCTTTTCTTGCAAATATCCTTCAGGATGAAAAATATTGTTGTGTGCTGCATATATCAAAAGAAGTTTGCATTCCCCCCCCCCCAAATCCCCCCTGCTTTCGATTAACTATCACAAGAAATTCTCATCTTGTATCATTTATGCAGACAGGAGAATTCTTCATCCTTTAGAACACAGTTGTGGGAATACCTTTCTCTTTCTCTGCATAAAGGACTGGCAAACCCAAACATCTCAGGAGATGAAGCAAACTGTGAAACAATGAATTCACTGGTGATGTTAAGAGACATGGAGAGTTGTACCTAAACTTTTACAAGAGTGTAATTATTTATTTCAGCAAAGCTAGGCAGTTTAATAGCTAAAAAAACCCCCACTAAGCAAAGTGTATGCTTTTGTAAAAAAGAGAAGTCATTTTCAAAAGAGAAGTACTTCTTTTTTCCTGAAATCTATTCTTCATGTAGATTAAATCTTTTCTGTTCATTAAAGTTTTTCAAAGTTACATAAATATGGCTCTTATTATGTTGACTGGTCAATATAGCAAAGACAAAGAGTAGAGTTAAATACAGAGAAATAAACAGTAAACTATTTCAATACACCATGAAACTCAAGTGGTGATTGAAAAGGAGACAAGGTAGGTGCTGGATTAGTGTAGTAAGAAGTGGGTGAAGAAAGCTAGATACTACTGTTATTTTAAGACTTCCTTTTGCATTTTCATTGCTTCCATTTGCAGACTTCTTCCTCCTATTTCACAGTATTTTGTTACATAAACTGAACTGCACTGGAACTGCAGTCAATAACTGTGGGCATGATACATTCTGATTTATGCTCCTACATGAAATTTAACCTCCCCCCCAACTTATTATCATCCCTGTTCTTGCCATCTGTGTGCTTGCCTTTAGAAGCCTAAGAGAATTCAAGGAAAAGCAAGTTTTACAGCAAATAATGTTTTATATAACAAACACCTGTTCTGTAGCTGATCAGGGTAAGGAGGTAAGGAGACCTAATAGTCATTTTGCTGGATAAAAATAAATGATCTTGAACCCGAAAAGAGTTGGCCTTTATAGTTTAGTTTTTGCTGTGTTGGTTTTTTTTTTCATATATTATTTTACTTACGAAACAAGTTAAATCTATTCACCTTCAAAATTTTCCTACTGGTTGGCAATAAATTGCTAAAAATTTGTTACATGTTAAAGACAAACTCAATTCACACCAAAAAGAAAAAAACGAACAGCCCGTGAAGAGACAAAGTATTTGCAGTGAGTGGACAATCGATAAGTAAGCATTCAGTAGAAATTAACACCTCTTGCCCACTAATCAGGTTGAAAAGAGGAACTGCATCGAGTGAGACCAGAGCTGAGTAGATGAGACAGGACTGCTCTACTCCAGTATGCAGTCTGTAATGTACTGTAGCTATGGGAAATATTTCAAGAGCATGATTATATTTTGAAAGACTAAATACTTCTGTGTCTATCTATAAAGCTGTCAGGATAAATTCATGTCTAATATTAACAAATGCAGCACTAAATTCAGATCATTACAGCAGTGCAAGCATGTCAGAGGCAAATCATGCAATCAATATTACAATAGTTCAACAAGCAATTAATGAAAATTACTGCATTTCCCATTTTCAACACACTTTTCCATGCACACTAAGTCTCTAAGGATTTTGACTTACCTCTTGTGAGAAGCGTGTCCAAAGTATGCTTGCCAAAAGAAATTCTTTTAAGTTTGCATACATCTAACCATTTATTCCATCTTACAAAGAAACATAACGTACAATAAAATAAACAGATCTGAGTCACAATGTGTTCCTCCAATTGAGTGATTATCTGACACAATTTTGCTTTAATATATTCATTTCTTTGAAGATTCAGAAGACTCTGTTATGACTAGGAAATTTTTGGTCTAAAGGCAACCATGCAATCTCTAATGGGAGGTGGTATCCTATGACAGTTAGTGACTCTTCAGTATCAGCTTCCTGTCATTCCAAATAAAGTGTTGAACTACTGTTACCTTATTAATCTGTTAATAATTAATTAATCTAATTAATCCGTTACCTCATTTTTCCCAGTTTGGCACTAGTCTCATACCAAATAATGAAACAACCTTACTGTGCTTTCCAAAACAGACCCCCAGTAGTACAGAGCTGAAAGCTTTAGCTTCCTTGCCACTGCTGCTGGTTTCAGGTAGCTTACATGATCAATATGCCTCCAAAATACGAGAAAACTCATACCCAGATCATGGTCTAAAACACCTACTTGGTTTTTTTTCTGATTTTTATTATCTAGAAATCCTCATCTGCTGGTTCTGATACACATCACAAGTAGCTGAGTTTAAAGACTGCTTGCGTTGGGTGAGACAGGAGTGTGGGTCCAAACTCAACAGGAGCTCATGTATCACATAAACAGAGAACAAGTGATAGCTTATCAGCTATCTGATAAGCCAAGTAGGGATGCCCTAACTGAGCCCATGCAGCCCAAGAAGCAGTTGTCCAACACAAATGTAAATTTAATTCTTACAGCTGAGTCACATGGACACAGCAAAACTCATAACACTGAAGGAGCTAGTCCAAGGCTTCATATATGTAGTGTTACACATGGGATCTTTTCTTTTCAGCTCACTCTGTAAAGGCTCCCAGTTCCTGCTGAATTAAGCACTGTATAAGAGCTGGGAGAGACTTCCTTTCACAGATTCTACAAGATCTACTTCTAACAAAGACAGCATCTCTGCTTAGTTCTGATTTAGAATGGCTGAGATCAGGGAGCTCCTCCCTGTTTTAATGGAAAATCCTTGATTCTACCAGTACCAGTGGTTGGGAGCTCCCTTGTTCTTCTTGGTGCAGGACTGTGATTAAGTAGAGATTGACAGCTGGGAAAAAAAAAATCTCTCTCATTGCAAGCATCAGTCTTGAATGCAAATACTTAGATGCCCAAGACCTGATATTAAAGGAATCCCATTAGATTATTTTCTCCTTCTACCAATATTGAATATTTAAATACATAAAGCTGAAAGTTTGTTGACTGCAGCAAGGCTGAGGATCTTTATCTTTTTTTTGCCCCACAAGATTGAGACAAGGAAAAATTCCTAACAATTAAATATGTGCTTGATTTTTGTGTCACGTTCAGTCATCCTGTTCAGTCATATCAGCTGCTTTACATTTAGGCTTTTGCTTGACCCCAAGGAACTTTTGGGACAAGATCACACATCCAAGGAAAGGATTTTAGTTTGTGTTGCAATGCAGCTCAAAGCACTGAAGACCTTTGTTTTCAAGTCTCCATTGTAGTTACGACAGATACCCTGAACACATTCAGGAGGTGAGTTCTGACTTAGCTTATAATAATTAAAGCCACACAACAGTAAAACCTTGAAATTCTCACCAGAATAATTTTGTTCCATAAATATGGCACAGCAGTGAGCAGAGTCACTGTTTCAATAACATTGCCATTCAGGCTTCTTCATTTTATGTACTACAAACTTTACAACTGAAGTGAAGTGGAATGTCACAAGGTATAACAAAAAAACACACAAGAGGATTATTATTTTCTGAGAAAATGCACGATTGCTACAGGCTTGATTCAAAATCTGAGAGAAGATTTGGGAGAACTTTTGTTATACTTGACAGTACACAAGCATGCTGGCAGCATTATTAAAATTAGTTTCCAGCCATCACCATTTATTCTTTGGGTACCAACTTTTTCAAAAGAGAAGGGAAAATGAATCGACAAAGTTAATTGCTTCAGTCCAAAAATTGTAAGAAAGTATTCATCAGCAGAGTATTATGAATATCTGTATACGACAACTCAGATGGCTACTTTAGCTGGGGAAATAATCCAGCTACTAGCTGTTAGAAATTTTTATGATGTGTGGTAGACCATACTCTTGTATTACTTATTTAAAAAGAAATAAATCTACCTTTTGGATATAATTTTTCATTCCCTTATGGCATCCTAGAGAAAACAAAATTGTTCTGTTCTAGGAATATAATGGGAATGGAATTTTATCTGTGCCATGCACCTATAATTATCGTACCATAGTTATTTATCTGCAAATGAAATCTTCCCCTTTAAGCAGTGGCTTTCAAAATAAATATATATTCTATTTTACCTGTAGCTCTCTAAAATATAAATGTTATAACACAGCTCTGAACAGTGACATGCACTAAGCAACTGAAAAATGACACATTATGAAAAAAGAACAGTAAGAACCCATTAAAATAGATTTTCAGCTGTATCAGAAATAGACCACTTTAGTGAACATGCATGCTTCCTTGCTTTTTTTCCCCCCTCTGAAAATCTTCACTTAAAAAATCTTTAGAATACTTATGATAAGGGGTATGTTAAAATATAAATGTTATATTTAAAGAAGAATGCATTACAATATTTTGGCTAAAATACATCTCTGATCTGATTTAAATACACATTATTTGGTTTTTCATGTCATACTGTGTGGTGATCCGTTATAAAATTTGCCAAAATTAATTGTTTAAATGGTTATTCTTTTTAAATATTCAAAATAAAATTTCACATTCTTAAACATTGACTTTAGCATATTAACAGGACAGCTTAATAACAATGTCTTATACTACTACTTATAAATACTTTTTCAAACATGGGTGACTGTATTTGAATGTATTTTCTTCAAGTTAAACCACTTTACCACCTAACTAGGGGTTCTTCACACTTCTGACAGGTACAATGCATTTGCAGTAGTAGAAATGGAACCACAAATGAGTAAAAGTAGGTACATGCATTCAGCTCATTTTAACTATTGAATGCAAACAGGGTCCTGCTTTTGACACTAATTAATTTTCTGTACATTAAGACTACCATTGTTTTCACTTTTAAGGTTTTGTTACAACTGAAGTTAGTCAGAAGGGAATTTACTGAGTGTTTTGCAATTGGTTGATATATGAAAGCAAAAAAACATTGTACACAGAACCAAATCCTCAGCCGCAGTAAACACATACTGGAACAGCTCAGTATTTTGAGAGCAAGGAAGGAAAACTTCAAGGCTGCCCCAAAGGTGTTCCTAATGGCTCTTGGACAGGACAAGGACTACTAAAGCACATTAGGGGCTGCAGCAATGAATCCCTACCAAGAGCTGCACACTGAAGCCTGTGACATACCAGACACTGTATACCATGGGGAAATTCACACAAAATCTAGGTTTGCCACACTCCCTTTGCCACAGACCTGGGTCCACCACAGGCTACAAAGGTTATTGATCAGGCTTATTTTCTGCCATGTCAGGGGTATTGTAACCACGTCAGCCAAGGCAGGTTTGGAGTAATATGGATGTTGAGGAACCTTTAAACAAGAGGAAGATCAAACGATAAAAGCTAATAGGCACATAAAATGTCTACTGAAATATTAAACTGCAGCTTTTTCAATTTATGATGTGGTTATTATTGATACGGTATCAACAGTAAAAAACTAGTTCCTGTGACAGGAATACGTGATATAAAGTACATCTCATCTGTTCTTATAGGTGGTTCTTATCTTTTTGACTAAAGAAAAGAAATCTTCTTATTTGACTCCTCAGTTCTAGTGGTCAAATGAAATGTCCATATGCACATGTGAAGAAATGTCTTTATGGTGAAAACTGATTACTTAAAGTAAAAATGTCACTAAAGATAGTGTAGGCATATTTCAACACTCACATTCAAATATGTTGCAGTTAAATCAGAGATTATAGAAAATAACATCTTTCAAAGCAAAAAGGTGGAAAATTTAGTTTACCTGCAAACAGCTTTTTCCATTCATAAATAGGATTTTTAACCTTATTATCCACACAATGAAATGACCAGATTAAAAAATTGGAAAACTGTTATAAATGATAACTTGAACTTAGGCTGTTTTATACAATGAAACTCTGCCATCCTGGATACCCAAAAGACTTTTCAGAATACTGATAAAGACTCATAAAAAACATACTAATTCATGCCTGTGATTAGAAAAATAGGATAATACTGCCAATAATGAAAGAGCTATTCAAGATATTGAAAAATTAAGTAATTTTCATGTAGATGCCATTCTGTAAAACACAGTCCTTATTTTAAAATTTTGTACCTGTAACACTTATGGACTTCCAATTACAATTCTCCTTGACACATAGACCACAAAATGGAGCTCAAACCATAGTTATTTCATAGTTATTTCAGCAAAGGGACTACTTCAGTTGCAATCATTTTGCTGTTCAAAACAGAGCGTAAGATACTAAGTTCAGAATTAAGTCCTAAACTACATCCCACTGCAGGACATTAGAAATTTATTTTTCTTAAGTACACTACACTTTTAATCAATGAATCAATGCCATGTTGTCAATAGTAAAGAAATAGAAGCAATTATATCTATATTCACAGTAATCAATAATCTCTACCTGGGATTTAGGACTGATGCAAAAGCACTTATTTCAATGGACTTACTTAGAAGCTCAGTTCTGCTAAGTCCTGGTGACTGACTGAGAGCTGATCACAACCATTACGTTGAGTGAAAAAACATTCTGCATCATGGAGTTCCTGACCTTATGTGCCTAATATCTTACTCTTTAAGCACTCCAAGAAGCCATGCACTCCATTCTTACGGAATTATATGATGCCTTCAAACATTTTAAGCACTTCTTTATTTTTAGTTTTTCAATTTACTTTTAAAATGTTTGCAATTTGTTTTGAAGTGTGCACCTCTGGGTATTGAGGTACAAAATAACTGAATTCTTTGGAGAAGCAAAAAAAAAAAGTATATGGTACCTACTTTTCTTGATCTTACATGTCCCTCACATAGACACCCACTCTCCATGAAAAAGCTCCAATTAAAGACAAAACATTTAAACCAGCTCACTGTGCCTTGCCAATATTTTCAAATTTGCACAGATTTATAAATATTATATACTTTGGACTTACAAGAACGCTACCAGTATTCTACTTTAAATTTAACAATCATGGCAACAAAGGGAAAAAAAAAAAAAAATCACAAGGTCCCTCCACATCCTGGGGCAGATAGGGAAGAAGAAAATGCCTTACATAAGTCAGGGCTGACCACAAGTTCTAGAAATATTTTGCTACATTTTTTAAAATAAGATACAAGCATACAACATTATGTGATATGAGATTGTGGGCTCAAAACAAGCACTATCTCCAATATAATGGAAAAAAAAATCCAAACAAAAATAAAAGATAATTACTTGGTATGTATCAAAATTGAGGGTAGGATAGATACCAGTCCTGTAAAATATAAATTGGTGTTTTAGGCTGTTAGTTTTCTATTTTTAACAAAAGAAACTCTTTGCTGGATATAGTGTACTGTCATTCCCTTTATCTTTTAAATTCCACGGATGGTTGTTGAGCCAACATGATCAAGTAAACCTTAGTAAAAATTTTGTGTGTGCCTCATGGTGTAGAGCATTGCAATTGCTAGTTACACATTTAGGACAGTAAAAAATTCACCAAGAGAAAATATTGTCACAACAGTAGCAACAACCTTAAGTAAAATTACAGACTCCAAAAAGCCACAAATTTCTTTTTCTTCCAAAAAGAAATCCTTCAAAGTTTTTTTGTCAGTTTTCAGTGATAATATTAGAAATTATTGAGAGTTTTCTTAACATCTCAAGGCTTGTGAAAAAAACCAAAGCAGCCAAAGCAGTAAGAAACCTGGCAACTATTTTCAAAGAAACCCACACAACTCAGTGTTACACCAGCAGGTTTGGATTTCTGAAGTATGGCAAACACAACCAAAAGTTATCCAACATTCCATTAGTATACGTACAAAGGCATTTGGTGCCATGACGCGCATGCCGATGCTCACAGCCAGCACACTTCCACCCCGTGAATCCAGGCTTGCAAGTGCACCGCCCACTGACAGGGTCACAGGGCACGGGCACGGAACCATAGGGATCACACTCACATGCCTGGCAGGACCCTCCGGGAATCTGTGGGTTTCCTGTGTAGCCAGAAGAACATCTAGACATTGCAAATACAAAACAAGGTTTGTCCAACTGAGACCCAGTGCAGAAAGAATACTTGGCAGTATTTTAAATATAATTTATATTACACGAACCAGTAAAATAATCTTTGTTGCTTCATGACCAAGAGAGAAATATTGCAAACTCTCCAACAAAGTGACTTCCAATTAGAACAGTCTGGATAAAGGAGGTATGCAAAAGTGATTCCACATCCTAACAATTTTCAGTTACATTTCTGTTAAACCACAACAAAAACTCCTCCACTATCATTGTTCGGCCTGTAAATTTAGCCACTTGTGTTTTGTGTCAGACATGAAATCTCCTGGTAGACATTTTCCAATTTTGATTATCTTAATCCTTCAGTATTTTGATGGATGGAACAACAGAGGCTGTTTAGGTTATTAATTCACAATTCAGCATTAAAATGTTTATATGTAACTGTCTTTCACAGTCAATGCCCATGAGAGCACAAGAGTCACTAAAACAAAGGGTATGAGTGACATCAAGATACACTATTAGCATGGCATCTAATTTTGGAAAGAATTTTTAAACTTCTGAGCCCTGGAGGAAAAAACCCCCTCACACATCAAAAAGTAAGACTGGGACAATATCTGTGATATATTAACACTGATTATCAATTTACAGTTGTGTATATAAAAATTGTCTGCTGGCTGAGTTTTAACAGCGTAAAAAGGAGAAGTAAATGATCCAAAGGCATGTACTTAAACAGTAGTAAATACACACTTGTAAAATCGAAAAACATTCATCTCCTCCATGCCTTTTCCTCATTTCATTGTCCCTCTTTCTGCTTTTTCCATTTGTCCTACCTTTGGCAGTACTGGCCTTCGTATCCAGGTGGGCAGGCAGTACACCGGTAGTCACTAGGTCCTTCAGCAACGCAAGTAGGGCTAAAGCTAAAACAAAAGTAAATAAAGAATTTTTTTTCTACTCTCTTGCACATTTCACTTTGGTCAGCAGTGCAGAGGGGCCCAAGAAGTTCCACTCTTAATGTAAATTAAGGATTTTCTTATCTGTTTATAAAAACCTTTGAGTGGTGTCTCCTTCCTATTACAATTTTTGCAAATGCCTTGCTGTGACACTTGCACAGTTTGGACAAAGGCTCCAAGGGCTGTATCCAAGGGGAAGGAGTGAGCAATGCCCATGCTGTAGGCTTGTGTGATTGAATGGTGCTGTTGCTCACAGTGAACATGGAAGGGAAGCACTGGAAAGGATGTGAAACAAAAGATTTAGAAACTGAGCTAATGAACATTCAGCCCTTGCGGTCTGATTTCATTGTGTTTTGAACAAAATGAGATAAGCTGGGATGAGTTTACTTGAAGGTAAGACATAAAGAAGGAAAAGGAACCAAAGTCATAGCTGTATGGAATCTTCCAAAAAGGCAGCATCAGGTGATCTTCTCAAGGATGTATGAGAAAAGCCCAGTCTACAGAGAAAAAAAAAAAAACCTAAAAAGTACATCCTTCACGATAAGGGAGAGGTCTTATTTTCATCACTGAAGATTAAATTGAAGATTCTGAGCCACTTTACTACTGACTGTGGTGTGTACCTGTGGGCACTGTGCAAAGTAACATTCAGTTGAAATATTAGTGTATTAAGTGCCTGCAGTTAAAACAATCAAAAGGGGCAGGTAGGGCAAAAGAAAAGAACTAAATATTAAGATGGTGCAAAAACATGAAACTCTTTCTGCTCTTTGTGGAAGAATAACTAGAAAAGCACAGAGGTGGCTAGTGGTGAGCCCAGGGCTCCTTCTTGGTACAGTACAGTCAGCATCCTCATCTAACTTGCTTATAATGCATTAAATCAATAGTGCTTGAATGAGTATATAAAATTATGCCTTTGCAAAAAATGTAAACAAATTGATCTATTACTCACAAACTCATTATCCAACACATTTTCAACTCCATAAAAATAGATCCATACTAGGAACAATTCATTTTCTCTGTTATTTTTTTTCCCCAGCTCATCATGTTTGAAGCTGACTGCTGATTGTACAGCAGTATAAATACGGTATTTAAAACTTTAGTGGAGTTTTATACAATTTCATAAATAAAAATAATTGCACCATAGCATTCACAAATACTATTGTATCAGTCATGACATAGCAAGCTAATGAGATAGCTTATTAGCTATCTGTACTTGTAGATTATGATTCCTTGACTACCATAAAATAGGTGCAGGTGGACTTTTTCCTTAATAGCATCTTGAAGAGCTCTAACTGATCTGCACAAGATACAAATCTAATTCTCATTTTGCACCTAATACTGTAGCTTTATGGTATAAATCCATGCCACTCTATCCATCTAAAAGTCAGTCATTTAGTCTAAACCAATTGTTCAGGCATCCTCTATCAGCAGTGGAAAATGGACATGCACAGACAGACCTACACACACATTTGAAACATCTCCTTCCCTGCCCTCTCTCCAATGGTGTTTTCCTTTAGGTTTAACATGAGTGAGATATACAGTTGTCTGTCTCTATATTTACTATACAGATACCAAAGTTGATGGCTGTGGCTAACAGAAAGAGAAATCCCTTCCATGATGTCTAGAGACATCTGAGTTAAGTTCTATAAAGCACAAGCAGTTCTGTTCCTGGACATTCTCAGATCTGACTCCTTCCTCAACAGCACTAAGAAATCTTCCAATACAACCCATTCTATGATTCTGTGTTAAACACACTACCCACAGTCCACACATTTCTCACCTGTAGAGCACTTCAGCAACAACCACTTCTTGAGTTTATGTTAGGTTTTAAATAAGATACTGAAATGATCTCAGGAGCACAGTGTGGAGAACATCTGAATTCTTGTAGCATGGTGCCATACACCAGGTGAAGAGCCCTGCTCATTTTCTATCTGATACATGTATTTCTGGGCAACCAAAGGTTTCTAAGCCCCATGAAAAAAAATAGGATGGAATATTTGCAGCCCTTTGTACTGCTAGGTAGTAACATATGAAGTTTTTTACCAATATTTGCTGATTTGCAAAACTGAGAAGCTTGGTTGATCTTGTTCTTTGCAACTTGAATGTCCTTTTCTGATACTAATAGACAGTACACATAATCAAGTTGTAGCAGAAAACACTCATGAAACGGGCAAACCTCAGAAAAACTTGTAGTTAAGAATGCATTATAACTTTCTGAGATAAAGAATGTTTCTTTAAATACCTAAGATTTGTAAGTGTTCTTAAAAACTCTTGCTGTGGATGAAAGATCATGATGTCTTTACCTAATAATGTTTGAGAAAGGACTTGCATCCTTCAAAATAAACCTTAGACCAATCCAAAATAATAAAATTAAGTAAGAAGAAAAAGAAACCCCCTCCTAGGTTCTCAACTATACTGACTGAAATCCTCACTAAAACATCCTTGGGCCAGACAAAGAACAGAAAAATGGTTTTATGAAACACTTCCAGCTTTTCAAATGCACAATCATGAAACACAAACCTGTTCAGAGCACTACTACAGTATGATGCCAAATATCATTAAGAGCGTCTCAGCAAAACAATAAACAAATCTCAAGTGCTAAAGTATCATCTGTTGGGAACACATGCAGAAGCATCGTGGAAAGGCTCATTAGCACAAAGCAACCAATAAAATTTATGTTGCAATAACTATAATGCTTTAAAATTATTCTATCTTTCACAAATTGCCTAAAACTCATGTAACATTAAATAAGAAATCAATAAATTCCATAGTGGAGAAAGAAAGGCATTGTAACACATTTATACCAACATAATATATGAGCATAAGACTTTTGCAGCTCCCTTGTGGCTGCATTGTACTTTGGTTCTGCTCTAGCTTCATTTATGAGAATACCTTTATAACACACACTCATTATCTTGAGTATTGCATTTTCTACCACTTATTAATTTATTAATCACAAATTAGCAAGGGAGCAATTTCTGAATTTTAAAGGAAGATCAATTAGCAAAAGTAGATAAGAAATTTTTAGTGTAGCTTCCATGAGGCAAATCTTCTGTAGCCAGCCATCTGAAAAAAGACACAGGGAGCCCAGGAGGAAGCTCTGGCTTGCAGGAAAGGCAATGCTGCACCATGACTTACTTGTTACTAGAAATGGGTAGGGGACAAGCACAGGGCCGACAGTCATCTGGATTGCCTTGGACAATGCCGTAAAATCCCGGTGCACACCTCTCACAGTGGTGACCAGCAGTATTGTGCTGGCAGTCCTGCCAAGCAAGGAGACAGAATGAAAGCTGTATTTGATAATTACAAGAAAGTAGGCAACATTCTGCTCCCAGCCTTCGGGATTCAAACTTACTTCAATACATAATTTCCCTGATATGACTCCCAGTGGAAAAGCTTGCTTTAAGCTTCCATCAAATGCCTGCTGACTAATATATGGGCTTAAAAGGAGAAAGAACACAGGTCTCTAGCTACCCAGATGTATCCTACAGACTTTCTTACCCCATTCATCCTTTCTTCCCTCCTCTTGTGGAGGAGGGAAGAACTTTTTACTTCCTTCCCTCCAATAGTTCCAGCCATTGGAGAAGGAGAATTAATTAAAATTCAGTCTTACTGTACCAGGTCATGTGTATTACTGCCTGTAAGAGCAGAACTGTGTTTACTGTGTGACACATGGTACATTGTTTCTTTGTTTTGCAGATGTCTAGTTTTTCTTTTTACACAAATAGTAATTCAGGGGTGAAAAAGCACCGCATAATCGGAACTCTAGAGAATCAAAACAGAAAACTTCAAAAGTTTTCTTTTATGACTCTTCCTGAACTTTGACACTTAAGCTATTTAGGCAAAATTATATTAAAATATTGTCTTCTGTTTTTTTTAAATTAGTAGCACAGCTTAGGAATTTGACATTAAGATTAAATTGGTGCAAAAGTTTAGAAGTGTAATACCTGACAAATTGATGTTTCAGAGTCACACATAGTGCTGTGTCCATGACACTGACATACAGCACAAGTGCCTAAGGACTGAGCAGGTGTCCCTCCCACAGGTGGAGATGGAAGCCTATAAAATCCTGGAGAGCATGACTGCAATAAAAAAAGATGCAGAAGAAAACAGATCATTACAGAGTGGACTGTGTATGGGGAGCACTGCAAGCTCATCTTTCCAATCACCAGTTTTTACAAGTTGTGAAAAGAATCTGACAGGCTTCCAGCTGTGTTACAAACAATATACAGTACTTTACAGATAACAAGAGCCAGCCCTAATTGGAAACATGGCTGAAAAATCCCTGGAGCACTCTACTGACATCAGGCTTTTATTCTACAGCTTGAGAGATCTTTCATTCAGATGCAGAACACCTTTCTGTTCTCACTGTGCATCAAGCATCATTCCTTTCATTACTTAAGAAAACAGTTTGTTTTCAAAATATTTTTTTTGTGTGGACTGTGGAGAGCAAGTGTGATGATTCTGTTTCCTTCATCCGTGCTGTTTTTCAAGTTCGACAAGCATGTATCTGCCTACACACTACCTGATGGGTAACAAGCAAAAGCCGAATAATAAACAAGAAAATGGCTGCATGGCTGCATTATTTATAGCTATATAATTTAAAGACCATAAAAGTACAGAATTCAAAATGTTAAAGGTTTTCCATGTCTTGAGAATACCAGCCGCAAACCAAGTTAATCCATCACTAAGTCTCCTCTACCGCAGCTTGGCAATAAAATTCCAAGAATAACCCAAAAATTTCTAGCAAAGCTGACACATGCAAAATCAAACACTTGATCTTTATTTCAGGCTTATTACACAGCTCTGCAGAAGCCCTTACACAGCTCTCAGAAAGCACACAGCTATGGCAGCATAAAAACACAAACAGGAACATTTTGACAGTTGAGACCATTAGGGGTGAGTGCCTAGAGAGAAGTCACTTGTCCCATGTATAAATCCCACCACCTAGTGGTGCCAGGAAGGCTGGCTGATGAGGTCATTTCCTATTGGTGACCACAATTTCTGCTTTTCAGAAAGAAAAGGAGTGGTAAGCAATAAAATGGATGCAAAATAAAACACAAGAGAATCTGGAGTAAGTAATTTTTGTGACCAAAAGCAGGATTCTCCAGTGAAACGCTAGCTGACATGCTAGATTTATTCATGTACTACCACTCTGACAGTTTTATAATCATTGCCAGAACCTCCAGGAGTGTAAGTTATGGAAAAAGTATAAACACAATTATTTTCTTTAGAATCCCAAAGAAATTAATCTTCACTAATTTCTGCTTTTCCCCTTCTATTTTGACTTATACCACATTAAGTTTCCTGAAGCATAGAAACAGACTATCTTCTTTTTCATGGTTTGTGAAGAATTCTAACCTAGATAAATAAGCTCAAATGAAAGTAATTCTGTTTCTTACTAAAATACTGTTTTCTTTCCCCTCCCTCTCTATCTCCACAAGCGTACTTGTCCAAACAAGGTACAAAACATAGCTTTACAAGTTCTGAATGACTTCAGAATCGAACTGTAAATATATGGCACATCCTCAAACAAAACTAGTATCTGGGGTTTCTTCTGATATGCTATTGACAGTCTTATTTCCTGTTTTGATCGAAGCATTTCTGAGATGAAATAAAACACAGACGAAAGATAAAACGGATGATATTTTTAATTGCTAGTTTGGAAGTTTTTCACAAGCAGTCATTAGGAAAATGCTTACTACTGCTTCTGCAGCCTACAACTAGATGTGGAAAGAAAAAGGGGGGAAAAAAAAGAGGGGAATATAAATGGCACCTCTAGTAAAAACTGCTGTGCATATAGTCTTCACAATGCTATTACATGCATAAAGCATGGCACAGACACATACATCCTGTTAACATCTGCTTAAAAAAGTGCCAGGGTGTCAGATGGTTTTCTTCTTGCCAAAATAAAATAAACCTTCACAGAACACACCATAACCTTCACTGAGCACACAAAAAATAAACTAAGTTATGAGTATGTGAAGATCACACAATTAAGAATGAAGTATGAAGGTTGCAGCTGAGACATTTATTGAGCCCCTGGTGGGTGTGAATTAAAAAAAAAGTTTAATTACATTATCATATATTTTTCCTCCAAAATTCAATTTGCTACAGTAATTAAAAAAAAATAAAAAGTCTGTACTTTTAAGCAAAAGTTGGAGTCCATTAATTTCTCATGTATTTACACAAGTTCAGGTGTATTCTCTTATTGAAATAGTGTGCAAAGAAAATTACTTCATTCACCTTCTTGAACACCTTTCCTATGAACTTACTGTTTCTGCTGACTTAATTGCTGCATAACACAACCATGTATAACCATGATCCAAAGGGATCAGAGTTCTCACAGATAATGAGGTATCTTTCCCTTTATTTACTTCAATTTTTCTCCCATTGCTAGTTTGGGGGAAACCCTTAAAAGATCCCACTTAGGATGTTTGAGGCATTTGCAAAATACTCAAGGTGTTGTTCCCTGCTACCTCCACCTAACAATTGCAACCAGTGAATTTAGAATTGCTTGTGCTGGTTAAAAATGAAAACATGGTATTCTGTACACAGAAAGATTGGCAGTCTCATCATCAAGGGCACAGACAGTGCTCTTACTCAGAAATATTAACTTCTATTCTGCAATCAATGTATTATATTTTAAGCAATTTCTCTGGTACCCATCATGAAATACATTTTACAAAAGCATATACAAGTCATCTGCTCTCTAGAACACTTGGGTACTTTTGAAATATGGAATCTTCAGCATGAAATTGTAAGTAAAAAGATAAATATAGTGCATATATAAGGAGCACCCAGGTCACTTAGTGACCCACACTTTTCTCCTGATGTTCAGTAAGTTAGTATTTTACTATGACAAGAGTATTATACCCCTATCTGCTCAAAAAGGCTTGATCTGTCAGCATCAGCTACACAATTCAGCCTCAGTGATGCTGTCCCAGTAAAGCTCACTTTCCCGTATTCTAAGTATTTGAGTCATTGCCATGGTTTCAGTGGTAAATTTGCCTACAGCAATTAAAAAAAGGGCTGAATTTCCCTGTGAGAGAAATACCTGAGAGAGAAAATAAGTAATTAAATTAAGGGAGAGTTGCTGCCAGTTAAACGAGTTGACACTCAATTGCTATTCACACTTTGCCAGTGAATGGACCAGAGAAAGCACAAAGACTTTTCCTGGGAGTTAGGTTAATACTGTACCTCACAGGACAGACCAGAGTAACCCCGTGGGCAGTCACATTTCTCTATCAAGTAAGCCTGAGGAGCCATCCCAGATACAGGGCCACTTTCAGCAACTTCCAGTGAGATCTCAGAAATCCTGAAAAGAAGGAGCAAACACCGTTAATGAGATTAGTCAAGCACTAACTCAAACCCTCACAGTCAGCTGGCATGGAGGAGTCTCATTTGCTTGCTTGTAGGATTCTTAATCTATAGCAGGCAAACAACACTGGTTTTTGCATCTCCCAAGAAACTACAAAGTTAACACCACCTCTGGTCTCATTTTCTAGTTCTAGGCAATAGTATAACTAGCTAAATCTCCAGCTTGATTCTATCTCTTTCTTTAATCTCTTTTCAGCCAAACTAATAAAAGTAAATATACAAAAATTCATATTTGATTCTTTATTTGGAGGGACTATCAAGAAATTGATGACTCTCAGGGGTGTAGCAGTAAAATTGTTCTCTTAATGAGCTTTTAATGAGGCAACTAATTAAAAAATAAAATCTATCCTCAGCAACTAAAGCAACCTAGCAAGCTCTAGAACAAAGACATTGGACATGTGCCTTTTGAGCAGAAACTTCAAGATCAGTAGCCAGGTATCATTTCTTTCTTTTTTTTTTTTTTTTAGATATATAAACAAACAATTTAAAGCAAGCATGAAATACTACTACAGAAGTAATTGCTAATATCAGAAAGGGATATATTTCTGAATTTCTAAAATTTTAACCTTCCAAACATTTGAATAATAATAATAATAATAATAATAATAATAATAATAATAATATCCTTGCCTCCCAACAACTCCTTTTTTTCCCAGCATGAATGCTGATCTGATAAGTAGGGTTGGGCACATCATGGACAAAGACAACAAATATAAAATCTAATGAAATACACTTAATCCTAACATATAAGACTGCTGTACTTTAAGCTTACTTCTTCATTTTGGGGATTTGTTAGTTTGCTTAAATGAATGCTATGATCTGGAATACTTATTGCCTCAGAGAAACAAAATGTGCAGAATAGTGTAAATTTTAAAGCCTCATATATAATGCTAACCTAAGATAAAATGTCAAAGATTGACTAACTGGCCAAATAAATGTCAATAATGTGGGCAGAGTCTATTCAGTACGTGTCTGAGCACAGTGCTAATGCAGAGGAGCTCACAGAGCTGCTCACCTCCTCCTCACGCTCACAGCCTGCTCAACTTCTCCCAGACCCTGACTCCTGAGGGACTGAGTGACACTGTTCTGCTCATTGGCATATAGGTACCAATGTCAGGATGAAGGGAGGAAAAGCAAAAGCCCACCACTGAACTAGATGAGAATTTTGTGACTGAGCTTATACGACCAGACCCACATGTCTTGATAACTTTGTGTCAATATAAAAATCCCCAAAGCAAACTAGTAATTAAAACCCTCTGCTCTCTTCTTATTACCTGAAGAAAGGGGTTCAGTTGAGCAGGGAAACTGAACCAAAAAAAAACAAACAACAAAACCCAATCAAACAAAACCAGGTCAAAACAGAAGACTTAAAATAAAGAGGGCAAAACCATTCAGATCTGTCAATGTAAAGTTACATTAAAATCTCTGTACACTTAATGGGAAAAGAAAATGAAATTTGCCTCTCCATCATCCTCAAAAATGAGGGCACAGTTGAAAAACTGTTCACTACCATAAAGCTGTATTTAGATAACAATACAGTCTAGGGCCACAAAGCTTCCTATTGTTTGTGTGAAAATGTTACTTAAGGAAGGTCAGGCTTGACTGATTTTTGGAAAATGTCTATTAGGCAGCAGTCAAACAACTGCTACCTGATCACTGTTGGGAATATTGAAATAATTTGCAGTGAAATTGAAAGCATACTTCAATTCAAGAAATTTATTATCACAGCCCTGTTGCAAAACAAAATCTAATAAAAGCAATGTTTCCATTTAGAGTGTTGAATGTGAAAATGAGACAACAAAATGAACAATACAGGAGAAAAATGTTTGGGTTGGGATTCTGAGCAGAAACCTCTAAATCACTAATAATGCTGTAGCTTGGAAGCAGAAATAACATTAGCATTGCTACTAAACTGTTTAGCTAATAGAGTGCTAACACTAGAATGAAGCTATTTTTATGTTCCCAATTGCTGCTGCTACTTTGACTTTATTTTAAAGTGTTTTTCCTGTAGTTTATCACTTACCTGCAGCTTTTAAACTTTGCAATTGAAATTAAAGCACTATTTAAACCTAAAAAAATGTAAAAATACTTCATATATATCTTTTCCTCCTCCCAGCCAAAGATTCTTTAGCTTTATATATCTTTTTCTACTATGCACAGTCAAGTGGAAAGAGAATCCTTACTAGTTTAGAACAAGGCTCTTATTTGGAAAGCACAACACACTTTATTTAAACAAATGTTTTATTTTAAGTCACTTAATTCAAACATATGTTTACATTTGAGCACAAATATTGTTCTTTAGAGGGTCTCAGCTTATTTTTAATAAAAGTCTTCAATTCTTGTGCAAGATAATATTCCACTAACCTTTAAAAACATTTTGGGGGATTTATATTTTAGTCTTATGCAAAACTTCCACTGAAATCATTCAAGGTGCTAACTTGAAAAAAATAATAATGTATTCCTGCTATATTCTACCAAAAGTCTCAGATGCCGTGTGATAAATGTTAACTTTGAAGCAAGACAGATCATAAAAATCCATTGTAACATAACCACCTCCAATATCAAATACAGAATTATATTCAAGGTTATGACTTCAGATGAAGAGTTACCAGAAAGAGCAGATGAACTGTTTGCTAAGCTCTGCTGTCATAAAATGTCACATTCTGAAATGCCATGCTGTAAAATACATATTCTGGTTCTTTAGGTAACACCTTGCAAACCTGCCTTGGAACTGGAAAGTCCTTCCCTGTTCTGATTGCCTCATTACAGGGTAGCCTTGATAAAATGGTGCTGCAGTGCAAGCCTAGCGCAGCCACAGGAGTCACACGCACCTCTGAGCAAAATCAGCTTTGCTGCCTTAACTTTCCTTTTGCTGCTCTACCTGAGACAGTACTCAGTTTTTGCTTTCACAGCTGAACTAAGATCTGTACTGCACAGAGGGAAGGGAAAAACATACATGAAACATGAATATGCTTCTCAAATTTTCCACATTGCATTGGGGTTACCTTCTTAACTCTTTTCCTGGGAATCCCCTTGCTTGTAATACAATATCCTAAATGGACTATGCCAAAAATAAATTAAACCAATGTTAAGCACTTATGGCATCTGTTACAAATATTTAGCATCTAGCCAGTGCAAGCTACTTTTGCATGAATACTTCTGTGTAAATGATGTACTTTAAAGAGAAACAATAGCAGCAACAATGTTTTCTGTCACACAGTGCTGTAAAGTTGCATGGTATCTGCCTCTACTGTTCACCTTCAAACTCCAAAGACAAGGCTCTTAAACACCTATTTGTACCCTAGAAAACTAGAAATCATTTTAGCTTATCATTTCTATGACAGAATCATAAAAAAGTCCTTCTGGAGACCTTTGGAGTTTATCTTTGATTATTCCCATCCTCTTGCAAATATATTTTGATTGCAAAGGATATTGTGCATTAATTATTAAAAACTTTATGCAGTAGTCTATATAAGTTATTCTAGAACTTCTCTACTCCCAGCAGTTTATCTTTCATGTCTAATGTGAATCTTTCCTGCTGAAGTTTAAGTTCATTTTTGTTTTTGACTTACCCACCATGGCAACAGAGAACTCATTCTTTCCTTTTTCGCTGTGACATTTTAAGCATCTTAAAGCAACTTTTAGTTTCTAAACATATCTAGTTCTTTATATCTTCTCTTACATGTCATATTTCATTGCAGTGACCTGCAATGATGGTCACTGACATCCTCTGAGCACTTTAATAACTATTTTCTCAAATTTTCTCCAATTACATTAACCAGAACTTCATGCTTAGGCTCTATGAGTGTTAGGCGGAACTAAAAGAGGTTGTTTTTTTCACTTTGAAGGCCATATTTATTTATACATGCAGATACAGAATTAGCATTTCTCAACAAGAATATTGTTACTGAATCATCCTCACCTGGTGACATATTGTAAACAATAGACTCCTCTTTTAAGAATAGATAACTAAGCAGTTGTTCCTTGTTTGTTCAGTTGACTGCTGCTTTCAGTCTGCTGCTTTCATCTTACAGCTGACCTTTAGATTGCAGAGATTTTTGTACTGTTCCTGTCATGTTGCTGCCTGATGTCCACTTCAAATTTAGTGTTACCTTAATTTCCTTGTGTAACTGATTCATTAACAGATTGAAGATGTTGAATCTGACCCTAATATATTTAATTTCCAACTCTTAGGAGAAAATTCCTTCATGAGCTAACATTTATGTTTAATTACAGCACTATGTTTTCATAAAGTAGACCTTTATTCAAAAAACACACTAGGTTTGTTTCAGAATGTGTGTGCCTACATGTGTTTTCTGTTCTAGGATCCTGAAAGTAGAGATTCCAGTTGCCTAGTGGGATTTAAATCTTCCAGTGCATAAAATTTCCCTCTTCTGTGTTTTCCACAATGCCAAAAGTGAATTCCTTCTGCACTTTCTTCTCAGCAACGGCCTATAGCTGGCACCATGAATACAAATTCTGTTTGGACTATCTGGGAGGTCTATGAGGTTGTCTGACTACTGCACTATTTCAGATCACTGCATGAAAGAGGTACCTGCTCTGTCTCATGATATTGCCATGAGTCGCCTTGATAAGAATGTAATGAACATCATACAACACATTCATGAAGTCTTCCCGGGATACAGTTCTGCTTGGTCTGGAGTCATCTCCATAAGGTTTCCAGGTGAAATCTGCCTGAGACGTTGTCCTGTTGAGACCTGGGTTACCATGATAATATTCCCAGGGAACAGGGTTTCTGCCTCTTTGGTCATCACCATAATATTCCCACTCATGCTGAAAGACAGAAACACAAAATCAGGTTATTAACAGTATTCAAAAGAACCACGTGCTTAAAATTTGGACTAAAAAGGCAGATGGAAATGTTACCTCTGTCATCTCTATCTCATGCCTTGTAAGCTGGCCAATCAGAGGGGCAGCCATATGCCGGACAATAATTCTCATATTTGTGGGAGGCCCGCCTCTTATGATGACTTGTGGGGAGTAAGTAGTAAAACCTGTCTCCTCTCGCGCTTCAAAATAGATGGCGTATTTCAGTTTCCCTCCATAAGCGGTCAGCTAGCAAAGAACAAAAAGAAATCTCATTTTTAGTTAGCTAAAAATAAATTCCTGGGAAGGATCTGGGTGGGGTCTGCACCTATGTGCAGCCTGATGAATGCATGCGTGGTAGAAAATAGAATTATGTTATCTACTTGTGGAACAATCTGGGGACATGGGCTGTGTTCAAAAACACTCATTAACAATTGGTTATTATATTACACTAAAACCAGTATGTTATCTATTTCCTTATATGTGCCTTGGTGTTCCACCAAACCAAGGAATATCAAAAGTGCAAAATAAATTGTCACAGAGGTGTATAACAAAATCCAAAAGGACAGTTCTTGCCATAATTTTGTCCCATTTGTAATTTGTAATCTACAAATATCAGGTATTTTTTTGCTTAAAAAGGAGAGAAAAGGACATTGCAAGAGTATTATATTAAATTTGTGTAGCTTAATTTTTCAAATAACATTTTTATGAGAAAATGTATTCCGTGGAAAAATAGAACATAGATATTTACAGTTATTAACAAGTAAAATATTGTTTGTGTTACTTTATGAATTTCCATAGAAACAGAGCAAATAAGTTTTAATAATGGAATAGCATTTATCTTCTTCTGAAATACCTTCCACTGTGTGAAGACATGCTTATTGGGAGGGATAAAAAGGCACTGTAAAATAATAAAATAGCATTAAAATAAAAAAAGGAGCCATGTCAGTATTCGCTGGAGTTTTAGGTTTACCTTTCGTCCCTCAAATTGCTCTGGAAGCCTCCAGTAAACAGGTTCTGACCGAAGATCCTGCATCACCTGTTCTATATTTGCTACTATTTCAGGAGGCTGGAATGCAATCCCTGAAAGAGTGCTACGCTGAAGCTTTTCATCCACCAGTGGCAGAATCATTTGCTCTGGCTTCAAGGTCACCTATGCATATTTGAAAAAATCAAGAAGAAAATTAACTCAATTTTTTTCCCATGAAGTGTTAGTCTTTAAATTCTAGCTCCTTAAAAAATTACTTCTGGGTAATTTCATTTCACATCACGAGCAATTTGTCACAAAGCAGTCTTGCTACTCCTTCAGGTATGAACTGTGCTAATAATGACTTTCCCCTTGAGCCTTTTGCACCTTGTCCTCATGTTAACAAAGATTGTAGCAGCACTGGTTAAAATACTTTAATCAGGAAGTGATTCCATGAATTTTATCGATGTGATTTTCGTAGTGCTGTTTTAGTCTCAGGCCTCTTTTGTTCAGATTGTGAGGAATGTTACATTACAAAGAAGCAGAGTTCTCACCACCAGTTATACATCACTGGAGCTGTAAAACACAGTGCCTGATCCCTTGATACTTCTATGGAATATTCAACCTAAATGTTCTCCAGGCAATTTGCAGAGTGAGGCTTCAGTGAAGGTTTCTGTAACTCTAAATTCAGCTTTATAAAAAAAATAAAAATACAAGGATGCCACTTATATGCTTGTAATTTTCTTAGACTAGTTGACAAAATCTCATTAGCATTACACTGAAATCATTATTTTGATTATTTTCAAGAACTGTAGCAAGAGTCTTAGTAATCATGTGCCAATGGAAGTATCTCAGGGAATGTGTGAACAGATGCAAAGGGGTGGTATCAATACTGCCTTCTCCCAAAGAGTGAGACAAAGAAAACAAATGCAGGTAACAGTCATACCACCAACAAACTGGTAATGAGATAGGAGTCAGTTAACGAGGAATCAACCAAACCCTGGGCTGTACTTTCAATATACACTAGTATTTCCATTTACAGCAGAATCTAGACCGATCAGACATGGATGCACTCCTAACATTGCAGCCCTAAGTGAGATTTACTGATTTTTTATCATAACTGTATTTTACTGTTTAATACTTTAGATACCAAGAAAAGGGTCAACACACTTGATTTTCAGATCATTCCTCAGTCATGCCTCATTGTCATATAAAACAGGATTTGCTTGTTTAAACAAGTCTAATGTCATTTGAAGCACCTGAGAGTATCCAAGACAGCCACTAGCAACTGGCAGAACATAGTCTCACTTATTTTACAGCTCTGTATCAATTCTGAAATAGATGAGAGTAATAAATACTAAATGCGACATGGACATACACTTCTTTAAATATGAGCATAAATACAAAAGGAAATTAATCAAGAGAAACAAAATAACCAGGAGGTTTAAATTTTTTCTGCTTTGTGCTGCCACAAAGGTCAAAGCACAATAATCCAGAGCTGTTGCTGTTATGGAACTTGATTAAATTTTGTAACTTGTCAGCCTTCTACAGCCTTTCATCTCCAGTCTAGCAGCATATGATGGGCAAAACTGAAATAAAAACTGAAAAAGTGGGTCAGATCATAATAAATCATTTCATCCACTGGGAAGGGAAAGAGGTGCTACGGGATTGAACAGTGAAGGGGAGAATAAGTGCTATCCATATTATATTAAGCAAGAGAGATTAACTTGATTTCAGCCTAAAGTGTCCTTATCTAACTGATGCTTGTACATGACTAGTCTGGCGCTTTGGCTGATTTGCACTAGGCAGACATTCATTCTATGGTTGGCGTTCTTTTCAGCAGAGATACAACTGGCCACACATGGGGACAGAACCAATCATTTTCCATTAGAAATCTCTCCTCCAGAATGCAACTGGCATGGCAGCAGTCTCAATGTGGGTTCTGTGCTTGTTGTACAGATAAATAGACACATCCAGTCTGCCTCATTTATCAGTCCAGCATAGGTCTCAAGGCCCTCTTCCACAAACAGGTGTAGAGCTCTTTGCTCTGATGGATTATACCTTTCCACGCTTGAATTTAAATATAGCTTCAATAAGCTCTTTTTTTAAAGATAAAAGAAAATCCCACCAAAACAACAAAACTAAGAAGGAAAATTAACTGATTAACTGAACTATGGGCAATTTTGTACTGGACAACAAGCATCTGTGACCCTTGAATACACCTGGGTAAACTGTGTATCACTTACTAGGGATTATGTTGCAATGCATTAGACCGCATAATTTCCCCACATGACTAGCTTGCCCTTTTTGGAGGTTTAATAGCTTTACTTTGGCTGGATGTCAGCTATCCTATCACTCATTTTCTTATCTGCTTATTTCCTTTTAATGTCTTGACCCTGATTGTCTAATGGAACATATCGCTCTCACCACTCCTCAAAGCATAAAGAGGAAAGTGATTGCTTAAATGTTTGGCCATTTTCTAGCTAGCTCTCAGTGCCTGACTAAAAGATGCCAGCAGGAAACAACATTATCGCATTACATGGCTCAGCGGCTTCCTACTCACCCACACGCGGATCAGCCCCCTTGCCTCGCTGCACTGTGTAGTCAGGCCAAAGCAATAGCAACTGCTGCAGCCAAGTGGGTTTCTGGCAGAGAGACCAAATGTGCCAGACTTGCACCTGTCACAGTGGACACCTTCCACATTAACCTGGAAAAGAGAGAGTATTTTTAAAAGGAAAAGAGAATTAAAAAAAAAATAAAAAATCAAGTCTTATTTCAAGGTAGCAACAGAAAAAGAAAATCTTACTGTTACGATAATAACAGAGTGCAGCAAGAAATAATAATAAACCATAGGAAATATTCAAGAAACTCTCCAGCTTCTTATCACGTGTTATGCAAACATATGTAATTAATGTAATTAAGGCATTTGCATTTGTATCCACTGAGTAGCTCTGAGCAATAGATGCTGGCTTCACACTGAAAATTGCAAGCAGAGAAAAAATAAATGGCACTTTGGGCATGACATACTCAATAACTGATTGATAAGATAAGAACAATAAGTTGTTCTGAAACTGTCCATGTTAATCAAGCCTTCTGTTTAATAGGAGTTAGCATTGACATGTTCAGATATTCAAGGTAGGCACTAAATGTTCTTGCTGAGAAATGTATTTTAATGGAAATTCTGTAGAGAAAAGCTTTCCCCTCTTCAAGATTGTTTTCCACATCATTGAACAGTATTAACAAGGCTGAAATGTTTCACTGTTGTAATGTCAATGCTTTTATTTTCATTTTTCAATTAATCCAAATAAAAAGCTATTCCAGATAGGGCAGATACACAATAATTTATGCAGAGCCTTTTAAAACCGTTTTCATACTGAGACCAGGGTATTAAAAAGAAAAAAAATCATCAATATGAAAGCACTGGTTGACTTTTTCCACCCCACACACCTTTTTTGTTCTCTTGAGACTAGTGTGAAGAAGCCAATCAAAAAAAAATTAATCTTTCCAAAGCTTTTACAAGAAACCGCTATTATCCCTCATGATTTACCAGTTTTAACCCTCATTTCCACATGTTCTATCAATAAATTTTCATACACTGCATTTAGCTTGGATTTTGCTGCTTTTTGTCAGGGCTGACAATGAGGCTTCTGAGCCTTAGAGAGCTCTTTTCTGTAGCTGTAGCAGGTTTAAATGGGGATGATTACCATTTTATAAAACTCTAGTTTCTTCAATGTATAACTCTTTAAAAAAAAGTTACACAAAAAAATTAACTGACCCTAGATTTAAATTTAACCTTAGATTAAAATTATGGGGGGAAAATGCTTACTTAATTCAGTATTATTTGTCCATTTTCTCTCATAAACAGTGATTTTTACCTGCTTTGTATTTTGTTTCATGTAAATTGCACTTTCTTATCATTAATCATCAGCTAAATATAAATACTTTCATTTGCACTCAGAGAAACACAGAAGCAACTATATTATTAAAGAATTAACAGAGAGACACTTCTGTTTTAAAATGCCATGAATCCCCACTCTTTCTACTTAGTGCTTACAAGAGCTACAAGAAAAACAATGACCCAGAGAAGCTGTGGAGTCTCCTTTTTCTGGAGATAGCACTCTGGACACAATCCTGAGTCATGTGCTCAATGACCCTGCTTGAGCAGGAGTTGGACTAGATGACCTCCAGGGATCTCTTCCAACCTGACCAGTTCTGTGATTCTGTGACATGCTGGACCTAATCCAGAAATGGGGCATCGAGATGGTTATAGAGGCTGTCTGCTTATCATGTATCAAGAGAGGCTGAAAGAACTGAGATACTTCAATTACTGCATTTCAGAGGCTGGCACAGGGAAAACAGCACTGAGTTTTATTCAGGTAGTCCATGATGTCAACTCACTTCGATTTTCTTATGGTACCATCATCAAATGAATCAGTACTTGTGAAAAAACCATGATGCTTCCTGTTCAAATATACCAGAAAAATGGGAAGGTGGTCAAGCAGTTTTTACAAAGAGGTTGCGAAATCGCTCCCCGTCCTTTGAAGTACTGCCTCAGCAGTGTCTTTCAGACAAGGTGCTGGACAAGATTACCGTGATAGGTAATTTCCAACCTAATTTGTTCTACAGTTCTGAGTCTCAAAACTCTGACTTAAGTGACTATTGCCTATTTAACAAAATAATTACCTGACAATTCAATTATTTAAATTAATCCTTCCATTTTACTATCTCTTTGTGTCAAAACATACCTAAAGAAGAATGAATATACATCACAGAAAGAATCTCTAGGGGTCACTTTTAAAAACCTCCTCCTAGAAGCACAACTATCACCAATACTAGGTCACATTACCCATGCCTCTTTCTAGCCAGTTCTTGAAAATCTCCTAGAATGGAGATTTCAGATGTTTCTGGATAATGTGTATCACTGCTGCATAACTGATTTTTTTTTCCTAATTTTCAACACAAAATTCCCAAGCTCCCATTTGCAGCTGTTGTCCTTTGCTACATCTTCTGCCGCCATCAGAAAGGACTTTATTGCTTCAACTACCCTTCGAAGTGGCTAATAGGTTGTCATTGCGTTTCCTCTTATTAGACTTTTTTTCCAGACTTAGAGAGAGTCCAGCTCTCTCAGTACATCCCCACAGATCATCTGCTGAGAGACTCTTCTCCAGATCCTCTCCAATTCCTCGACAACACTTTCAAATCAAGTTCTAAAACTGGACATAATTTCCAAGTGCAGCTTTACCAGCACCAACTACACTGAGAGTAGAGCACTGCTTAGATGAAGCTTTCCCCTGCTCACCATGCTCTTTATGATGTCCTACCTTGCAGCTGTATTGGCTGCTGTGCTCAGTGCATTCAGATCAGTGGGCAGTTTGCCTTATTTACCATGAGAGTATATGGTTGGTTTATATTGTGTTTTCCAGCAGGACTGCCACTCAGGCCTCTTCCTCCCAAACTGTACTGATTCTTGAGGTTGTTCCACTCCAGCTAATGACCTATTTTCCCAGTCATGAGGCTTTTCAAGAAGTCTCTAGACAGTAATTCTACTGCTCAGCATGTCAACCTTGACGTCCTCCAAGTCAGCAGTATTTCCAAATGTGCTGATCATGAATTCTGTCATCTGTGTTGCTGATGAAGGTATTGGCTCTGGGATACTCTGCTTGCTGGCTACCAACTGCATATCAAAGCACCAATTACTGCCCTGTAAGCTCAGCAATCCAGCCAACTCTTAAACAACCTAAGTGTGCTGTTCTTCCAAGCACAATTCCAAATAAGAATGTTGCGGATGATGATGCCAAAATTCTTTGCTTTAGTGATCCTGAATTGGATGCAGTATACTCGAAACAGATACTACTGCAGTGAATTCTACTCATGAAATGATGAATATTTGTGGATGCTAGCTTTGGAGCAGGCTGCAGGGAGCCTGCAGAAACTGCAGGCCCTATAGCTTTCTCAAGTCCAGCCTGAGAAAGTAGCCTGAGAAGTTTTAAGGAGGAATCAAAACAATTCTTAGAGACAGAAAACAGCTGCGCCAGGTGTTGTTTTCCTGCTCTTGTTTTCTTTGCAAGAGAAAGTCAGAGGGTGTTGTTCACCACTGACCAATGATGGTGATGTAGCAGTTTACTAACCAATAAGAGTTTCCTTTCTGTACTTTCCACGAACTAGTCTATAAAACAAAGCTAAAGCAATAAACTAAGGAATTCTCCTGTTCTGACTCCCTTGAGAGTCTATGTCGTTCTTCTCGCCGTTCCTAATTAGAGCGACAAATATTGACTCTCTCTAACTCAATGTACTTTGATTTAGCACTGTGGCATACTGTGTTTACTGATGTGTTTGCTTTTATTGTGCCCAGAATCTGAATAAGAATTGTGTTACGGGGATGAACTGGCAACGGTTCTGTAAGAATGGAAAGAAATAAAAATTGGGGAAAAAAGAGGATGTTAAAGATCCTCCTAAGAGGATGCTATCCTGGCAAGTGTCAGTATGTAAAAAAGCAACTGATAAGCACTTTCTTTAAGTTGGACTCCTCCCACATCAGTTTGCAAATGCACTATGAAAACCAAGGAGATTGGTTTGCATATATGGTTTGAACAAGTAAGGGCAAGTGCCGATGAAATCTGAAATAAACTTCTCAGCAGTTATAAGATCAGTTTACAACCTTCATTGTCCTACCTTGCAGCTGCATTGGCCAGAATGATCAATACATGAGCACTTCCCCTCTGTATCACAGCTCTGTGGATCTGTCCCAGCTGGGAAGCACTGACAAGCAACACAATGTGGGTAGTTCCAGTAGCCCAACCTGCATGCAGAGCATTTGTCCCCAGAGAATTCAGGGCGGCAGAAGCAACAGCCTGTATTTAAGTCACACTGAGAACTTAGGGCTCCAATGAGGCTGCACTCACAGGGCTGAAAAGGAGAGAAACAAGGCAATTTTAATTGTGCTTCTGAAAAAAACCCACCAAAACCAAAACCCAACCAAAAAGCAATTTGCCTTTTTAAAGTATCTATAAATAAAACACAGCAGTGAATTTCCATTGTCTAAAAATAACATATGTAAATTATAAGGCCAGTAATTTATTTTGATTCAACATGATTTTTTACACTAAATACATTTACAACACTGGTGGGATTTTTTCAGGTATTTTTTAGGTATTACTTATCACTGATAAGTTAGGCAATGAAAACAAATAAACCCAAAAGGGTCAAGGACATTGGAATACTTTGTGGACAAAATTAACTCAGAAACTACAAGCACTCTCTAGGAGTATGTATTTTTTATGTAAGTTCTCTGCAGGCATGTTCAGAAAACTCTCCTAAAATTGGAATTGCTCAGGAGCAATCAGCTCAATGTTTCCAGAGGAAACTAGTTCAATATCTATTACTCATCCATCAGACAGGTAACTATCCTCTTTGTAAAAACAAGATTCCTAAATGACAGTAATTTACACAGTAAGGGCTAGAGATTTAGTCATGTGATATATTTGGAAGTAAACTTGATCACAATATACTACTTGCACAGGCAAGGGAGGATAGAAATGGGTGATTTTCCAGGGTGTCTTGATATTGAATACAAAAGTAGCAGGAAAAACTGCAGACTCCCAAAGAGCAGAAGAATCCCTCAGTGCTACTACTGTGGTAGCACTGCATAGTTAATACAGGACATTGGCTGTAATCACTGGTATGACCAGAATATCATATGGAGAAGTTCAGATTACAGAAAAAAACTCAGTGCCAGCAGTGCAGGTTACCACAGTAACTGACATGGATAGACTTGCTAAAATTACAGACACAAAGCTGAAAAAGAGAGGAAGAAAATGTGGATTAAGTTTCTAAGCAAAACTGTTTATTACATGACTACTTAGAGCACCTTCCCTCTGATCTGAAAACACCATCTATAAAGAAGGTGGATATACATAGGAAATCTACAGATGTAATCTTTACTGAATGTCAGAGAAATTATTTAACCACTGGTTAAATATTAGTCTGCAAGATGACTACCTAACCTAAAAAGGAAAATTTCCTGACAGGAAGAACTTTATTCTACAAGATACATTTGAACACAAAGCTGAAAAAGCAAATGATTCACCATTCTCTGAAATAGCTTGGTGTACAATATCAAAGCCTAAATTGCAATCAGATGCTGTGTTTGGTTTATGCAGTTTTTTGCAATGCTCTCCCAGACTTACAACAGCCTTGGAAATCTTCTACAAGGTCTGCAAAGCAGGAGACTCACATCTCACTTTGCAGAAATTAGCGGCAACATACTAAAAGAGATGTGGGCTGATAGATCATTAATTTAGATGGTGCCATGGAACTGTCATATTAATGTGCTCACATGAAAGACAATCAGAGAATACACTCCAGAGCTCAAACGGAGGTCTTCAACCTCATTAGGCTGGTTTCAAAAGCCAAGAGTCTGTATCACAGCAGCACCGCAGAGGTTTCACAGGAGTTTTTCATACATACAAAAAAGAAATCACTCCTGTCAATTTCTTTGCAGCCTGAGCTACATGACTAACAGCCTTTTAAGAAGAAGTATCAATGGTGTATGACTATGTTCCAAAAAGAGTTTTCTGGAGTAATTGTAGTGGTACTATGAAATTCCTTATCATCAATGAGCACAGCAGGGAGGAATAAGGCATTTGAACTTCTCACACAGTTTTCAGCCTTAACCAAATACTGCACCCCTCAACTCAAGGTCATTAACAACAGCTTTCATGGCCTCCTCAACATTCTAACATAATTTTCCTATTTATTTCCTTCCTCTTCAGGTATTTTAACTCTGTGTCAAATATTGGAATAATAATGATTTAAAGGCTAATGATAAGGTTTATTTCCCCTTTAAGAACATGGGAATAAAGTGCAATTTACAACTAAGGTGGATGATTCTTTTATTTTCTTTTCTTTTCTCCTTGCTGTCTTTTATGCACAAATTGAAGCCTTTGTAAAGCAAACTTTGAATACAAATCCCCAGTGGTGTCACCATTAAGGCCAAAGTAAATTTGTTCCCTAAAGGCACTGCTGATTACCTGTAAATATACATCTACATACATCGTTCAACACTGTGGTAATCTCCTCAATCACATTAAACACAGCTATAATGAAACAGAATCAGGCTCAAGCAGGACACTGACTCAGTGTGACAGCAGAATCTACAGGGTGTTTCATGTTACGGGCTGCATACTTGAGACAGAAGATCTGTAGTGCAGTAACAGTAACAGCTTGCCAACATTTACACCAGTCTCACACCAAAACTTGCAATGTGGAGACATACCATGATTTATAAACCAAAAACTCTGTTCCAGCTCTAAATTACTGTGAAAGAAGTAATGCACATAGAGAAAAATAGGAATCCACTCACCTTGCAGCCACTGACAATGTTATGGCCCCAGTGATTTGGCGCACATTTGTCACACATCTCTCCAACAGTATTGGGAGGGCAGATACAGCGTCCACTGATGGGATCACAGTTATTGCCAAAACGCGAACACTCACAGGCTTCATGGGAGACAGAAAAAAATAAAGCAGAGGAAAAGTTATCCCTGTATGTGACACCTGGAGAACAGACCCTAATAGGGTTAGGATCATTCCTTTACTGCACAATGAACTCTCAGTTATCTGTGGATACGATGGGACAGAAAAGGTAGGGATAACCCTGAGAAACCAAAACAAGTAGCAGTGAAACACAGGTTACCTCTGGTTGAAGTAGCTGCAATGAGAACAGAACAGGAAAAATAAAGCCACCAACTGCAGAAGCGCAGAGATTTCTGAGATGGTGCACTCTTGTGACATAACTACAGGAGTCCTAGTACACAATTTCCGGGTGCATGCTGTCTCCTCTAAGAAGCCACCTGAGGGCCTCTGAGCCATCTATGCAGGGAACTTGCAGTCTGTTTATACCAATTCTTGTTCTATACCAGTTTGAGAAATACCTTCTGAAATTTCTGCTGCTCTAAGGAGACTTTCCTTAAAGGGCAAAAAAGGTGTTTTCCTTTTCACCTTTGAATTCTTTCTTTTTCAGCTTATATATCCTCTGCCTTGGGAGGACATCAACAAACTGTTGTTTCCTCTCCATGGGAAACTGGTATTCTTTGCAGATTATACTAAATTAAAAAACACTTCAGGTTTTTATGGAAGTGTTTTATGTTTTATGGAAGTGTTTCCATAAGTGGTCTTTGCTCTTAAAGGATTATTAAGTGAACAACTCACTGGTAGCAGATACACATTCAAGGTATGTAAGTGATAAGTAGTTATGGGGCACAAGATACACGAGTGATCGAAAGAGCAGAACTGGAGTGTGGTTGTTTTCACACCCACCATCCACATAACCCACGAGGTAAGAGAAAATGCATCATAAGCCAGCTGACTCTGCGTGATAACCTGTTCCTTGGGGTGTTTAAAGGGCAATGTAACTTTGTTGCTGGGGGCTTCATTTATGCTCACTTCCTTTACTGTGAAATATTTCAATACAGATTGAAACTAGAAAACAAATGTTTTTTTTTTTTGCAAAGATAGAATTCCTATCTGTAGTTCAAATAAGAAATGACCTTTACTTTTCCCCACCAATGCCTTCAAGATAAGGTAATTGATGCAAAGAAGATAGCAAATTTTGCCTTCCTCATGCCAGGAACACAATGTGCTGCATGCTATTTAAAATATTTTCACACACTGTAGCTTGAAGTTTCAGAATACATCTCACTGGGAGACCAAGGCTTTCAGATGTGACAACTCATCTATGGGCTTACACAAAATTGGCTAAAAAGGCAGGGAGGGGAAGGGGATACTCAAATGTTTTTCCTATTTTTACTTTTACAATTATTTTTCAAAATAAGAGGGAAAAAATACAACACAATTGTTGCAAGCAATAGTGAAATAGAAATCTAATTTGTATCTTTACTGCTAGAATGTCAACACTCACGATGCTTTCAGGGCTTTTTTAGGCTTTATGGATTTATATTGCACAAGAAAAAATCAAATTATATTCCTTTTGGATAAATACTAAATAAAAGAGGTCCAATATTTTATTTGATATCTAACTGTTACAATGGAATTAATTTTTCTGTACTTTTCCTTCCAGCATAATTTGATATACTTCTATTAAATTTCTGATTTTCTTTGTGATTCATAATTTAATTCTTATTTTTTGTCACATTTTGAAGGAATACGTAAGAAATCTACTAAAAATAAATGTGGAAAAAACAGCACATTGAAAACAGAATTCCACTCCACCTGTTCTTTTAACTTTGGAACATTCAAAATTCTGAATTTTCTCAATATCTATAGCTGCTTCTCTTGCTTTAAACATTTGATGACCACAGGCTGACACATATATATTTAAGAATGTTACTTCTCTACAGTACAATCTACAGTACATTGCCATTTCATTGCTGTTTCTTAAAATCTGTAATTTCAGTTTGCCAAGAGAGTAATTAAAATTTTAATGTGCAACTTCATTAATAGACCTCTCATTTTCCTTCCCCAGCTGTAGTTATCAACATTTTGCTGTGTTTCACAATAGTGATATGCTTTTAACCTGTGGCATGTTAAAATAAGATGTTAATCATGAATGATTTTTTTGCCCTTCATTTGATTGCTAAAGGCTTTAGGACTGCAGTTATCATTTACATTTTATTTCAATCTCTCTCATCAGTGAGCCTGGGAAACAATCTTTCACTTTTCTAAGATGCCACTTTATCTAAACTTTTCAAACCTGTAAGTGGTTTAGAACCCTTCATTCCCGTGTGAGACAACACCATAGAACAACATTTTCAAGTATAATCTATAATCCAGCCTGTTTCAAGGTTTATCCACACTGCAGGTAAAATTGAATTTTGCTGCACAAATGTGGGTCGCAAGGCCTTGATGCTCCTTCCATTACTGCAAAAAGGAGAAATTAAAGGGAGCTGAGCTTACTTCTTGTGCTGCTATTCTGGATAGGAAAGGAGGAAGAATAGATTAGCAGACATTGTGATTTCTGCTTCTGGAAAGAATATGCTTTATACTTGAAGAATAATAACAGCATTCTGGTATCCCAGCAGTCAGTCACACTAGACAACTATCTATGTGTCCTGTGATCACACCTAAATGAGTCTCTGAGACTTGAAAAACACAGTTCTATCAGGAAAGATGGATATTTTCCTGTGAAGAAACCTATTGATTGGGTTCTTTTTGATATAGCAGTCTGCACTACTTCAAGGATAGGAAGCATTCATTTCAGTCTTTGACCTATTTTCCAAAAGGACAAAAATAAAGGTAAAGAGGTGGCTGGGTATATTTATATCTAATGCTAGAGTTTCAGCAACTAGAAAAGAAGACTTTTCATGTGTTTACACAAGGGATATAGCAGACAGTTTTACTTAAAGATCTTCTTGTACACAAAGAGCACTAGTAAGGAACTAAATACCACTGTACAGGGAAGGACTGTGGCAATGAAAGAGGATCACCTATATAAGAACACTGCAAAGGTTTAGGATAAAACTAGAAGCAAAGAGAGTTTGTGTTTTCCTTGTTTTCTTTTTACATCCCTGCAAGTTGATGTGATTTGGAAAAAAAATTTAATCAGAGTTCTGTGATACTATTAACTAAATTATAGGAACTTCATGGAATTTCTTTGGCAGACACTACACGGAGTAAATGAGATTCCTGTTCCTTTTAAATGTAGTAGATTAGTCATAAATTGCCCATAAAATAGCAGAAATTGCTTGGGTTTTTCATTCTTGCCAATCACCACCCTTGTCAAATGAATAATGTACAAGGTTGTTTATGAACCCCCTGTCAAGAAAATTTGTTAGGCAATCCAAAATTAGCCAAACTAGAATCTTAGGAATAAATTCATAAATAAATAAACAAGCAAACAAATCAATCTGTGCTTGGGTGCAAAACATTTACATACGAGTGCAGCCTCCTTCTTCAAAGTTGTAAAACCCATGTGCACAGCGGTCACACTTCTTCCCTGTCACTCCAGGCTGGCAATAGCACTGTCCGTCTCCATCGCAATCAAAGGACTTGGAACCAAACGAATTGCAGTTGCAGGGAACACATCCTTGGGGAGACTGTAGGCCAAATGTTCCAGGCTGCCACAGAGTGAGGAAGAGCAGTTAGTACATGGAATGATTGCCAGGAGAAAAGAGGAAAAGCTGTGAGTGTAGGGAGATCAGGGTTGCTCTTTCCATTTCACCACTGAAATACTGCTTTTAACAGGTTAAATTGTTGCTGTAAAACCCTGGAGCAAGGACACTAAATGCCCTCCACTGCTGAGAAAGAATAAAGATTTCAGAATGTTACTTGATGCTACAATGAATGTTCTGCAATGTAACACATTTCTTATGGGGCTGCGCTTCCCTTGGAATGGAAAGTATATCAGCAGCAGGAAATACATACCCCATCTCTGGTTCTAGGACTATGTCAGGCAGAGTTTGTTGCTAAGAGAGTGAATTCAAATTCTTAGCTATGAATGGAGATCAATTCAACTGGAAAGCCTCTCAACTAGATTTTATCTCCTCTGAGCAAAGGCAATGTCTGTGTACAGTAACTTAAGGGCAATTCTTTAGAATGATATATAGAAATAACTTTAGAAGAACAAAGAAATAGTGTATTTGTGTACAATACAAAGAAATAATAGGGATTTATTTTTATGATAAAAAAACCTCTGGATTAGGTATCTGTTTCTCTTCTATACTCTTTCTTTTTTGCAGAGATCAAGACAAAGTTTCTACAGAACCAGAGTAGATGTTATCAACTACAGTAAGAAATTTCCTCCTTAACTTCACTAGTGGAGTGCAAAAAGTAAAGAAGGGAAGACACACTCATTGGTATACTGTGATACGGAGCTCTGCATAAAGATTTCAACCAAAAGTCCTCATGAGTTTCACTGCACCAACCAACAGAGGCTCCTTGGAACAAACCACAGTTGATATTCAAATGAGAAACTCAGTCTTGAGCTAGAGTGCTTTAAAATGGGAGTACTTCTCTACCTGTTTTTCAGGCATGATGATTTTCAGTGAATACTGAAATCCAAACTATATTAATAACTTCACTTGAAATTGATATTGCAACATTAATAATAAAATTTACCAGTGAGTTTGATAGAAAGGCAGAATATTAAAAATGAGGTATTAAAAAAATCACTGCTAATGAATATAAATGGAAAAAAGTGAAAAATGTTTACTTTATAGTGTGCTACTTTGTGACCCAGGTATAAGGTATTGGTTTTTACCTACTATAAATCAGTAGATCTTCAGATCAATGGAGCTGTGCTGGCTTTGACCATGACAGTGACTGTCCCTCTGTGCTAAGCACTAGTGCTGTGTCCAGTTCTGGGCCACTTACAAGAAGAAAAGACATTGAGAAGGGCAATGGAGGTGGTGAAGGGTTTGGAGCACAAGTCCTATGAGGAGTGGCTGAGGGAGCTGGGGGTGTTTAGCCTGGAGAAGAGGAGGCTTATGGGGAAACTTGCCTCTGCTCCCAGGGAACCAGCAACAGGACAAGAAGCACAAGCCTCAGGCAATGCCAGGGGATGCTCAGGTTGGACAAAAGGAACAATTTCTTCACTGAAAGGGTGGTCAGCCACTGGAGCAGACTGCCCAGGGCAGAGGCGAAGTCATTCAAGAAATGACTGGACATGGCACTTAGTATCATGGTCTAGTTGACAAAGTGGTAATCAGTCAAAGGTTGGACTCAACCTTAGTGATTCTATGACTACTGTTTTATATGGATTTGTTCCACAGTAGAACCCTTAACTCTTGTATTGGTAAATTCTGTGAAACTTCAGAAGCCTTCCATGGAAAAGTCTTGAAATACGACCTCTGAGGTTAATACAGAAGTTCCCCACTCACACAGAGAATCTGCCAATAGGTGTCAGAATACAGGACCACATCTGTGGTCAGAATTTGGCCATACAAATCATACAAACCTAAGCAAATGCTTGATTATACATGTAACAAAGAATTACACTGATTTTCATTTCCAGACTCTATATTGAAATGTTTTTCAATTTCATACTTCTGCCTGACAAAACACAGCATATCAGAGAGAAAGAGATAGTCAAACTCATTTAATTAAACTCAAGGTTCAATTAAAGTACTTGACTATCTCTAAAGATTTCTTTTACACAGGAAGATACACAGAAATGTGAATACACACAATCTCAGGACAGACATTCAGATTAATGCAGAGAAGTAACCAATGCACAGCATGCATCTCAGTTCTCAAAATAAAGTTTGCTAGGATCTCATAAATTCTGTTCATATGGGTAACAGTCAGAAAAAGTCTGACACCAGCACTCCACACCACATTAAGTTGGAAAAGACCACTACCATGCTGGGTTACATTCTGTGAGGAGGTCTGCACACAAGGACATTTTGATCAGTCATGCAAACTTTAACCCAAAGTTAAAGTTCTCAGTAAATTTGCTTACATAGAGAAATTCTAAGAATCACTTTTGCTGAACAAGAGATAAGATCCTAGGTAACAATTAGGAAACACAATGGATTTTCTGAATATGTCATTATATCGTGTCTCCTTCAGTGACTGTGTGGGCAATACAGTAACGTAATATTTTAATTGGAAAAAACTCATTTCTTCAAGGAAATCTATATGAACAAATACAGCATGGGTCCCAGAGTCTAGCTGAGGATGAAAAACACTGTCAAGTATTTTCCAAGCGGGCTGTGATAAGTGTGGAGGTTTTGAGTTGCAGGGAGAACAAACAACCCTAAAATACCGCTCTGTTAGAAGCAGTTGTACCATAATTACTTACTTTTGGGAAATAACTTGCTTTGTTGGTCTGTGATGAGGAGCGAACACTCCTATCACTTTTGGCATTACAGTCACATAACTGGCACTGCACTGAGCTAAAAACGTCTCAGATAACTGGCCATATTTGCTAATGAGATATTTTAACACCAGTTATGTTCAATATTTTAAAATTAGATCTTAACTCTTTGCCTCTGGAGCTGTTTCTTTCAACCTCCTTAAGCTATTAGTTCTTGAATTGTTGGAAAAGGAAGGTTCATGCTACAAAATCCAAGAAAATCCTACCAATTCCATTGATTTATGTACATCTCCCATGCATTTTGTGCATACTGCTGTTGATGGTGCTGTTTTGGGACTTAGTCTGCTGTTTGATTTCTCACTGATAGCACCACTTGCACAATTAAGTCCTTAGGATCAGGAAGCATCCTAAAATGCTGCTTGTCTTCTGAGCCTGTCTGTTTCTTGAGCATTTCTTATACTGTAACACTGGTATTAAAAATTAAAAACCCAAGCAACCTGTGTGAGCTCCAAACACAAGCAAACAGGAGACTTCAGCCCATGCAAAGCAGAGTTTCTCATTACCAGAGCTGCAGGCCGGTAAGCACCTCGTGGGCACCCACTGGCGCTGCTGGTGCCCCACCTCCGGGGGGGTACACGAATCTGCTGACTGCTTCCTGCATTTTCCTGCAACTTAGGCACCTGTCTGCTGATTTCACAGTGTCTGCCCATGAATCCTGATTTGCAGATACATCTTCCCAACATATCACACTGCAGTGACACAGATCCTAAAGCACTGCAGCCGCACGGTATACAAAACAGCTTTTCTGGGGCCCAGAAGTAGTTGGGCTTTAATAACGAAAAGTAAACACTGTTAGAAAGTGAAGATAAGGAAACTACTTCACATAAAAGAGAACGGAAATAAAGACAGGAGTAAACACTGAAGTAAACAAAGATTAATTCTAATTAACCACCAGTACTGTATTAATGAGCTTGAGATATTTCCTAGGTACCTTATGCAATCTGCAAATGCCACTGATACCTGAAATTTTTCTTTGAACAAACTCTTTAAATACTGTTGAAAATGGAGCATGAGCAAATCACTTCAGAAATAACATCATTTTAAAGGGTGAAAATGATCCTTTTGATTTCTGCAGAATTATTTATGTAATTTAAATTACACACAGGTGGAGGTGTTCTGAGGACACAGGCCTAACTCATGAGTCCTTATGTTGAACTAGAGAAATGTGCAGCCAGCTACAGCATATTCCTTAGCTGCCTGAAGACAACTCTGTGAAAGTTTATGAAACAATATTTCTCTGCAGTGATTTATGAGACAGGAAAACAATGTCAAGGCAAAAAACACTGTCACTAAAAAATAATACATTGTTTGGACAACACAAGAAGAAACCCTAAGAAAAAAATCATAAAGACAGAACATTCCAGCAGAACTAAACTAGCATCCTCCTTTCTTAAAAAAAATAAACATTAGATGCTATCAGACATTTTGCAGCTTTCCTCATACAGGGACTATCTCCTAAAGCTGCAATATTTTAAACTAATTTTTTTATAACAAACATTCAAATACAAAGTGTATATATATACTATGTATACAAATGTACTTATAGATACAGTGAAGCTTAAAATGCATTCCTTGCATGTAAATACTCTGTCTTGGGTTCTGTTCTAGAAAACAATTAGAATAAATTTAAAAAGCAACCACTTTACCTTTCTCTACATAAGAACAATCTATATATGTTCTTTAAGTGAAATGTAAACAGAAAAAAGCCTATCCAGAACCAAATGACATTTAGTTGTGACAGACAGCGGAGAAAGCAGAATGGAAACCCCATTTCTGGGCACTCACTTTGCAGATGTCACAGCGGCGCCCGATGACGTTGGCTTTGCACTTGCACTGGCCTGTCCGAGAGTCACAGATCTCCGAGAAGGAGCCATTCATGTGACAGTGGCAGGCTGCAGAGAAGAAGAAGGAGACGTCAGTGTGCTCCCTGAAGCTAAATCTAATAGCCAAATGTTTACAGTGCAGCTTTTCCCACCCTGACAAACCCCCAGCCTGGGTTAAACAGGAAGGTGTTGCTCCCATACACTGACAAACCTGCCTGGATTAATGTGGAATTTTTCTCCAAATTGCAGTCAGAAATTTTGCCTCAAGTTCATTAACAGTTTGTTTTAGATGCTCCTCTCAGATCAAAGCAGGATGTGGAGGGCAGATTACTAAGTATATGCCCAGAGACTCAGAGTGGGCAGGGTAGTGCTGAGAGATAATTACAAAAAGAGTACAGACCCTTACAGAGGGTGTGTACAGAATGTAGTTCCACCAGTGGGAAAGCTACTGCTGCATGTGCTGGTTCTGCTGTCCTGGAGTTCACTCCCTGTTCATGTAGTCATCAGGGAATGTTGGCAGGCTGCAAACCCAGTACAAAGTTAACACTATACAGGGGCAGTAATGGTCTCATGCCCCAGGCTGCACTGAAAAACATACCAGGGATTATCTGCAACTATGACTCTCCAGGATTTCTGTCTCAGCAACAGCATCACAGCTCCCAGAGTAAATGTAACCCAGCTGACCAACCTAACTTATCACAGTGCTTTCCTGAAGATTTAAAAAGGCAGTGACAACACTTTCTTCAGGAAAACACCAATGCTTCTGGCTCTTAAATTCTCATGTTTTAGGAGAAGAAAAATTATGAGTAAGATATCTATCACTGTCTATGTTCTTCAACCACAAGTTGTGTTCTTCAGTCCTTTTGCCATGCAGAGATTTGGGCAAAAACCCTTAGCACTCGCAGTAGAGAACAAGGATGTGATCGCTGTCACAGGGACTATAACCTTGCAGTCGATTCCTGCACATCCTTTCCCCCCCACCCCCCAAGGGGAATAAATCCACATATCTATACCAATTATCAATCTGCTCTCCAAACTTGAGCTCCAGTGCACATTTTGCCTTCCTGCAGTGCCCTATCTGCATGTGTTGCTTTTTTTTTTTCTCAACCTGACACCTTCATTTTAAGAAACACTTAAGTGTCCCAGCAGTGAACACATGGCAGTCATATGCTTGCATGTCAGAAGGTGCTATGTGAGACAAAGCAGTTATATTTTTCCTATATATAGATTATTACAACAGAACCTTCCTCATTACTTCACTGGACTTGCTAATTTAAAATTTCCAATTATAAATTGAAAAGATTGGTGTGTGGTTTTTTGCTTTTGAGGTATTCTGCAGAAGTTGCTTCTTTTAATGGAAGCAACTTTACGACTTGCCATTCTGTTCATGGCATTGTTTCTCAAATGTTTGCAAAAATTCTGGAATAAGTAACAAAAATGTGATGGTTCTGCTGTTCATACCAGTCATGTAACACTTTCAGAGATTTTGATCTCCTTCCGTTTTGCAATATATCTTTAAAAAGTAAAAATTAAAAGACACTTCTCATGTAATTAACATTGCTTATCTTTTCCTTTCAGCTTTCAATATTAAACAAATCTATAATTTACCTCTACCATCCTGTATACAGCTGTCTTTACCATAATATATTTTAAAACTGCTTACACTCCAAACCATACATGGTGATAAGTATCATATATATCCATGTTTTGAGTATATATTTAATTAAATTGGTTAGTGAGGAAAGAAGATGCTAAAGCTCAGATTCAACAAACTACAATCCTCAATGTAAATTAAAATTGTTTCACCAACCTTTTTATACAGACCTCAAAACCCGAGCTCAGTCTGATTTGAATTGTTTTGATTATCAGGCATATAACAACACAAGAATCAAAAGAAAACTTACACCAATTTTATAAACAGATTAGTTTGTCCTATTTATATCTTTTTTCTCAAGCAGTACTCCATGGTGTCTTAACTCAGTCACAGATGACTGAGTGCAATGCAGTGGTAAGGAACAATTTGGAATATCGGGACTTGGATTGTTTTTCTTGGCTCTAGCAGTATGTACATAGAGAAGAAACATACAGTCAGGGCTATTCATCTAATAAACTGATACTCAATCTGATAAATTGCATTTATCTCACCTAGAGCCTTCCCATTCATTCACCTCTACTGGGAAAATTAGCTCTTGTCTAAACCTCCAAATAGTTGTCATAATACAATGCAGCCTGTTGGAGAAATTTGTCTTACTTTCTTCTCAAATGATGCTGGTCAAGACCCTTCATTCTCTCTAGATTTCTATAAATATTTATGAGCTTGTATTTATGATGAAACTACACACTTATTCTCCTACAACAGTAGTACCTATACACTGGAACACAGACAGACTTGATTATTTGCTTTAATTCATCTTGTGGCACTGAGCTCTATTACCATCAGCTCAACCCCCGGGTATTTGCTTCAGCACACTGCGCTGTTTCACGCCAAAAAACAGCCTACTAGAATCAAACCAAATAAGCTTAGGACATTTGCTCATTGTTCTTAGATTTATGTTTTTGTATAGATAGACCAAAAAATTCAGAGATGCTATGATGATATAAAGCTGTACTGTCATTTGAAACGGTTAATGCGCACAACAGTACTGTACTGAGGAAGAGCAAGAAGCATTTCAAACAATAATTTGAAAGCAAATTCATGCTTTGCAATACTCTTGGATTTGGCTTTTTAATAAGGAACAAAATTGAAAACAACAAAGTAAAAGCACAGTCCCTCTGATATTGTTGCTGCAGGGCAAACTTCATGGAAGTCTGCAAAGGAAATAAAAAATCATATGCAAAGAAGAAAACCCACATGAAAGGCAGAGAGTAGATGAATACAAGGTAACTGCAAGCACAAGGATATGAATACATTAGGGGGCTCTGTCAATGATACAACAAAAGCAAAGCTTGTAATTCAACATGAAGCATGTATTTATTTTAAATATATTTTTTAAATTGTATGTTTTCCAAACTCTCCTCTTATAAAATCTCTTTCTCATGGACCTGTTACTACTGTGGAAATGGTCAAAGCACCATTCATCATGACTCAAGAATGGTGGTAAGCTACTGGAAGTTGTAATTTTTGAAATATTAATATAAAATCACTTTACACATTAACATTGTAACTTATATGACATCATTCATCGTGAACTTATGGAGAGAACATATAGGATTGTCTGATTTTTTTCCTGGCATTGTGTAAGGTAGGTACAGAAAGCATTTACACAGGCATGTCTTCAGGGTTATCTATGACTTTGCGTACATCAGTGCTTATTGCCCTTAGCTGAGAAACTCAGTTCTGCATCTTGTTAGCTCCCACACACTCTCCAGAGTGGAGAGTGTGACCTTGGATTTACACTTTTAGACTGCAAATTGCTAATAGGGCAAGTTCTGGAAATGGATGCCAGAGCCTCAGACTCCTCTGCTCACAGACTGCATACATGGTCCCCATGTTCCTAATATTAATAATTTAATCCTGCTAATATTAATATATTAATACTAATATTTTATCCTACTATAACACCTTTGTACTCAGTGGGGTTACTCTTGTGTTTATTATAATGGACCAAACAGAAATAAATCCTTGTGACAGTGAAAAAAATGCTCAGCTCTTTCAGGACAGTTTGTAACTTGCTTTATTCCACTTCTCAGAATGTGAAGGAAGAGTATATGAAGAAAGTTTTTAAGTTAAAAGCACTTGCTCTGCATTCTGAATTGTGCCAGCAACAGCTCAGAGAGAGACACTGCCTCCTACAGAAAGAAAAGCTCCTGTTCCTACATAATCTTTCATCTCCGCTGAATAATTTTTGCAATCACTATGGGGAAGGATGTACTGGGGCTGGTAGTTGAATAACATGTTACCACTCAGCTGAGAATTGGTAGCTTGCTGACAGGTATCTTCCTCCAGAGCATTTTAGAAAACTTGTCTGGAGATTTTAGGGTCTGATTGGCAGGTGGGTGAATGTTGATCTGCAAGTAGCAGCACCTCCCAACTCTTACTGAGGTTATATAAGTGGGGAAACAGTTTATGAAGGCTGCCAGAGCTGGACCCTGAAACTGAAACATCACTCCCTCCTTTCAGTCTTACAAGAGAAAAAGATTTTTCTGGGTAGCTTATAGCATTTTTTAGTGAATAGTTTCAATTTATTTGTATTTATTTTTGTAGATCTGACATTTAGTATAACCTTTTGCACCTATGCAAAACTCCATTGTTTTTTTCCCCATGTCTGCTTCAACTAGAGATTTTTTAATAAGTTCTTCTATTACTCTAAAGCCTCCCTTTCCAGATGCAGATTCACAGTATCATTTTTAGAGCTATATCAGTCTCTTGCTCACACATACAGAGCACAGCCTTCCTCTCAGGAACAAAGTTATGGGATAGATCAATACTGTCAGGAGCTGTGAAAGTTCATGACTTACGTTGACAGTTTCTTGCATGAAGAGCATCACCAAAATATCCATCAGCACACCTCTCACAATATTGGCCTGTTGTACCTGGCTTACATATCAGACAAGCACCAGACAAGCTGTCACAGCTGCCAGGAACAGAGAAGTCAAGGTTGTCATTACACTGGCATGGCTGGCATGATCCCCCTGGTATTAGAGGTTGTCCGAAATAGCCTTCTGCACACCTGCAGTAAAAGACATCATCAGTTAGGAGCCTTAAATAATCCTCTCATTAGAAATATTTAATTCTGTTGCCTCCCTAATCACCAAAAATGATTTGATCTTCTCTCAAGTGTGTCTTAAGCATCTTCTTTCTTTCTCTCTCCTTCTCTTTTTTAACAATGCTGTAGATACAGTACCAGCTGAAATCCTGCCAGTTCTGCTAGTAATTAGACTTCAGTGGGAGAAAAATCTTGTCACTGGGACTGAAGGTGAGACAAAGTATAGCAAGAAATCTTAGTGGCACTCTAGAGGAAGGGGGGTTGGATTAGATGACCTTGAAAGGTCCCTTGCAATTCAAACGACTATATGACTATGTTAGATATACTTTGTATTACAGCACATTATGTATAGATATTCTGTACTCAATCACCAGCAAGCCTGATTATTTTTTTCCCCTCTATCTTAAAAATTTCTTTAGTTTAGAAAAACACCTTTAGAATGTAATACAGACATACATTTGTTTACCTAACAAGATCTGTCCTCTGACTTTGACTTCCCCTGATCTACTGCATGGTTATATTTGCTTAATTAATGGATTTTTAATCCCTGTGTATGGGCAAGTAACAAAAAGATTGCTCATTAGCACGGGAACTATGTTGTTGTGTACTCTACCTTCCATACTTTAAGAGAATTGTTTGAAAATATCACATCCTTTTCCACCCTGCCCACCTGCAATTTTCCATGAGTACCATGCAAAGCAGGTTAGTGAATCTGACCTAACACAAGTCTGTATTTAAAGCAGATTTCTACTCCCCTCACAACCTATTTCCTGTTTATAATCTAGTCTGCTTTCCCTTTCTGTTACATTTGTTCACACTTCACAGTAAGAGCAACTTGTAGATAGTGAAGAAAATTAAAAGAAAAATTGCACAGTTCTGGCTAATGAATTTATTCATGTGCATCTCAGATGAACTCCAATTAGTATAAGGAAAACAGAAAGTACATAAAGCATATTGCACAAAATAATTTTTCCTGCTATTTTAAAGTCTGTTTGAATGGAGTTTTAATGTACACAGATATCCTCTCTACTTTGTAGTAGTGCTGGAGGAGGTAGAGTGAAATGGTAGAGGAAAGATTTTGTTTATCATCCTAATACAGGAATGCAGAGCTCCCCTATGCTGTCACTCTTGTGTGTGTCAAGTTCATCCTTTTCCTTGCTTCCAGAATATCTCATAAAGCTTTTATCTGGATCCTAAGAAAAGCTGTCTAAACATGTACTAAATATTATTCAATATCATCAGCAAAGATCACAAAGATTATAAAAACTGGATAACTGAGAGCAGGGAGGAAAAAATAGTGGGAACTAATTGAGCAGTTTTCTGTAATTTTATACAAAATAGGATTATTTTTCCATTCTCTCAAAACACCCACAATGCAGACCACAGACCAATAATATGTATAAACAGTCCAGTGGTTTGGGTGCATGTAAGCACTCAGGACCATGAGTAAAATTTCCACAATTTAGCCCACTCCTGTAGCACAGTCATCTCTCAAAATCATCTCCTCATAGCAGTAAGACATCAAAATCTTTTCATTAGAATAATTCAGGTATTTTATTTTCAAAATCTGTCATAAATGTAGAAATTTATTATATTTCCTGCAAAGGAAGAGATAATTTTTTCCTTGATGGAGGCTATCTCAGCAATGACAAAAGACTAATTTTTAGCTTAATTTTGCCAAAATAAATTGGCTTTTTTCCGTGACAATACCTCAGTTACAAAGGCCAAGAATGTATCTTAACATGTCACAATTAATAGCTACATTCTATCAAATCCAGAGAGTATTTGGATAATTTATTCAGTTATCTTAATTTACCTAAACAAGATTACATCTGAAATTAACTCTTTGCTAACCCTTAACTGCTTTGCTAACATACTACTGATGTGTTTCTCATAGATCTGCATCTTTTGGTCCTACTAATCCATTTGACTTCACTTAATGTGTGTTTGTTTTCTTCTTCCACTTTCTTTTAGGGGTTAGTTCTGTATGTGACAGCATTCACAGAAATTTACCAAGCAGTTCACAGAAAGAATACTCCAATGATTTGTGTGAAATACACTGCTAATAATTTCCTTCTATTAACAGCAGGAGACCTTGATAACTCTTTGTATTCTCATGAGTTTACACTTTGATAATTAAAATTAGAAAAACCCACTACCATCACATAGCCATATTTTACTTATGTACATACATAATCTCAAATCCAACTGAAGATGATCCTGAAAGTAGGGGTAAACCAGTTAAAGCTTATAAGAGAGCTGTGTACATGTACATCTATGTAAATTCTTCCTCTTTTTCTACCACCTCTTAAGTTTCAGGGGAAGATAAAAAAAATCCACTTTCCTTAGTTCCATCTTTATTTCCTTAAGGACATTCCTACTTCAGCTTCTTTTCTCAGATTCAAAGCATTATATATTTGGGAAGGTTTAGATTGAAAAAACATCAGTAAGTATGTGGCATGGAAAATTACTTTTCCGCTTTACACGAAATACATGTAAAAATAGATGTCTTCTAACTACAACTTAATAACACCTCTGAGATTAAAAAAATAAGCTAAAAAAATAAAATTAAAATAGGAGTAAAAGCAGTGAAAAAAAGTTTGTGCCCATATTTTTTTTTCTATTCTCAAATGCAGGTGTGTCTGTCAGTGACACTGCTTTGATTTAGCGTAAGTGGTGCCAAGTACAGGGCTACTACTTAAAAATATGTGTATGTACTGGGCCTGGTCAGTATGGAGTTAATATTCCCCATAGCAATCTGTATGGTGCTTTGTATATACATATATGCACAGAAATGAAGGCCTATTTTATACATTTCTTTATGTTTACCAAGGAAAAAAAAGCCCTTGAGACAGAGTTAATTAAGCCTGCAAATCCAAACACTTTTAAGTCTGGAAGTACTCTTTTTACAGAGCCTTTGAAATTTATGTGCATTCAACCTGTGCACAAAATCAGGCAAAAGCCCTGTAGAGAAACGGCTTGTGAGCACGCGGTGAGATATCTTAACTCAGGTGCACAGCACAGATGTTATTGTTGTGTGACCAACTATAAATCTTGCATTTCCTAATGTCAGAATGCCTGCCTCTGCAAGCTGCAGACATTCTTGTGTAACACGTTTTTTGTACCAAATCTCCTGAAATGTTTGACCCTTTTCCCATCAGTACTGCACCACAGAGTCGCTGCTCTGGCTCTAGTGGAAGAATTTTATTTGCTACAATGAGCAGCAGTTTGAAGCCACAGTACTTATGAGAGGCTGTGGATGGAGGCACTCTGTGCTAGATGTCAAGACTGGGGGAGGTGGGGACTAGAAAGGACATGGGTCAGCTCACCCTTCTCCTCACACATGAAGGGACACTGACCCACCTCGTAGGAGAAAAAGGTCACTGGATCCATGCACGTAAATCATCGTGTCCTACAGGAAAAGCTAGACTCACCTAGCAAGACTGCATTTGGAAAATGGATATCATCATCCTGTAAATGTGCTGGGCTAAAAAGACAACCTTTTGCCTCATACATCCTTTCTAGGAAATTAAGAGAATGTCCATGCTAACTCATATGCCTTTGGAAAAGTGAGCAGTGAGCAAAGGAAAAAAACCTAAATCTAATTTGTTAGGGAAAAACATTACATGGGAAAGCTGAGCCCTCTCTATAATTATAGATATATGATAACTCCCAATACAGTTTATATCTGCAATTATTTTGATGGTGTTATGAACTGGACCCTTTAGAATATTAAGCAATTATGGCACCATTTTCCTGAGATTTTCAATGAAAGACATAGCAATTTTTTTTTTTGACATTTTACAAATCAGACAGATACACGTATCTCCCTAGGGGACAGAGGGTATATTTTTAGGCTGAATAAGTACAGTGCTGCACACTCTCACTTCATGATACTTAGTATGTCATGATAATTTAGCATTGTTCAGCTAATGAATCACGTGGCTCAGATCACTTGTCACTTTGTAGTTGCTAAAATGAAAGAGATTTTAATGTAAACCCTCTCAGCAATTATACAACCACTGCTAATAGCAAAATGCAACATGCTTTCTCCTGATCATTATTATTGACAGCTGCAGACATTTTAAAACAACTTGTTACAATTAAAAGCAAATAGTTCTGTGAGCTTTGGAATTAATGGCCTAATTTCCAGTAGATTTATATCTCATGGCTACAAGGCTAAGGGCTGATTATTTGCTGCAGGATGTTGCTACTCAGCTGGGAGTAATCCCTCAGGCTACAGCAGCACCTTTACCTTTCCCTGTGAAAGTTTTCTTATGGGCAGAATATTTAGCAATCTCTCTTGTTCTCTCTCTATCTTTTTAATCAGGTGTGAGTTCACATAGTATTCTTCCTCTTAGCTATGATATGTCCTTATTTATTAACCTCTATTCAGCCACTTTTCATAAAACCTTTGGGAACAATTACCATCTTTGAGCCCTCCTACCTTCTGCCAAATTTGGTTGAAATTGACCTACAAGTGCAGACTCTTCACAGACAGCCAGAGAGACATGCACAAAAAGATCACAGGGGCCTCATTTCCTTAGGAGATCAGGCTAAAATCCAATTTAGCCATTTATTCAGACTCTGTCCTACTGCATCTGCAGCCTGTGCTCCGCTCAGACACAGCACTTGCTGCTAATGGAAGCTGTCAATGACCCTGCATTGACAAACTGCCACCAAAGTGCTCTTGATGTCATTTATTCCTGCCGTCATTAACTTCACAGCCCACTAGCTGAAAGAAGGTGATGACTTCCCAGACAGACAGGAAAAGACAGGCAGAAATAGCAGCAGCAGGAGCAGACTCGGTGATGATGGGTGGAAACAGGTGACAGCCTGCACTCTCACTTCAGGACAGATATAGCACAACAGGGGATTTAAAAGGAAGTAGTTGTAAATTGGAAAGAGGGGACTATAGGAAGATTCACAGCGTATGGTCAGGTTTCTGCTTTTCTGGTTGTCTCTTGCTCTTGGTTTATTCCTACTTCTTCTCATCCCAGCCTGAATATTTTAAGTTTTCATTCGGAAACCTTACCTTTTTTTAGGGTTTGCCTTGAGAAATCCTTCAAGCAGCTCATGGAAGTGTCAAATGGCAAGAGCCTACTAAGAAACACAAGGGCCAGGTTTCCATGCCCCTTAACTGTCTAGGAAGGTGTTACACAGTTATCTGGCTCCCCAAGCCCCTCTTAAAAAGGTGTCATTGGCAGAGTCACAGGGGACTGAGATCATGGGGACAAAGCCAATAATGATTCATCATGACCTCCAAACAGCTAGCAGAGGCCCCCTGGCACACTAACTGCTCCTGAAATCTGTTCCATCCATGTGAAATCCCAAGGGACCAAAGGCATGTAGACACAGTGGTGATAACCCTCGCCTGTGTGATCTCACCTCCATTGGATGGGGGTTCCTGGGAGCTTAGCATGAGCATTCACACTAACTCTTTGTTACATTTAAATTCTCCACATGATCCTTTCAGCATAATACCTTTGTAAAGCTAGCAATAAGTGTAGGAAATACATATTGAACTTTTTTATGTATTTGACATAGAAGAGTTATCTTTTTTTGTCGTTAAAGCCCAGTTAGTTCCACTTGCTAAAGAAAGACTGCAACAGAAAATGAAAAGCAACAAAAATGCAAAATATTCTTTAAAAAAATAATTAAAATATACAAATAACTTATTAGAAGAGCTGTATTTTCACTGCATAATAACTTCTCTAAGTGAAGCATCAGTAATTTACTGCATATTTGAATCACCATGCTCTAAACATTCAAATGACAAAAGAGACAAAAGCTTTATAAAAATCTCAGAAGAGTAACAGAAAAGCTAGAAGAGACTTTTTAAACAAAGACTCTTATTTATCAAGAATTACAAGAAGCTTCTTGGAAACCTTACATTTTACCATAAAACAATAAAACAAGCATAAGAAAAATACAAATTCATAGATCCATTATCAGAGGAAAATACACAGGAATTTTTTCAGTGAGTTTCAGAACAGGAATGGGGATGAGAAGGGGAGGCAATAAAAAGCAGAATAGCTCCATGTGATCAATACTTTTGTTTCAGGTCTCATATGACTAAAAGCATGGTGCTTGCTTACCTTTCACAGCGTGGTCCCACATAGCCAGCTGGGCATTCATCACACATTAATCCACGATGTCGGTCAAAATGACATGTTGGGCTAAAGCTGTGTTGTTGATATTGAGAAAGAAGAGGGACAAGGAAGAAACATAAAGAAAACATGGTTAGCAGCATAGCTCTCTTCCCACTTCAGAGATTGTTAATTTGCAAAACAGTGCCCAGGAAAAGTGATTCTGGTCTAGGACATGGGGCTTAAGTTTGACTCCAGCAAATTGAATTTGGAATGACTCTGCTATTTCTGTGACACTGAATATAGAGCAGTGGATGGCAGCATCCCAACAGCCTGTTATTACAGGACTTGAGCCTGCCAGTGAGAGGTCTGGATACCATTAAAAAGGCAGGAATGTACAGCTGTTTGTTTGTGCCCCTGAGGGACTGGCAAAACAATCTGTGCCATAACTGGCCCCTATATAAATCTTTCGGACAACCGATTAAAAGCTCAGTTAACTTTGTGTATAGTCAGCTGTGAAAGGAACCCAATGAACAAGACAGGGGAGGGGCAAAATGGGAAATATCTGGTACAGCTTCCCAGGGAGCGTACTTGAGTTAATCGAGTGCCAATGACCTCAAGCAACAAGCCACACAGGCATGTTGAAGTTTAAGAATAACTTGCAGACTAGAAAGCTTTACCTCTTTGTTATGCTCTAATTATTTTTGGCTGGTTTGTTTTTTTGGGGTTTTTTTGTCTCTTTTTGTAAATAAGGATACTGTAGCCATTTGCAAGCTCCACATCTCAATGCCTGTGTTTAACTCTGAACTGTGTTCCTTCACTGTTAGCATTTTGCTTTCCATAATCTTTCTCCCTTAACACACTTTTCTGAAGAAACCTTCTGACACACTAAAAGATACTACACAGAAGAAGAGGTAATATTTTCTTCTGTAATTCTGTAATGATTATTAGAGACAGAGACATACAAGCATCTTTATAAAGCCTCATCTAAATAATGGTAATCAATTCTGATAGACTAGAGAAGTAGAAAAAGAAAAAAAATAAAAGAATGTGAGTAGGTGCATAGCAGGGTGACCATTCAAAGGGGAAAAAAAAGCACTTATGTGAAAAAAAGATGCTAAATTATCTTTCATACCCTAGGAAAATAGAATCTGAGAAGCAGTAGAATTGCTCCAATAAAGACAGCAGAAGGAAGGTATATTCAAGGCAGTGCATACTACAATAATAACGAATAAACATAATCTGACCTTGGATATATTAAAGCAGGGTATATCATGACAGTTTCCAGAAAGCAATAGGCCCAGGGAGGACAGAAAAGCTTAATTAGCATCATTTAATGTGATTAGCTTCTGGTGACTAGACCCCACTTCTCTGGAGTCATCCATCCTGTGATCTGTCCTCAGTTATTCTTTATTCTGTGTTATCCCACAAATATAAGAGATCAGTAAGAAAAATGCGGGATGGTCAGGTCCAATAAATATAGCAAGGTGCTAGGATTTTTCTCTTTTCTACAAGGTTTATATTTGTGTTATTTTGCAATGTCATTTACTTAATAATAGATTGACAAATGGATGAAGAGTCAGTTGAAGAAATGGTAATTGTGCATTGTGTTCTTTAATAGCAATGAAGGCACACATTATTATTTAATATAATCAGCAGCACCTGACTTCAAGTAAGTTCCTGCTTGTCAGTCCCAACGTCACTCTTTCTAAGAGCTCCTCGGGAAACTTTGTAGAGATGCTATCACAGCTCTTTACAGCACTGTAAAAAATTGACTGTACTAAAGTTCCACCAAGAGCTCAACTTAACTGCATACATTTTAAATATAATAATGATAATAATTGTAAGGATAATAACGATGATAATAATAAGAATAATATACTTATTATTGCTAAGCAATAATGATGAATAGCAGAATTTCCATGTTTTAAGGGTTATGCTCAGACCTTGCCTCCTTGATTCTTTCTGTGACTTATTAGTTGGACCACATTTTAACACTAAACATTAATATATTGAGAAATTCCCATCTGCGCGCTGTAAAGGAAATATATGATAGCAGGCTGAGAAAAGAAGCATTTATCTTCCTGATTACTGAGAATCTCATTACTCACTAATGCTAAACACTAAAGAACTGTGAGTACTGATTTGTCAAAACAAGGTTCAAAAAATTGTAGTCCTCCTCTTGATTTCTCATTGTTCTTTACAGTTTTCCCTTATGGTAACGACACTAATATGAGTCAGGACACAGGACAAGTATGAATACACAGTATGGGAATGCATGTGATAAGTCTGTGTTGGGAGGCAGGGCATCCTAAAAGCTTCCTAGTGTGTTATAGAAAACATCCCCTGACAATATGCTTGTGATTTTATCTAATTCTACAAGGAAAAATTAAAATTCTGAGATCAACCCAAATTCTTAGTTCATGTACTGTGAATTTACTCCCGACCTTCCCAGGACGAATGAGAGATGTTCTGTCTCCCATTTCCAGTGATAAAGCATTCCTGTCAAAGTCTTCTCTACCCATATTAAATTCCCATATTAAATTTATGTCTACATCAAGAGCAAAAATTATCCCAAACATCTGTATTTTTTAGAAATTATGGGGGGAAAAAATAATTTCCTTTGAAAATGCTTGAGGACTAAGAATGTTCAAACAGTTTCTTAGAGTGGTTTATTTACAAGAAGACATAGGATGAAGGAGTCGTGTTCATTGCAAAGACCATTTATAACATGGGTATTGATTTTATCTGCATCACATAAGCACATATATGAAGATATATGCAAAAAGAAGAAAATACAACCCAGGATGTAGAAAACAAGCTAAGACAACTTAATTTTTGTTTCCTGATTTGGCCAAGTGCTCTTTTCTGACATATGGCAAGCCATTTATGACTGTTGTGCTTCAGAAGGCACATGACTGGCTTCAGTGACTGCATATGGAAACTCCTGACATTAGGAAACAGGAAAGGGAATTAGCAGCAGCTAAATCCACTGAAGTCAACGACAGAACACAATCACCACATCATTTCTACATGCCACTTTATGTGGCATTGCAAAGAAAGAGTCGAGTGCTGTGACAACAGTGAAGGGAACCACTATAAACATCATAAATAAATGTGACACTGCTGTAAAATATAAAACTTATTTCTTAATAGAAATATATGTCACAGGCTCATTACATGGACAATATTCTCTATGCAGTGGGAACTTAGGTATTAAGCTTATAAACCTACAAATGTCCTGTCATATCATGTTAGGAATTAAATACTTCAGGAATTAAAATCTATACACAGCTATTTATAATAATTTGTACACACAATTAGTCACTTTTTCAGTTACTCAGAAAGAACATGACATATACTACATCTGCACAGTGACATGAACTTGGCAAAAGTTTATTTTTCACATGAATGTATCTGAACTATTTGCAAATATTATCCCTTACACAAAAAACTCATTGGCAACTAATATTTTAAAAGCCTTCAAGTAACACATTAAATCTTTAAAACCTCTTTTATCTTCATAAACAAATTTAATAATTGGTCTAGACTGTAACATCATGAGAGCTTGAACCTTATAGTGAGTTCTACAAAGCTAAACTTTGTAGACTTCAGGACCCACACAGTTTCACAGTTCAAAGAACATTTATATTGCATGTTTGTTCCATTCCTGTTATTTTTTTCAAAAAAACTAAACATTAAAAAGGGGACTGTTAACTTCAAAACAGGAAAGTAAAGCACCCAGAACTATGACAAGTACATAATGGAGGTCTCCAGGCACTTTGCCAGTCATAACCTAAATTCAATCTATTTGACTTGGTTTGTTGCATGTCTGTGCAAGACAGAAATGTGATAGTGTTTTTCCTTCTTTGTCAGCACAGTGTTCTCAAACAAGAGAAAGATAATTGATTACTGAGGCAAGGAAATATCAAGTAATGAGAATGTCAGCAGAACTATGCCTGAGCAGCAGATACAATAAACCTATATCTATCTGTCTGTCTATCTATCTATCTATCTATCTATCTATCTATCTATCTATCTATCTATCTATCTATCTATCTATATCTCTAATAAAACCAACTCAAGAGCTGTGTTAACAGGAAAGCAGGCTCCCATGCTACAATCTCCTGGAATTTCCACTCATAAGTGCTTAGACTATTTCTGCTCTGATCAGTGCAATTTTAATAGGATACAATTCCACACACAAAATTCAGAACAGTTTTATTCAGGTACATCATACAAAATGCTTTTGGTACTATTATTTTCCAGGTACTTTCTGTGACAAAACCAATGAAAAAATGTTCAAGCCACTTAGTCTATTAAGTTAAGCGATGGAGTAGCACAGACAAGCTTTTGTAATGAAGGAAACTTTGGTTCTTAGATCAGAATTTTGAATAACTTTTCACTTCTATTGTTATTTAATAAAACAAATGTACAAATGTACAATATTTTTTCTGAGATATGCTGACAAAATATTTTCACTTATAATATCTAGGGATTAATTCAAATTCCAAACGAATCAAATAATGTAGACTGGAAGAAAGGGAAAAGTAAAAGCAGAAAAAAACCCCACATGTCAAATCTCCAAATTCAGCTTTAAAACTAGAAACAACTACCCTTAAGGAGGACAGAAAAGCAAATGCTAGTAATTAATTTGAAAAGCAGTCATCCAAATTCTGTGTTGTTCTTTCTACCTTGTTCTCATCCAGTTTTTTCTTCATCTGCCTAGTTAAGCACTCTGTACAATCATAAAAATAAAAGTTTATATTGCAGAATATATTATTTTATTGAAAGGAAAAAGCATACATGTAAAAATATAAATTAAGAAATTATGCAATTTACTAAGGGAAAAAGTGCAATATGCAATAAATACGCAACTTACTTGTTAGAAGGTATATTTAGGGGGCAAGCACACAACTGACAGTCTTCAGCTGTCCCTTTAGTTGCATCACCATAGAAGCCAGGCAAGCATCTATTACAATATGCACCACCTGTGTTGTGTTTGCAGTTCTAAACAGAAGATGTAAAGTACAAATTGACAATTAGACAACTTGCATACGGAAAAAGGTCTGCAGCATTTATCCCTATTTTCTGCTGCTTGTTGAGAAACAGTTCTGCAGGTTAGCTGTCACAATCAGTGCTTTGTTATGTTCTTGTGGATAGCTTTTTTCCATGTAAAACAAAAAGAATATTTAACAGAAAACCTTTACATTTACACCACATTACAGCTGTATTATTGTTTTAGCTTGTTTAAAGGAAACCAAATTTCAAAGCAGCATAAGACAAGTTTAGTAATGCATTCTTGCAACAGGCCATATTTTGCGACAAACAGTTTTCAGATGCTGATTCAAAAAATGTAATGCAGACAATGTAATTTTTAAAAACTAATTATTACTTTTGACATATACTTTTGACATATTAGTTCATTTTACAAGGCATATGGCTATCAGTATTTGTAAACAGTAGCAAAGCCTGAATTACTTAATTCTTACTTCTTAGAATAGAATCCAGCCTCTATTTTGTGAGTAGAAGGAAGAACAAGTATACCATGTATAGGGTGCTATCCAACAGTTTGTGTTCATCTATGTGACTGCATAATAGGAGAGAAATTAGCTGAGCATATGAAACATGCAGTATAAAAATGGCAGTACTACATTTGCATTTTTGTATATAGCTGTTGGCTGATCTCAAATTAAAGAATCTTTCAGCAGTGTGGAAATTGGTCCTGTCAGAAAAAGCTTCTCATAATGTTTTGTAAGAACCAAGTTTTCAAGAGTAATCACCCTTTCTATTCTTCTTTCCTCTCACCATATAGAATCTAGAAATTCTATGTAATTTCACAGAATCCATAATAGATTCAGAAAATTACTTTTCTGGCTTTCTCTGTTTCCTTTCTTCGCCCCACACTACTAGCACACCACACTATTCCTTTCACTGCTATTTCCCACAAGATACTCAAGTGTAGCCCTTTCACAATACAGAAACAAAGAAAGCAGTAGGAATGGTTTTGGATGTTAAATGCCATATTGATGTGCTTGGTACGGACTGAAAAAAGGACTGAAAAAGCCGATGTCAACTTCAAAAGGCCAAAATGAAAGCCATGACAGAGATTTTTGTTAATGGGGTATGTTCTGCTGTGTTTCAGACTATGGGCCAGATCAAATCTAGAATGTTCCACCCAAGCTACGCCTTAAGAACTCTGGAGGTTTGTTTTTGTTTGTTTTTTGGTTTTCTTTTTAAGCACTTTCAAACCTAAGATTTAATTTAAAATAGTTTTTTAAGAACACTTTAAAATTGTTTTTTTATTTTAGTAAGTCACGCATATGGTACTGATTGCTATTTAACAGCCTTACTGTCTGGAAGACATAATTTATCCTCAATAAAGAAACAGACAGTATTCTAAGGAACACTGATTCCTTCTTCACAGCTTTCCAGGATTGCAATGATTTGTACAAAGCTTTTTTGCACTGTGCTCTGCACCTGGGCAGCTGAAAAAACACAATGCCCTTTTTAGTCATGAGTGCACTGGCATCAAAAGCTTTTGCCTCCAGAAATACTGTTGGTTGTTTTAAAGGGTGAATTCTTATTGCTAGTGCATACAATCAGCATATATTTGAAATGAAAACCTCAATCACAATACTATATTTTGACATAATTTGTAGATTGTGAGCTAATACCAAATTACTGAAACACTTAATCAATTAAAATTACAGCTTTAGAACAGCCAGATGGGTTAAAATCAACTTCCATAAGTTAACTAATCCATTTGTTTGGTATTTCAAGCATTGACATTCAAGAAGAATCTACCAGCCATACCAAAAAAGTAGCCAGGAACAATATGCTTTTAAAAGAAGATGTGACAAAGATAATTTAAGTGTTTCAAAAGAAAAATCCTCTGCAATTCAACTTTTTAAAGACATCATGTCAAATTATTTGTACTTTTTCTGAAAAATAATGGATTCTTCTTTTGTGATAAAAATATCCTCAGACATATCTTAACAGTTTTGAAGAATATGAACAGTTTATATGTCAAGGATGTTATTAACGTGAGAGAAGCTAATACTCTACATCTCTTGCTGAGTGGTATTTGCAGGTTCTGCTCTTTTAAAGTGAAACACCTGAAACCTTCCATTTTGTAGGAAAATATTTCTTGTTACAAAGACCTGACCACCTTCACTTTGACAAAGTACTTTCTGGCACGTTAACATCAGTCATTTCCATGTACTGTGTCTACTCCTACTCAATCCAGTCCTCTGTGTTTAATTCCTCACAATCACAGAATGATAGAATATCCACACCTGGTAGGATCATCAAGTCTAACTCCTGTCCCTGTGCAGGGCTCCCCAGGAGTCACACCATGTGCCTGAGAGTGTTGTCCAAACACCTCTTGAGCTCTGTCAAGGGTGCTGTGACCACTTCTCTGGGGAGCCTGTTCCAGTGCCCAATAAACCTCTGAGTGAAGAACCTTTTTCTAATACCCAACCTACACCTTTCCTGACACAACTCCAAGCCATTCATTTGAGTCCTGTCACTGGTCACCACAGAGAAGAGATCAGTGCCTGCCCCTCGTCTTCCTCTGAAGAGAAGTTGTACCTGGCATGAGGTTCTACCCCCAGTCTCCTCCAGGCTGAACAGATCAATTGATTTCAGCCACTCATCATATGGCTTCCCCTCAATGGCCTTCACCATCTTTGTAGTCCTCCTTTGGACACTCTCTAATAGCTTAATGTCCTTTTAATGTTGTGGCACTGCAAATGCCACACAATATTCAAGATGAAGCTGCCCCAGCTCAGAGCAGAGCAGGACAATCCCCTCCCTTGCCCAGCTGGCCATGCTGATGCCCCGCAGGACAGGGTTGGCCCTCCTGGCTGCCAGGGCACTGCTGGCTCATGTTCAATTTGTCATGGGCCAGGACCCCCAGGTCCCTTTCCACAGCACTGTTTTCCACCCTCTCAATCCCCAGTCTGTACATACATCCAGGGCTGTCCCATCTCTTGTGCAGAATCCAGCACTTTTCTTTGTCAAGCTTCATTTGGTTGGTGATTGCTCATCTCACCAATTTCTCTGGGTCTCTCTGCAGGTCCTCTCTGCCCTCGAGGGAGCCAATAGCTTCACCCAGTTCTGTAACACTGGCAAACTTACATAGTACTCTTTTGAGTGCTGCATCGAAGTTGCTATGAAGATGTTGAAGAACACAGGGCTGAGGATGGAGCCCTGTGGAACCCCACTAGTGACACGTTGCCAGGCTGATGTCACCCCATCCACTACAACCCTTTGTGCCTGATCCATGAGCCAGCTGCTCACCTATCTCATGACATGTTTATCAGCTGTGTGCTGGACATTTTGCCCAGAAGGATCCTGTGAGGCAGTATGAAAAGCTTTACTGAAATCCAGAAAGATTACATCAACTGGCTGCCCCTCATCACCTAGATGGGTCACCTTGTCATAAAAGAAAATTAAATTTGATAAGCTGGATTGTCCCCTCATGAAGCCATTCTGGCTGTGACCAATGACTGCACCATCCTTCAGGTGGTTTTCAATACCTCCCAGAAAAATCTTCTCCATAATTTTACCAAACACTGAAATGAGATTGAAAGGCCTACAGTTTCCATGCCATCCTTCTTGTCCTTTTTGAAAATTCAAATGTTAGCCAGCTTCCTCTCAACAAGGGCCTTTCCATATTTCCAAGGCTGTTCAAAAATCATTGAGAGAGGCCTCAGGATGACATCAGCCTGCTCTTGGAGTATTCCTGGATCCCATTAGGCCCCATAGACTTATATGTATCCAGTAGATGCCACACTAGTTCAGGTGCACTGAGAGTTTATCATGCTCACAGCCATGGTCTGAAGGCACTGGGACCCCTTTAGCCCATCATCAATGCTGGAGACAAACGCAGCGAAAGAATTAAATATCTCTGCCTTGCCTATATCCCTGTTTGTGAGGGGACCATCTTCCTCCTGTAGTGGGCCAATGTTATTTCTGCACTACCTTTTGCCATTAACTTTTAAAAAAAACTTATTATTGCCCTCCATATTTCCATCTAGCTTCAACTCCAGCTGAGCTTTGACCACACCACTTTTCCCCCTACAGTGGCAAGCAACATTTCTGTACTCCTCCCACATCACCTGACTTTGTTTTCACTGCATGCACCTTCCTTTTTTGCTTTATCTCCAAAAGAAGATCCCTGCTCAGCCAAGCTGGCCTTCTGCCTGTTTGACTTCTGACATTTTGGAATTGCCTGCTCCTGTGCCCTTAGCAGGCAGTGCCTAAAAAGTGACTAGTACTGATGGTCCCCAGCATGTTCAAAAGCAGTGAATCAATATTTAAATTTAAAAACCAACAAAAAAAAATATATTTAAAAAAACAAACAAAAAAAGAGAACCCCACATATATGGAACCAAAATCTGAGTGTACCATACTGTGCATGTTAGTTTATCTGAGAAATAATGATCTTGTGTATCCTACACTTTTCTCCATGAGCCATTTTGGACCTTACAGGACAAAGAACAAAGATTGTGTAGTATGTAGATGTGACCTGATCTGCCTGTTCTCTTCAGTGATGAATAAAACTTCTTGCTAATCTGTCACATTTACAGACCAGTACTTTAAGTACTGAAGTAGACAAGTCCTTCTAAAAATATCAACACTCATGAAAGATTTGTGCTTTCTTGATATCAATTGGCTGAATCTCAGTTTGAAACTTGCCAAATGTACAGCAATGGTTTTGAACATCATCTGGTTTGAGCAATGTCTAATTATACTGAGATTATTTCCTTAAAGCATGCTTAAGCCTCTGATGTCTTAATTTCACATTCATAGGAAAACTGTACTGGTTTTTTTCATGTCATGAGACTGAGTATAAAATAGATTGTGATCAACTTTTCTAACCTGCTCAGTACATTATATCTGCTTTCTTTTTACTCCCATGGAAATAGAGGTTGTTCCAACACATTGATCTAGTGGTTTGGTTACATCCATGCTTTTTTTTTCACAGACTTTGAGGCCAGGAACAATTTTATGTCCAAATACTTATGCTTTCAATTCCAAAATCAATTCAAGACAATGAATTCAGTTGTATCTCACACTATTTTGAATGTATTAATTTTTTGTACCTCTTTTAACTCTGAACATCTTTAAACTTCAGTTAAACAACCTCTGTATAATTAAAAGTGTGGGATTTATTTTTGTCCAAAAATTTATGTATGACTCAGACCTTGTTCCCTACAAACTTCCTTGCTGATGTCCTGGAGAGTGTTTTCCACCATTTCCTACTGAGCCAGCTCTCCTTTTTTGGAAGAAACCAAATGAACTTCTTTATGTCCAATATCAGGGAAACTTAAATTCACAGTGAAAACCACTCCTGCATATGCAGTTCATATGCATATGAACATGGAAAGAAACATTTAGAATAGAATGCTAGTGATGAAAATAAAACCTTACACAGGGATTATGACAGAGTCCAAGATAGCACATTTGGCATGTTGCTGCCCTTCCTCAGGATACCTGTTACAGAGACAACCAGGGAAGCTGTTAAAAACAGCTAAAGAAAGTAAGCCTGGGTGCCTATTTTAGTATATTTCCGAGCTGTCTAGACCAGACAAAGGCATTTTGCCTTTGGAAGCATGAATAAGCTCTTCTAGCATTTTCAAACTACCGTAATGTCAAGATGACACAGACAATTCCCATTCCTGGGTAACAGTATGTCCTGGGGTGACTGACACAGTACAAATGTAATCAGGATGTTGCAGAGGCTTTGCATATCTTCACTTGAGCAAGAGCTTGTACTGCATTTAGCTAGGATGTATCATTTTGTTTTGGCATATATGAAGATGGGTAAAGACATTTTGTCACTCTGGTGATGAACACTGTCTAAAGCACATGTCCACCAGCACTGACACCGGCCTCATCCTACATGGTATATGCTGTTTATACACAGGGGAATACAATTTGAAAAGGATGACACTGGGGACTGCCCATTCAGGGCAATTTGAGCGTAACTTTGGGGAGAAAGATCCACTTCCTCTGGGCTTACTAACAGGAACATAGTATCCTTCAATGAATGAAACACCTTGAAATGTGCTTGCTTTTCACAAGGTTTAGGTTTATCCAACCTCCTAAAGCTACTGTAAATGTGTGTGTGTAATAGCACAAAAGAATATTTCCGAATGTTCCAAACTTCCCTGTGTACCAAAGCACTTATGTATATCACAATGGTAACGAGAACAAGGCATCGTACAGCTCTCTATGGCTGCTGTGGGGATCAAAGGGCTTTGCAGGTTACTGGAAGATATAAGTTAAAATGAGCTTTTTATACAGGTCTGTGTCGAAGCTGATGATTTGAGCTTTTATCATGAGTCAAAAACACAGTTCAGCTTCTTTTCAACTACATTTCAAAGCTAAGGAAGAGCAAAAAGAAGTATCATATCAGTAAATTAGGTGCCTAAATTGTCTGTTGTATTACTGAACAAACACCATGAATAATAATAAGGAGGCCGAAAGGCTGTGTAAACCTCAATAGAGAGAATGCCTTTGATGTGAAACATTTCTCTTTTTCAGCATTCAGACTTCTCTCTCTTTCACTTCAAAAGGCTTATGATCCAAATTGAACAGCAGCATTTAATAGCCTGCATGGATACTAACCGATCTGACTTACAGCGCTTTCAAAGTTGTAAGAAAATCCAGAACTGATTTTAAGCTCCCTGTGCGCCTCTTCTCTATAGCCTGATCTAGTATAAGCTACAGAACACATAAAATACAGAGTGCTTGATAATGTGAATAGATGAAAGTGCGTCTTCAGCTGGTTATTTTCCACTTCCTTGTCAGTGCTCTGTTATCTTACACCAGCACCCTTGAAACATCAGAAGGGGGAGCTCCACGGCCTGAGTCAACAGTTCACATCAGCCAAAAACCACAAAAAGCAATATGCAGCCTACGTGGCCTTCTCTTTTATCCAGGCTGGTGATACAGACAAAAATAAAGAGGGAAGCTGTGCAGGGACTAAAACTTGAAGACACAGAAGCCAACAACCTCAGAAGTTACATCTGGTTATATACCCCTAAGAAAAATAGCCAACAGTTATGGCATATCTTAAACAAGATCCTTCCTTCCTTTTTTCTCCTGTTAATTGATTTTGTCCCACATGGGTATTATAAATATTGTTGCTAGAGAATATGGTCATTAATGCAAAAAAAAAAAAATTGTCAGGAAACACAAATTCATATTACCCTAGTGATAAACATTTTCACTGAGTATTAAGCAAAAGATTCAAAACATGACTGTCACATCAAACATGTTTTTCATTCTAGGTTCTTCTTTGAGGCTTACAGTATAATTAAATTGAGAATAATTTTAAGCTTCTATTCATGAAAAAGCAATTTGAAAAATCCACTGATCCACACATTAAGGATATCTTGTTTTGCACTGCAATGCAATTAAACATCTTCTGTGAGCAAAACAGGAAGAACAGTAATAATTCTAAGTGCCAAATTATATTGGAAAAAGCCTGAATTTTCATTTTGGCATTTTCCCAGCAGGTTTTTCTTAAGGAAATAAAAGGGAACATTTAGAAACATGCACATTACAGAGTCTGCTTGAAATTCTGCAGGGAAATGAGAGTATATCCCACTAAACTGGCACTGGCTTAAATTGTGCTTCTGCAAGACTAATGAAATTAGACATGTTGTTTCAAGCTTCATGCCATGTCAGACAATATAAAACTAAAAATGCCCTTGAGTCAATCAGAAAAGTATATTCAGCATAATTCACCCATTCCAAAAGGCTACTGAACAGGCGGGAAACAGTGGTGTGCTGGTAGGCTTACTATGGATAATATCACCGATTTAATTGCTGAATTAGTATGTAACTACATAAAAATCTCCAAAGTCTACAAGAAAAAAAAGAATCTGATCTAGCTGATATCACATGCTTTATTATTTTTCTGAAGTACAATTCATTTAGTTTTCTTTCAAGGTTTACTATGAATTTAGAAGAAGGAAGACATTAACAATATCTTCTCATCAAACTCGAACAAAATTTACAAAGTTACCTGCTAAAACTATAAATTGAATATACTGCAGGAGACAAATGGGAGGGGAAGATAAATCTTGCACGAAAAAGTATTCATACATTTGCTGCCTTCTGCATGCCATACCTTAAAATTATTGTATTTTAAAACATAGACCCTATGTGATAAATAAAATCTTTTCCTCTCTTAACTGTTAAAGATACTGAATTTTGGTATGAGGGGATCCTTTACCTCAACATGAAGACCTCTTCTGTTACTCACTGGCTTTCTTCTTCTTGATTATCCCAGGTCTCAGAGGTCACTAATTCAATTGCACAGGTATACTGGATTGATGTTGGCCATGTCCATCGTTTCCTGTAAGGACACTTACCAGGCATGCTCCTGTGATGTCATCACACTCATCTGCATGACCAAAGCACGTACAGGGTGCACAGACTCCACCAAAGATTGTGCCATTCACACGCCGGTGTCGAGGCCAGCATGACTGCAAGAGAAGTTAGATAAAAACTTAAATTCTCGTTTGAACAGAGGAAGGAATGGGATTTTTAAAAATCCCATTTTTAAAGTTTTGTTGGGTTTGATGCTTGCACACACAACAAACATACTTGCCAAATTAATAAAAATACCAACATTTCCCTAGAAAATTCTTCTTTCTGGTGCTGTGGCTGTGCACTGACCTTAGCCTTAGCAGCAGGTGTGAGATTAGAGGAAGCGTTAACTTGATCATTCTTCTGAAATGGTAAAATAAAGCAGAGAAATGAAGAACTGAAATATGACAGCATGAAAGCAAGAGGTACAGACTGAAAAACAGCCAGAAGGTGAAATACTGAAGGAGAGAGAAGGAGGAAAAGAACACCCTCAAAACAACAAAAATGTTCTCTGAGAAGTTCAGGCACAAAGAGCAATTAAAATACCATTTAGTCTTGTTAGGACTCCAGCAGAAGGCTACACTGATATAAAGCACAGGCTGAAAACAAGGCTATCCTTTTATTTACAAACTGTGCTCCTTAAAGGGTAGTAATTTCCCTTTAAGAAACTGCTCTGATTTTTTAATTTTCTTTTTTAAATGTAAAATTCAAATCAATATTAAATGCATGGCTGGTAATTTTGTAGGTAAAGTGGCACCATACAACTGTGATTCATCAGCGAAAATTCAGCTACTCCATTTGCTCATAATAAGATGTCAAGCAGCAGTCTTCTTTACTATGTATCTCACAAATGGCTTTATAGTTTTTGCAAACTATCCTTCTACAGTAAGACTGCTCATGAGATACAATAATTTTGCATAAGATAAAATAGCTCATGACAGATTTATAACCTTCAAAACCATCTGGATAATACAAAGAGAAAGTTTTGCACTGACAGAATACTAAAAGTATCATTTAATAAAGAAAATACTTTCCCCTTCACATACACTCTCCAAAAAGGTAACAAACAGACTTTCCTTTATAAAAATAAAGGCGTCCCTTTTTGTCTTGCACTTGGAAAATTTAAGTAATCTAAAGATTAATTGAAATTATTGTTTAAAAAAAACATTCCTATCCTAATATCCTGAGATATTATCCTTATTTTTCCTTCTTTACATTCTTGGTTACACATTCCTAAGAAAACCCTGTAATACAAAAAAAAAAAACAAAAACTAGAGTTATAAAATCCAAAACCTAAAAAGAGGTTAAAAGAAATTGCTGTATTTTTCTTTCTGTGGCATGAGATGCAAGTGTTTTCTGCATAAATCTAAAAAATCTTTTCCCACTTTTGGTGACTGAAAATAATCTCTTGTGCACAGATGCACATGATATTGCTCAAGACAAGACTCCAAAAGTCACTAATTTTAAGAGCTTAGACATAAAATATCAATAACAGGGCTCAGAACTAAAATATTACAGATTGAGATCTCAAGAAAAGAAATTATGTAACATTCAACAGTCAGCAAATTTCTTGATCATCATAGTGATGCAAGTGAAACAACTTCTGGAGCAGAAATAAAAGAGAACAGAGAATGGGAACAAATCTGAGGGAGAAGAGCAATTAGATGTGAAGATTTTGAGGCAAAGGCAAGAAAATTCATGGGTGGAGCAAAGTAACTATCTCAAAGGGGTCCAATTGGTATCAGAATTTAAAATTTTATCTGCTTTACCTGTGCTTATGGAATTCTGTGTTCCTACACATACAAAAATGTACAGAATTTTATTTGGCCAGAGACTAGTAAAAAATAAATTTCAAATTTATATGATGGAAAACCTTAGAAGAGACATCATAATTTAAATGGGATTGGTTGTCTTTGGAAGACAGATCACATCAAAACTTTCATTGCATGAAAATGAGAAAATAATAGTTACTTTTAGTGTGGCATATATGGCATAGCAGCATCTATGCCAGGCACCACATCATCATTATGCAGTAGACAAACACATACATTAAATTAAATAATGAAGAGAAGTGAAAAACTGTACAAAAATCAATAAAAATGGCACTCTGATTGGTTGAAACTGGCAGAAGTAAAACATTGAACAAGGCTGAAAGTATTCAGAAGAAGAAACAAAATTGGTGTCTTGGGGAAAAAAATGAAAGACGTTTTCAATTTCTCTTTCCATACTTTCTTAAATACTGTCTATCTGTAAATCTTAAACATGACCTTTTTTTTTTTTTTCTATACTCGATAGCATGCATAAAAACTTTAAATTTGCAGCTCTATATATATGTGCTTTCTCTTGTGGAGTATGAATCAAATCACTTACAGAGAATGTATCAAATTTCAGGGACTGTTTATGACTGAAAAAAAGGTTTAGCACTGAAGGACACAATGTTGGACAGACAATTTCAGCAACACCAAGACAGGAATTCTACCCAAGCCCTTCAGCTTCTACAACAGAAGTAAATACTGAAATATCTGAAATCAGGGCTTTTCCAATTACTCTCTTGGATATCACACTTAAATCTGCACTGGGAGAATAAATGGACAAGTTTTAAAAAGTGTGAAACACAGTGATACTGCATCTAGCATTTTTCTTAAAATAATTTAACAGAGAGATAATGGCCAGGCTTTAAAATTATTTCTCAGCCAAGGCAAAAACTATTCTCCTCTAGTTATTTTTCCATCTGTACCATTTTGGAAGTGATAGGAATATCCATTAATTCCTTCAGGCCTTCTTTCTGCAGTAGTTCATCTAGCCCCAGCAACAGCCAACCACACTTGGCATGAGACTAGACTCTATACCCTAAATATCACATATATGCATGAAAATTTTTAAAGAAAAAGAGAGTTGACAAGCAAATGCCTAGAGTGCCTGTGTAAATGGCATATTGTTTGTAGTTTTGTGAAGCAGAGCATCTTGGTGTTTGAAACTATTTCCTTAAAGGCAAAGCTTTTGAAGAATGTTTCTTTGGCTTCTATTTACCCCAAGCGATGCCCACGTGAGGTAGTTAATCATACGTATACTTGTAAGAACACATTCTGTGTGAACAAATGAATTTGTTAGGGAAGTGGGTGTTTTTCTGAGCATGTGTCTACATTATTATGTGTTACAGAAGCAAAATAAAGTGACCAAATCCTCAGAAGAGCACATGCAATTCTCAACAACTCCAAGGCAAATGGCATAGCCCTGGGAAAACAAAAGAAGAAACTCAACCCCATTAACTCAAATAAATTGATTTGTCTTTGTTAACATGTCAGCTAACTGCCATTTTCTTTCTAATTGTGTTCATCCATTTGTATTATCAACTGGCTAAAGCGTACAAAGGTTATTTCCACTTCCTTTTTATGAACCAAAATGTCTTTTCGTAAGTTAGAAATCATCACAGAGGTGTAAAATTCTAGATTTTAATTATCAGATATAATGAACCATCACCTGGAAATAAAGGTAACTAGTCAAGCCATGGCAAACTTCTAACAAGAATGGACAAATCTTTTACTTTTTTCTACCAACACAGGTCCACTGTCTGCTTCCAACTATCACAGTTAGCAATGTTGAACTAGACTGCACCATGATACTCACCTCACAGGAGGTACCATCATAGCCTGGAGGACATTCACACAACTCCACTGCAGATGCTACCCTTTTCCCCCTTGAAGTGTGGTCAGCAGCTTCCATAATAACACTTCTTAGTCTGGACAGAAATTAAACAGGCAAAACAGCAAATTAGATGGATGTGTGCAGATGAATGTAACAAACACTTTATAGTGACATACAGCGGCTTGTTTCTGTTTTCCTGCTTAAAAATAAGAAGGCTTTCATATTAATCTATTTTTTGCTAAACTGTATGTCTGTAGGCTTGTTACTATTTTTGTTCATCATGTGAGGGAGACTATGGTCAGATACTCACTGATAAAAATAGATTAATAAAGTCTTACAGCAGTGTACCAGGAGATAGAAGGCTATTCCTGGCCTGCAAGCCACATGTGCCAACTTGCATTGCAGCTGCATATAGAGCAAATATGACACTAAGCAGGGTCTTCAAAATTTATGAACCGCTAGCCCAGCTTTCTAAAATAATACATTACTAAGTTTTGGATATAGGGTATTTTTACTCTGGAGATTTGACCTCTGGAAAAGATATAAGCCCTGTCCAGAAGGATTGAGGATCTAAGTGTTATGTATATGAGAGAAAAACATATGTACATGAAACAAAAAGGAAATCTTCTGCCATATAGCCTGGTTCCCCTAATGGCAGAGAAAAAAGTACTAAACAGCTGTTGTTTTGGTGAACACTGACCATAACTTTTATTTCAAAAGCATGGAAGCATGACGAGAGAAAACACAGAAGCCTTTTGATAGTCTTAGAGCTATTATCAGAAACAGATGTAATTTACCTCAAGAGTATCTTTTTTTGGAGAGAAACTGGGATTTGGGAGTCTAATTCTTATGAGAATTTGAAGGAACATTAACATATTACAGAGGCTAAATTACTTCTATTTTCACCCAGTAATCTTAACAGAGTGTTTGATAACTAGAGCTACTTGGAGAGCTTGTTTTGAAGTTGTCTTCAGGAGAAAATACCTTTCATTCATGAAATACATTTTATTAAGAAGGTTTTCCATATTCATAATAGGGCATTTATCTTTTTTGCTGCAAAAAAAATCCTGAAAATTATTTGGATGACCTTGGACAAGAAAACATCCAAGAAAAATATTTTGTTGATATTACAGCGGTTGGAGGAAAGCTTATGACAGAATATTTTTCCACTCAATTTTATGACTGCTCCAAACAAGCTAAACATGAAAGGTAATGGGGGAAAAAAAGGGCAGATTTCTGAAATTAAGATAGAAGCTTCAGAAGAATAGAAATTTTACCACCACTAAGAATATGACTGGGCTTTGGAGAGACTACATTTGTGTATAATGCAGTTAGAAACTTCAATCTGATTTGGTGATACTAAAACCTCTGTAAAAGGTTCTTGATATTGTTTTAAGAGAAAGCTGCTTATTCCTGTCCATATCTTCAGTAAATTCTCTCTCACTTTTCAGTATATCCCCTCGCTCCATTGCTGTACATTTATTTTGCAATCACTCATTTGAATTTTCTTTACAATAAGGTAACAAATCTCTAGGATATTAAATGTCAAATGGTGATTACTTTACCAGTAAAAAAAAATCTAAAATTTTAAGGAAAAAAATCTGTTAATGAAGAAACAATTTTTAAATAAAAGGTCAAATTTTATTTCTCCTTTTAACTACAGCTAGTTCCCTCTAAGCATTGATCTTGGAACAAAGAGAAGCACTTACATACAGAAACAATCCTCCCAGTATTATCCCACATTTGTATTCACTGAATTGTTCCAATTTTCATTACATTCTGCTATTTGCTAAATGGGATTTTAATGTGTTTAACAGTTTTTAGCATTAACAGTTACTCAGTGAAGAAAGCTGCAGTGATTTTCTTTTCTCCCATTTTGATGTTGCAATTTTGATTCCTCGATGCCATTCTGCATTCATTAAAATACATAATGCTGGCAGTAATGGGGCACTGGATCCTGGAGATGCATGAACAATTTGAGATTAGACATCAAGACCAAATATTTAAGCTGACTGTTGCTGTCAGCAGGCAACTGTTGACTTCTAAAAACAAACAAGACTATAAAGGAAGGGGACATTTCAGGCAGTATCAGCATAGTTTACTGTCTGCTGTGCCAGGCATCTGAATCATATTGGCTACATAAGGCACATGAAGTAGTGACCCAATCATTGCTCATTTGTCTTGGAGCCAATTCTGCATATGGAAAAAAAAATCTTGGCCTCTTCTTCCCTCCTTGTGTCTAGCACTGACTCCTCTCTACGTGGTTGCAAGCAATCCATTCTCTTTAGTACTTCAATTTCCAGTGCCTATCTGCATGTTTGCAACACTCACAATCAGTGACCACTCTGAAAATTGAAACTGAATAAACAGAGCTACTAAACTTTCTTTGAAGCAAAAGCTAACAGATGAAAAAAACCAGTATGAGAAAGTTATCTTTTCTTGGCCCATTGCTTCTACCACAGATGGACTCAACTGCAACTGTTTGGAAGATCTCTCAAATTGGAGGAGGATTAGGTTTTAAACCCAGAAGCTTGGTTCACTTTCAGATTGATTGCTGCAGTTCTGTATTCTCAGTTTTTATCCTACTTGATCATCTATATAAGATCATCATGTAAGAAAGCTTCCTAATTATGCCAGAGTAACAACAACACTGCAAGCTTAAAATTACCTAAAAAACATACACAAAACCATGCTTGAGTCAAACCCAGCATTAATATTGTTTAGTGGATACTTGAAAGCATAACAAATTAACTAATGTTTCTAGTAGGTTAGGCTAAACAAGGATAAAAATAGGATCTTTAAATTAAAGTTCTTGCCAGCTGGAGATAGGGCCATTGAATTCTTAAGTCTCTTTCTACATGCCTACAAGAAAGTTACTTTGTGCCTCCATTCTGGTCTCTTTTTAAGCACAGATTATAACAGCACCCTTGGATTCTTCACACATGTGGTGACATTATCCATTTTGAAAACTTTCGTTACTTAAATGAACAGGTTGCTTAATATAGCAATCTAATTAGAATGTTGCATAATTCTACTAGTGCTTTGAGGCAGAAACTGTCATTCATGACAGATCTAATAACCTTGTAATATTTCTCTTTTTCCACCAGACCCTCTTAACCCTCTAAGAGCAATATCCATCCATCTACTGCAAATACCTGTTTAAAGACAATAAAATCTTTTAGTTCATATCTACTCATCTATTAAGGCTTTCTACACTATTTCTTTTCAAAAATGTCTTCCCTTGGAGAACATCAACTCCCTTGGAGTCCTTAATAAGCCCTAGATATCACAAAGAATATCTTCCTCATTGGGTCAACAGTTTCCCTGAAGAACTAAACAGGCAGAATGTAGGCAAAAAGGTTATTTTGCATGATCTTAAGAGTTACGAGCACATCTTTGCACCTAGTATGTTTTAGCATGAGTGAAACTCAAAGAGAGTATAAAAAAGTCAGTAATGAGGCACATCCTGAAAATCAGCAATAACCCTACACAGCAGATCATAAGCTGGGCTGGATGGCAGTAGATGTTGTTGCTGCTACAACAGGTGCCTGGGAGCATAAACTATTCTGAGGAGACATCATCCTGTAAAACCCATCCTAACAGGTGAAACTATCATTGCCACACTTAAATCAAAGATGAAAAAACTGAATTTCTTTAATTGTGATTGAAATTTCATATCCTCTCTTCTGTCATGCTAAACCATAATAAGCAGTCTGAGAGCATTGAATAAAATTGTTTACTTTATTACACAGTAATACAGCAACCACTGCGTTCTTCTCTGCTAAGAGAAATCAGATGGACAGCTAGAAATATACCAGCAATATAGCAAAAAAAGATACTCTTCAAAATCCTTTCAGTTCCTTCCCCTAACCTCCTTTTAACTCACTGTCTTTAAGGGACCAACCTTCACAACTGTAATGTCACTACACCTAGAAGTTGATGGCTACCAACAAGCAAACCCTAAATTATATTTGTGTTGCAGAGCTCTTCTCAAAGTGTATTTTTAAAAAATGCTTTCAGAAAATTATCTATAACATACCACTAAACTGTTCCCAAAGGCTGAATACGAACAAGACGGTGAAACAGTGAGGCACCACACCTGACCAAATGGCTAAAGCAGTAATCTGGGATGCAGGCAGTGATGTATAGTCTTCCACATTTGCAAGACAGCTCTGTCATATCTTACAAGGCACATTCTGCAGATTGTGCCAGTTCTACGTGTGTGTGCTTACCTGAGCTCTCCACTGCTGCCCAGAGGGGATCTCAACCATCCCACCCCACACTGCTCCCCAGTATAGGCAAGATACAGCCTTTACACATCCAGCACTGCACATTCCTCAAAACTGCCCAGCCAAAGTGCTTTTTGTAGGAGAGACCTTCTCCTACTAGTACAAATGTCAGCACTCAAATATATGTAAACCTCCGATAACTGAAGTTTGTGTTTCCCATAATATTTAGCAACGCCTTTGGCCAAAGTCAATCGTGCATATCTCCTTTAAAAGTTTGCATTTCTCATACCACTCAAGAAGATCTCTGGCCCAAAGAAAGTTGACATTACATATCTGCTTTAAAAATAGCATAAAAGCCCCTGATGTTCACTCCAAAATTGCTCCTGCACTCCCTTAGTTTGGAAAATTCTGAGTAATGGTTTGGGGTTTTTTTATTTGAATGAGAAGAGAGCAGAGGACATCACTCAATGAGCTCCCACTGTCTCAGCTGTAAGCTGTGAATTAACAGCTTCTCATGGCTGGCTCATAAAATGTGAGCTCTGGCCTGGTGTTTTGGCACTCCTCAAAAACCAGGGTGGGAAGCTGAGGGACCATGAAAAGGACCATCCTTTAAAACTGGATGCAAGGAGACGCAAAAGAATACAAGGTTGACGACTGAATGAGCAAATTAGGAAGCAGTTTGGCCCAAACTCAAGCTAGTTATGATTCACAAACTTACTTACAGAGATGTAATACATACTAATTAACCACAGGAAAAGACAGAGATATGAATTCTTTTGCAGGGAAAAAATTTACACGGCTAAAGCTCAAATCAGAAAACTGCATGCTGTTGACACAACCTGCCTTTCAATTTAGGATATATTTTAATTACCTAAGTATTCAAATGACGGTTAGATTGCTTAAGAAATTTCACAGCAGCAAAAACTGTGTCTTTGCTCTCAGCAAATAATCACTAAATGTGCTATCAGCTCCCTCCATTCCAAATTGGCTTATGCCACTGAATCAACTGATGTGTAGATTAGAGAGCATTTCAGGTTTCATGCCTTGTGAGTAAAAAGCTACTATGCAATCAATTCCATTACACATTTAAAAAATATTACTTATGCCACCTAACTATTAATGTTAATCACACAGTATCAGGAGAGATGTCTTCTTCTAGCCCATCTGGAGTATTTCTTCATGCACTTAGGAAAATTTGAAATGCAAGATGAGCTTTACAGTTTCAAACACACTGCAGCAACTGGAATAGAACAACTGTATCATCTCATATGTCTTTAATTTTATCAGAGGACTCAGAGGAGTTCACATCAAATCAGTGAATTTGAGCAGTCCAGGCACCATCCTGACATAAATCAAGGGAAAGGCTTTGGGATTAGCTAGTTCTATATGTGGTACTGATTAAAAACACAGAAAATTCCCCTTGAGGCACTTTTCCAGCCTGGAGACTCAGGATATTATTCTCTGGTCCACTGTTAATGTGACCCTGTATGGTCATTAAATGGAAAAACAATATATAGGAAATATATAATTTCCTACTTCAACATGTTATTACTGCTCTCCATGATTTACCATATACATGGGAATTACTGTGTTCACAAAATAAACATATTTATAGAACTGTCATTCATGCCTTAATAGTCCATGTAATTTCATTTTCTTAAAAGGCTGCTTCTTTCTTTTGCCTTCCTCCTCCTGTCTACCCAAAATGAAAAACATACTAACAAAAGTTTGAAAGTGTAAATAAGTGTATGGATTTCATGATAATAAATTGGAGTGCTTTAAATTGTATCAGCCTTGTTCTCTGAAGAGAGAAAACAACTGTTTTGAGAAGCTGCCTATAACAAAGGGACCCGTTCCCCACATTCACCTGTAGATGGCATTCATCCCATTGCTGTATGTGGCTCTTATGAGGATCCTCTTCACGTTTGCAAGGATAGTCATGAACTCCCTCCTGCTGACTGGTACATCGGTGCCATGCACTGAGAAAGATTCTGGCTTCAACACAACTTCTTCAGTGTGCTCTTCAGAAGGCTTCAGGTGAATTATCCCTTTTGGAGTGCTGATTTTCAAATCACCTCCCTAGAGAGAGCCATGAAAGAGAGAGATTTAAACATGAAAAAAGTAATGAAAAAAAGCCCTTTTGGGGCGCATGATTTATTGAATAATATATTTTAAAAGAATAACAAATATCAGGAATAATATTAACTTTTCATAAATCTGAAATGGGCTTGTCTGATATAATTGAAAAGCAGTGGAAAAGAAAGTTTGGGTTATTCAGATAAAACCTAGTGTCATGGTGCATGGCTCTACATAGGCAAAAGCAAATCCATATAATACTGAGATGCAAAAGAACAGATCTACTGAAAGAATGTCCAAGTGTAATCTCAAACGACTAAATATTTCATCTCTTCATTGATGAACAGAAAGCACTGTAGTTTCCTAAGCTACTGCAATAATATCAGAGACTCCTTGAGATATTGAAGCTTTTAGTTTAAGTTTTTAGTTTTAGTTTTTAGAAATGTATCCACTTTCTCACAGAAGAAATTAGCTGAATGTATGTGAACCCTTCTGTTTTGTGTTCTCAACCACCAGACTTCACACCAAACATCTGAAAAAGAAGACCACATTCCCTTCCTCTTTTTGTCTCTCTCTTTTTATTTCTTTTTTTTTTATTTCTTTCTTTGGCTGAAAGTACTTTACCTCTATGATGACATCAGATTGAACCATCAATTTAGCTGTTTCTCCCTCTTCTTCTGTGATGTCATAGGAGACTGTAAATTTCAGATGTCCTCCAGCAGCTGCTACCTGGGGAATAAAAAGACAGAAAAAAATATCTAATTAAATAAAAGAAAATGGGCCTTAACCACCTGGGGGCAGTTTTCTTGAGCATCAGTAGATTTCTAGTGCTGCAAAACCACATGCAGATCCCTGAGGATTACAGCTGTCAAAGGTTGTGAATTCCTTAAACTCACTGACTAACAGAGAAATCAGAAACAGGTATTAAATCTGTACAAATTTCCACTAGATACTTGCATTAGACTTTCAGTGCATTTGTTCAGTTATACAGTCCTCATTTAGGCTGGCCTCTGTATCAGCAGCCTTAGCAACCTACAGAAAATTCAATAACTTCAGTTTCATTGATGGAGCAAACTACCAAAATAGAAAAAAAAAGGGCTGTGATGTTTTTCTTAGAATGAACTGTAACCTAAAATAAAGTAAGAATTTTCCCTGATGGAGTCAAATAAATTTACTTTAAAAGAATGTTTCAGCCCTTTCACTCAATTTGACCCAGACTACAATGTGAGAAGTCAATGGCCAGGCTCTTGAAACATGGCAATATTTTTTCCATGCTCTTTTAGCCCCTAGAATCATGGCATTGACACAAGCCATTCCATTACCAATGGAATGTAGTATGATGCAAATCAAAAGCTGCAGACTTGAATGAGAGTTCAGCACAGAAATAGTGCTTTCTGTTAATTGACTGGAAGCAGCATAAGTAAATCAAATCCTGCAAGAGCTACATTTTGGGTTTTAAATGCATCTGCCTCATACTTCAGTGCAATATGAGCCTCCTCACAGAAAATATTACAATCACAGGGATTCTTCTGCCCTTCCAATACCTACTGCTGAGCACAGAGCAAATTTGTGAGTCTTTTACAAAGAGAATAATCTGGTTATTCTCAAAGATATACTTGTTCATCATACTGGATGCTTTTGCACATAGTAACAGAAAGCAGTAGAAGTCAACATCTTCATTATTTTATGATGAATCTAATTCAAAGGGTGAGGTTACAGAATTAAAGGCCTAGAAATCCATTGATTCACTAATCAGTATTAAATAATAATTAATTCTATAATAATTATTATTTATAATCAATTTATAGATAATCAACAATTAGTGATAAAGGTATATAAAAACTCACATCTGAGGCTCTACAGTTAATTGTTACGTTAAAGCCAGAAAATCCTCTCCAATTAACCTGGACCATAGAACTGTAGGATCACAGAATCACAGAACATCTCAAGCTGGAAGACACTCATACTAACTTGGTCACTCTCCTCTTGACGTACTTCAATAGTCTGATTGCTTGAGGTGCCCAAAATACGCTGCTTGAGGTGAGGCTGCCCCAGCTCAGAGCAGAGCGGGACAATCCCCTCCCTTGCCCACCTGGCCATGCTGTGCCTGATGTCCCCCAGGGCAGGGTTGGCCCTCCTGGCTGCCAGGGCACTGCTGGCTCGTGTTCAACTTGTCATGGACCCAAACCCCCATATCTCTTTCCACGTCACTCCTCTCCAGCCTCTTATCTCACAGTTAGTGTGTATAAGTGGGAGTACCCAATCCCAGGGACAGAATCCAGCACTTGTTAGATTTTGTCCAGCACTTTTGTTAGATTTTGCTGGTGATGGCCCAGCTCTCTAATCTATCCAGGTCTCTCTGTAAGGCCCCTCTACCCTTGATGGTCTGCAGGTCCTCCTAGTTCAGTAACTGGCAAACAGTGGCATCACATAATTAACTACATAGTGTCCAAACCTGCTGGGACAAATGCAACTACTTAAAAGCCTTGACCATAACAACATGAAAAAACTTTTTTTTCCCTGGATACAGCTGTTACAGTACTTTTGTTTTGCCTGTAGTCAAGTCTAAGTACTGGTTTGTAACTGCATGAGGAATGTATAAAATTTAGATATCTGAAATGCTGCAAGAAGTACCCAGAATTGCTTCCAGCTGTAGACAAATATTTTAAAAGAGTAACTTTTGCAGAATTTTATTATTTCTATTTCAAGTTCAGACTAATGACAAAGATTAAAGAAAGTGAAAATAATGGGAAAACAAAGATTAGGCAGTTTCAGGCAACCTATAAAAATTATGTACCAAGACAAGTTTTACTTTTTCCCAGCTGTGTAACCTTTACCTTAGTATATAAAAATCCAACATGGGAACTGATAGGTCACAAAGCTGAAAAAAAAAAAAAGGGAAAATAAAAATTCCTAAAGGAAAGGCACCTAGAATGGATTAGGGACTCCTAATATATAACCAACAGAAAACACAAGAGGAAAGGGGTGGTTTGCCTAGTCCAAAACAGAGAACAGTGAGAGAAAATAGGAAAATAATTTACCAAAATGTAGAAGTCTGGAAAAATGCAGTGTCTGTTTTTATTTACCTGTAGCAACTGCAGGGAAGGCATGAAGAAGATTCAGCCTGACTATACAGAAAGCTGATTGTACAGATGGTCAAAACAGTATCACATTACTTTAAAATGCTATTGAAGTAGTTCATTAATTAGCAGCAGTTCAACATGACAGAGATACTCTGAATATGATGCCTAAGAGTTAGAATATGACTAAGAAGTCTCTTGAGGTCTCTGCTAGCCACAGCAGTTTCACTGCTGCAACTGGCAAGATTTGCATATCACGAACAGGATCACACACTGAAGATAAGGTCCCCAAAAGGTACTTACTGTAGAGAATATCTCACAGTTCAGAATATGTATTTACCTTGTACGCTGTATAATACCAATAGAGATTAGAAAAAACCTCACACTTACATAAAACAAAATGTACTACTTCCTTTTGTCATTGTTTGCAATTGTTATTTCCTACCTCTGCATATTTAAAGGACAAGTTCATTCACAGGCAAAGGAATTCAGAGGTCAATCCATGTGCTGTATGTCATCTTGTGCAAAAAGTACTTTTCACTGAATTTTAAATATGACTGCAATACAGAAATTGGGCACTCATGAGATCCTTCCACTTTCACATTTTTCTCTGTATCACCCAAAGACTCAGAGTTCTGCTTCAACGACTGTCATCTGAGACCATCAACACCCAAGAGAACAGGGCATAAAAGTTTGGCTTGCTGGTGACAAAGGCATGTATTGTTTAGATAAGAATAGCTGCCTAAAACGTCAAGGAAGTTCCATAGAATTTCCGTTGTCTCTCCCACCTGTTTTTAGATTAATGCATCAAATATTTCTTCCCAGTTTTGGAGGCAGAATCCACGCATTCAAGAAAAGTGGCAGACCCCCCAGGAAATAACAAGCATAGGAGAGAGAAATCACAGCAATCTTAGCTCTAATCCAAGAAGTGTCTGGCAGATAAATTTTTGGGGCTTTTTGCAATTGTTCACTGTTAACTGTGCTGTACTATCATGTTACCTGCTCTTAGGGATAAAACCAGAGAGCAGATGAGACTTTTTTACAGCACCCTAACAGAGGGTCAACCAAAACTCAAGCAGAAAAGATGGTTCCTTTCCTGTGAACAAATGCTCATGCCCAACAGCAAAAGAGATGAGGGGTAGGAGGAAGCACTCAGTATTACCTGTGCAAAGCATGTTTTGATGTTATATGCTTATCCCACTAAAATTACTTTCAAGCCAAGATAAGTGAAGTAAACCACAAATACTTTCAGCACTGAAAACAAACATTTCTACAAATATTAGCAAGGCTAGAGATGAGGAAAGCTTGCACTTCTTTATATGGAAATCAAACTTTACAAGTCTTTCTCTTCCTGAATTTAGTGAATCTGCTGCCAATTCTTTCCCAAGGCAAGCTGTTAGGATCTCTCCTGTTAATGTCCCTGGAGTATATCTCCTTCTTACACAGATTTATATTCCATCTTGTTCTTGATTTACTGCATGAAGAGTCACACTCTGCCTCTCCAATGCCTCTTGTAACTCTGCCTGTAAAGGTTTAGCACTTAGTCCACTGCACTGGGGGCTGCCTCATTTCTTCTGAACATCTGCCAAATGTAACTTCAGAAGGTTAGGAGCTATCTCCATTAAACAGGGTGCTGATTACAATCCCTTATCTCATTAAGCAGAAAAATGTTCTTCTGTCAGTTAAGAAGAGACTCAGTTTGTGATTAAAGCATCTAAATACGAACTGGGGCATCTGATATGGCTCCACATGGTTACATCTAGGCAACTGAAATAAGTCCTCCACAGAGTCAATGGAAAGTGGTTAGCACCACGGTGACCCCACCAATGGATGACCTTCAAATCATTCAACTTTGTGTTTATATTTAAAAAGCAACTTGGAAGACAAAGTTTTGAAAATGAATAAACAATTATGCACTAAGTGTATTATTGAAATACAACAAGTACACCTTGCTCAGATGTTTGGTAGTAAAATCCATACAACAATGGATTTAGCTAATAAGGGCTTGGATGTCAGGCCTAATCCAAGAGAACACAACACCTTCAAAACCAAAACTATATTATTGCATTAGACTAGATTTAGACCAATACTCATACAATACCAGATTTTCAAAATCAGTGAAATAAAAAGGCATCATAGAACCATAAGACTCATTTATGTTGGAAAAGAACTCTAAGATCCTCAAGTCCAACCATTAATCCAACACTGCCAAGTCCACCAGTAAACCCCACCTTAAGCTCCAACAAATGCCAAGAAGTTGAACTATCTTTTCCCTCTTCACTGCTAGTGGCCGTGGCAGAAATAAGTCATTGACATATTGTATCAGAGAGACAAGAATTAATGTTTTTATTAGACCAATATTGCTACAATACATCTGTAGAAAGGTAAAAGGACTTAGAAAAACATGAATTCTGCTTGCTATTACATGATTATATACATGATCATACAATTAGAATTATGCCAAATGAACAAACATTACCAGGAAAATTTTAAAATGGGAAAAAAAAGTGCAAAGGCTACAAATATGAATGGGCAGAACATTTCCATTTCTAAGTAACTTCTAAGAAATGTTTTCTTTGGAAGACATCCACAAAACAAACAAACACCCCACTTGATTCCTGATACACCTGCAAATGTTATTTGTTTGTTGCCATGATTATGAGAAATTACACAGATATTTACCCAGTCTTCCAGTGGCTCTGCCATATTCCTATGGCACCATCTACCACTTGATACTATGCTTGAAGGTAATGGAATCATAAGATACACAGTTTAATATTCCCTGCTAGCCTTCTTGAATTTCCATGGAATACAGCTGAAATAAAAAGTTGAAGCATATTTGGACTCTTTCACCTTCACAAACTCTCTAGGTACACATTTATTTTATGACAAGAATTTCAGCAAACGTAGAGATATCTGCCAACAGAATATCAGCACTATCCATGTGAAGGAAATCCTTTAAATAAAATAAGATTTTTCCCAGTTTATTTGTGGTGACAAAGTTAGTCCACAACTCATCAGCACCTAAGTAGTTTTGATATAATTTGATGAGCCACTGAGCAATGTACCACCTTAACTGATGGCTAAGTGCACACGTGTTCTCCTAGAAGCCCACTCAGTGTAGAGGGGAATGGACCAAGGGCTGCTTTTTCTCACTTAATTTACTTGTGTTGAAGGAAATATTGCACTGGTAATTCAGCTCTCATCTGGATTATTATCTTCTTTATGAAAAAGTACCAGCTGTAAATTTATGACATTTAATTGGATTTTGCTGATCCAGTCTTCGACCTAGTTGTAGTGTGAGGCAAAGCAGGGACAAGAAAAGAATTCCAATAGAACCATCACCAAGAAGACGTCAAACCTTTCTTCATTTAGTAATAGCTCTCAGTAAAGATTGCATGTGTTAGTTCTACTCCAGATCCAATTAGAGATTAAATAGACTCTCCTCTCTTAGACAGATTGAATTTAGATAGGATATAAAAGCTCTTCTGAGGCATTAGAGCAATATTTCAGATAAAGCAGGGAGCAGAATAATCATGTTTTATTTGAATGACAGTACAGCTCCGGCTAGCTTTAAGAAAAACTCAGTTTTCTCCATAGGGAAGTTAAAGTTTTTCCCTGAAAGAATGGACTGTTTCCCAAGCTCTCTGCCATCTAAAGTTCGCCAACTCTATGCCAGCTAGTTCACAATCCTAGTTTCCATGCTTAAGTACACTCAAAATTCTTCTGTATAACTTGATGCTACATTCTACTTATTTTTAGTTTTTCAGAATACTGCTTCCAGAGAAGTAGACCAAGTGACGGAATACATTTAAATAAAGTAACCTGACTACTTATCAATGATTGGTTCAATTGCTTTCTGTGAGAATTTATCTACAATATTGAACCATTGAAAGGGAAAACTGGGAATTCCAAACCATTCACTGTCATCTTCAATTTCTTCAAAGAGACCAGTCTAACAGCCAAGATTTCTAAGTCATCCTTTCCTGGAATCTTATCCAGAATATTATGATACAGGCTCTTTCACTTTTAGTATTTCCTCTGCTGATCCTACATTAAAGCAGAATTGAGTAAAAGAAGAAGGAGCTTTATTCAAATTCCTATTATAAGGAGTTTTATTCCCAAATATTGTGAATATGTAGTTTCATTGGACAATGGAAAAACACATTCACAATAAATCTTAATATTTAAAGTTTTCCCAGCAATGGAAAGAACCATCAAATCTGTGGGTTTACTTTTTCCTCCCTAAGTCAAAGTTTTGTGCTTAGGAGACAAATAACACCTGTTCAAAGAGTAAGCACAACTCATAAGGAGCAAAAAAAACTCTGCCAAATTGTATTTCTTATGTACCTTGACCATGTCTCTTCCCTATTTCACACTCTGCCCCTGAGCAACTGAGGCCCTTCCAGAACACTTATTAATCTTAACTAAGCAAAGACTTTTACAGCATCTGATCCCTTGGTTATAGAAAGAATACCCGTTACCTATCAGAGATAAACTGCGTATTCAGATTCAAACACAATGGAAACATGAGGGAAGAAAGAACACCAACAGGGGAAAACATTAAAATCTAGTATCTCCTTAATCATCCCTTCAAAGTATCTCTTGCTTTTGCTAGAATATCAGTAGATCAAGTGTAACCAGACAACTTAAACCTTTTTGATTTTTGATCCTGGTGCCTATTTTTTCTTGCTCCAGAAGTTCAAGGTGTAATTATGATATAGTGGCATACCATAATATATATTATTTATCATTTATAATTATAAATATCATTTGATACTGATAATATCAATTATTGATATTGATAATTATCAATATCAATTGATAGTGTCTGCCATCCTAAACATGACAATCTGATGCCTATTTACAGGGCCTTCATATTTAAAATAGTTTATCACAAACAATTTAGACCAATCAAAATATCACACAATTCCTTTAATTCAATATATCTGCTAAGAAGCATTTAAATGGGAAAAATTTTTAAAAAATCAATAATAAACTTCTTATATTTTTCAAAATTATATCCATAAACTCAGTGCAGTCTATTACTGAGATACTGCATTAAAGGTTTAATTTCATAAGACCAGTTCTCTTCCTCCCTGGATGAACTACACTGTATTATTTGGATTTCAAAATAAAATGCAACTGCTCATTGTGTTTAATATATATATATATATACAATATATAATATATATAAACATTCAATTATATCATGGAACAATAAAATGAAAAATGGAATAAATCTCAGTTCCTAAGGAAGATGGGAACTGAATAACATCAACTCTCCTGTGAGCCCTCTGCTACCACTCCTACTTATGTTGAGTAGTTGCTCTGAACTTACCACTGAAAAAATTAATGCAATCATTGACTGATTGAAAAATTTTCACAGTAAGATTATACACTGTCTCCTGAAACGTATTTATGAATGTTGACATTTAGTCTACAAATTCTCAAATCTCTACCATAATTCCCAGCTGCCATTTCCTCTCACTCCAGAAGAGAAACAGAACTCTCTGGTCAACCACTTTCTAATGATAAACTGTTACAAAATTTAAAATATATGATTACTTTGTTACAGTTACTTAATCACAGCAACCACAGCACACAAACTTAATATAGTTACTCACTTCCTTTTTCTTTGCTTTCCATATGATCTTGACTGTGCCTTCCCAACCACTGTTCCCCAAACTGCTGTAACTAGATCAACGACTCAAAAATACAAAACAGGGGCATATTCTTCCAGCAGTGATGAACCTAATTCATGTACAATTATTGCCCGTGTCTGTTACTGTGGTGGCAGGTAAATCTCTTCGGAAGTCTACCAATCTAGCAAAAATATACCAGAAACTGCGACCCTGTATGTCAAGCACGCATGATAGGAGGATACTTAAAGAAATTAACCTTGTATGTCATCACAGTTGCAGACATTTTCCCCTGACTGAATACAGTTAAACTGAAGGAAAAGAAAAAAACAAAACCAAACAAACCAGTTAATACAAACTCAACAGCTGCTGAAACTGCTGCTCTGATTACTATAAGCACCAATTTAGCAGGCCAGAGTGATAAATGGTGTAAATCTGGGTAAATCTGTAAATCAAGAATCACTTGGAATCACCAAGAATCAAGAATCACTTTTTATCCAATTGTGAAGATGTTTCAGACTACTAGGGATATTGTAATCAAATTCACTATTTGAGCATCAACTCTGAGACATGTTTCTAAGTAACATATCCTCATCAAAAGTTTCCAAATAAAAACTGTTTACTGCTGGTCTTGTAGCTGTCAACAGTCTCATAATTGAAAGTAATTCTTAATTTTACTGATTAAATGTTAGTCTCCCACTTCCATGGTCTGTGGTTCCAAAGGGGCAAACTGTAATTACAGTAGTAATATCAATAAATGACTTGCTTTAATAGTAGAATGAATGACTAATTAGAACATTTATGTCAAAGTCCAGTTCCATTAAAACACAAGAACCGACCCTTCCCCTCCTTTCTCTGTACTCCTTCGTGCATATTTAAACAAGTAAAAAAATCTGCATAATTTTTCAAAACTAAAAGCTCATATTTCTATGGCAACAAAATCCCAGCATGCAAGGATTATTAAACACAAAAATGCAGGACTATAAAACAAGAGCAACTGTTCAGGTCCAAATTTTTTGCATGTGATATTGTTGAGGACATCTCACTTCATGATGATCTTTAAGTGAAAATCCATGGATGCCTCCTCAAGTGCTTACTTTCTACTGAAAAAAGCTTAAACAGTGTATGCAGCAGAAATAAATAGTTAAATTCTGTGTCTTAGTTAGAATCACAGAATCATTAAGGTTGAAAAAGAACTTGAAGATAATTGAGTCAAACCAGCCCACCTTGTTCACCACTAAATTACATCTCCAAGTGCCATCAAGTGGCACAACCGTTAGTACAGTTCACCAAGTTAGACTAGAAGTATTCTTGATTTCAGGCTTTCTTTTGTTTCCATGTTTGTAAAGCACCAAGCAAAACAGCCAAGGAATGTTATATCTAAAGTCTGTCATGAAAGAAAATGGGAAAAAAAAAACGCTTTCACTTATAGCCAGCCAAAGGTTACTTTCCTATCTCCTTCTACTTAAATGGTTTGCAATATTACTATTGACAATACTGCACCACAGTGATGGCTGCACTAGTAATTCAAAGCAAAGTATGACATAAGAAGCACTTTGGGATCCTTTAAGAAACTGAAATATATCATAATGTTTCAAGCATGAAGGAGTTTTGTAACTGGAGTATCTGTTGGGCAAAATTATTCTGACAGGAAGTATATACTGCTTTTAATAACTGCCAGTGTTTCTAAGTGGGAGATTTTGAATGAAATAAAATGCAAAGAAATCAATATTCTGAAAAAATTATTTCTTTTCTAAGAAAAATGCAAGGCTCTGCAAAGCCAAATATCTGCTTTTCAGAGGTGCCTTGATTTGATATAATAAGTGCAACAATAACATATTCTTATTTAGTATTTTCTGTGTATCATGGAGACCTCTAAGGATCACACATCAAAACAAAAGCAGTAGGAATAAATATTTGAGTATTAAAAAAAGATATAGATGTGTATAAACTTGTCTCTGTTTAATACAATTGACCAACACTAATCATAGAACCCCAACAACTTGCATTTTGCTTTCATCTTTCAGATAAAGGGGAAAACAAAACAGTGAATCAGAATCCTGTGATTTTTGTCTATTTTCAGTCAGTAAAAAACATATTTTGAATTACTTTGCCTCTGGAGCCAATGCTTTCTCATGATTAAATTCACGGCCACTTTCCTGGCTTGCTACTTTTGCAGCCTTTCTTCTGCTAACCCTACTCATAATGAAGCAACATAGTTTTGAAAAATACCTATGTTTTCTTTTAGAGAAAGAAATTTGTGTTTGATGTTAATTGAAATGAACACTAGTTAGCAGTAACTAAATGTATGTACGTATCACACAAACCCTGAATTTTAATACTGTTTTACTCAAGGAACAAAGATATTTCAGAACAGTACAGACAGCACTTAATTAACAAATATGCTTTAAGACAGATTTTTTTTTAAAAAAAATATTGTAGATAAAAATCTATTATGCCATTCTTTATTGTACCCATGAAAGCAATTCTGTGCTTGTTATCACCATCATGGTAATCCACAGATGATTATTACTTGAGGCAATGTGCTCATATATAGGAACACTGCTCGTGTGCAGGCACACGCACACACAATGTAACATATGCACACTGTGAAAATGAAACTTGATATGAGCTCATCTTTGAAAACTACAAAATTGTCCTGCTGTTTTAAAGGGTAAGAAAAAAACCTACCTTGTTTCAAATAATCTTAAAAAAAAGGTCCTTTCTGAAAATCTTTTCAGGCAATTTTTTTTTTCTTCAAGTTCAAAGTCTTTATCTTTCTTAGATATAATTTTCTGTGAAAAAAAACCCTTACATTTCTTCTTAGAAGGCTGAAGGAAGGATGAGCAATCAAGCTAATGAGATTTGAGAGCAAAGGAAAGACTGTGAAGACGTGAACTGATGCCCAAGACTGAGAAAGCAGAAATGGCATAGCTTTATAAGTCCTCCATACAGGAATTTACTCTTTCAACTTCAATTTGCCTTAATGGGTGGTGACACAAAAATCCTTTAGCCATTGCAAGGATAATGCAGGTGTATGAACTTTGTGGTTGCTGCAATCACATGTGCTATTTTTAACATGCCTTTATTGTTTTTTCCCTTAAACAAAAAATATTAAAAAAAAATTATTCTCTATATATTATCCTGATCAGAAAAAATACATTATTCTACAGCAGACTATATAGGTTTCCACTTCTTTGTTCCTACAAGTAGAGTGCCTTCTGTTTACAGGCTTGAAGCAGTATCTTTTCTTCCAATTATTAATTTATATATTGTACCTTTTATGAGAAGAAAATGAAAAAAGGACCCTTACATTCATGAGTTGCCTCTGCTTTAAAGGCAGAATGATGGAGAAAATTTGCTTTGGATGAATTAATAACTGTCAGAAAAAAAGAGGGCAAGTCTACTGCCCAAGGGTTACATGTGCTGAAAGAATCAACATCAATCTTACACAGGCATAAGCTCTATGATGGTCCTAGAGAGTCCCATTTGAAGGATTCATCATCAAAAAACATTGCAGTTCCGTGAAGTATGTTAACATAGAGAGTGTGATTAATATAACATGAATTTGAATTCACACAGGTAGGGAAAATTCTACTGAGATTAAATGTTCTCAGGCTTGTTGACTTCAGACACTTAATCATGTAGATATTTTGCAATTGTTTTTTTTACAGAAAGTGCTATGTGGATATAGGTGAAAGTCACATATTTCAAAGAAAACCCCCTATTCCCTTCACAAATTCACTTTTTGAAATGTCAGAAATTCCTTTATCTTTGGCTATAAAATATAGTGCACAACAAATTGAGCATGAAAACCATGTGAGAGTATTGTCCTATGCACACTTCATTTTAATGTTCTGAAAAATAAGAGGCACCCAAAAAGTAATACAACACCCACAAGCTTGGGGAATAAATATATTAAATCAAGCTATAAATGATAGCCAAAGCAATCATAATGAATGCACATGATGAACACAGAGTAAGTATCCACACGTAGTAATAAAATAATGTGAAAAAAAACCCTTATTTATGCTGAAAAATTATCTTCTTCATGACCATGTTAGTCATTTAACTCATCTAACTGTATATTTTGTATCTTTCCAGAAGATATACCTTATTGACCTTATTAGCTAAAAGAGATCCCCTCTTCCTTTCTTGCTTTCCCTTCAATTACTGACACTTTTCAATTTAATGGAGACTTCTTATAAAATAAATTCTTTACCTTATAGTTCATGGGCACTGTGTACATTATATCTGGTTGCTTTAACAGGGGTAGATACTACTCACCTTTGATGATTGGAAGTTCCCTTTCTTAAAAAGATTTATTTCAAACTTCACTCTTTCTGATTATGAAAGAAGAAAGGATAGATCCAGTATATTTCATACAATTCCCTGAATCAAATTTAGCTCTTATTTTCAGGACTGAAAAATCATAAGGATGCAGAGGAGGCCATTGGCATAGCTACTAGGAAAAAAATATCCATACAGCGATCATCGAAGAGCAACCAAGTTAAAGGAAGGGGACACTGATGTTTCAACAGATCACTAACTGAAAACCAAAACTTGGACTGCAGTCTTTTTCTTCACTCAGCCTAAAAGATCAAGTCCAACCATTAACCCACCACCATACCTTCCCTTCACAGAGCTGCTGCCTTTTAGATATCTTAAAATATCTGCCTTAGTCCTTATAATTTCATTTATATCCATTTGTCTTCAAATAAACACAGTTCTCCATGTTTTCTTATTCTCAAAAGAAAGTAAGTCTTACTCTCTTTTGCTTGGGTTGACAATATAGTCCTGGACACATCAATATCCTTTTATGAGGGCCAAAGAGCCTTTAAAAAGTTGGAATTGTGTCTTTTGTTGAGACAAAAGTTCAGATATAGAACACTGAACAAGTTTTGGAGGACCACCAGTTTCACCTTGAGAGAAGAACGAGTCTGTGTTTATGTGTGTGCAGGAAAATGTACATGTTTTTATGCATATAGCAAACACACTGTGTTTGAGATAGCCTAAATGGAGAAGATACACAAATCCTCATTCCAGGTGCTTCAGAATCTCTCTGGAAATATCCCTCTTGATCACAGTTAAAATTCTCATGTCAATTTTCTAAATAAGAAAACACTCCCTACTCTAATGTCAGGATAAACATACATAAAGTGAAACAGCTATAATACTCAAATAATAAAATTTTATTTACAGAAACTACTAAAACTCAGTTTAAGTTGGTTATCTCTCTCAATGTAAGATCAGTTTCTAGCAACTGATTTATTCATGTTTGCTCATTTTTATCCTTGGAAAATGGAGAGTGACATTATCTTTGTGCATCAAAGCCCAGAAGAAGAATGAGAAAATCATGCTGAGTTTTGGTATTGCAAGTAATTGTTTGAAAAGTAATTGCAATTTTAAAACCCTAAACAGTAAAATCTCAGAATTTCATCATATGCTCTAAGATCTTTAGACATTAGTAGCAGTATATGAATCTTGAATCTAATAGAATCAAGGAATTTTTTTATTATTCATTATTATTCACTTGGTTTCAATGGCTTTTCAAAAGTAATTCTGAATTTCAACAAAGACTTTGGAAAACCTTAACTTAATTTTGTATTTTATCCAGGATACCAACTTTTAACTTCCCTTGAATGTCTTTTGAATTCTTGGTGTAACAAAAAGCTATAAAACTCCAAAATAATAAACCCTTGCAAGAAGTTCATATATAATAGATAAATGCAAGGTCTTCTGAGTGTGATTAATGTGATTTATATACCTACATAAATTTCCTTTAATTGAATATGTTCCTTCCTTCCCTGTTTCTGTTGGCAACATATATTTTCTCCCCATTTCTAATGTAAGCCAGGCTGCTAGGTCCTAATAAACCAAGTTTTGACTAACAATGTAAATTTTCTGCTTCCATCTCAAACTCTTTAATATTTAGCAGGGTTTCATGCTGCCTCAGATTTAATGCAAATGGTGTAGTACAAAGCAACTATTAACTTTATAGCTCTAAGATAACTTATGAATAAAAAAGCTATCACTTTACATTAGCATTAGGAGAAAAAAAGTTATTAAAAATGTGGACCTTAACTTAGTGCTGTCTAAAATGTATCTTAAATGAAGACTTTGACCTACACAAAGTTATACAAGTTTACAGACACAGCAAGAACACATCATAAACTCCTTTAAAAATGCTAATCTGTATTTAAATAATGCTCATCTATCAAGTTAATCACACAAAATCAGGCAGTGGTGATTTTTGCCACAGTATCTCTCTACAGGTTGCAAGTCATTGATTTGACTCAGCAGTGTGTTTAAAACCCTATTGCACTTGGTCATATGAAAAATTAGCCTCTCCGCCATTGCAAAATTTCTGAGATCTACAATTGTTTGAAGTTTGGAATGGACAGAGATTAGATCCAACACTATCTTTCAGTCCTCCACTGCTATCATGTCCTTCATTAATGTATGAATTCTGTTTCTTCATCTGTCTCTTCCCACCCTCACCCTAGCTGTACTGGGCCATTTGTTACTGTTTCATAATCTCTAGCATTAACTACCAATTATGGTTTAATTATATAAGTAAATCACCTTTTATTTAAAACTGTCTATTTTCTAATCTGTTCAACATTTCATTCTCTTGCCTGGACTGTAACATTCTCTAGTTCAGGAAATGAGTGCAAATTGCAGTATACTGGGTTGGTGGGCAGGACAGCATTGATGTGTGCCTGCATTCTTACATGAATCCATATGCATGTGGTATTGGCCACAGCTGGAGACGCACAGACCTTTTCTCAGACTCACTGCAGCTGCTCTCACTTTCTCATAGCTGTTTCAGAACTGATCTCCTGCTGATAGAAGCTGCTGTAGCTCCATGAACTTAATTGATTTCTGAAAATTTCTGCTAACAGGGAATCTCTTTTCCTGCTGCACTAAGTGCCAACTAAGGTGTTGATATCTCACTTCTGAAGAGCTAAAGATAGTCCTAACAATCTCTGGGGAGTGAATGAATGTCCAAGGTCATTGAGCAAGAATTACCATTACTTAACACTTGAAACAAGTCTCTTTTCACTACTTTTCACTGCAAATGCACTGCTGTATCCACTTGAGTCTACTAAGAATTTCATAGTCAGTATCTTTTATTAATCCGCTTCTGAATGTCAAGCAGAAAGCAGGTAGCTAAGACTCACACCAAAACATTTAAACTTCTTATATTAGGTAAAAGAAAGAATGGAGTGTGAAACAGCATGGGAACATATTGCTACATATTAAGCCTGCCCAAATCCATACAGGTCATCAGGTTTTATTTTTAAAATATAAGTATGCTGTGCTTGGGAAACAAAAAAAGCATGCAGCCCCTATGTGGCATATGTAACACACATGTGTATTCACACATCAGCCTATCTCATGTTTGTGTCACCTTCCTGACCTGGCAATATATTTTGTACATAAAACTCCTGGTGTACACCATTAAACAAATCATTGTTAAGGAAAAAAAAATAATTATGCATATTTAGAAAGATTGCAAAATTTCACAGTCCTGTGCAACGTGCATGGAATTCCAGTGCGTTCTCAACATGATTCTAAAATATTTTAGCTTAAGTTATTTGTTTTTTTTTTCAAATGCTTTTTCACAGTGAAGTGTAACTTCAGGTGCACAAGCCTTCTGTACAAATAATAGTGCTCAGAAAGACACATCAGGGCCTGTTGTTTGCAATATGTAGAAGTTGTATTTTGAAATATACAGATGTGAACAGGGTTGGTCTTAGTACATCTTCCAAGAACTACTGAAATTGTACATGGTGAAAGGTTTTTGTAAATCTTGCATTTAGTTTGTAATAAAAATTTAAGATCTACAGATTCCTTTAGCATTCAAGACATCAGTAAGTGATCCTCATAAAACTTTTAGTTTATAAGGACTGCAGCCTGAATAAGCCTCAGTCAGTCACACTTTTCAGATCCTTCTGAAATCTGAAATCACAAATTATTTCCCGTTAATAGTTTCCTTTAAATATACTTCAAAAAAAATGGCATCAAATGTAATATCAGTTAGTTTTGTATTATTGTACCAAAAAGCATCAAAATACTTATTTTTAAGCAGATGACAGTGATATCCCATAGCACTTTTCACATCCAAATAATCCATGCCAGGTACTTGGGAAGAAGTCATGGAATCAAAAGCAACACACAAAACCATTAACACTAGATGCAAAATCTATTACATATTTTTAACTAAGAATTTAACAAAATATGGTCATAAGAAATCATTTCACTGCTATGCATGGTGGGCATAATACATCAGCTGCATCTTTTTGAGAAGGTCATATTCTAAAGGCCTAATTCAATCCTTATGCACATGAAAAATTGTCCTAGTGATTTTCCACCTACCTATTGACTTTTTGTTTTATTCTTCAATGTTTTCTGTAATACAGTGCATTTTAGGATTTTGGGTAAAAGTGGTGAGATTTTGGTAGCAGGTGGATTGCAGGAATGACCCCTCTGGAAAGTGGTTGGGGCTCCCATGAGCAAGGCACAGCATGGTCCAGCTGGCTCTGCAGTGGACCCACCACAGCCCATCAACCAAGCTGGTGATGCTTCTGTGGAAACATATGCAAGAAAGGGGGAAAAAATATGGAATGAACAGAGGAGGAGGGAACACCTAGGTCAGAAAAGGAGGAGGTGCTTCATGGCACAGCAAGTATCCCTGCAGCCCATGAGAAACCAATGCTGAACACGTTTTCCTGGCAGAAACTGCAGCCTATGGAGAGCCCTAACTAGAGAGAATTTTTCCTGAAGGATATGCGAGAGCAGGGGAAAAGTGTGAGAGAGTAGTGGCAGAGTGGAACTGTTACATACTGACCCTCCGACATTCCCTCATGCACTCAGGTAGTGATAGAGAAATCACAAGAAAAGGACTAAAATTGAGCCTAGGAAAGGATGAAGAAAAAGTATTTAAATTTTTTTTCTTTATTTATCAATATATTAATTGGCATAATTAATTAATTAATTAATTAAATAAAATTCATTTTCCCCAAGATTAGTCTGTTTTGCCAGTGACAGTAATGGGTAAGCAATCTCCCTGTCTTAACCTCTATGCATGAGCTTTCTTATCCTATTTTCTCTCCCTGCCCTGCTGAGAAGAGGGAGAGAGAGAGAGCATCTTGTTGGGAGTTTGGCCCTTAACCACAGTTAACCCACCATACCACCTCATTTTCATTCTGGAACATCTGATTTGAGATTATTAGGTGAAGTGTGCAAAGATCAAGATATGCCTGCCAGAAACAGAAGATAATGTCTCAGTGATATTTTTAGTTGCAGTTTGTGGAAAACAGTGTTTTTATGAAGACCTGAAGGCAAGGAATACAATCAATTTAAACTCCAAGATATCTATGGTCTCACTGAAGTCAATGCAGGGAGCTGGATTTCAATAATCTGAATTGAAGCTATGGTGTCTAAAGTTGCCTAGCACTTCACAGGTGTACCACAAAAAATATAATTAGAAAAGGTCAAAATATAATATATCACAAAAAGCTTTTCAAATACTTTAACCAGCAGCTAATTCAAATTTTTAAAATAGTTTGCTTATTGCTTTACATCTAACAAGCTACATTAAACTCAGTTTATTTAGATACTGGTTGAATTGATTTAAATAAACAGTAAATGAATGGTTCGTCAACTAAAGGAACTCCTAACTTGTAGTGTGCCAGCCACACAGCCACAAGTCTTAAAAGAAAAACTAGACTTCCATGAAGTCCATATGTCAGATATGGCACATAATTTTTCTCTGTAGACTCTCTCAGATCCCTGTGGATCTATCTACTCCCATTCAACAACTGTAAACATTACTGGCATTTAAGATCCCTAGTATGATCCTTAATCTATGGGAAAGGTCACAGCACTGTATTTCACAGGAGAGTAATAGGAATGTCTGAGATTGAAAAACAGCATAACCCAATAGTTTACAACACAGTGATTTCTGAATAGTCAACTGTATCTCTGTGATACAAAGTAAGTTGCAAGGAAATTTAATTTCTACAGTTTTAATTTTAAAGTAAGCACTAGTACTTAAATGCTTGTGGGTTTGTAACTAAACAGAATCACAAAACGGTTGAGCTTGGGAGCAACTGATGGAGATAATCTTGTCCAATCCCTAAATCCAACCAAAACTTTAGATGAAATTTCTTAATTTTATTGATAACTATATATTAAATTGGTTTACCCTTGTATTGAAAGGAGTCCAAATGCGAGTATATAGACCTAGAGAATGTTCAATTTTACCATTCTGACCTTGAAGAGTTTAGCATCCTCTGCAATAGCAAAGAGCTTCTAACTTCAATTTGTGAAAATGCAAAAGAAAAGAGGAAAAAGACACCAACATAACTAGACAAGTAGAAGAGGCTTTTAAAAAAAATCCCTATGGTGTCCATTACTCCTCAAAAGAAGGAAGAAAAAGTAACACATAAAGAATGGCACATTGATACCACAAAACTACTTGGAATAGCAGTTGAGCTGAGGACTCTTCTTACCTTTTAATAATGAAGCAATTTCACTTTTAAAATGCTTTTTGTTTGTTCTGGAACTATTCAGAAAATCTGAGGAAGTTTGCCTGACAGTTTAATCCAAAAAGTATTTCAGAGGATAAACTGACAAAACAGAATTTACTAGGCTTCCACAGATGTGCTGTTAATTCTCTTTATTTTAATAAATACCTGCCAGCCAAAAATATCTGCTCCAGGTCAAATGAAACCTCTGATCTGTAATGCAATCCTTCAGTTTTCCATTTTAGCTAGACCAAAAAAAGTTTTTATCACGAGTTGATCCCAATAAAGTCCCACAACCTTTCTCCCAGACTTTTTAATGACCCTATGAAAGATGGATTATCCACCGAGACACACTTGAGAATGATTTCCATATTGCCAGAATCCCTGCTCTTCATTCATGTTATACCTTCTAACCCTTAAAATGAATGCACATGAATTATTTGCAGTGCTAATTATGACTACCCTTTTTCAGATTAAAAATCTAGCCGCAGTAGGGAAGAAGCAACTGTGGGAACATCAAGGTGCAGAATAAATATTTGAACCAGATAATTTAAGTGGGTCTACAACTGACTCTTAGTTGGCTATTAACCATAAATCACAGGTGTCCCCCCAGAGCCTTATCATTTGCTGTTTTCTAAGAAAACTGGAGTTTCTTCTTGGTAAGAGCAGGCCCCCAGGACACTACTGAGTTTATGGTAAAGTTCAAAGGAGGGTATGAAAGCATTGACTATGCATCAGGACATGAACTGCTACCACAATCACACTCTCCTGGGTGGCACAAATATTTATGCAGCTTTCAGTAGATTTAATTGAAATTAAATCCCACAGAAGTTAAATAACTGTTTTCCTGGAAATCTGTCTAGGCACAGGATGACCTTGTTTTTACTCAGGGTTCTTCTCATGTGTTTCCATTCAATTAAAACTACTTCTCAACTCACTGAGTTATCTCCTTACTTGGATATGCTGACTCTCTATATTGCTTTTGTCTATTACACAAATGCTTTCATCAGATTTTTTTAATTGATGTACCAGTGTCAAGTTAGTGCAAAATTGTACAAAAGTCAGTGAATTATTGAACTGATTTTTTTTAATATTCAGGGTGCAAGGACTGGAAACAGTCTAAACTAGAGAGACTGGGAATTCAGTAATTAATACTTGACCTAGATTATTAAAAGTTACTGCAGAACATTTACAACACCCTGCTGATAGCAGTAGAGCTAGGGCAATTATTTAATAAACACCCCTTTGGTCTGCTGAGGATCTACAAATAACTGACTGGTCATGTGAGAAGTTTCCAGTTGCTTCATCTTAAGCAGAAAGCTAAAATATATAAATATTTATTAATAGCAATTATATTTTCCACTGGAACAATATACAGGCATGACTGCATAGAGCAGTGACCTTTGCAATCATGAGCTGTTTCTAACAATGTATACAAATTATGTGTTTTGACTTAAAGATTATAGTTTGTAAAGCTGATGTTTTATACCCTGACACATGCAAGCATTTTAATTACTTACATATAAACATTTCTGTCATGCGTAAACCATTATTTACAAATTATATTGACTGTAGCTACGTTATGTTACACATAGGAGGCTGTATCTTATACAGTTTCATTTGTAATTGAGAAAAATGACAAGCTATTATTTTTGTGAGTCTCCCTGATTGGAGTTCTGGGAGTTTTTGCACAGGACATCTAATTTGTCTGTACAGGCCTCTATCATAAATCTAACACCAGAGGGACAATGAGACTCCCTGTGTTTAAGCCTCCTTTGTATTGTGAAGTAAAAAACAAGTGTAACTGCACAGTAAACTGTCCAGTGCAGACTGTCAAAGAGATTTCCAACATAAATTACAACATAAAGTACTTCTCCTGAATGGGGCAGGATTTTCCCTTTTATCAAGCTTTTGTCAGCATTTTTAAGCATTTTTCTAAACTGAATATTTTCGGGTTAAACTGGGAACTGCAGGCAGCCTAGCCCCATCTAATGTTATATACCTTACTTTGTTTTAGGGATCATATTGCCAGTGTTCCTCCACTGTCAGTGGGTATCCCTATATTCATGTAGAGCATAAGTTAGTGCTATGAACTGTCCTCTGCGGGAACTTGCCTCTCCTCCGGTTAAACAGGGAGTCATCGAAATTGGCTTGTGAACTTAACACACCAGAACAGACCTAATTACTTGGCAAGATTTCTGCATTTCTCATTTAGGAAGTTCACTTGATAAAGTGTGTGGTGAGCCAGAAAATCTCAACTGTTTAAATTGTTTACAACAGTTTTCTCCAGAGACTCTCATCCTGCCAAACAATTAATGTGGTTCAAAGTTGTTGCATGTCCACATAGATGTAGGTAGACTGCAATAAGGTCCTTCCTCAGTCTCCTCTTCTCCAGACTGACCAAACTGAGTGACCTCAGCTGTTCTTCATATGGCTTCCCCTCAAAGCCCTTCACCACCTTCACTGCCCTCCTTTGGACACCTTTTAGTAGCTTTATATCCTCCTTATATTGTGGCATTCAAAACTGCACACTACTCGAATACTCTTTAATAGTTTCTCTTAATTCAACAGCATGGTGTTTCAATAATATGGCAATACCAGGGGTCTCAAAACTAGAGAACAGAGCAATTCCTAGATTAATAAAACAGACATGTCCTTAAAGTATGCATGTGAACAATAACTCTGACAGCATAGCTCAAAATCTACTTTGCAAACTTTTGTTTTCATTTTCCATCATCTGTGTATCTAAAACTCATTCAATCCAAGTGCCATCATATGGCTACATGAAGAATTTTGTATGTTGAGTTTTGGCCCAAGCACCATTTTACCTCAGTTTCAGTCTACTGGAATGAGGAGTTCATGATGAAAATTATTATAAGTGCTTAGGCCCTCACTTCAGTATAGTTATAGCTCTTGACTCAATAGAGTATCATTTTACAGTAAAATAAGGAAGTATATTATACTTTAAGAGCATTTAAAATTGTCTTAAGTAATAGTTGTTAAATCCTTATACACTGTGTAAGACTTTTACCAAACTAAGAAACAGACATAAATTAGTACCATATTGTACACATGTTAATGAAGATAATATCCTGCCAAGTACGAAAATGTCATCCTAAAATAGAAAGCCACATTTCCTCAGGATATTGATCTAGCTTAGCTGGACTCTATAAAAGATGGAAAAGTGGATAATGTAACTTCAGACATGAGAAATTACTAAGTGAATTGACTGCTGGAGCAGAACCTAATCCTGAGTCCCTAAAGCATGAGAATTTCTCAGGTCAGGTTGTTTTTGTAGCTCTTATCTAATGCGGTAAGCATTTGAGAAGGAGGAGGAACTCAGAAGTGAAGTACTTGCTGTGGTACCCATGTAATGTATTTTTGCAAAATTATTTGCTTACTTGCCTCACAAAGTCATAAACTTTTTTTTTTTTTTCTGGAACTCCACAATTCCCTTTGAACATTTTTGTAAAGACTTTATTTCTAGTCAAAGTTCTCTAGCAGTAATTTCTGCTATGAAGGGGTTTGCTTTCAAGTCTGTGGTGTTTTAATACCTAAAGCTCTTAATCAGCAACTTAACAAACATGTGAAACAAGATATGACTAACATTTTAAAATTACATTAATTGTTAGACATTTATATGCTGCATCCCGCTCTACAAGAAACAGCAACAGTCACTCAGTGGAGCTATGATCATTGACCAAAAATTGGCCATCTTCAATTTGTGGTGTCTGCAAGAATACACAAGACAGCACCAATGCAGAGTTGCCACTGAACCAGTATGCAGCTTAAAACAAAAATCAAAATTCCACTTTGAGGACATATACTGTCATTCCTATGGCCCAGAGGAAGATGCTTAAACTTCAGTACATGACATTAGAAAATTAAGTACACCTCCTCTGTCTCATAACTTAGGTTGATAGTATGTAAAATATCATAAATTGTTGGATCTTTAAAGGAGTATGGTCAGCATTAGTCACCAGCTCTACAACAGCTGAGGAGCTGGTGACTAAAAAGGATGAGGGGACAATCACATATAATTTTCCACTATTAGCTGTCCCACAAAACTCACTTTCTTGGTTAGCAAAAAACATGTTTTGTAGAATGAAGTATTGACCTCATTCTGGCAATAAAACTGAGGCACCGTAAGCTGGGAAAGGCATTTTTTGTACCACTATTTTTCTTGCACAGGCCCACTCAAGAGAAACCAGAATATGCCTTGAAAAGTAGTTACACTAATTCTTTTTCCTGTATCCTCCTATGATTCTACGTGATCTGATTTATTGCTTTTCCTTCTTCAACCCTATTTAGCTATTTTAGTACTGTCTCAGATCACTTTCCAGGGCTCACTGCTTTTGATATACTGCAGTACAAAAATGGAGTGTGTGATAAAATCACATAAATTAGAAGATTGATAACAATATGTTGTTCCTTCATTTATTTTCAAACTAACCTGAATCAAAGATATGTTTAAAAATTCTTAAAGTGCGAATACCAAGGAGATACAGATTCTAATCACTGCTAATATAATTGTTTTAAACAATTAGCAGATTATAATGTGAAGACAGAAATAACTCATCCCTGAAAAACAGACATTTAAAAGAACTTTTCTACAATATAATCACAGAGTATCTTGCTTCTTTCTGATGAGTGTCAAGTGCAACAGACAGGAATTTACAGCTTAGCCTGACTAACAAGAAGCAAACAATAGTTTGTGCTTTGATGTCGTGAACACCTGCAGATCTTCTATGAAGTACAGGTAATTTGTCTCCAGACCACTTATCCAAATTGCCAGTGTAAATTTTGATTTTCCTAGATTTTCCCATACTAATCATATTTTAGGTATCTCTCAAAATCAAATAACAATGGTAGAGGGCAGGACACAGAGTAGGCTGCCACAGAACCAGACTTGGCGTCTCAAACAAAACCTACCTTTATTTAATTATCTTGTGATAAAAATTCTAATGTGCAGTTAGGATGAATAAAGACCATTATATCCAATCCATGAGTTCAGAGGTACCCAGGCTACTGGCCTGAATTTAGGAAAGTATGGGATGCAGTATCACTATATTTATATTTATATTTACCAGTTTATACTCTTCCCTCGGCACTTACTGGCCATTGTGATTCTAAAGAGGCCACTGGGCTGATTGGACTTTCCTCTGGTGCAGTTTAAATACTGTTATATACTTAAACTTTGTATTTTCCTAAGAAATATACTAATGGTTTATGATTCTATGTAAAGAACCGAAAAGTATAAACCTTTGTTTTGGTGCCTTATGAATGTAATAGCTACATACACAGAAGGTAATGTATTAACACGTACCTCTCTGTTTTATCTGAGGAAAAAAATAAAACTACTTGGAAAGTGGTTCTAAACCTGAATCTGTGATCTTCCCTCTCTCAGGACAAACTCTTCTTCAGATACACAGGGTAAATCCTGTTTGCAGTTTAAAGGTTTATTACAGATTGTGCTTCCATTTCTTTGAGCATTGCAGGTGAAAGTTCTTCAGAGCCACTGCAGAATATTTTATACTGATTCACAGAATACCTAATATAGATCCAGTTCAAAGGTCTGTAATAAAATAACAACTGTATGTAAGTAAACCCAATACTGATTGAGATCAAATGGGAGAATTTTTGCCTTAGCAATCTTAAGATACAAAAATTTGCCCACAAAAATGACACATACTTAAACCTACTCTTCATTTTCTTGCTAGTTGGCCAGATGAAGATTATATCACATGTAAGCATGGATTTATACTCTTCCTAGTTACAATCCCCTTCTGAATTCCACCTTTTCCTTTCTTCCCTCCCTAAAAACAAAGAACTCAGTGGGAATATGTGATATTTTTAGATAACTTTTTAACAACATAATTGTCTCTGAATCCTGCAGCAATTTGAATCTCCCTGTGGTGAGCTGACACAAAAACTAACAAGGAATAAATAAACAAGTTAAGTTATTAATTAATGAAGAGAAACTACTAAAAGCCCTCATAGAGGACTTCCAAAGAAGCCCCATGGACAACCCTAAGAACCTTGGGAAGTTTAAGATCAGTGAACATGCTGGGTACTCATAGTTGGAGCTACCTGCCTGATGGGGTGGTTTTGTGCTGGCTCCTAATGGGATGCTGAATGATGTCCCAAGCAGATCTACTCATCCGGGTAGCTCAGGTCACTGGCTATTCCCATTTCTGTTCATGTAGTCAGGATAATTAAGCACACCAATCACAAAATGTTTGCTTAATTGCTATTGCCATACTGCTGGGATTTCTATTTAAGATTCTTTGTACACAGAAGAAAATAAACTATTTATGGCCTTTTGGGCAGTATTGAGGCTATTTCTTTTTTTTTTCCTACTTTCAGCATTTTACATAAACCATATATATGTATTCCTAGTGAAGTGGTTAAAAATGCTTTTGCCACTCTGGTCAAATTTTCCTGATGGCCCCAGATTGCCCAAAGCACATGCACTGTTAACTAGGATGTGTACATAAATCTGTGGTACTGATCACACATTTATACTGACTGAGTTAATGAATAAAATTTAGTTTTAGTGTCCCTCTATTACTCATTCATTTGGTATTCATTGTTTTAACACTGACCATAATGATACCCATTAGGTTTTAAAATGGATGTCATTTATCCTTCCATAAGAATTCTATCATAATTCAGCAAGATGGCAATATACTCATTATGATGGATCTTTTCATTAATAAGGTGAATTTTTGTCCACATTATCCAATAAAATATCTGCTGTATTTCAAGCATTAATTAACATCCACTTATTTTAAAGTGGTAGTCGCTACCTGCCTAGAGCAAAATAAATCCTGAATTGTAAACTTAAATTCACCATATTCTTCAAGTAAAGTGAAGTTTTTCAGTAAATAACCAGTGGTTTTTTCAGTGCTTTATGAAATGCTGCAGCAATAGCATACATGCTGTAGTACTTTTCAAAACTGGGCTTTCCCATGTTAGAAAGCAGCATGCTGTTAACAGGCAAGAAACCCTGGCACATCATTTTCAAAGACGTGGTTAACTGTAGCCACTTTGCAGTTATTTCTGCTGCTGTTCTGAGCACTGCAGAAAAATCTCAGGTACCTAAACAGTGAATAAGAGTGGCTTTTCAGCTCTCTGAAGATTTTCATATTTGAATATGAAACTAAACTTGTAGAAATGTCAGAAGGACTTCAATAGGTCAGATCAAAATCTCTTTAAACTAAGGCTTTCTCTCCAAACACAAGAAAAATTTCATAATCTTACAAAGGAAATAATCTGTCATCTTCAGTTCAAAAAGCCTTGGATGTATTCAAACTGGCACAAATTTTTGTATTTGAAAAATACAGTCTTCTGCTGTGTTGCAGTGTAGAATATCACATGTTCTAAATATCTTTAATGCATAAATGGATGTAAATTAGCAAATTTTAAATGGAAATCAAAAATAAAACATGCAAAATACATACAGGAAACCGAAATAAACATTTAAATTAGATTTTCTGGGTTAAAAACACCAGGAATCTTTTGAAGAAAACAAAGGAATACTTTTTTATGGATCAACTCTAAGTTTTTACTTTAGCTGCTTGTCATGAAACATTTCATAGATCTATAGAACAACCATTTTGTAAATGCTGCATTTAGCCATACAAAATAGCAAAAGATAGTCTGAAAGAGCCATCATGTAAAAATCTTGAGAGGAGTCAAAAGTGCATTACATTTTGGAACATATAATGTCATCAGAGTAAAGTTACTTCTCTGTACAATAAATCTAGAGATAATTGCCCGGAATCATCTTACTTCTCAGAAACAAGTATATTAAAAAAAAAAAACCTTCATAGTACTGGGAAACAAAGTAGACAAAGAAGATAAATAATGATTTACAGGAAAAGTAGCTTAAGCTAAGTTTGCTAGAATATTTGCCTAGAATAATACTCTCATGAACACCCAAGTATATAAATAGCAGACTGAAAGCACACTGCAGTCTGTAATAATATTTATAAAGACATATAAATTAGGTGAAAAGCTGCTGCTTTCTTTATTTGAAATAAAGAATGTGAACCTCATAACTTTTTTTTTTTCCCCACCAAAACTTGCATTGAAAGTTTGGAAGCTTTTTTCTTATGTCACTTCAATTTTGCCTGTAACTTTCAGAAAAACATTAGGTTTGTAACTCAGTAAATTGAAATGAGAACTGTGCTGTGTCACACATTTTCAAACAGGTTTCACAGCTTGATGAGGCCACCTCTGAATGGTGAATGTACTTCTATTTGATTCAAAATTGAGACAGTGCTGGGACAGTCAAGAGAGACTCTGAGATTTGGAGAGCTCTTTTGCCTACCCCAAATCTTTTCAGATAACATTTATTTTCCTTGAACATTGCAGGCAAAATGATGTTTTATTTCATGGAGCTCTGGGAAGACCTGGTAATGAGTCTGGTGATTTACTGACAGAATCATCTACTTGATCATACTTAGGGTGGGAATAAGAGATTTTGAGTTATCCTGAAATCATTAAGGTTTGAAAAGACCTCTGTGATGAAGATCATTCATCAATGTAATGCTGCCAGGTCCACCACTAAACCATGTCTCTACTCACCCCATCTACACATTTTTGAACATTTCAAGGATGGCGATTCCACCGCTTCCCTGAGCAGTTTGTTTCAAAGCTAGACCACTCTTTTAGTGAATAAATATTTCTTAATATCTAATCTACACCTCCTTTGGCACAACCTGATGCTCTTTGCCCTTCTCCTGTCGCTTGTTACCTGGAAGAAAAGACCCATGGCCACCTATTTACATCCTCCTTTAATGTAGTTATGGAGAGCAGCAAGGTGCCCCTGAGCTTTTTCTCCAGGATAAACAACCCCAATTTGTTACCAAATGTTAGAATTTTTCTACTACTGCAAGTTTATTTCCAGAAACTAAGGAAGAAAATTGCAGTGATATATCACACTTTCCACATTCAGAAACAAAGTATCCCTCTCTGATGTGTCTAATGGAAAATTAGAAAATGTTTAGTGAGAAAAAGCCAGAGCAGTATTTTAATGAATCATTGTCAGTTAGCTTTAATATAAAAGCTTGAGAGCTTTTTGAGAAAAGTTGCCCTGATCATTCCTGTATTTAATTTTCTGTGTGTTTTAATCTCATGGCAATTTTTATTCTCTTTCATCCTTTGTGTTACACATTCATATTTTTGTTCAACAGATGAGATGCATGTATAAAGCGATTTTTATTCAAATGTATAGGTATACTTATCACCTATTTGATATAAAACAAAAGACACAGAACAGAGACAAAACTGGATTTTTATGCACCTAACTGAGCTAATACATCATCTGTGAAAGAGAGGAAAAAATTCACTGGCCTGCATAGCACAGAAGATGAAACTTGGCAAAAAAACTGTAGAAAGTTCTGCCTCAAAAAGAACTTTTCATCACAGCAGACTAAACAGAGTTAGCTCACACATTTTAAGTAATAAGACACAGCTGACCAAACAATGTACCTATTTATTTGATTAGCTTTAAAGGCATCTTGTTGTTACAAATCTACTTACTAAGTTAAAAAATGCGGCTTCAGTCCACCAGTTTTATTACTTTAGACCGCTTAGGTTTATTAAGTTAGGAAATCTCCTTTCCATACTTAATCAGAACAGAATACTGAGCTATTATTTCCTTTTTCATTTCACTTTTTTAACTTTTCCATCTTTTTTTAACTTGGCAAACATTTACAATTACTAGATATATGTACAGCTCTGTATTGTTGCATTTAATTTAAAATATGTAAGAAGAAAAAGTTCTTCTCTAATATGACAGACTTTGATCATCTGAGCTTCAAATAACTTCAAAGTAAATGAAATACTGTGTTATGGTTTTTCTGGAGCACAGAAGATACAATATTGATGGAAAACTACCGATTACTATTCCCCATATTTATATTCATTAATATTTCTGCAAACAAGCTACCTAGTTCACGGCAAAGCAAACTTAGAATTGTGTTAAGTTTTGCCTTAGTAACTGCATGGTCTGCATGTGCTGCAGTAAGGGAGAGCTCACCAAGACAAGTCTCAGGAAACCTTCTGGACCGAAGAGATGAATGGTTGTGGAGAAGATTGCTGTACTGACTGGCTAATTGCATAGGCTAAAATCTTTAATTAAAAGGACTATTCACTCCAGGTCACATCTTCAGAGCATGCTGGAACTATCTTATGGTGGTTCAGGAATATATAAAGCCATTTCCCTTCTGCAATTTCATTTTAAAAACTGAGTCATAACCAAAATCATCTTTTAGGACGTTAAACAGAAGGGATATATCTCTGGCAGTGTTATTTCTAATTAATAAAGCACACTTGAAATCCTCAACATAACAAAAAAAAAAGCCTAGAAGAAAACTGGCATGGAAAGTTGTTAACATGACTGCCTTCACTGTGAAAAATTTTCCTGTCTCTAAAAAGAATTAAACTAGCCAAGGAATTGATCCAAAAGTGTCAAGTATTTAATGATATTTGATACTTACAGCTTCAAAAAGTTGTAATAAAATAATGAAAAATATTGATAATGTTACAGGTCTTCTATCTTTCCCGTTTTTCTGAGGAAGTTAGCTCTGGAAAATAAAGCGATAGAGCTAAGAGGGCCAAACATGTATCACACTCTGCAATCAAAAAAAAAACCAAAAACGGATTAACCTGTATCACAACACAGAGTGCCTGTGAATCTGAAAATGTATGTACATACCAATCGCAAATTCATCCAGCCATCTCAGGAGACGGGGCTGGTACTGCATTTATTGTCAGAAACATTCTAGCAAAATATGGAATGTTAAGGCATGCCCATTAAAAAGCCCAAGAAAACCACAAAACAACCTCACCAAAAATAAGTCCAAATCCAAATTTATTTGGGTAAAACAATCATCTGTCTCTACTCATGCATGCTATCTGCTCTCACTGCTGCCACTCCTGTCAATCTGAAGTTGATAGGTAATGGCCCTATGATTCAGGGAAACTGCTGAAGTGTGCACTCAGGCTTCAGTTTGAGAGATGGGTTCATTTATCATCACAATAAGCTATTACCTTTGATAGGTCACAACACATTGAAGAGACTGTCAGCCTAATTGGCTCAATTCAGTTAGCTTTGGATGTGCCTCTAGAAGAGTACTGCTTTGCAGGTAATATTCCATCATCCAACAAACCACTCGTTAAATAATTCATTGCACTTCAGATTAGGGTTCTAGCACATGATTATCCCTTCCTTATGCCAAATATTGACATCTTAACCCTTTTGTATCTTGGGTGCAAGAAGACAAATGCAAATTCATTCTATAGTTATGGTAATCCATACTTCTAAAAAATTACTGAATATTTAAAATTCCCACTTTCTCAAGAACTCTATTGTATTAAGCTAGGCTCTCTCTCCCTGGAAAACAAAATCTTTCCTGCCATCATTCTCTTTCTATTAAAGATCATCTTACAGTATGCAAACTTACTAGGAATGTGATCTCATTTTGCCTTCTAGAGATTTAACAAAGCAGTATGAGTCCATTCAGAGCTGTCAGGGTAGATGAGACCTGGAATAGTGTATGTGAGACACAGGATCTACAGGATTTAAAGGATGCTTCATACTCTGTTCAGGAATTAGATCAAAGCATAATACTCAGTATTAATATGCTTAGAATGATGACTCTATGAAAGCACAAGTTAAAACTAAGCAAATAATTCAAGCTTCTGATCACTATTGTGCTACTTGTCAGTTCTGGCTACCATTTCACTATTCAATTCCTTGGCTGTTTATCACAGCCAAAATGGTTACTGCTTCCCATAAACTAACATAAAATAAATTTTAAAAGCATTACTTTGTGTACAGTTTGAACATCAGTTTGGGTTTTCTTTCACTAATGATGTTTTAATTGAGTTTGTAAAATTTTCAACCACTTATACCATCTTTACATCTTCTGTACTCTTGTTAGTAATGCTGCTTTGTGTTTTAAAAATCAGTGACTCCTACCCATATTTTGTTTTACAAACACACAACCTTTTTATTAATGACAATAGATGTAAAATGCTGTTAACCAAATTAGTTGGATTAGGTCTCCCAAATCTGTGAATTGATTAAAAATTCCCATAACACCCATACAATAAAATATGAATCCCATAAATCCACACACACAGACTTCCTAATTGCATGTGTACACGGGTGATTAGCGCTTGGATTTGGGCACCTGTGCTGCACCTGTTTGGTTTTAAAACTTAATGGCACAGGGTAGTGTGTCAATCAAGTTTAGGCACCAGAGCTTAGCTTCTAAGAACAGATGTAGAATACCAAGACTAATTCCTGCATGTAAAATGGAAACAACAGAATTTATCCATCTTGTAGAGAAGCCACATGTAAGGACAATTTTGAGATTGTCAGGTGCTACTGAGCATGTCAAACTTCAAAAACAATATAGCACAGGTTGAAAAATACAATAAATGGTTTGTGCTAAAGGCTGTTTCCCTTGTGCATCATCAGAAATTCTCAGTATTTCTGCCCTGCCACATACTGCCTTTTTGATGTGGAAAGAAAAATCGAACACCAAAAAATTACAAAACTAAAGCTCAGTGCCATCATGCAGTGTCACTAATGAGTTACATAAGCTCAATAATTTCAATTACATTCTATTTCAAGATTTTGTAAATCATTTAAATTTGAAGTAAATTTGGGGGGGGCAGGGAAATCAAACATAAATTTTAGTTTATTTATTCTTAAAATGAAATCTGGAAGCTAAACATAAAACTACCTCTTTATGGTTCTCAATATTTTGAGAATGATTTTTCAGTAGTTCTCAAGTATACCCTTTTGGTGATGGGCATAAATTCCTTCATCCCACTCCTGTGCAACCCAATATGAACTAGGTGTTTGGACTATAAATTCTCTCTGATTAATCTAAGTGAGTAAAACTTGATTAAACACTTTACTTACAGATATCCTGTAATGAGCAAGGAACTCTAAATATAGTTTTCAAAGCAAACACTTACTTGCTGATGAAGTATTTAGCATGCAGAGGAATGTATATAAGAGCAATAAAAAATAACAAGTACAAAACCCCTATGTAGCCTCCCTTTCATAAATTTCACTTTTTCTTTGCAATTGCTAAGTAACCACTATTCAATTTAGCTATCTCTAGCTTGGGAATTGTCATCACCATGTATCTTTGCATGGTGATTAGCCCCCAGTACAAACCACCAGATATATAAATTCTTCCAAAGTCAAAGCCTTTTTTTATCTCTTTCTTCTGTTTTTTCACATCCTTCATTACTTTTGTATTTGGGATCAAAGAAATCAAAGCCTTTGCAAGCTGGAAAGCATATTCCCCCTATTTACTTCCTTCTTCATTATTTCCTATCACCCCTCAGTGTTCTCTCTCTAGCATTCACTTCCCTTCTTTTGTGAAACTGCTTTATTTTCTGCTTGTTTCTCCATTTTTCAACTGCCTCTATTGATTGAAACCCTTGCCTTCAAGGCAGACTTGGGTAGGCAGGTAACACAAAGGACACTTGAGATTTATGAAATAATTTCACCAACAGTAAATTTCCTCTTTTATCTAGGGTAGTGTAAGATGATTTTAGCACTAAGAAATTAAATGTAACATGGGATACATGAAATACTGCAGTCAGTGGACTCAGCTAGGCAGTCTGAGCCCAGTTTCCACACATTTCCAAGATGCAAAGAGGCTGTAACAGTCTACTGGGCATCCTTAGTTTCCTTGTAATCACAACAATGGCTGTACTTGAACCGTCCCAACAGGCTACCCAAGCATCATTAAAAGCATTAACAAGGAACAAAGTGTGCAAAATTTACTTATCTCTCAGTGGTTCTTTACAGTCATGGGTAGCTGAGCCCCAAGTAGGACAGTACTAATATTGTTGCACTTTTTACTGGGGATCAAGCCAAATTTGGCAAGCCACAGCTGTGAAAGAATGCAGAGACCTACCCCTGTCCATTTCATGGTGACAAGGTAAAAGAATATTTCAAGAAAAAAAAAGAATCTAAACCAAATAATGAAATACAAATTAAGTAAATTTAAAGAAAGCATCAGTCAGATGTGGCTCAAATCCTTAAAATGCTTTGCTCTTCCCTTGGATGTCTGGTCTGTTTGTCTCATCTTTTCCGTATTTGACTCTGCCTATTATCTCAGTTTTTAGAAGCTATATTAAAATAAGTGCTAATAAAATAAATGGTACATTTGGTATAAATTGAAGACAGCTTCATACTGCTGAGTCTGATCACCATGGTGATTTGGTTTCAGCCAGGCCAGTTTAGATTGTGATTTAAAATAAAACAGCATTATTTAGATCAGTTTAATGTTACTTGTTATAAAATAAAAAACATATCAATAAACTAAAACATCTTTTTCTTAGAATAATGCATTCCAATATAAAGGACAAAAAATACTGAAGTAGCTGTCTTTACAAAATTTATTTTTTCTTTAAGTTTAACTGCATCATTTTAATTTTCTACCATGAGCTGGCTGTTGACTTTTTAAAAAAACTTCAATTTGCAGCAACTGAGAATAACTTCAGGGGTGTTGAAGGACATTTCTTGCATACTATGTACTGCTGATGCCTATTACTGTTTCCTTTATAAATATGGATAACATGCATATAACCCAACTATTTCCACCTACTCATACTTACAATATATTAAGAATCATTAAATGTCCCTACAAAATTGGTTTTGTTGTGTTATGCCTTACACTAGAGGATCATATTCCCTACTCTGTTCCCAATTTACTGTTGCAAGCTTGGAGATGTGCTTTGCTACACATTCAAATCTGGTGCTGACACTTTAATGTGCAGAGGGTATAAAAAAGGCAAATTCATCACAAAGTACTGGCCTTACCATCACACAGTGAGCAGATACTTCAAGCACGAGTCTACTAAAGGGTGACCTGCTTAAATTTGGATAACCTATATTCATTAGGGAATAAAGTCTTCTATTGATGGCCTAAACTGTCCATAAAACCAGATGAAATAAAGTGTTTTCTTACAAAAGTACATAAAATGGAGATCACACCAGCCCACCTGAGCTGCACTGCTTTCCTTCCCTGACAATATAAGCAATACAGACACATGTTTAAAAAAATCAGTCTGTTGGCTGAATCTGACACAGCTGAGTGTAGGAATTTTGTAGGCTAGATTACTTTCATTAGGCCAAATCATTTCAAAACCAACTGATGGTAAAAATAGTAGCTTCCGACTACAATTTAACTTGTATTTCATCCATTTATACCAAAAGTTATTATGCGAGATTCCTTTCCTTTTTGAGGCAGGCACTAAAGTAAAGGAGTTGAGGGTCTGTTTAACTTCATTGTGTCCTAGGAACAAAAAAAATCTTTAGATCTGAAACCATGAAAATACTAGATGAAGCTTTCTGGGCTTAGATGCATTCATAATTCAGGACAATTGATCCTGGCATTTCAGTTCCAGCTGATTATTGCATTATTTACGCTTCTTTATGTTTTGGGTCTCAACTCCATCCCTTCCCCACTGGGAGCCATAGACTGCAATTTGCTTGCATTATTCCGCCTTTTGTATCAGAATTGCCTAAGAAATGAAAACAAATGGAAGGAAATAAACATAAAAGCCATGAGGACCTAGTTTATGATTATTTTATAATCCAATATTTAATCCTATGAGGTATTCTAGACAGTCTGCAATATATTATATGTCACAAAACAAACTGCTCATTCTATCCCAATCTAGTTTTCCACAAGTGAAGTACCTTTAAAAGGCTGACAGATTTTTAAAATTTGTATGAATTGACTACAGGCTTATTACAGCGTCTTCATTTCTGGACTCAAAGAAACAATGACTTAGTGAACTGAGCAAATAGGTTACTTGCAAATAGCTAATTATAAAATAATAGGAAAATAAATGAAAGGACAAGGTCAAAAAGTCCCCTTCCTGTTCTGTATGCACAGACTCTACATAAAACTTTCAGCTGCTGTCTTGGTTTTAACTAGAAGTCAGAGAAAGAACAATATCTATCATATGGCTGCTTAGGTCTATAGATTTGACAAACACAATGTCCAAGAACTTTTCCAAGAGATAACAAAGCCTAACATTCAATCATCTTTTGCTATAATTTACAACATGCTCTGACTTCATGAAGGATCATCTTACATTAACCTTACTTACAGTGAATAGGATCATGCTGTACAGCTAATTTAAATTATTCCTGTAAAACAGGGCTGGATTCAAGAAACGTCTCAATCCAAGCCTGCCTGTATGCATACAGTGGTATGGAGAAAAAGTGGTTTAGGGTTTCTGTCACGTTGTTTGCAGGTCGAGTAACGGCAGCATTAGTGTGCTGACAAAGCCCAGAGAGAAGAGTGGGTGGGGACATATTATGTGCTGCGCATTGAGACCTAACAATGTCCAGAGATTTGAATTCTAAGATGAACTCCACCTAATGACTGAATTAACCTGCAACTGCTGACCAAAGGCAGTACCTTATTCATCTGAAAAAAGGCAAGGTAAATCTCCACCTTCACAATATAAACCTGGCCCTTGGCAGAGAAAGGAAGATAAAACTTGCAGCTGCAGAAAAAAATAAAGCATGTACCCAAAGATAGAAGTTTCCTCACAGAATTTCAAGTGGCCTCAGCCACCTCTCATGTTTTTGTCATGGAAGGGTGAGGAGGGGTGTCATTTGTTTAGATATGTTGAATATCATGTTTAATTTTGCCTAATTATAAGGAGCTTCTGCTCATCATGCAGTTTAACAAATTGCTTCTTCATGAGGCATCAAAGAGGCACAGTATATACATAATGGTAGACTCCCAAAACACCACACCCACCTAGCCCTTCTGCACTGACTTTAAAGAAACAAGCATTTCACATTATCCTGCTGAGTTTGGTACCTAATTTTTAATTTATTTTCTACTTTCTTTTCAGTGCTCTGATCAAAAGTTATCATACTATAACTCATAACACTTTCAGAAAAATTCATAAAATATTTTAGCGTGGACACATATTTAAAAGAAATTTATAGATCTGTTGTCAAAACAATTTAAGAAACTGCTAACTGAAAGAAAACTAGGTTTTCAAATACCTAAAATGCAATTAGAGTTTCTAGAATAATGCAATTTTTCAGATACTAGAAGGTCTAACACAGAACAAGTCCTCATGATTGCTGCAATCCTTAGTTCAGTAGGCTGTGAGAGGGTAGTCAGGAAAGAATATAAACTGCTTTATGGTACCTACTAAAACCTTAATACTAGCCATTTTAAATCGTTCTCTCAAATTATCCACTAGGTATTTTATTTCTAGAAATTAAATTTCTCCAGATTACTCCCAAATGTATTCTGCATCAAAAGCATTGTTCAATTTTTCAGTTCAAATGTATATTATATGAGTTTTTAAAAAATGACCTGAATTTATACAACAAAGTTTAAGTTCTGGTAGCAGCACATACATTTAGAAGACTAAAAGGGCCTGTTAACATTAAAGTAATTTGTTCATGTTTTTGTCCCACTCTGACATAAACAACCATCCACAGCCCCTTGTTATTTAGAATGTCTCCTTTGAGACACAGTCAAAGACCAGTATCACATAGCCCAGTGCCACCCAGATTTAGATGAAAGAGAAAAAGCTGAAGGCTGCACAGGGGCATCCCATTTACTATGTTTTTTTCCTCCAAAAGAGACAGTTGGAGATGGATATAAAACAAGAAGATAGCACACGTATGTCAGTCAACATTGTGGAGGCACACGCAGGACATGCCAATTTCATATTAAAAGAATTATTTAATATAAGGTTTTTGAACTATATTTGAAAACTTGTAAATGCAAGATGGTTACTACCTCTCTTTATACAATTTTATTTTGGGGAATATTATTAAAGATATTTTAGTGATATAAAGGAGAGATAGCTTTCTGTGACACAAGATTTATAAATTACAAGAGAAGTGCATCTGGATAAAAGATTTCCTAATTTTTTTCTCTGTTTCTTAAGACAAAAATTCTTAAAGAGTTTGTATGCTTTGACATACCAATTATTCTACAGCTAGCAGTTATTCTCAAGGAAGGATGCATTTATCTAGATCCAGCTATTTGGCTTTATTCAGTTTCAGCTATTTAGAGAAATGTTTTATTGAGTTTACAAATAAGGACTCTCAATATTCTATTTCCATTTTCCTTTCTATAGCATTAATCATCTGGCCTAGGCATGCCATTATGGCTATAGTTTACGTGATGCAACATGACAGTTAAGATGTACTGTGGTAATTTGAGTGCTTTCAGCGTTATTGTAGTATCAAAAATTTATATGGTTCAGTTATTAAGGCAAATTGCTTCATTCATACAGCGATATCTGACAGTAACCACAAAGGACCTCCAAATTACACTGAAAAAATATCTTCCACATTCAAATAATGTGTGCATATTCCTACCATTATTTCACTCACTGACTAGAAGCAAGATGAAATTCTGTCAGTAAAAGTATCAGTTCATATTTCAGGGTAAGTTCACCAGACATGCAATATTACAGAAGAAACTGCCCCTTGCCCAGCTAAGTGAGCCTGACTCTCTTTAACAATTTATAGGCCATGAACAGGATGCCAAATTCTTTGGAATGATGCTATTTAGTTTCAATGTGCTCACTTACCTTCTGTCTTGTTGATTTTCAGCCAACAGGAAGAAATAAATAAATAAGAGGTTGACTAGCCTGAAGAGACTACAGAGGAAAATGTGCTCAAATACATCAGTGTTAGCATTTCTGGTAAGTTTTAGCATAATCAGAGTTACAGGAAATGGAAAGCTGTTAAGCTTTCTTCACATTTAAGATTCATTCAGTCTTCAGTTCTAGTCTCTGGAAAAAAGTGATATTTTCATGAAAGTATTTTGGATTTGGTATTAACCTGTGGGGCGTGAATATGTGCATACATGCATGCTTAGATACATGCAGACTTAAATACATGCATCAGAACTGTCACAAAGCATTTTCTGAGTTCCAGGGCAGAAAGCTCCCCACACACAAGTTTCCTGACAAACACTAAAGTTTTGCAACACACCCCCACAGCATCTGATACACAACTTGCATCTCTGAAAAGCAGGTGAGGGAACTGGTTTTGAAAGCAGAGGACAAGGTGGGAAGAGAGCAGGCCAACCTGAACCACATACCAGCTAGTTCATTCAAAAACCAATGCTGTGAACGGAACTAGCTGGACTTCTCTAACATCCAACAGCAGGAGACCAAAGAGGGCTCAAGGTTAAAGATACTCAGTTAATTTGGTCTACCTAACTTTTTGCCTCACAAGGATACTACACACAAGTGATTCCTTTCTGTTTGCAATTTTGCTGGTCAAATAGTTAACCAATTTTATCTTGACTCAGTTCCACCCTCCTTCAAAGACTTACCTTTTTTTCTCAATAAATCTAATTAGCGTTTAGGCAAGTACCACTTGCACTTACTTTGTTGCCCAAATAAGAACTGGGTGCGCTCCAATAGTAAATCTGTGGCAGTACTTTTTGCGCAGCCACGTTGCTGATGCTAAGCTGCTGATGCCCATCAAATCTCTCTTCCATGGGGATAACTCTGATGAGACCTGGTAAGTCAGTCAGATACCAACCACTCATGTCTTCTATCTAAAATGATAGGAAAATAAATAAATAAATAAAAGACACATTACAGTAAGAATCAGGACATTGATAATTTCAATAGTTACAGCCTGTCATTCTTCCATTATTTAAAAAACTGATTAGATTTAAACAGCAGTGTAGGCACCAAGGAAAACACAAAGTAATAATGGCAAACATTTCTTATTGTATATGACTGGGAATTATAACTTCTCAGTTTGAAATAACTGCAAGCATTTGCATCCCGTGCTTCATGGTCCAGAAGAAGGAAATTCCAACATACAAACATATGTGCAAGAATTATCTACAAATATTTTCCAAGCTTTCAATAAATAATATCAATCACAGATTGTACAGAAGATGACCTGAAAAATGGATATATACTTTCTGATATGTAGGCAGCATAGTATATACTATTTTTCAATTCTAAAACCTTACAACTTAACAAGGCCCAAATATACTTTTTATACTTTTGCACCTTTTTGTTGCTGGAAAGCACCAGGACTTGAATTTCTGAAATCTTGTAACTAGAAATGAGTCATCAGTGAAGAGCACACTGTCCATACAAAGATGGCTTCTGGAGCCCGTATACAAGCTGAAAAATAAATGAGCTCAGCCATGGAATGGAAAATTTCTCAGTTGCTGGCATGTAAATGAGAACATTAGACATATATGATGTTACTTGCAGACTTCCAGCACAACAATACGGCCAGATTCAAGACCTAGTAGACCTGGAACACATTTCCCAAACTCAATCTACAGGCATGAATATGTAGCAAACATCCGTTTCAGTGGCATCAGTGTCTGAGCTTTGAGAACTAATTTACAGTTTAGAGTACATTTGCAGGCTAAAGACATTTTTCTACAGTGCAAATAGGAACAGTAGGTTCATCTCCCTCTCACATCCTTTCCTAGGAATGCAGCATACAAAGAAATGCATTCAAAATGCTCCCTGCAAGGCATTCCTTTTTCTTACTTAAGCTGTGTGTTGTACATTGAGTGTTTCCAAATTCTTAATTACTTAAGGTTTAGAAATTTAATAATTACCTAGAAAAGAGGTTGCCCTATGGATATGATGCATTTAACTCAGGAGTGATTATGTATGCACATTACAGGACTGTGTTACTGTGTTTATGTATATGGCTTCATTTTTTATTGTTATAGCTTCTTTTGTGCTTTTCACTGTTCTAATTGCTCTATTTCAGAATTTTCTCACAAAGAAGAGAGACAAAGCTTATAAGCATTTTCTTCTGGATAAATGAAAAATATCATAAAATTGTATAGATTTTATTAATAGCTGCAGTTGAAAGGGACCCATAAGGAACATGCATGATATTCTAATAAGAAAAAGCCTAGTGACAATGGTTAGTGACAACACAAAAAACACAGAGCAATGAGATGTGCTGCTATGGTATGATTTTTCTTACGCTTCTGTAGGTAAAGGCAGAGTGTCTGCAGATGTTTGTTTTCCCAGAGCAGAAACACTCCTCACAGCCTTCAGGATTATTTTGCTGAAGATTGAAGAAGCCTGGTTTGCAACGGTCACAGTTTTCTCCTTCAACATGTTCCTGGAAAGGCACATTAGAATATTACTTCAGTTGACATAGATGAGAATTAGGGATTTTTATTCTTCAGAAGGATTCTAAAGACATTCATAGGAAAGACTTATTTGTTAATGTTAGAAGCAAATCCTTTACACAGTAAAAGGTGCTATGTGTCTGCATGTAACTAATAGGACATGAAATACGGACATTAAAAGAGTCGCCATTCTTCATCTCTAGGAATGGACATACTTAATTTCAGGTAATAATCCAATTTATATCCTTTACACCTGAGAGTCTCAGAGGGGTGGGAAGTAGGGGACAATGTTACGACCTCAACAGCTGCAGTATGTAGGTAGGGCTGACAAAATCCATGCACATCCAGCTGATGAAAACTCCAGGTATGTGGCAGTAGCTGTACTAATCATTCAGAGTGATGAGAGATCCATCATTAATAGCTGAATTCAGGATAAATACAAGAGCTAAACAGACTACACTTCTTCCCATAACTACATGTGTTTGCCAGCCATGCAGTCAGGTTTGGAAACTCGTCCCCTGCAGGAAGACAGGCACTAAATATACATGAGCTATTCTAAACTTAGCATTTTGTACATATACTTTTCATAGAAAGCTTATGTTGTACATTAAGTCCTACTGTCTTACACTATAAATCAATTTGTCCTATAGGCAAAATTAAATCTATGTTTTCTACATGGAATGTGTGGCAGAAGACTCATGATATGGTGCTGGCTTAGTAATTCAGTATTTTCACCAACATAGCTCAGAAAATACTCCCCCTTTCACAGGTATTATGCACAGTCTCTTCAACCCTGGAGACAGCACTCTGTGGAATGCACACAGGACTGAACTGTTGGCTCTACATCAGCAGAGAATGAACACATTATAAAAACCCTGCCCACACTGTGTAGTCTAGGATAGCTCAAAATACACAGCTCTGAAGTAAATTCACTGAAGGCCATTTGATAGCCTCCTGGTTAAGATGTAGCAAACCTGGCAAAAACAGGGCAAAGCAGGTAGATGTATGGGGAGAAAGGATAGCACACATGAATGAAGAGAAAATAGAGACATTGTGCAGGAAGGAGCAACAATCTGCAAAAAGGGAGATACAAAGAAAATGTAATAATGTTTTTACCACTAATTATACAGTAACAATATGTATAGCATAGAATCTTTGCTCCATCTCTACTGTTGTGTTCTACACTCCTCTTCAGTAATATCATACAGACTATTAAACAAACGACAAATATCTTTAATAAAACTCAAGGTTATAAGGAAATTACATTTAACTTCAACATCTCATGAATCTCAAGACTGGCATTTTTACACTTTCACCAAAAATCTTGAGATTAATCAATGCATATTACCACCATGGGTATGTCAAAATTAACTGGTTACTCATGCTTCATGTGAATAATAATGTGGGCAACATCTGGGCACAAAGATACTCTCACCCATTATTTAAAAAACTACAAATATGAACACTGGTCCCAAATGTTTCACACTGTGTTGATGTGCTTAGTGTGTGCAGAGCAGGAAGTGGGAAAATAAAAAGAGAGCTGCAAACCAAATGTGTTTAAATGCAAAGTTGCCCACTCTGCAGTCACAATCATCTGTGAGTAAAAGCTGTAGAACTCCATTGAGTAGGCAGCAAATTCAGTGAATAACAGATAAATAAAACTCAGAGTAGGAAAGGAGATCTAACCAATCCCTCAGCAAATAAAATAATGTTTCTGCAACCCCATGTATTTCTCAATACTTTTCAGTGCAGTATTAAGCTATCCAAAGATGAGACTTTGATCACATACCTTCATAAACTTCCAATAATTAGTGAAAAAGGCATTTATAGTTGCCCCCCTCCTTTCTGTATTTTAATTTACTCTAGTTAACGTGGTAAAGATAACAATCTAATGCCCACTTTATTGCATTTTGCTGCTTACAGTTAGGACTGCTTTTCAGCAATTTCCTTTACAAGAAAACTATCTTTAGCAAATTTACAGCCCATCATAGGTAATTGAAAGATGTGATTAAAAGAAAGGAAGCATTTCCCTAAGACCTGCTATTAACCAGAAATCCCACTTTGTTCTTCATATGAAGCATAACTAATCTGATGATTTCAGTGTCCCTTTGACCATATTCTGTTTTGATTTGAATTTGAAAATTGCTAGTGAAATTAAATGTGTATGCATTTGTGTCTCAGCTATCTACAAAAGGTATCATTTTTATCCCACAAGCACTTACAAAGGGATTGGAGGAGCACAAAGAAGACAAAAGATGAACACTGAGGGAAAAGTGTATATAATGAGAACTCTCTGGGCTAGGAAAAATTATTTCTATTCCTTATTTGTTCATTTTGGTCTGCGTGTACTAACAGGTCAGTTTGGCTTTACATGAGTAACATCATAAGAATCATTAAGCAGTATCTATCTGGTATTTAGCATAATACATCTTCATCAAAGCTCCATTTCGAGCCTGAACACAGCAAAATCACCCTCTTATGATCTTCTAGACTTGATGGCTAGGTAATTAGAAATGTGATATGGATGATTTTTTTCTGACAGAGAGCACGTGGCTGTTACATAAAGCGAGGATAAGGTTAATTCTCTGAGTAGATTTCCATGCTATTCAGCTGTCAAACCAGAGCTTTGTGTGTGTCTGCAGCATGAGATTGAAGCATTTCTTGTACTTTCGTGTATTTAGGAATGTCATGTAAGTATTTTGAAATTCTCCTTTGTGATTAATTCTGCTAACTAAATTTTGGAAGGGAATTCCCACAAGCACAGTACAGAAAAATTGATCCACAGTACAGGGAGCTGTCCTTCGGGCATATGCCTGGCCACTTACTAGATTGTGACTTAGAAAGCACAACCATTTTTAAAGCCTTTCTGATAGTTAGGTATAAGTGGATGCATATGCTTTAAAATGTTTTTCATTTCAATATAATAACAAGATACAGTTTGAGGGAAATACTCAATGGCATACAGAGAAAAACCCTCTTAAATTTTCTTCCCAGAAATTAAGAAATTCATCCTACAAAAAGGATAGATTTTCTTTTTTTAAACATGTCAGATATTTCTAAAACAATCATCCCAACGCAGGAAAGAATGTCATATATTCATAATGACTATTCCTAAAAGGGAACTTCCTTGCTTCAATAGATCATCAGGTCACTTCATTTTCTCTTTTTGAAATCACATTTACAGGTTAGTTTTAGAATCCACAATATACTGTATACATATACCGAATACTGTAAACATATAGCTTCTCAGTAGATGAGGACAGAGTTTGAAATAAATGACTCACAAGCTTTTTAAGTATCCCTTCATTATAGATTTCTAAGGACTTGTTTGACTGGCAGCAGGCTCCTAGGTAACTATGTTGATTGCAGTGAGTTCTGAGATGACAAAAGACCATGTAGGATTTTGTAGGACCAAGAACAAGTGTTCTGTGAAAAGTGGCTAACATACATACTAACACAGCTAGGTAAAATAGTGGAATACTCTGGCATAATAAAAAGAACATTAATGCAATCTTTCAGTATCATTAGTATCCTTGGCTCAGAAGAATTCGACATCCATACCTTGCAGATGCAGGGACCTATGCAAGGATCATCATTTTCACTGCCCTCAAGGGAGCAGTTGCAGGGCAGGCAGTCAGGATATCCTGTATAACCCAAGGCACAGCGATCACAGCTTTCTCCTGCATAGCCAGTCTTGCAGTGACAGAAACCAGGCAACAAATCTATGAGAAGAGGGAGAAAACATGAGATATGTTTCATTTGTCATTATTATTGTCAGATATGCATGTCAGAGTGCTCAAGGCAACACCTTTGGTAGGTTTAATGCAAGGGGGTGTTTACTGCTGCTCACACCACCATCTATAACTCAGAGTCATCTGAGAGAGGCTAGGATGAGCAATGTAAGAATAGGGCAAGTATACAGTGATTTGAATTCTGAGTTTCCAGAAATCTGCATAGTAGAAATCTTGAAAATCAAAACATATCCCTACTTCCTTGCATCTAACAGTCCCTAAAAACCTTCTCTTTCATCAATTCATCTAAAGGCTTTTCAACATGCTTTTACCTTCAGAATCCATAAGGCTCCCTAGCAGGGAATTTCACATTTGGCTAAATCATATCACTTGTATAGTGTGAAAAAAACCACTGCTAAATCTCTGTTTACTGCCATCTAATTGTCATATCATAGAAAAGAGCAAGTAACCATTCAACTTTATCCACGTATCAGTGATTTCAATATACATCTAGCATATTCTTAATTCGTATGCCATGAACTCCTAAATCTACTCAGTATCTCCACATAGAAAGTGCTTGGTATGGCCAAAAACCACTGCTGTCTTTCTCTGCACTGTTTCCATTTCTAATAAATTATTTAAAAAGGGAGTGCATAATGCAGACTGGATTTTCTGATGATTTTTTTCCAGTTGTTTTTTTAAAAAAACAGTAATATATCCTAAGGCCCTGTTGATGTTCTTGACTACTGCTGAAACAGAACTGAGTTGACAGACCTGAGGCACAGTCCGAGGTAATTCCAAGGGCTGTTTCACAGCTGGTAGTGCCTAATTCAGGAATCACCGCAATCACTGTATGCAAGTAGAACTACTTTTCTCAATGTTCTACTTTCCCTCTAATTGCTACAAAAATTCATAATTTATTTTACTACCCAGCCACTGACTATCTTGAGATCCTTCTGAACATTTTGCAGTTCATACATTTTTCTCTGCTGAAAGATTTTGTACTTGCTAACTTTGTCACCTTCCTACTCATCCCTTCTCCAGGTTAAATATGAATATTTTGAACAGTTCATATTGATCATCAGTGTGAAAATGGTCCATTTATCCTTTTAACCAAGTACTAAGGCATGAAAGAACCTTTTCTCCTTATTCTATTACACTTTCCTTTGTGGATTTTGGTAAAAGATCTTGTCAAAACCTTTTGAAAATCAAAATAAAATATTAATCAAATGAGCCTTTTTTCACATACTCATTTAATCCTTCAAACAGATTCACAAGGCAGACTGTCCTCTACATAAAACCCCTAGTCTTGGGGTTTTTCCCATTTTTTTACATTTGAGAAATGGTATAAATCCTTTATTGTAATTCTAGTGATTTCCATGGAACAGAAACCAGACCTTCTGATTCTAGTTTCCTGGAACATCCTGTCTTTCTTTTGGATAAACAGTGTCTATTTAATATTAATGTCTGTTCTAAAAAATATTATAAGCTATATTTAATGCCTCATGCAACTCAATTTTCAACTACTCAACTCATCCTGAAGCCATGGATAAATATGCTATCTGCCTGACAAATTTTGATTCTGCATTTATCAGCTTGCTCTAAATCTGACACTTCTGTTTGAGGCAGTTCTTCTGATTTGTCCCCATGAATGAAGACTCCCAAGTGGGAAATTCCCTGAGCTATTCTACTCACTGTTAAAAAGAATTAATATAACCTTTCTGCTGTGCCCCCTTCTTTCTTGGAATGTCCATTTATAAGTAGATTACACCTAAACCACATTTATCTTCTACTGCATTTGAATCTCTAGCAGTCTGTTTGATTCTGAATTGTCTGAAAAAGTACCTCTTAGCAACATCTAAGTATTTATCAAATTATTCCTTAAAATATGTGTATTTATTATTAAGAGTACAACTTTCTGGAACCTGTCACAATATATATTCTTTTCTATTATCCTCAGTTAGAAATAACTTCTGATTTTCAGTGAGTTTCTTACATTGTTTAAATAGACGCACCTTTTTTGTTGTTGTTGTTAGCTTAATTGCATTGCTTGAATAATTCTGAACCAGAGAAATGAATCTTCTCGGAATGTCTAATATGCAGTCTATAAACCCTAAGCTTGCCATTAGCAGTCTTGGACCATTCATTTTTATTTTCCTTTTATAGATTTCCTTGTTTTGATTAAGTTGTTTTTCAGGGAGGCACTCTCATTCCTACAAGAATGTTGAATTTGACTGCCCTTCAGGAGGACGAGTTTTAAAACAGTCCCTCATGCATAAATCCAGAGGTGCTTCGCCTTTTTATGGCTTCTCTAACTAGCCATTTGAAGAAGCAGCCACCTACAGGAGTTTTAAATTATATTATCTGTTAGTCTATACAGAGGTGAAATTCAATCTGTCTACTCTAAGTTTGAAGCAACTTTGATCTCCTGTAGCACATCATACCAACTGTCACCTTCTTGATCTGTCCTAATTATATACAGAATTTCAGTGCATGAAATTTCTGTTGCTTCCTATCTCAAAGTGATGTGCTCCATGGGTTTTGATGCCTTTGGCTCAGCTGATTCTCAAATTTCTGAATTATTCTCCTCTCAAACAGCTACCATAAAGGCCCCACAGCACAGCAGGACACAAGCTGTTGTAATCTGGGTCGATGCATCCTAACTGGACAATCTGGAACAGAGAAACTTTTGTTCCTTCCAGATGAAAATAGCAGGCTATACTCCAGGGATCAGCAGTAAGAGACATAGGCAAGTCTTTAGACTTTAGAAGTGAGACCACCTCATATTAAAGCTTCAGGAACTCATGTCTCATAAATCAAGCCTCAGAAAGCTCAAAATCAATTACATGTCTCAGTATGGTGCTCCCAAATACTAATTAAAATCTATAGTCTCTCCTCCATTGCCCAATCCATCCATTTTTTTAGTTCCCCAACAAGAACCATCCATTTCCTGCTCTTCCTTTCTGTGCAATTATTGAAAACTTTACTGTCACCAGCCCAGCTCACCCCATTCTCATACAGCACACACAGGTACAGATAACCTCAGCACACCGCTTACCAAGAGACCTCACGCTCCTCATGAGAGAGAGGAAGGCAGGTGACTGCTACCTATCATACATTCTTCCAGCTCTCAAACATGTTGATACAGTTAGTCTGTGTACTTGATTTGGCTCCACGCCTTCTTTCATTTACAGCCCTTGCAAGATCTCAGCTCTCCCTGTGTTACACAGCGTGTAAACTCCTCTCAGCATCCCCCTGGTTATTTTTGATGAGGCTGCTGTGGTGCATCTGTAATGTACATTATGTCAACAGTCTGACTACTTTTCAATTTAGGGCAGATATTTCAGGTCTTTCTCTTGCTTTTGTTGTAATTAACTGATATTTCAGAAGAAGGACATCTTTTGCTTTTGGTCTATGATTTCACAGGTCTTGTTTGAATGGGGCTTTATTTGATGAAGCCGTTATTCCCTGTTTTCTGCCTGTATATTATCAGTTTCTGTCCTGTCTTTCAGTATACAGAGGCTTTAAAAATGCACCCTAGAGGATGAGTCATCTTGAAATCTGAGTTTTACCAGTTAGTTTTTCCTAGCCTAGCAGTCTTTAAAAACTGCACAAAAATAACTGCAAGCAAAAGCATGAACCAGACCCTTGAAAAACCTGTGATTCTAGGAGTGGCCTCCTGTCACTTTCACTCCTGATCAACAGTGTTTAAATTTCAAAAATAATTTCATGGAAGTCAGTGGGACTGCATGCTGAACAAAGTAGTACAAAGCCAGAATAAAGATAGAGATATCTGGATCTTACTTACCCTAAAGTGTCTGAGGACTTTTTCAGCAAAAATAAACATCTGTCATTGGGATTATATTGTACATAAAGAGGCAACAGGGGAAAAATAGCATGCCCTGAAGACTGAGTCACAAAACTCTGCCAGGTTCCAAACCTGTCAGCTCTTGCAGATGATTAAGATCTAGGTAAAATGGCTATTTGTTAAAATCCAGCCACTGGAGCTTGAAACAAGAGTACCAATTCATGGAGAAAGCCTTAATTACTGGAGTACAGAGTAGTTTTAAATGGCTGGACCTTTGCTTCTGTACGGAAAACTGCAATATCAGCAATGGTCAAATTTAGCTATTAGGATGAATTGAACACAGATGGAAAACTTCAGTTTTAGAATTATGTCCTCTCAGTTACAAAACCTAGAGTCATCTTCATCAGTTTATTTTATGATTGATTCTAAGCTTCACTTTTTTATATTTCTCATTAACATATTATATAGGATTTTTGTGAAAGAATACTTAAAAAGCATTCTTGAAGATTCAAAATCAAAAATACCCTTTACAAGCAATAATAATATTTGATTTTAGACTATTGACTGAGATACATGAGGACAAAGAGATCAAAACGGAAATTATACATGAGATATAACAATACTGCTTTCTTTCCTGAAACAATGAATGCTATATTATAAAGCAGCTTCTCTATGCCCTTCTCTTATCCAGCAAAACCTGATTATGACTACAGGATGCAGTCATTTAAATCCCCTTGATGCACTTCATCAGTGCACCAGTTATTATAGTATTTGCTACAATTTTCTGTTTTAATTGCCGCTTACCTACTGTATTCAAGAACAGAGAATGTACAGACTCCAGCTTTATTTTATTTGAGAACTGTTCACAGTGGCTCTATATCCCCAGTGATGTTCCTTACTATCATATTTCCATTTTATTTTAATGTCTTTTACCTTCTCAAAGCATTTACTTAGCACACATTTGAAAAGGATATTCCCATCCTACACCAAGCAAATAATTTATCCTCATCCAACCAGCCAGTGACTCTTCAACCCACCTAGAGTGTTCATTCTGGTTTACTGGTGAATATGGATTCCTTCAGACAGATCATGCTTTCCACCCTTTCCTTTATGAACACTCACCAGTGCTTCAAACCCAATTGCTGCCCAGGGTGAGCAGCATGCAATAAAAAGAACACTATCAGTGTACTGAATACAAATGTGAGAGGGAAAAATGGGAAGAAGTGATCTGTTTCCAGGATAGTTTTATGCTAAAAATTATATCCAGACTTGCTCTTGATTCTAAAACAACCTCTTCTGTTACCACAACAATCTTTTCTTCAAAGAAATATTAGGCTTTTCCTTTCAAACGGCATTATTTTGTATTTTTTTTGTTGAATAAGGAATTACAGTCACAAATATGTGACCAAGCAAGAAGTAAACAGCTTTCCTAATGTGGAACCTTATTTAGTACAATTAAAAAAAAAAAAAAATGGCAAATAAACAGTAAGAACAAAGAGCAAGTCCATTGTAGGCAGAATAGCTGTGATGCCCAGATATATGTAGAGATGGCTTATTTTTGTTGTTGTGATCTTAAAACAGGCAAACAATAAGATGGATATCAAAATTATCATCTGGCTACTGTCCAGACAGTGCAAAGTGTCTGCTTCTCACTAGACTTCCAAGACTGGGCAGGACACAGACAACTGGTCTCAAGAACAAATGCACAGACTACTTTGGGGAGGGAATTCCATATATGATGGCAGTTTTATCTAAACAACAATTGTCCTTGTCACATATAAGAATAAATAGTTTAAACACACAAAATAACCTCTACAGTAAATAACTTGGGAAGAGAAGGCATCAATGAGTTTAGAAAGGAATAAAGGAAAAAAATTTCTTTATGTGTTGCTAATAGCAGATTCAACAGATATTAACATGCTCAAAAGCAACAGGCCTCCAACTAACTGCAGCAGCATGAGGGAGTTTCAGGAAGATGAGGAGAAGCTGGTTATAATCAAGACAGAAAAAGATGAGAGTTTTCATTTAGTGAAGAGAACAAACAATCTCTGGGTTTTGGGACTGGAGAAACTAGAGCATTCAACAGCTTCTTTGAATGCCTGGGGCCAGATGAGCTGGACTGGCTACCTGCAATAAAAGTAAAAGGTGGAAAAGCAGAAAAATAATCCAAGATGTTACCTTCAACATGTTAGCATGTCATGTTTCTTATTTTCTAGAAAAACATAGTTTATAATCCAAACAGGAGCTTGATTCTCTTCCTAGAGATACTCAGAAATGAGGCAAAAGAAGAATTTGCCAGGAAGATCATAGCACTAAAAATGCAGAATGAGACATAGCAAGGTGTCAAAGCACAGTACCACCTTGTCAGATTCAGAAAGTGTAAGGAGATTTAGAAAGCAACTATGAGATAGTTTAGATCTGCCGAATGCTCAGAGGCATAAGACATTTTGAGAGCTCCTAAGGAAACCATTACTGAAACTAGATGGAAAAACGTCTCTCTCTTTTTGCTTTCCTCTTGTAAGAGAGGAGTTGTCGGCTTGTTAAGTGCTGATCAGCTGCCACACCCCAGGAGGATGACCCATACCAGGGGCTGGAAAAGGTATGAAAAGAGAGACTGCAGCAAGGACTGGAGTGAGAGACCAAGCAGCTGTGTAACATGCAAGTGGGGCATCACGTTTTTTGGAATTAATCATTCCCCATCTCAAAATCACAGTCCGAGAGGTTCCTTTGTTGCACTGTCTGTCGTTTGTAACCTGTTTAAGTCTCACCTGCAGGCTTGGTACAGGCATTGGAGAGTCTTGCTGTGTTTTTGCCAGCTTTGGGATTCATCTTCCCTTCTGCTGGTACTGTCTCTCATATCACTCCATGTGATCCTGCATGTGATACTGCACTGGATATTCATGCCCAGGTGCTGGCAGCAGGGAGGGGGCTGCAAGGGCAGCCTCTGTGAGGAAAAGGATGGGGCTGTTCCGTGCTAGACACAGCCAGCTCCCAACAGGGCACACAGGAGTGTCAGAACAGAACTGCTATGACTCCTGCTTGCCATCACCCTGCACCACTTGTGGTAGTGGGGGAAGAGATAGAGGAGGAGTCTGGAATGAAGAAGTAAGGTTGAGTCTGGGGGAAAAAAAAAACAAGGAGGCAGAAGAGGTGTATTTCTAATATTTATCTTTGCTTATCACTACCTGAAACTATTTAAATTGGCAACAACTTAACTTTCCCCAAGTAAAGTTTGTTTTGCCCAGGATGATAACTGGCAAATGATTTCCTGGTCTTTACTTTGGCCCATGAGTTGCTTCATCTTCTGTTCTGCCTGTCCTGCTGAGAAGGGCAGTGAGAGAGTGGCGGAGTGGGCAGCTTCAGCGGGCCAAGATTAACACAGCAGAGATACCCCTGCGACAGTAAATCAGTATAATTTTATTGAACTGATGCAATCAGTACATGGTTATTACAGTAGATTATGGACCCTGTCTTTGCACCTTTGCCCTGTTGCTTTTATGTTCTATTGATCTCTGTTTTAAAGGATTGCTACATCTCATCAATAGATTGTAATTAGCCCAATCTATAAATCTCTTAAGAACCGACCTTGAGATTTGTTATCTTCCTACAGTATTTTCACATGTTTTACAATGAAAGAACCAAAAAAATATGGCAATTCATTGTTTCTAAAGCCCAATGACCAGTTCGTTTTCTATGTGAAGACAGCTTTTACAGGGCTATGGTAAGCATCTTGTAATCCTACATGAATAACACAGAAAGCAAATAAATACCTTTCAAGAATACTTTTTAGATTTCAAATGGAAATATGCTTAGATAGGAAAAGATATTATAACATCACTGTTGCATATGTTTTAATCTCCATGGTAAAAGAAGAAAGCTCTTTAATGCCAAAATTCTTCAATATTTTCCACTGGGAATATTCTTCCAAAAATACACAAGTTTCCCAGCCATGAATCTGAAAGAAGCCTCAACAAATTGGGACTATGAGTTTAAAAAAAAAAACAAAAACAAAAAAAAAACCACACCACCACCAACAAAATCAATCAATCAAAACAATTTGGCTGGATTACTGTTTACATGAGTAAATATTTAAAAAAAGAACCACAACAAACCAAAACCAAACCTTCTGTGATTTTTTCTTGTTAAAGATACCAAAAATATGATTCAGCATTTCTTTGACCGTTGCTGAACTTCATCTTTAACATCCTTATACTTGAGATATCTTACCTCCTTCCACATGTTTCTCATCCTTGACACAAGTATCATTTAAAGACCCATTTGCATCACAGGAACATGGCTGGCATGGATCTGGGTTATCTGGCAATACCTATAAAAATAAAGATGTTAGAAGAAAAAAACTTACCTTCAATAATTGGAAACTTTTATTTACAAGTTAAATAAAAAGTAAGAGAGAACGGCTTCTGTGTAGGTGGCTTACACTTCAACAAAAATGAGACAGCTGATAAACTTAGTCCATGCAGACTACAACCAGAAGAAAAGGCCTCAAATTGCACCAGAGATTGGATATTATGAAAAATTTCTTCACAAATAGGGTTGTCTAACATTGGAATGGACTGCAACAAACAGGGTGGAGTCACCATCCCTGGAGGCATTTAAAAGATGCGTAGATGTGGCACTCAAGGACATTGTTTAGTGGTGGACTTGCTAGTGTTAGATTAAGGATTGGACTCAGAGGTTCTTTCCAAAATAAATTATTCTAGGTTTGGTGGTTCTATTAAAGTTACATTTGGGGTTTTTATTTAAAAATACGTAGTGACACAGACGCAAATACGTCTTCAACTGAAAAAATACCACGTGTAGAGATTGTAACAGAACTTTATATAATTAAAATCAATAAATGCAATGAGTAGATTTTAAGCATTTACTAACCAAAGCAATACTGACAAGATCAGTTGTTCTGGTCAGCATGATTCAAAAAACTAACCAATGTTAGTTAGTCAGTAAGAGACCAAAAATGTAAGTGAAGAAAATAAGAGTGTTCCATTAAACAATAGAACAATTTCCTTTTGTTCTTGAGAGGTCACCTCAATCAAATTTAAACCTTGGCCTAATATCATATTAGGAATATAAATTAGAAGTTCTGCATGAACTAGATATATACACATACGTGGATATACTACACAGACACACACATATCTATCAAATCCGTTTTAGCTGGATGATAACTTAAAACAGAGGAAAAAATCAATAAGTGCCATGTTGCTGAAGAAATTGTTTCTCAGTACTCCTTTACTCAACTTGTAAGGCTAAATCTAGTCTATCAGGGAAAACGTAATTACTGCTATTTGCTGATGTTTTCTCTTTGAGGATTGAACACCAATCAGACTAAAGGCTATTATTTACCCAACTGAAAATATACAGATGAAATATAAACAATTCAAGCACAGGCTAATAGTGTAGCTGTCTAAAGCACAGGAATGGCCCATATTGACAATACAACCTATATATAAGATTCATCTTTTGACAGCTTCCACTTAGATGAAAATACAGTCTTATATAATGAAATACAAAAAGCAATTTCTACTGCACTGAAGTTTAAAGACATTAATGAAAAACTACAGAATTTCAGTGCTGATTAATTCTACATTGCATTTAAAAAATAGAAATTACATTCTCTCATCAATATAAAATATAGCAATATTTCTTTGAACTTTGATAATAAAACTTGAAATTCATTACTGAGGCAAAAGTTCTGTTTACAGGACCACATCCTCTTTTAAATTAAATTGAAATACTAGCTGGAGGCCCTGACCTCAAGCGCATTCCTTCATATTAACACAATTCACTTTCCTATTTCTCTGAGCGTTAACTTTATACATTTCTAGCAATGAAGATCAACCGCTGCACTGTCAGATTTGGGAGTTAACCCTCACAAAATGGCAGTCCAAACTCTTTTTAGTAACGTAAGTTGTTGCCCCGCTGAAGTGATGGTTTGAACATCAAGCTTTGCAGTGAAGGGTGGCGGGAGCAGGCGTTTACCCCTTTTGGCCTGAAGTAGCCGTCTAGACAGGTCTCGCAGTTTATGCCACTGGTGTAGCTTGAGCAATTCACACACACTCCGCCCCCGAGGTACTCCCCGTGGATATTCAAACTCTCATTTCTGTCTGCCACACCCTGATCGTAGTAACACTCCTCAGTCTTCCCGTGACAGTTGCATGCTAAAAGAGAAGGAAAGCGTTAGCAAATACTTTCCCACTGGGGATACCCAGAAAAGAGACACTCAATATTTTATCATTGGTTCTGCGTATATTGTAAAAGCACATCCAAACATCCATTTACTACTTCATTTGTGAAAGGCAATGCAGTCCCATTACAAACACAGCCTGAAATTCTGTACGTTGGTTGTGTTTTTTCTCCTCAATATTTTGTCTTGAGGAGTACAGACTCAGTCTAATTACAATGTTCTTGGTTTGTTTTAGTTTGTTTGACAATTTTTTCCTGTTTAAAATTGATAGCTAGGAAACATTTTGGGGGTTGCATACACATACAGTTCATGAGAGGGTCATCTAAATTAAAGTACAAGAGGAGTTGTGAGGAAAGTAGCACAATGGTATGAGTAAATTAAAGTAATTCAAATAAAAGCTGAAAGGCATCCTAAAAACATTTCACTTGCACATATGCATACAAGAACCGGGGCAGAACAAAGGGATTCCCAATCTTAAATGTTTTGACATTTGTATCTGAACGCTAGACGTCAGGTCCAAATATGGGAAAGATAATCTAATGATCTGCTTCAGTGAAAATGAGGTAGCTCACTATCTCTTTCCCCATGGTATTAAAACATTCATTTCATCATAAAGAGAAATTCAAAGCTTATCAACGTTGTGGGGAGACATTCTCTTTATATCTGAACCAGATCCCAGTGAACTGTTTCCACCAAGACCGTACAACAATTCACTGAGTTGAACAGGGTGTAAATGTCTCTTAAAAAGTAAACGTGAAATTAAATGTACCCTGCTTTCATTCTTCAATGCATTCCCAGTTCAGACTGTCCCAGACCCAACGAAAACAAAGACCTCTGTAACTCAAGCTTACAGGACACAAATAAGCAATGGCTATTCTAAGTATGGGCATATCTGTTTATTTTTATTTATTTTTAATCACTCATGATAAAATTATAGCTGAAATCCTACAAGTAAATAAACCCTTAATGTAATGGAGCATTAGATTTTATTATGTTCAGAAATAGTGGTATGTGACCTTTGGAAGTAAGATGTTAAAGTTCAATTATAACTACCCTTACTACAATAAATCTGAAAATTCAATTCCCACCCTGTGGGAAATTGATATTTCAAGGTATGTTTTCATTCCATGTTGGAAAACTAGATATGTTGTATTTTCTGTTAAAAAACATCAGACACTCAGCTTGCATTTTGAGCATAAAAAATATTTTGTTTTAGCAAATATGAACATTATAACATATAAAAGTGACATTTATAAGAAATCACACCAGTAAAGTTTCATATAATGAAAAACCTGAAAAGAGATTTTTGTACTTACCAGGGTATAGCCCTGTTATTTTATCAAAACAAAATCATCATGATTATAAAGACTACACAAGATGATTTTTTTTTAATATAGCATTCCTGAAATATCACCATGTTACAATAAAATGCTCTGAGTTCAATAAAACCACAACTCTACATGTAATTTTTCTGCTAAGTCTTTTGAGTCAGTCTAATTAAGTGAATAACATCACATCAAATGCTATTCATAAACCAGTGTGGTTAGAAACCAAATTAACTGCAAAATCACATAGGACCCAATTTCAGTTTTCAGCAGCAGTTGCAATAAATTTTCTTCTGTACTGCCTTCAACTTACGTTCACATTCATGCTTATGCAGGAGAGTGCCAGCATGCCACGGCTTTTGATGGAAACCAGGACAACACTGATCACATGTCTCTCCGCATGTGTTGTGCTCACACTGACAGATGGATTTCTAATTGAAAAGAAAAACAAATATTTACACAATGTGATGATTTGAAGAATCTGTCCATGTACGTAATACGCATTCCAGTTCAAATTATGAAAACATAAAGAATGGCTCTACTCTGTAATTCCTTTGTTTATTCATTTATGTATCCTGGATTCACCAAGTATGTTTAACTTCTATAGCTCTATCTTAAGAAAACAGCCACAAAGCAAAGGAAGAGAGCTGGCCAGATAATCTAAAGAGAATCTAAGAATGCAGGAGAATTTAATTCCAACTGGGTAAAGGAGGATGGGAAAGTTCCCTAATAAAACAAATAAGCCAAAGTACAGGTAGCCCTTGGATACAGGAAAATGGATCTGACCCCTGAAGGAGCGACCCATTCTCCACCCTTCCCTTTGATACAGCAGTTCTGCTGCTGCACAATGAAATCAATTCTGTTGGCTGATGCAATACAAATTGCCTTTTTTTAATACTTTGCTATTGTTTTTTGACTGGATAAGTCAATTTATCATATAACCTTCCAACTGTGTAACTAATTCTATGGGAGGGATAGCGGGAGTGTTTAAAGTAATAATAGATGAGCACAAGTCCAGCCTTTAAGTCCCTTTACAAAAGTGACTTTCCCCACAAGATCACCTTAGTCCCAGCATGAAAATATTACTGCAAGAACACTCAAACTCCCTGAGCCACAGAGGCAGCTTGAAAAAAGTAAAACACCCACAGTCTGGAGAAACGAAAAGTAAAAATTGCCTTCCCGATAGTTATTTAGTGAAGGGGATCCTCTGTGGTCCTTGTGAGGCCGTACAAGGTCAAACCAGCTAGGCAGAGAAACTCCACGACTTACAGGACAAAGCATAAATCTTGCAAAACAAAGCTAACTCAAGGACTGCTTCAGAAAATCATGGCAATATGTTCCAGAAAGTTTGCTCCTTGTAATGCTAAGGGAAAGATTCTTTCTCTAACAAGTACAGTCATAATGTTGATAAGCCTAATTTGGCATGGTTCAGTCTAAAGAATATCCCTGGAAAGCTAAACCTCTAAATCTCTTCTGGCTTGAGCTGTTTCACTTACACTATTTTTTATACTGGTCAGACAACAAATACGTATTTGATGTCGTGCAAAACAGGACATCACACTTGTCAAAATGGCTTTATTTTATCTAGTAGCTAAATTATCTGAAGTACGTATTGATCTCAGTAGCAGCACTTATTTTCCGAGGCAGGCCTGATTCTATCAGATGGCATAGAGACAATGTTGCAGTTTCACCACTAAGGGCATCTGAAACAATAGTTCAACATTTGCTGTACATATCATTACAGAAAACTCTCAGAAGGGTTAAACCAAGGAGTTTGCTCAGTTTTTACAAAGATTCATAGAAATTGCTTAGAACTCTAAATGTATTCTCTATAAGATTTTATCATTTCTTTAAATGATTTCCTACATAATGGCTTAATGTCACATACAAACAAGATTTTCAGTTAAATCCTGTAAAGCTCCTACTTAAGTGAGTAGTATATGGAGAGATCACACACTGTGGCATGTAGTATGAATAAATAGGAAATTCAGTATTAGTGATAATGTGTGCCTAGAGTTGGATAATCAGTAACAAATTATATTTCTGTATTAATTGTATTGGTTATATTTTGATTTTACTGGTTATGTGCAAAAAAAGAGAGTTACACGTTGAAAGATATTATAAATAGCTTATGATTTTCTAGATTAATTTATCATTCAATTAATACTTCCAACATAGCCAATGCACCATTCTAGAGCCATCATGTGTTTGCAAGCACCAATTAAATATTTGACAATTATTTAGGAAACATCTTGATTAACATCAAGAAGGAAAAGAAAGACTGTTACTGCTCATTTCTACAGCTACATAGTGTAACCCAGATTTCTGTTTTTCCTAGGAAACTTCCAATATGAATTATCTGAAACCTATTACTTCATTTCAGGAAAGCCTCTGCTGACACTGTATGAACGTTTATTATACTGGCTGCTAGCACTGTTTCATTCTGGCACTGCTTCTAACGGTTCTTCTAGGTGAAAACCAGACGTAAATTCACAGAATGCTGAAGAATATCAATATAAGGGTTTTGATTTTTTTCCCTCATGTTCCAGCCTATAAATAAGGCACATTAGGAAAAACAAAAAATAAAAAATACATACATTGGTCACTGGATCCAGTGGACAAGCCTTCGCATGGCCTGAACATATACACATGCCTCCAACAGAGATGTCTTTTATAGAATAGTAATACTGTAAGACAAAACAGAAATTGAATTGCTAAGTGGATTCTAAAATGCAGGTGCCAAACTGCAGAATTCATTTCTTGTGACAAAACTGTCAGGTCCTGTTTTATTTCTTTTTTGATCTGTTACAAATATAGCAGACAGTGTAATCCAAGCCGTGTCTTGATCAACAGATTCAGGCTGAGTGAAAGAAAGGGTGTAAATTGGCACAGTTCCATTTGTTTGAAGTCACAAAAGCCATGTCAATTTATACACGGCATACAAAAACATGAGAATAGGAAAAGGCTATATGCACATGGGATAATGAAAAGTCAAATGCTATAGAATTTATTCCCTTCAGAAAATATGAAAAGGAAAAGGCATGATGATGGGAAGAGGAGAAAAGCTAGGAAAAAGCCTACGAAACACCTTTGTTCACCTTAGCTGAGTCTAATTTGGGCATTCACTGAACTGTGGAAAGAAGAACAGTTTTTCACTACTGGCCTTTTGAATGATCATGAAACAGTCTTTATTACTGAAATTGAAGTATTTTTGACCTGGTTTTTTTGCCATTTGACCATTTCTCTTTTTTCTTTGGCGAGGATTAAGAGCCCTAAGCAGAAAGAAGGATAGAAAGATATTCATAATCTTATATCACAAAGCCTGTGAAAACTGAATCTCATTCATTATCTTCTGTTTCAGCAAGGGTTCTGCAACAAGCTCACAGCTGGCTAATCAAACAAAATATATGCTATTTGCAAATTTTGCTATTACAGTATTCAACCTCTTTATCAGATCATGAATAAATATATCACACAAAATGAGAACTCTTATCAGGCCCAGTAAAACTTCCAACACAAAAGAAAATGAAAAATTTCTGGCTACCCTTTGTTTCCTGACAGGGATGGCAAATTTCAGTTGCTCCTTGGTCCTTTGAGGACAGCCTCATGGAGACATGCCACACAGAAGTTACAGTTCTTTACTGGTTTAAGAAATCAGTGTATCATCCTGCACTCAGTTTTCATGAGTTTGGAGTAATTTTTCAAGTGCTAATTCAACTCTGTTTTTCTATTCGCTTAGAATCAGGTTACTAAATGACCACTTTTACATAAACACACAGTATTCATGATTAGTGAGGCTGCAATAACTGCACTCAACTGGAAGGGATTCTGGGCTTGTAATTCAAAACAAAATGGCTTGTTCCAAACTTTCAGAAATAGCCAGCACTCTCTATTTAGACAAGGAAATGGAAACCAGAAGTGGAGAACAGAAGAAGAAAATTTTATTAGCCCTTATTCATCACTGACAAATGACATTAACTACAGACAAGAGTAATGATATTCCTCCTTCATAACAGGACTTATTTTTGTTTTGGAAAGTGTAGGTTACCACTATAATATGATGACCAGCAGGAAGAGGAAGTGAGGCGAAAAAACAAAAAGGAACATAAATCCCTCAAACCAGTTTTTGAGAATGCTTTGTCGAAAAATCAGAGGAAAACAAGAATAATACATTTGCATACACACATTTACATATGTAAAACATTTGATCAGCAGGACAACAGGGAAATATGGCTTAGAAAGGAATTAAAGACTGCAGAAAGAAGAGACAGGCATGTGCACACACAGGGCACAGTGGTAGAGACCAGAGTATGGGTATAGTGAGAGTTTAAATGCTGTATCCATTCTTTTATGCTAAAGCAAAACACAAAGTGTTTACTGCTACCCTCAATATATGAAAATACTAAAAGCATTGCATTCAGGCCTTACTACTATAGTACAATTAGAAATTCTACTCAAAGGGAGTGTTCAAGGCATATTAAAGGTAGCAAAGGATTGAGTAGAAGAGGCAAGAGATACTAACAGCAAACATTTGCCAAATACCTATATCCAAATGTTTTCAGTCAAAGGATCTGGGTGTTTATGTTAAAAACACCATTAAGCAGAAAAGGTAAAATTGTTAATCCTGCTCTAGAGAAGATAACAAAATAGAGTGAACAGGGAATTCTCCAACATCAGGATTTTGAAAGATAACAACAGGTAATCATCATCTCCCAAAATTCTCTATGGCAAACAAAGGCAGGTACAGCACTTACAAGTGTAAGACAACTTCTAGATGTGCCTTGCCAGAACTTACCCTCCTTGTAACAATGGGATCAATTTCAGCTGGATCTTTGTGTGCAAACATCATTAGATCAGCATTTAGTGTCCGTATCCTCTGAAATCTCAGGCGAATAAAGCGAGCAGAGGTGAATTCCAGTAATTCACGTGATGGATCATCAGCGCTGGGTCGTCCATTAATCAGAGAAGTGTGAATCTGAAGAATTATTAAAGCAGTAAGGATTACATTACATTACATCAATGTTGTCATGGTTAGGCCAACAAATATAATTACAGGCATTGTGTTAATGCATTTGTACATGCAGAATAACTTCTTTCATTTGAAAGTAGATTTTCCCCAAAATATTCCATGTGTCCACAGGCCTCAGCTATGAAGAGTCTTCATAATAAAAACATTTAGAGCAAAGGACAGTCATCAGCTAAAAAAAGACTGAAGCACAAACTGTGTATGTGTACCCAGGCCCTAAAACAGTGTCCATGCTGCAGGCAATTCACTTCTCTCCTAGTCTGAGAATAGGTAATCATACAACCAAACAGGTTCAGAAATCTTGAGTTAAGGGAATGTGTACTTGGAATGGGATTCAGAATTCAACAGGGGTCAGTTTGCACCTCTTGGAGTGATCATCATCAAAAGGCTTTTGAACTTTTGAAATACTGAAAACTACAATGGCTAGATGAGACAAACTCAGCATTCATAAGCACCTCTCCTTTCCCACTTTCTCTTTACACATCTTCTTTGAATCTTTTTCTCAGCAAGGTGAAACAATTTCCTGGGTTGCAACAATTTTCACCAGGTCCCTGAGGATAGTCTTTATCACTTCTGAGAACTTTGTTTAGCATTTGTTTTTCCAAAGACACTTCCACTCTCTGCCTACACTGTGGTATCTGTAAAGATTACCTCCCCCTTTCTCTGTCCGCCCTATCCTAAGGTCTAGAAATCTTCTAGGTAAGCTCTGAGGCTCCTTCGTAGAAACTTTCCAACCTCAACAGAAGCATCAAGGGTAAGGCAACAAAAATAAGAGATCTTCTTCCCCTGCTGTCTTTGTAGCTGATCATGGCACACATTAGCTCTGAATCAACTAAATAAAGCAGATGGGCTGCTACAGAACAGTTCTTGGAAAAGGCCTACAAGAAGAAGCATGTCAAGTAAAGGAAAATACTGTTAATGAGCACCTAGAGGGAGAGAGGAAAGAAACCATTAATTTTCCTGTATCCTCAAGTGTTAAATTTTAATTGGGGCATTTTTATTACAGGCTGGTACACTGAAAGAATGTTCAGATGCTAAGCCAAATGTGCAGAACATTGGAATGAATAAGGGAATTATTTATTCTTTGCAATGAACATGTGTTGCCTCATACCTCAGCGCTCTGAGTGAGCGGTCAGGCCACACAGCCATTTTCTGTCATTGAACATGGTCATATCGCTGCTGGTTTAGGCAAACAGCTGCACTCCAAACACCAGCTGGCACTCACTCAGCAGTGGCTGCCTCACACTGAGGAAAGAGACTGTAAATCTACTGCTCCCAGGAAAGCAGCAGCTCTTGTTTCCTGGAGTTTTTGGAGGTGCTGGATAGACTCACTGAACAATTGCTGTCTTGCATTGCCTATGTGATACTGCCAACTCACTTATTTATCTCAAAGGCAGGTGTCAAGAAGATGGTGCCAGACTCGTTTCAGTGGTGTCAGGATCAATGGAGCAATGTCTCTAAACACAGGAAGTTTCATCTCAGTATTGAGGAAGAACTTCTTTACATTGACAGTGGCAGAGCACCAGCACAGGCTGCTCAGGGAGGTCATGGACTCTCCCTCTCTGGAGACATTTAAAATCCACCTGGATGCATTTCTGTGTAACCTGCTCTGTGTGACTGTGCTTTGGCAGGGGGCTTGGACTAGATACTCTTCAGAGGTCCCTTCCAACCCTAACAATTCTGTGATACTGTGATTTTTACTACTAAGAGAGAAATCCTAAACCTCATCATGTCCAGCATTCTGCTCCACTGTATCTACAGGTACACCAAATCACTGGGAACCACTCTGCCAGGAGCAGCCATCAAGTATATCTTGCCCGTGTATGAATCAGCACCTCTGTGTTTCTGCCATGTTATCTCCAGGAACAGGTGATATCACTACCTCCTACTCAGATCATACCAGGACAGCCACTGAGCTCTGACTCAGTTCTGCTCCTGACTACAAGTAACTAAAGGACACGGCTGGAAACAAACAGAATAAAATGCTATGAAAAAGACATGGTGCAAACAAAAGGTTATAATAAAAACCCCAGAGGAAGCAAGGAGGAGGTCCTGAATGAGAAATGTCTGGCTACAAATAGGACAAAAGCAGATGACCAGAGAACTACTCAAGTCCCTGGTGAAAAGAGAGAGAACATGTGTGGAGAGAAAACTTCAAAAGATGCCTAAAGAAGGTGGCAACAAGTCAAGTGGAAATTGACAGATCTTTCCAAAAAAAGGAGAATTTTAGCAAAAACACATGCCTAAAGATTTTTTTTGCATAATATTTACTTGTGAGCAAGGAAACCTACTTATTCAGAGTATTTTTTCACACCATCACTGTCTTCCTTTAAAACAGGATCCAAGAGATTTTTTTTTTATACAGCCAGAAAACGTACATGAGTTATGGTTTAAAGCAATAGAATACTAAACAGTGAACTTTGATATTCCAGAGATGAAGAAGAAATAAATCTAAAGTAGTGCCTTGTTCAATCTGATAGAACAACAGCATCATGGTGATAAGCAGCATGGCAATCTGAGTATCTATTCAAAAAGAGAAAGTTTTTGGGGGTGGGGGGAGAAAGATGTAGGTGAAATCACATCTCAAAGAAAGAAGGTGCCCACAGAGAGTTAGAAGTATTAATCACAGACACAGCTTGACCACAAATGACACAGTTGACGATCAGCAGTCACACCTTTTGATTATTTTAAAAACAACAAATTTGGTCTTAAAAATAAAACTAGAGGTATTAATTTTAGAATAGACCCTATTTTTGAAAGAATCTATCTGCCAGTAGTTTGTTCAGCTATTTCGCAAGGCTAATCTAGTAAGATGATGACTTCCATTTATGTTATTTTTAAGCTTTGTCTTTAAATGTTTCACAATTTCATTTTAAAACAACAAACAATTAAGTTCACATAATTATTGAAATGCAGCTATGTCCTGCATGAAATATTGCAACTGCTTGAGTATGTACAGCAAAATGACACCACAACTAGAAAATTCAAAACTGGATAGTTTTATCAAAATGAATCTGAAAATTTTACACTGATAAAATTAATTACTTGAAATTTTCTCCTCCTATAAACATCTGTGATGAAATCATTCATTTCTTCCTAGAAATATTTAGAATCAACTTGAAAACTGTCCAACCAAGTTGTTCCTATTCCTTGAAAAGAAAATAAGGAAGAAATTAAGAATACTTTAGAAACATCTGTCATTAATCAGGGAAAAGAAAAAAGTAAGAATCTTAATTTAAAGAAGTTTAAATAGGTTTAGATTTACAATATTTTCAATATGACTCTCCCAATGAGACATCACTGAGTTTTTCCAGAGCACACTTACTCTCTTCATCTCCCTCCACTATCTTGCACCTGTTTGTAAGACACTGTTCCCAGGACAGCGTGTTTTCAGTCAAGACTCTAATGTGGTCCCTGCCCTCCAAGTATTTTTGAATTGGACTTGAAAACTGTCCCAGTGAACACAATCCTCACTAAGCACCTACCACTACGCCATATAAGATCATCACAGTGCTTCCCGTATAGCTCCTGTGAAGATTAGCCCCCTTCCACACATCAGCTATGGTGCTGATGGCCTGCGCACGCTCCACGGTTCTGCAGCACAGCAAAGATCCAAAGCTGAGTCTTCCAGGAAAATATTAATACTTTAATCTACTCACTGGGCTGCTGCAACTTGGATAATCCAAATCCCCATGACAGCTCAATGTCAAATTCTGTTCAGGTTTCTATTTACCATTTCCAAGACCGAAGAAATAATCATAATCTTGGATTCTAAATGGAAGATACTCAGATTTCAACTTAAGAAAAGCTAAAGAAAACTTTTCCTTAATGAGGCATTTGTCCATGACCATATTCCAACAAATGGAATCTTTAGGAATCTCTAAATTCCTAAATGTTAGGAATTTAGGCCAGAAGAAAATGGTTATGAAGGACTATAAGAAACAGAGCATTTAGACACTCATCCCTCTAATACAATATGATCACTTCCTCTGACTAATCAGTCTAAGGGCTTCCTGAGCTACAGCATGAATCTGACTCATAGCATTTAATGTCTAACAGTTCCCCTTTTCTGTATTTATAGCTCTACTCCCTTTTTCAACCAAGAAAATTTGTTTCTTAAAAAAAACAAAAAAAAACCAACAAAACCCCAACAAAAATAACTGGCTCTGGCAGGGTTGTTCTTTGTTTGATTGTTTTCTTTTTTCTTTTAAACCTGGAACTCATAATTATTTAATTGAAAGTACTCTAATTTTTCATTTGAGAAAATTGTGAGCAGTCAACATCTTTTAATTTTTAAAATTCAGTATGATGATAAATCAACTTTTTCTTATCTAAGAACTGTGGAGGATATTACAAGTTCTCTGTTCTGAAGAGAATTTAGTCTAAGACTAGCCCATCAGCATTCATGCATAATTCTTTTTACTTCATACATATATTACTTTGCTTTTAGCAACACTCATTTTCATACAGTACTTTTCATGTAGAATCATAAGCTGCTAATAGAACAAATTATCTTAAATTTCATATTACCAACAAATGCTGCTATTACACAGTTTTCTGATTTTTTAGATTGCCTACAAGACTGTTGAACAACAGGGACACTACCAAATATATTCAAAGGGCATCTTGAGTACATTAGAATCCCTGGACCATGCCAGAACCTAAAGACCTATCCAGCTTGGCAGTCTGCCCCGTACAGCATCCAAGCCAGTATGCTAACAGTAAGATGAAGGCAAGCATACATAATACTTCCTCAGGGATTTGCTAAGCTATAGGTAGTTTCTGTCTAGTAGTAGGTAGTTATATCTGGTAAGCCTCAAAAGATTTCAGTCTCAGTCTCACCTCAAATCCAAGTCACCTTTCAATATCTACACCATCACTTAATTAGGATTTTCTCATCTCATTTATGTGTAGGGAAAGAGATCCTTCCTTTGCAATTTTAGATCTGACACATACTACGCTCTCTTAGTACTTCCAGTTCTGAAATTGGAACAAATAAATGTATCTTTCTACCAGCTCTATTCTTCATTTCATTTCTTTACTACTAATTAGCTTTGCACGGGTATCAGGCTTCCAGATCTGTAGTTTCCTCGGATGACTAAGGAATGCTACTAAAAAAATAGTGTTTCTTTTGATGCTCCATGCTCCTTGGTTACTGAGATTACCTGACAGTGAGGAGTTAAATAACAACTGCTATAATTCACCTATTTTAGCCTTGAGTTCCTTTTCCCTATTCAATTTATCATTTTTTTCTGCACCTCTTCAGTTAACAACCTAGTTTGCAACTGTTTCTCCAACTCCTCTCCTGTAAATAACATTTCCAGTGCAGAAACCCTCCTGACAGTCTCTATAGAAAAAAATTATTCGAATAATTAATTTAGTTTTTCAGCGATGACCTTATCTTTCTTGAATGCTCTTTGATCATCTCTCAGCCCACCAAATCTCTGGCAGACTTCCTGAATCTGATGTGTCTGAAAAAAGGTTTGTTTCAACTCAGTCACTCAGAAACTTTTTCACATCTTCACTGCAGTTTAACATTTAATTTGCTGGAACTTATTTTCTTACCTCTTTGTCTCATTTGCAGGAAAAGATATGATGCCCATTTACAAATAAAACCAGTTAATTTTGATATCTGTTATCTTTCCTTGGTTTATGCTTTAAACATGATGTATGATTTCTGGGACTATTCTAAAATGTAGCATTGAATGTGTGTGTAATTACATAATTATTTGACAGTTAATTAATCAGACCAGGATTTATGTTCTGTTTTCAACTAAACCATGTGTTCCTTTACTAGCTGCATGGAGGACATTCAGGTTTTTGAGAAATACTCTTGCACTGCATTTTATTGTGACAGCTAGAGAGTCTGCCAAAGGGTTGTAGAAGGTTGATATTATATTCTTAGCCTTTCTTCAGCAAGAACAGCTCAGTTCCACACGTCTGGGCAGTTGCTGATACAACATTAAAGCAATGCTGTCCCAGTTTAGGTGCTGAAATTTAGTTCACAGAGATCTCATACACCATTTTATTTCTGCTGACTTTCTTATGTTATTAAATCTATAGTGCCTCTCCTCTATAAGCCAGTCATTCCTAAACAGCTCCTTTTTTTCTGTCATGCCTATAGTATCACATTTTTTAAACACCCTTTAAAGACTGGTATTAATTATAAAGGTAACATTTCTCAGCTGCTGGGTCTGGATACTGGGCAATACTAGGATCCATCCAATCCTAGTTTCTGTAACAAAGACACCTGAAAGGGCCCGCAGTGTGCTCCAGACAGGTGATGATGAGACCTACCACTAGAATTTTGCAACACATTTCATTGGGTTTCTGCCAAGGAAGAAGTGACAGACAGCTTAAGAAACTTGTTGCTATTTTTGGCAGTAGACAAGTCTCATATACTGATAAACAAGGACTTGTTTAGACTAGCAATAGTCTTCAGAATAAAGAAAATTATTACCCTGCACCCCACCAAATACTTTTTAAATATTAACAAAATCTCCCTGGGACTTCTCAAGTCTAAGCAAATCCTGCCCTCTCAGCCTCTACTTACAGGACTGACTCTCCAAGTCCTTATTTGTCTTCCCAAACTTTTCCTGGACTTGTTCCAACATGTCCCTGTCTATCTGTTACTGAGGAGCCCAGAACAGGACTCAGCTCTTCAGCTGCGCTCTCATCACCTCCCTCAAACTGCTGGTGACTGACTAATGCAGCCCAGGATACTCTTGGCTTTCACTGTGTGCAAGGGCACCCTGCTGGCTTCTGTAGAACTTAGTGTACACCCCTACTCTCCCTAAGCTTCCTCCCAGTGCTCCTGGGTTATGTAGGTACAGCTGGCTCACATCTCATTGAACAGAGCTCTCACCCCACTGCATGCTACCAGGCACTGAATTGTCATGTAGCTGCCCATCTGCAGGCAAAGAAGGGACCACTCTCCTGGTGTCTGAAGTCACCAGTTTGTAGTCTTCACCCTCATCGGAGTCTCCATTTCTGGACCAACAGGCACAGACTCTGCCTGTCTCTCTTTTTTTTTGTATAGTGGTGGTTTCAGGCTGCAGAGTGAAGCCACAATAAAATTTAGTTACTCACTCTTGTCACTCTGATGCTGTACAGTCTACTGGATGTCTACTGACATCCTTCTGCAGTCCTCTACTTGGTGACACAAATACCCAAACACATCACCCATTCTGCAGGCAAGGACACTCTCTCCCTCAACTTCAGCAAGGTCCCAGACAGTTCTTAAAGTCTCAGAGGTTAAAATCTGCTTCCTGGCTCTGGAACTCAGCCTGAGCTGATGGCTCTGCTGTACAGGGGCAGCTGTGGCAGCCAGTGCTGAGGACTGTGCCCAGACTGTGCCTCACCACCATGGCTGAGCACCCAAAACCACTCTTTCCACCCCTCCTTCTGTGCGTGTTTCTGGCATGAACTGATATGCAAACATGCATCATGTTAGCTGTCTCTGTTGTTAATGCAACAGTAAAAATGCTGCCATTTGGCATAATGTATATTATCAATGGCTGAGTAACTTAAAATTAACACATTTTAACAAAGTTTTTAAGAATTTTAAGTATGTACCATGCTCTCATACAAATTTAAAATACTCATATATGAATCCAAGTGGCGTATTTTTCTACTTAGAGCTTTGGTATTTGAAGCCCATTACTTTGCCAAGCAATTTCAGTGCAATCAATCTCAAGTTGTTTGTAGGATATAAAAAACCCCAGCTGTGTGGCTGTGTGGCATGGAGTTTTTTTGCTCACTTTCCTTGCAAGAAAACAGCACCACTAACCAATATGCTTTTCACTGATGATAAACTGGAAGACTTAATTCTTTCATAAAAAGAGAAATCTACTTAGTGTAATTTGTTACAAGGATGGAATGGGAACATCATCCTACAATAATTTTTGGCTAGCAGTGGTAAAGAACTTCCTTTGTTCGAGTACTCAGTAGCTTATTTTGTACACCAAATCAAGACTCTGGGCTTCAGCCTTGTTGCTCTGTGTAAGGCAGTGGTCTGACCCTAAACTATTGCCAAGAAAGGTCAGTGTCTCACTAAAATCTAATCTCTGACAGCAGCATACAGGAAAGAAAAGTTTCTGTCCTGCACAAAAGGTCTTGCTACTTGAAAATGGGAGTGGAGAAGACAAAAATGTCAGCATTAAAATGATCTAATGGGAAAAGTACCCCATGATTTACATTCTCAAGTTATGCAAGCACATTAATATGAAGATGAACAATGCTGAAAATAAATTTTTCAACAGGTGATTCAGTAGCTCTCATAATTCTCCTACCCAATACTGCCTTTAATTATCTGTTGCAAATAGCTCATTTGCAGTAGACAGAAAATTACTGCTGATTAATTAATCTCTTGGTATCTTATATTTAATCCCTAAAGACAAAATTTCTGTGAGTTTTCTTAGTGCAAGACCTAACGTATCATTAGAGTTGATTTCACAACTAGAATAGTAGATGGAAGCATATGCCATAACTCAGCATTCAATTTTTCTTCATAAATACATATTTATAATAATTGTGTATAAGAAATAGCATATTTGGCAAATTTTGCTATATTTCTAATAAACATCTCACTATCTTAATAAATTAGTGGTTTAGTAAGTGAAAGCACAACTCCCTTCTGTGCCTCACTAATGATTACAAGGGCTGCTTGAAATGCAATGCTTAAACTTGCATTAAAATGTCAAGGGCTATGCATGTCAGTTGTATCTCAACTAATTCATTCCCCCTAAGAATACAGGCAAATGTCAGTTTAACAAACTGTTAAGCAAATAGTATTGTGTCATTGACAACTATACCCTACAGCTTAAGCTAAATAGGGCTTCATTGCTTCAGTTTTGATTAACTTGCTTTTGTCATTTTTCTCTTTCCAATTTCACTTGCCTATTCAAGCCACTGCTTTTATATGGCTCCTGAAATTCTCATGCTTGTCATTTTTAGACAAAAAGCAATTTGTCAAAGACATCATCTAGCATACTTGTAAACAGACTGCTCATTGTCAGAGCAATAGTTATTAATAAATCACAGAATAATAAGAAATTTGATTACCTTGGAAGTGTATTTAGATAATTTCAAGTTTTTATTTTCTTGTTGTAACTGTCTTACGTAAGTGGAAACATTGCACCGAGTTTCAGCAACAGTTATGCCTACCACAGTCTACGAGGGACTCAGACAAGATGCAAGGCCTGGAATACTGCACACAACCATGATGGTTTCTGCTCTATTGGCTCTTCTAGGTGCACTCAGAAGTGAGACTTCATCTCGTAAGGCAGCAAAAAGGTATTTTGTACTGATGCCATGGCAACTCTAGCTGCAAACCAGCTAGGAAAATTATGTTAGTCCGAGTTTTAATCAAGCAGAGGTGAAATACCTAGGCACTAGTGAGTTAAACATGATCACCTCTCTGCTTAAAGGATGAAATGCAGTGGTCTGTTAAACACATTCTCCAAAATCACTCAAAAAGCACAACATTAAAATCCAAAGTATGCTATTTTTTAAGGAAGCACTGAAGCGAGTTGACATTACACAAAAATTGTATTTTTTCTTTTTTCTACTAGTTTTCAAAGTAGTACACCTCTTCTTGGACAATGATCATAAATGAGACAAGTAATTTCAAAAAAAGAAAAAAGGGAAAGTTACCTTGTAAGTTTTCTTGGACATTATAATGTTACAATTATAATAAAAGCATTCTGATCCTCAGATTTAACTAAAAGGCTTCTAAGTATGCCAAACCAAACAATATTAAAAAAAAACTCACCCAAACAACACCCATTCCCACTTTCCTACCAAGATTTTATTATTTCCCTTATTAATTGTATGATTATCTAAAAAACTCATGGCACTTCACACTATATTTTTCCTCCTGAATGAGATAGACCATGGAATTACAGACAAATTGTTGCCAGTACAGCATTGTGACCAGTAGAAAGAAAATCCACAGGAACTTTTAACAGCTGTAAGCAGTTGCAAATGGCTGCCAAAAACAACTGCTGATGTAAAAGAGGGAGAATGTGAGGATTTAAGCTGTTCAAACAGTAAACAAGTACATCTGCTCCTGAATGTTATCATTAAATAAACTGTGGTAATATGCTTTACATTGATGCAACATTCCTCTTTTTAACCACAACTCTGAAGAATTTTAGACTGGAGCAATTTGAACAAAACTATTTTGGGTTTTTTTGTAATGGAAATCCATGTGTGGAAAAGTTCATTACAGCTACTGTATAGTGTTGGACTCAAAGTTCTAGCAAAACCTGTGTCATGTCATTTGGAACATAAACTGATGAATGCTTTTGAAAACCAGATGGAATCCCTGTGAATGGTAAGCATTCATTTCCTTTAAAACCATTTCTAATGATTTAAAAAGTAAGAACAAATAGGACATTCAATTGTAGAATACAACAAACTTTGATACCTCTCCAATTGTGAACTTGACCTGTTCAGACTTCAGAGATATTTTACAGAAGCTACTAGAAGAAAAGTCAGGGGAGGGAAAAAATCCATTTATGAGTAGCACAGAACGAACAGTCCAGGCTAGGAATGTCATCAGAAATCTTCTGTAAAACACAGGAGATTAAAGAATTATGTGCATGAAATGTGCTTTTTGCTCTTTGCTCCCATCATGATTAATTGTTGGAAAGTTACAAAAATAGTACAGCTTACTTTAATTACAAAAAACTACACTTGGCAGGGTTTTGTCAGACTCTCAAATGTCTGGATTTTTCAGATTTCAGTTATGTTACATGATACAAAATTATTTATACAGTCAACTAGTGTGCCGGATTTGGCTGGGACAGAGTTAATTTTCTTCACAGTATCGGTTTATTACCACAGTGTGTGGCTGTGCTTTGGATCTGTGACGAAAACAGCATTGATAACACAGAGATATTCCAGCTACTGCTGAGCAGCGCTCACACAGCACCAAGACCTTTTTAGCTTCTCACCCTGCCTCCCTCGGTGAGGAGCATGGGGGTGCTTAGGAGGTCAAGAGGGGGACACAGCGGGGACAGCTGACCCAAGCTGACCACAGCATATCCCCCACAACGTGATCAGCAGTAAAAGCTGGGGAACAAACATGCCAAGGCCTTTAAACTGTTCTTTTGGGTCTGTTTTTCCTTCAGAAGATCCTCCAACTTCTAAAACAAAGAAAAGCTCTACTGTGGCTACTTTGTTATGTACCTCAGCAGGAAGCTCAAGCCACAGAAACCACCTGTCATGGATTTGCTGTCCTTGGCACTCCTATTATATCTCACTTGGCTATCAGCTTTATTACTCTGATGGGCTTGAAAATGCTCCTTCTCTTTGGATCTTTTAGGCCTCCAGCACAGAGATTTTTTTGGTAGGAAAGGGCAGAAGTTTGGTTCTTGACTCTTCTTTTGCCTTACTGCAATTTCATATCAATTTGCAAATTTCATATTTTCCTTGCTTTTTTATGATGTCCTTTCAGTTTCTAATGCCTGTTAGTACTCAGGTATTTTATGCTGCTACCTTTTTGGATACTCTAAGATCTATTATTTTTTTGCAAATAGCATGCATAAACTCCTACATATTAAAAAGAAAACATATAAAAATACATTTCGACCCTCAGAGATTGCTTTATCATTTTTTACTCTCTTTCAAAAATTCCTTAATATTAAATAGTGAGAATATTACTGCCATTTTACAGAACAGTCTTTAAATAACAGTATTTTGAGCCATCCTTCCTTGCACCTTTTCTCAGAATATTTTGAGTTGCATCCCATATTCTTAGTTGTACCATTATGTTGTTCCTTGAAAGAACATTCAAAGGAATTTAAAAATCAGCCTTTGTGACAATTAGCCAGCCAATGGGAAGCTAAAAATAGTTACTATTTCATTGTAGTCAGATTTTTGCCTTTATTTTTGGCTTCAGAGACTCCTTACGTAGTCTCACTATCTTGATTAAATAGTACTGCAGTCCTAATTTTTCCTACTCTTCCTCAGGCACAATATATTTTATCATATGATATATGATAAAATACGTCAATTTTCTTTGACAGAGAATTGTTTGCTGAGACAATCTGTCTACTTACCCGCATTGTCTCTCTGCTATCCTCATTCAAATGTTCTTGACTCCAGACCTCAATCAAATAATTTGATTTTTGAAAAATATGTATTTTGAGTAATTTGTCCATTTTGGTCCACAGTGTTTATTTGACTAACTTTCCTTCTATCGAATTTCTGTGACATTTACCATTTAAATTGAAAATTCCAGGTAAACTACTCTGTTTGGTTTTTATTTTCTTTCCTATACAATTCCTTTGCACGGACAGGAAAACATACCTACATTTGGCCTCAGGCTGACATTTTCATATCTCCCTGCTTCAATGAGGTTTTAGTGATTAAAGTTACTCCTTCCCGTAGTCCACCTATATTTTAATGAATTTCTCCTTTAAAAAGAAAAAAAAAAATTTTTGACAATTAAGCTATTTTTTTGCTCAACAATTTTCCATGGTATCAACTAATTAAAAAAAAATAAATAATAAAAAAACCAAAAAAATACTACAAAATAATACACTACCCACAATGATCTTCAGCTCCTCTAATCAAACAGAACACAAAAAGCCTTCATGAAATACCCACTACTCTTGTTTCACTGTCAGAATGAGGTCTATTACTGTCCAAAAATCTGCTACCAGACCCTACAAGAGAAATTTGGATCATTCAACTAAATAAAAACAGTAAAGCATACTAGTTCTCTTTGGAATGCTGAAACAGTATGTTGAGTTATAAACTACATTTACAGGCATGACTCCTCCTTTTAAAATTAGAAAAATCTGCCACAGATCTACACATTGACCTGTAACACATCTCTTTTCAGTAAGCATTGTGGTCAATAAACTATGGTGCTAAAGAGAAAAGGTACATCATCTAATCAATTTAACTTCAAACTGAAAGACTGCGCTGTATGGAATGTTTTTTGCATGCTGAAACTTCATTACTTTTTCATTATTATTTACGCCATTAATCAGTTTTTCTTTCAAGAAATGGTAGAAATTACAACATCAGTTTCTGCTCAATGAGAAGATGCGCCAAGATAGAAAAGTGGACTAACTACACAAAAGAAACTTTCATTCCAAGTTGGCTCACACAGATGTACCAGTAAATATCCTGTCTCTTGTTTTCACAATAATGGGAGACTGCAATACTACTTATACTCAGCTTTCCACATTTTTCCCTCTTTGCAGCATAATTTAGAAGTACATTTCATATTTTATATCCATTATTTTTTTCTGTCGTATTAAATGTATTAAATACTCAAGCTGAGTATGAACTATCAACTTGAAAATACTACTTAAGTTTCTTCTTTCTTAGGCAAAAATTAGCAATGAATATTTCTATAATGTAATTATGAAATTATCAACTTGCAAAATTAGCTGTAGAAGTTTTGAATAAATTATTGCAAAGACAATTCTCATCATACATAGTAAAATAATTTAAAACCGTCTCAAAGTAAATTCTATGTTTTTCTATGTTTCCTACGATACTGAGCACATATGTCAAATGTTTACTTTGTCTTTTCGCATATCTTTCAGTGTCTATTAGGAAAACAGTAAATGTTAATTTTACATTAGTGAGGCAATATACTATTGTGTAAACAGAATATTTAAGATGTATCCATTTCTTTGGCAGTCATTTGTTAAAGGTATTGTTTTCTCAGACCAGATACTCAAGTTTACTTGTACTAAGCCAAATAACCAAGTTTAAAAAAAGAGACAAAACCCCAAAAGCAACAAAATTAAGCAGACCCGAATCTTTGTCCAAACCTCTAATCTATTTCATTTATTTTTGTAAACCATTTCTTTAGAAGTTATTCTAAATGGAAATTTTGGAGCTGCTGAAAGCTTATGAGCCAAAATTCTGGAAGAAAATCAATATTTTATCCCTTCTTGGTAGACACAAGTAAGCTTCTAGACTGCTACATCCTTTCAAAGTGCTTGAAAAAGAAGACTTACAAGTAGAAGTTATGAGCATTTTACTGAGACCAATCATACAAAAGGTATCCAAAAAAATGGTATCCAAAACCATGGCTTGAGCAGAAGTCTTCCTGAAGCTGCTGTAGCCAGAAGGTGGGAGGGGAAGCAAAGAAAATATAAACCAAAACCAATAGGGAGAACAAAGTATGAGTAATCCAAGAGTGTTAAGCAGGGACCGTTCAACCTCTGAAGTGGTGCAACACTGAATAAAATGAGATTAACAAAGAGCATTCATGGCAACCTGATCTGAAGATTACTGCTGACTTCATTGGAATGATCTTTTAATAAAAAGCACCATTTACCTACAGACTCTTTTGCCTGTGTCCCTACTACTAATCACTACAGAAAACTAACTGTGCATTGTAAGATGGAAAAGCAGAATGAGAAAGATCCTAAACTGATGGGACACCTGTATTTCAGTCCAGACAAAACCTGTCATTATTTCTTAGAAAATGAAGCTGTGCCTAGCTAGACAGCCTGACTCAAGGTATGCTACAAAACTTGGAAGCAGAACTTCTTGGATGCAAGGATTGCATCTGATAAGATCTCTACTTGCTGAAGTTTTCATTTGCATTCTGTGCAAAAGACTGTCTCATGTCCTCCATTCACAGTTTTCTGAAATTTGTTTTCATTGTCTTTCCATTGAAAAAAGAGAATTAAACAACCAAATAAAATGTTTTCATTTTGCATCACATGGAACAATTCATGTCAATCAAAATAAAAATTTCCCTTTCATTGTTTGGGAAAAAAAAATCAGAATTGCTTAAAATTATTGTTATTCTCCCTCTTCAGACGTCAAGATGAAAAATGCTGTTCACAGATCCCTATTTTGGATTCTGAGTCAGACTGCATTCATTAGTCTCTGTCTAATGTCTTTGTCTAAACTGTGATGCTGGAAGTAGAATCCACTTCAATTTCTGCACAGCTTTATCCATCTATAATAGATTGTTATTTTTTTTTTTTTTTTGTATGGTGAATTTTTGTTTTTCCAGTGAAAATAAAGAAACACAATACTGGTACAAGACAACGTATGCCATAAACACAAGTACTGTACTGAAGAAATGCAAGTCAAATATATGGAAATTTAACATACTCATGAGAAATGCCTAGGGTGATTGCAGCTGAGGGCATGGACAAAAATATTACTAGCTTTACTTTTTACCATTGATGCCTTTTCTACATCTCATGCATTTGAAAATACACCTATCACTATTACTCAAGGGGAAATAAGAGGTAAGAATTTAGAAAATTATTTTGCAATAAAGACAAAATACTGAATACATGTTAGTAGCTGAGAGGATCAATCTAAAAATAGGAACTATATAGGCAGCATCAATATTGTAATTCACAAACTCTTAGGTAATTTTTTTTTAGAAACTGTGTAGCATCTGTATCATAAATAAATAAGAAAAAAATCAATTAACTCAAAATTTTTAGTCTGCAAGAGAATACATTTTAATTTTGAGTACTTCCAAAATTTGGACCCTCTGTCCTCTTAGCACTGATATTCTCAGAGTCTAAAGCTAGCTGTAAGAATACACTTTAGTGTCCTTTTCCAAGTCTCTTTTTTCACTGACACTGCACCGAACAGGCCAAGCACTATGGTATGAAGAGGAGAAAATCTGCATGCAAGCACTGGGAAATACTAGAGTTCAACGTTCATAGTACCACTGGCCCGGGGCAATCTCAGCAAAGTACTGGGACACTGGGGGAAGTTCTAAGGGACCTGAGGCATGCATTTAAAAAGGGACACAGTATGAGCGTTCAAGTGCTATGGCAACAAGTGAACAAAATAATAAAAAAAAAATACTGTCAAGGCACTTGCTTCTGTTTATTTTTCTTCTTCACATAGGAAGTACACACTTTGAACTTCCACTTGACTGAAGAAAATGAAGACTAATGAACGTGCTTATACAAGGCTTGTCTTTACTACCAGAGTACTTTATTTTGTTTTACTTTACAGTTACACTGTTACAATCACAAGAAGCGTGTGAGATTAAGCATTTAAAGGAGAAGAACTGAACCATCACTTTCACTGCAGTATCATTCTCACCACTATAATAGCAGTGATAGAGATACTTATTGCAGAAAATGAAGGAGATAAGTTACTTAATTCCACCATAATTCTCCTCCCTGTCAGTCTTCCATTTCAGCCTTAGCCATAGAGAACATAGAATGTTCTTGTTAAAGGACACCAGGACTGAGAGAACCTTGGACTCCACTGCTCACACAAACAGCTCTAGCCAAATTCTTTCAGTCTCCAATTTTCACCTTTGAACATGGAAATACCATGCAGGTTGCAATGGAACATTGCAGATATGCAACTCCTTAATTACCTCCTTAATAATAAACCAGTAGTCATTACCAATATTGTTTTATCAACCATCTGGTCACACTGATTGCTTCACAAGAAGCTGTAAAGAATCAAGCAACCCCAAGGGCTGTGTTTGATATGAGGAATCTAGATAAACATTTTGGAAATTTGGTCCACTTTGTATGGTGCAAATAGGCATCATTCTCATTTCTACAATCAGATTACTTCAAATACAGGGATAATATCCTTCAATTTTTCTGTATTTAAATGTCAAGGTAGAGCAACTGAAAATAACGTATGAAAGGCATCTCACACAGGACAAGACTGTTTCATTTGCTCCCTACAAGGAAATATTTACTGACTCCTGAGATTTCATCTCTCCATTGTCACTGTATAACCCAAACTCTAATCAACCACAGAAATATCCTTTGAGGCAGTATCTTCTGACAACAGATTCTGCCCACAAAGAGTGAACTATTTATTTGCCTTGAAAAGTTTACATACCTTCTGCACCACCAGATATAATTACAATTTTTAAACCAACTTTGACAGAATACCTCTATGTGATGACAGACAAGGGAGATAATTGATTATTTCAATTAAGATTTTAAAAGGTGGGAATTAAATTCACCACCTTACTTTCCATTTTTAAATTTTCAGAAAGCTTAATTTTAGAGAAACTCGATGTTTCTCAGAATATGGGGGGGGGTGGGGAATCAGGGGAGAGGGTATTTTTACCTTCTTAGTGAAAGGAAGTGACTTCCTATCAGATTAATTAAGCTTTTCTTCCACTGTCTTCATTGCATGTGATTTTTAATGTCTGCTTGCACAAAGAATTACTCAATACTGAAGGAAAAACAGAACAATTATTTTTAACCTAAATATTTATTGTCTCCTAGCCTATACAAAACACTCTAAATCCATGTATGTTTGAAGACTGCTGTTTCCAAGTGTAACCTCCAATTTTACTTCCTACAAAATTATGTGTCCTTTTTCTATGAAAAGATATACATTTTCCTAACATGTTATAGTTATATACTATGTTGTTATATACTATGTTTTTTCTTAACATGTTATAGTGATCATCTGTTGCACGTGAAGATTTCAGAGGGTGGAGCTTTGAAACAACTGCAAGCAAGAGGGAAGATTCCAATGTATCAAAATACAAATACTACATGTACTAATTCAACAAAAAATTTGCAAAGAAAATCTTTCAGCATCTCACAAAAAAATAAAGTTACAGCATTGAAGGCTAACATTCAGAGACTTACATTCACCTAGACATCAAGGTAAGAAGGCTGTGAAACAAATTGCAGTCTAGCAGAAGAAATATTTCAATAAAAAAGGTGCAAACTGGATGTAAACATTAGAGGCTCCCATGTAAGAAAAATGAAGCAAAAATCACTATGGTAACCCACTAACTTTTAGTTCTTGAACTAATGATCATCTGAGGAAATAAAGAAAGAAATGGCATTCTTATACAGCATCTAAGTAAAGATGAAAACAAGATAAGCATTCTTATTTACCTGAAAATACCAGATTCATATCACCAACTATTAATCCTTACATAAAATGGTCTTTCTTACTCAGTGTAAAAAAAGAAATTAAATTATTATTAAAGCAAGAAACATCAGTTCAGTAAAAGGTAATGAATAACTCATTAAGTGAACTAATCTCCCTTATTTTTCTGGCACGGGGATACTGAGAGCAACATTCATTTTTGTTTTGCAATGTTGTTTTGGGAAGCTTTACCTTTTATATTTATTTGGGCACTGAAGCATTTCTCTTACAAGGATAAGCTGAAGGAGCTGAGCCTGTTCATCTTCAAGAGGAGATGACACAGAGGGGACCTCATTGACATATACAAGTATCTGAAGAGGGGTGTGACAAGAGGATGAAACAGGCTCTTCTCAGTGGTGCTGACCATCAGGACGAGAGGCAATGGGCAGAAACTGATGCACAGGAGATTCTACCCAAACATGAAGAAGAATTTCTTCACTGTGCAGTGACTTTGCACTAGAACAGGTTGCCCAGAGAGGTTGCAGAGTCTACCTTACTGGAGATACTCAAAAATTCTCTGGACACAATCCTGTGCCACATGCTCTAGGATGACCCTGCTTAAGCAAAGAGTTTGGACTACTGACAGATGATCCACTGTGGTTCCTTCCACTCCTATCAATTCCATGATGCTGTGAAACAGCTTAGCCAGTATGATATAGAGACACACTGTTTTTCTAGCTGTCACTGATAACTTAGTATGAAAACCAGAATGCTAAGAATCTTTCTGCATTCAGGTCTTCACTTTTAGAGAAATTTCTTTGAGAGTTTCCTACCTTTGTTCATTTGGAAATTGTCATTATGCAATTTTCCATTAACTCATTCAATAAAATTACTTTTTGCAAATAATCCCTGGCCTATAGATTGCTTGTTTCCGTTTGACTTGAACTCGTGCTAATTACACAGATCTGAAGATAAATCACAAGGGAATTTGTTAATTTGTTGTTGTTTTGTTAGCTTTGTTGTTCTAGCTGTTGTTGGTTCTAATTCTGTGAATGGCCAAGACAATATTACTGGTACAAATAGGAATAGTATTAAATGACAAAAAATATTTGGCTTGGAATGAACATTTCTGAAAATATGCTAATGAATCAAGTCATTGACTAAAAGATTCATTGAAAATATACACAAGGAGAACATATTCTGATTTTTCTATGACAACTTAGCCAACTTTTAACTTCAGGCAATAATGCAGATGTACATTTGACATTGGCACTTCCTTGTGCACTTCCTCGGGTTTTCTGGGTGTACACCGGAATGGTTTGCCTAAGAAACGCATGGGGTTTGAAGCAAAGGCACTTTATTTACATTTTCTAACTCCATCAGTCTTACGAGATGACTGCAATGTCTGATTTAGAAAACAACATTTTTATCCTGGGACAATGATAAATTATATGCAGATGTAGTTCCACTGAAAGACCAGGAGCCAAATACCACCAGCAACACAACTGCAAGTAAATATGATATTGGTAGAAATGTTATTTTTCATGTTACGTGTTTGACAAAATATGAAAATTAATTAACCTGCATCAATTCTCTGTAAATGCTACATAATTCGTAATGCAGCCTTTAGCTACACAGCTACAGCTGAAACTAGCGGTTTATTTACGAAGAGTATTGTTAAAAATGTAAGATAATTAGTTCATGTGTAATGATACTCTTCCAATCACTATAAAGGTTAATATTTAGGCTTTTCCTTTCAAGCTGTTCTCTCTCTGTTACAGCCGCATCTCAGATTAATAACTACCTATGGGAGGTAAGATTATCTTGGGGTTTATCCCATGTCTTTCACAGAGTATGCCTGTATCTAACAACTCCCCTTTGTCAAGTGGAGTGGAACAGATGCATTCCTCCCTTCAAAGTCATCTTTATCTTTAAAGAAACCACATACCAGATGAAGGTAATTTACTAAGTTAAGGATAGAGCACATCAGGGCCAGTCAAAAATTGTTAATTTCACATTTAAGATCAGAATTAAGTTCCACCCAATTCAGTAGGCTTTAAGCCAATGTTTCAGTCATGGATATATCCCAGTGTGCTGAATAAAGTTCTCTGCTTAGTCAGTGAAGAACACAGAGACTCACTGGTTTAACCAAGAAGACAGCAGACTACTGGAATCAATATCTGCCTGCGAAAGAACTGAATAACCAAATAAATGGAACGATGTAAATTAAATTAATTACTGCAATAATTAATTTTGCATTATATTTTCAGTGCAGACATGGTGTCCCAAAGAAACAGTATAAAATTTCTTTGCAAGTGATAAATTATTAACTCATGTTCTGTTCACCCCTCAAAAAGCACGCAGTTGAAACCAGTTTAAAAATACTGCACATGTATATGCACTACTTCTTTTAATATCACTTTATCTGCTCCTGTGAGATTTTACAGGAACAAATATCCATGCAAATGATATAAGCACTAATGATACAAGTACAACTACAAACACAAAATACTTACAAATTTTCCTAGCACTGAAAATTATTTCCCATCTGATAACTCTTGATAATCTGAGACTCTTAGATTCAAGGTTATATCTTTTTAGAGCATATCAACAGGATATTTTTACAGAAAGCTGAATTTTTCAGTTTTTGCAACTAGCACTGGAAATTTTTTGAGAACATTTACTATATATATCTATATCAAGGTCTTGAAAATAACTGTATTAACAATTTTGCATGTGAACATTGCTTTGCATCTAGGGGAACAGAAGAAAGTAATTTTGTACTTATTTATAAGAAAAGAAATCATTAAAAAGTGGAACAGAGAAAATAACAGAGGGATAAATATTGAGGCTAAAATTTCATTTGCAGAGCAACAGTTGGAAAAAAATTGTTAAAAAAAATATGCAGCTGGAATGTGGTACACATGGGTTTCCCTCCAATCATTTTAAGTGACTGAAAAGGCTGCATTTCCAGCTACAGGTGTTACATTTGACTAGCTTTTTCAACCACAGACTCTTATTCTCAATCTTTTCCATGCCCTCAGTTAGAACAAATGACTGGTCTGTGATTCATGTGCCTGGGCTTAGGCTAAAACAGTAGAGGCCTCTGAAAGAAGAAGGAATAGTCATAAACACGGGCAGAGGGTCAGCAAAAAGGCATTAAATTAAACTATGACTAAAATCATTACCATTTGACATCCTGGCTTGTGCACAGGGACTGAAAATGCATCTAAAAGAAAAGTGTTTTATGACTTTACTGAGTCCATGATTTTTCCAAGTATTGTCACCTTTGTTCACAAGTGACATGGGAACATATTTCAAGCACATAAAATTACCTGAAATTGCCTACCTGATAAACTCTTACTTCTTGGTTTACTTGGTAGAATATTCTTATTAGAGTGGACCCTGTGTGCATTTATATAGGACCGTGTAAGATGAGCTTTTAAAATTTGCAAATAGATTCTCTCCACGGTTTTCAATTGTTCCAAAACACTCTTGTCTACTGAAGGCAGATTTGTCAACTAACCAAAGGGGATTCTTTTCTGCCATGTTACATATGGAACACCATCTGATCTTACCTCTCCATTTTCCAGAGGATGGATTTTGGAATAATAAGAAGTGCATATGACTTCATCATCTTTTATGTAGGATGGGGTTCCTGGCCGGGGATAAATGTTGTAGCGCGTCAGGCACTCGCTGTCTGTGATAGCATAGTACTGCCATGGCTGATAGTCTACTCCATCCAGTGAACGCTCTAATATCCAGTTCCCAGGACGAGGGGAGTTAGCTGCTTTCACAATAACATATGCTATCTGGAAAATCTGAAAAATACAAGTATTGTTAAAATACAGCTAAATGCACAATGAAAAATTCATTCCTATTTCTGCATAGCTAACCAAAATAAAAACAGTAAATGTGCTAATGCTTAACTGGGTTTTTTCCCCTAGACATGCAATATGTCCTGGGATTACATGGAAACTCTAAAACTACAGAAACAATTTCTCCACCAAGATTTCTGGAAAAAAAAATAGTTGCATTAGGCCAATAGAGACTTTGAAAATAGAATTAAAAAGCACCCTAAGTTTCACATAGCTTAGTAGGTAATTGCTAAACTGCCATTTCAGCCAAATGTTTGCAAAGTTTGTTTTCAAGTATTTTCAATTTGTAGGAGTGGGATTGCTTCTTTATGTGTATTTATAGATATACACTTTCCAGAATGCTTAGGAGATGCCAAACTGTTACAACTCTATCTCTGTTAAAGAAAAACATAGTTTTAAGCTATTGAAAGGTAATCACATCACGATGAAATCATTTTATAAAACATTCTTGCTTCAATCACACAACTCAGCACTGTGACCATGAATAAACTTTACAGGACAGAGACACATCAAATATCACTATAAACAGAATGCAAGCATATAATCAATGCTCATTATAGTCCATTTTACCTGCCTATTCAACTGATCTATCAAGGTTTATTTCTGTGTACATGCTTGCTGGAATGCGAACCACAAATACATTTGGAATTGCAGAATGACACACGTTAGTGACACAGGCCTGGTTTGGTTTGGTTTTTAACCTACTAACAGCTATATGCTACAGAAGTAGAACTGAAGCCAAGGAAAAGAAGCAGCTACTTCTATTAGAAAAGCAGAACACATATCAGGTTAATATTTTTAAGATGCAGTGCTGTGAGTCTGCACATGAGGATGCCAGAGAGTATCATGGCAATGTTGATTTAATACTTAAAGCTTTTTGTATTGGATAGCCACTGTAAAGAAGTTGCAAGATTCAGACTTAGTCCACACAAAATTTCTTGTGAATGCTTTGACGATCAGTAGAGCTACAGAAAGAATATCCAACGGTTAGCAATGAAAGAAACAGTAAGAAAATTTGAACTGGTTTTTATTACCCACCAGTATTACTGCAAAATAGAAAATGTTTTAAGTGACTGAGTACAGCAAGTATTCCCAAACACTTGACGATGGAGACAAAGAAAATGTTTATCTCCAATTATCATTCCCACCTTCTTCTGTGCAGATGCTGAGAATGTGGTAAGATTCACAATCGCTTCAGTCAGGAAAATAAAGCACTAGCAGCCAAAGTTTTACAGTGGAATAAGAAGTGTGTGAGGCTGTTTTAATTTCAATCTGAAGAACATGTCTGTAACTGGATCTTCTTGGAGGATTATCTCCATATTTTTTTTCTATAGCATAAAATAAACACTCCAGAGAATGAAAAAAACACGTTTCATTCCATTGTTCCAACAGGAGTCATACAACCACTTGTCCCCTTTCAGAAATCCCCTTTCTTCTCTCAGACTCATTTACAGCTATCTTCCACTGTGGTCACAAACAATTACAGTTTTAACTATCCTGGATCAGGGTCACTAATACTCTTCACAATAAACAGAGACAATCAAAACACTAACAAATCTCTCCAAACTGTTCACCCCCAAGTTAAGCTCTTAGAAATGTAAAAAATATAGAATAAAGATTTCATTCCAGAGTACTTTTAAGTACTTTAAAGTACTTTTAAATACTTTTTTTAAAAAAAATTTACATAAGCAATTTACATCAAGTTCTCAGAGTAAGACTGTTCCTTATATGTTGAATGGATAGCAACTGAGCTTAACACATTGCTAGGGCTTCTACTGTGGAAGATCTGTGGTTTAGGACATATCTCACAATTAATTCACAACCACAGGTGTGCCTATATATAGCATCCTTTTTGGAAGTCCTAAAATTTGCAGAACTTCATGAAAGATGCATTGTTAAATACAGCCAAAAAACATTTAGCTCTGCAAACATCTTGGATATATTGGCTCTGTGGGGCCAAGAGGTGTAATCAACAGGAAGCATTTTTCTGTTTGCTCACTTTGAAATACTAGGCTGTGGGAGAGTGAAACTTTCTACAGTGACTTTTCAAATTGAAGCCCTCTTCCAATAACATTTCTTGAATATTTTGCTGAGGATGTGTTTGAAGTCTTCTTTCTTACCTTCAGATAGTTCACTGCTTGACTACAATTTAATATATACCTTTGGCTTTCATTATGGTTAGGATTCTCTGTAAATGAAACTACAAAAACAACAACAAAAAAAAAAGCAGTGGAGAGTGAACAGCATATTGCACATCACAGTGGAATGGATGTAATCTCTCTAAAGCTGACAAGAAAGAACTTCTTAATGTAAATAAGAGAATACACATGAAGAATTGGTTTTAACTACTATTCGGTTACAGTTTTCAACCTGATCCAGACTACTACTGTCCCAGTCTCTAAGAGTTCCTTCTGTAACAGCACTGAGCTATCTGCAACCCACTAACAAAATTACTTCCTGGACAGAGAAACAGAGCTGGAACTACCAGTATTTTTAAATATTGGTAGACTGTTAATGCTAACTGCAGACAAAGGAAGCTGCATCAAAAGCATCATGCATCAAAAATATGCCCTGTTTGATATTATTCCTGATCTTTCTAAGGCTAGGCTGAAGATAGCACAGGATGCTAATTTATGTTGCTCTATTAGGAATGGCTGGGAAGAATGACACAGACTCTCTAGGAGTCGATCAGGAGAATATCTCTATTACTTCAGGTTTGTTTTATAGACTGGTACGTGGAAAGTACAGAAAGGAAACTCTCATTGGTCAGCAAACCACTACACTACCATCATTGGTCAGTGGTGCACACTACCCCCGACTTTCTCCTGCAAAGAAAACAAGAGACAGACAACAACACCTGCAAGGCTGTTCCCTGTCTTTGAGAATTGTTTTGAATCCTCCCATGAATTTCTCAGGCTAGCTTCTCAGGCAGGACTGAGAGAGCTATGCAGCCTGTAATTTCTACAGGCTCTCTGTTTCAGAGTTAGACACAGAGTCCACAAATTTATGCTTCTTAAAAATACCTTTCCTTTGAAAGACAGCTAGAGCTTTAGCATGACACGAGAGGATGGTTGCCCCAGCTCAGTCAGCTACACCAGGCACGACCAGCTCACCATGGTGCTAAGAGGCAGAGAGCAGTCATGGTGCATGCCATGCTTTACTGTGCTTTCTCAGCAAGGTGGCAATGACAACGAACGGACTAAAATTAATGGCAGCTGTATGTTTATTCTCAAAGCAAATCAATATAATGGAAGCAATGCTGACTTTCCAATCAGCTGGAAAACTGTCCTTCTCCAGGTAAAAGAGTAACTCTTCTTTTACTGGGGAGTTGTTTAGCAAACACAAAACCAGCAAGCATGGTGGCATGAGAAAACTAATAAAGTCTAATGCATTAAGTTTTGTTGCATTTGCTTCCAGAATCAAAAAAGGTGTCATGGTTCAGTATTCTGAAGCCAGCTTTCTTATCACATCGTAACACTGAGCTTCTACTCCCATGGGGTAATTGATGAAGCCCTCCCGGTTCACTTTTCAGGTATCAATAAACCGACACATGTCAATTGACAGAGTAACTGCACAATCTTAGAGCACATCTGGATTTGTACACGTCCAACAGAATGAAACCGAGGGACCCAAGCCTGCTTATACAAATGGGAAAATGGAGCAATACCAAACTGCTGGGTAGCATGCAAAAGATCATTAACACAGCTGCCAAAGCACAGCTGGTGTTTTTTTCTACTTGTTCTGCTCATGTGACCATAGTAATATAATCATGGGAGTAGGAGGGAAATAGTCTAAATAGTCCTTTAAACCTTCCCCAAATTATAGGCAACATAATCCTCGAGATGAGAAACAAAATGAGTCTTGGGTCTCATTTTCACTGGTAATTGTCTCAGCAGTGAGAACTATGAAGCACATATTGTAGGAACACTTCCATAAGTTATACCACTGTAGCTTCTTGTGAATGCCTCATAAGACATAGAAAAGTGCATCCTACTCTACAGGATAATTTGCTATACTAATATTATTCAGATAGAGCTGAAGTGAATCATTAATCTACATAGGGTTAACTACTGAAGCAGGAAATCTCATTGTGTCCAACTCCCACTTGCACTTCTATTTAAAAAATAAATTCTTCGGTTAGAAAGCATTCATGTAAATCAGAATATCAGCAGAGAAAAAAAAATGGTATCACACTTCAGAAGTATTTCCATTTCATTTTCTGAACAGAAAAATTATTAGCTCTAATGGAGGCTTCCATCAATAATCTGGTGTAAATGCTGTATCTACTTGTTTATTATGTTGCCGATTATTATTGCAGTTCAGTGTCCAAGTAAACATGGTATTCTTTCATGGAGAAGAGTGCAAAACTTAGGCATGGACTTGTTTCCTTGCAGGCTGGTATAAACACTGTAACACCATACGGCCTTTACCATGACACAGATTTATTTGAGTAGTTAAAAAAAAGCACTGCAGACACCCCTTGTCCCAGTGTGAAATCCATCCAGATGAGTCAAGGCGACCTCAGAACACTCTGTGGCTAAAGGGGGTTGTTAGCTACAGGGGGTTCCCTCTCATTATGAGTAGAAGGGGAAAGTCTAGGGAGAATTTCTTAGGGGATGTGTTAAGGGGATTGTATAAATGAATGACACTTAAAATGGAACCACTTAGGGGAAAGAATAGAGGTAGAGAATGGGAGAGATCAAGGTGGATCAAGAAGGAACAAGTGTAAAACAGGGAAAAGGAGATGAAAGGAACCAGTTGACTACAACCAGCTAGCCAATCAGCATGTTAATCCTGACCTCAATCACTGAAGTCTATCCTATTTTCTCACTAAATCCTACTTCTAAATACCTTCTTAAGGTGTGCTCTCTCTGTGTGTGAATAAGAGTTAACTTCAAGCTCAGCAAGTGATGTAAATACCAGCAACTGGAGTGAGGCTGTAAATCTCCAAGATCTTCAAAAGATTATCTAAAGCTAGATACTGAAGCACTGCATATCTTGGATGCATCCATAGATGTATAGGAGACATTAATCCTGTTCAGCTGGAGAGGAAGAAGACGGTGAAGCCAGTTGTGCTGTGTTTGTGTTCATGTGGGTGCTGACAGGACACTATGGTCTATTTATGTTGTTCTGTGCAGCCATGTATTTGTTTCACTCTCTCAGGAGTATGAGCTCTGCCCTGCTACAGTCTGAATGTGAAAACATACATAGGAGCCTGAACTTCTAACACCACAGGTTACCAAGAATCAGAAATCACAAATAAAAACAGATTCTTAATGCAAAACTCTTCCTCTGCCTTTAACTTCTATCTCGATACTCACATATGAAAACAATTGTTACATATGCAGCACATCATGCACCTTAAATACCACATTTGCACGGTTTCTCTTTTTGTATTAGCCTCTCCTAAAGGAGAACGAACATGAAATAGACCAACTCCAACTACTCATGAATTGAAGCAGAGATTGTGTGAGTTTTGAGAAACAGTTTCTTGTATTCTCAGAGGCCAATTTATGTGGTCAGTAATACTTCAATTCACAGATACTGTTATGGATTATTGTTTGGATCTATTACGTATGAAAGAGAGTAGACAGTTTTGATGCAACAATCTTTATAAAATTGGTTATTTAAGAACAACTAATCTTCTCATTTTAGTCTCACATCCAACTCAGACAGAGGAAAAGCCTTATTTAGAAATGGAATGGCTTTCCAGATTTCTCAAATGGCCACCTAACATATATTTTTTCTATCACTCTCCTGAGAGAAAGTGGCCATGGTTTCAAATATTCTGCTCACAGTTAGAAATTCTGTAATTTAAAATGTTGGCATGGGTGGAATAAAAAAATATGCTTAGCAGGATTCCACTAATACCAGCTTAGAGAACTGAACATCTCCCACCATGCTGCAGTCTGCCTTTAATGACAATGTTGCTCTTGTTCCTCTGAGCTGCTTCCAACTGAAATGCTGCTACCAGATGGGGAATTTGGGCTGAAAGAAATACACACTTGATTCCGATATAGATTTATTTTTTTTTCCCAGTATTTCAGGCAATTTTAGCAGGATGTCATCTGTCCAGAAAAATTGCAACTACAGAAAGTTGTAGCTACAAATGTCATGCAAATTAAGATGTCCACAGCACTTCATGGGAAAAAAACTGAGAAAGACTTTATCACAGACAATCTTGAAAAGCTCTAAGGTAATCAAGCCATTTCAGGTACAAATCAATCTTTTCTAGTTAGGCAAAAATTCTGTTTTGTACAGTGCACAGTCACATTCAGTTAATGCCTGCAGAATATGCATTTAGAAAAAACAACTATAAAAATACCTGAGCTTAGAATAAGCTCAGCTTTCTCCCCTACATGTATGTAACTGCTGGAGAGGCACAAGTTCTTCTAAGAACACTTTCTTCTCCATGACAAAAAATACATTGTACTAATACTTCTCAACTTTTGTTCATGTTGTAAGTACAAGATGTCATTAAAAAAATAAAAAATAGAAAGCAAAGTCTATTAAGAGTGCACTTTATACAATGTCAAACTGTAAAGGACTCAAGTTGTCCAGCTGTTGAATATCTGAGACACATTAAGCCAAATGGAAGGAGTCAGAACCTGTAAAGTTCCTGTCAATGTCAACTTTGTTCTCTGTAATTTTCTCTGTTGGTTTTCTCCATTACCAACTGTTCAGCTGTTTGTGAAGGCCTCAAAAAGAAAAGCTGCTTTCTCTTGACTATTTATGCTGCTCATCATTGCCCTGGCGTATATCATAATCAAGGGCTGAAGTTAATAATCTGTCTTGACAATATCAAATAATAACAGAAAGCAATTTCTCTTTCTTTTCTAAAGTTATCCCTTCTTTCCATGGAGAAAGACTATTTTGAGAAAAGGAAAATTAATGAAAATGCCAATATCCATACCCTTCTTCTTAAAAACTGGACAGGAGGGGAGAAAAAGAGGGAGGTTGTTCCTCTATTTCGGTGCTAATAACACCAAAAAAAAAATTCTTTTTTATTTCATTTTCTATATCCAAAAACTGATGCTCAGCCTGGGTCCAGCAGCATTGAGAGTACTCAAAGTGAAACATTCTTATTTCCTTCAGCAATGTTTCCATGCAGTTCTCCTTCATACCAGATTTGTACATTTTAATGTGCCTATCACAACAGAAGCACTGTTTCACAACCATCATCAGCTGCAAAACTTATTTTTTCAAGTAAGCTTGTTATTCATCATAAAAGACATAAAGACAACATATTTCTTCAATATCAGTAACAAAATCTGCTCAAGACTGAGAATCCTATGAACCCCTTACTTATCACATCTCCATTCTCCCAGTACAAAATCAGAACACAACTTCATATTCATGTCAGAACATATATGTCACCGGATTCACAGGAGAATAATTTTCGTCCTTAAAAACAACATTATAAAAGTGGAATGTATATGTATTACACTTATCCAGAGAAAATATAAGGCAAGTAACCTCAAAAAAAAAAGCATAAATTTTCAACACTGTTCAAAATCTTTGTGACTGTGTATTATGAACTGAAGCTGAAAGGATTTGCTCACTTAGAAATCTTTCTGACTAAGCACAAAGCAATAAATTCATGGTCTGATTTAATGGTGAGTATAAAAAAATGGGCAAAATAATCCTGTAGATATTTATTGTTAATACAACCCCTTAACCCAGCTTATAGCACTTTGTTTGGTGGGTATTACAATTCATCTTTCAATACAATAATGGATTCTTAGCATTTCTGAATGCATTTGAGACAACTCCCTCCATGTACTATTGAACAACTCATGAAAAACTTTCTCTTTTTTTAATGCTGTGGGAAAGTCATCTGGAGCATCTACACTAGCATTTGTTTGTTAGAACACCTAGAAGCTTCATGCAGCAGCCTCTTCAGGAATTATGGCTGGCATAGAGATGCAGTCTTGTCCCTTAACTGAGGAAAAAGCTAATTTTATTTTCCTTAGGCTTTTGTCTGAGTGATTTCAATGAGGAAAACGTTATTCTGAGACAAGAAGGGAGGCCTGGGTAACATCTGTTACTTATTAGTGTGCACATATTCTCTCCTTCCCACAAATGGAAATCAAGATACATAATGTAAAGTAAATTTGCTAATAGTATATAAAACAGATAGTTCTTAAAAATGTTTACTGTCATGTCAAAATATTTACTACCGTTCTGTTTGTTTTCATGATAATAAATAATTTTTTCTAGGTGTGTTTGCTATAAATTCTTACTGGTATATTAATAAGCAATTTCTTTTCTTGTTTTTCTTTTTGAGTTTTTCAAATGCTTTCATTATAAGCTGACTTCAATAATTTTGCTTTAAAAAGATTTAAAAATTAAATTCTAATTAACAATGTAAAGTAATTTAAAAGTAATAATAATTTAAGGGAATATTAGAAAGATAAATTACACTCTTTTTCATCCCATAAATACCTAGTTAGTTCATTACCAGCAAATTGTAAAACTAAAGAACTTAAGGGAATCACTAAAATGGTAAGATTCAAGCCTATGAAGGTAATGAAAAAAGAAATTAAAAAGTGAGTATTGTAACTAACATACCTGTCTAAAAGTTGGCTGTGGACTTCATTAAAATAGAACACCTCATTCCTTTTTCTTTCTTTAATTGATTCAAAAGTAATTTTCATGGTTTCAGTTCTTTCGGGCTGTCACTTCAATAGTTCCTTTACCACTTAGGTGTAACTGAGCCAGAAAACGGGACTTAGTTTTGAGATAATTTGTTTTTTGAATTCCCAGTGTTTATATAACTTCAAAACAGAATGATTCATGAGCAAGGAACACTAAAAACAAGTACTGAGGATGACAGCACCGTGTTGCAGGCTTGGACTGTAGCTCATAGATCAGTACCATACACTTTGAGGTTTTACAGTGTTGAAGCCAACACAGCGTTGGCTGCCCCCTCCCCCAAGCTGGCAATAAAACTTCACACAGGCAAGCCAAATCAGAAAACTAATCTGGCAGAATCCACACCCCAAACAACAAAACAAGACATAGTTTTCAATACCAAGGTACATCTGGTTTCCTGCTTGGCAACACAAATGCCAGAACAAGAAGTGCAGAAACATCTCCCTTTCACCAGTGAGGAGAGTAGTGGCAACCAGGGAATTGCAGCATGATAGTCTCAACAGATTTGGGGATTTTTCGTTGCTTTCTCTTTAGAAAAAAAATTTTGAAGATGAACAAAACTGACTGTCATCTGTTGGGGAGAAGTCCAAATTTGCACTAAACTTCATTTCTGTTAAACTACTTTCTGGTTTGGGGATGAAGAGAAGCTTCAAGCCTTACCTTTACAAAAAACAGTTTTGAAAGCATTTTAAGCCCACAGTTAATGATGAAAAAGAGAAAGAAAATATTAATTGAACATCTAAACAAAATGTTTGCATATATATAGGAATTTAACACCTAAAGACCAAACGGCACTTCATTTTACTAAACTGGTTCTTATATCCCAAGACTAAACAATGTAATTAACTTCCTTAGCTGTTCTGATATTTGATATCAGAAGTTACTAAACAGAAATATGTAACTTTTTCCCCAATGGAATATTAGGGAAAATTGTGGAAAATTGATATTCCAGAGAAAAGAATATATAACATTAAACCAATTATTGCCCTGTGATAGGCATAACTCTATATGACAATGCAGCTAATGTGCAAAGGCTAATTTAATATGGCCTTGTTGCTCAACTTGTTTTGATTCCTTAGTCACTGTCCAGTCAACTGTCATAAATTAAAATAAAAAACCTGCAGTTTTGTATTAAAAGAAGTAATGTTGTCAAATATCATCCGATTTACCTCTTATTTCACTATGGCTGTAAGATTACCTTCAGTCAATCCCTAAAGGATTAGTTGAAGTGGACCTTATTGCGGGCTTCAACTGTATAAACACCAAAACAATGGGTTCCATTGTTGTAATTTGAAACCAGATAACAGGGAGATTGTTCCAGAATCCAAAAAACATGCAACAACTTTGAAATGCTCAAGACTCAAAGGTCTGGTTATTTCTTCTTTAAGAAAAAAAATTAATTAGGCAGGGATGCAGATTTAATTAATTCATGGGTCTCTGCCACTAGTTTGCTGTATGACATAATTCCTGTAATAGATGTTCTGAGACTGCCTTTGGAAGGGATGGTGACTGCAGTGGTTTCTACATAGAGTCAGAATATGATGTTTTAGACTCCTTCCTCCCTTCCTACAGAAAAGGGTAGGGGACAGGATGAAAAGATAAAATGAAAGAGCTGGATGCTATCAGAGCTTAGGAAACTTTGATGAAGTGCAAGTGTTTCAGAGAGAAACAGCTAAATAGCTTGATTAGTTATTCTTGCTCTTGCAGCTTACAAGGCTCTGTAGACTATCCATTACTTTCTTTTCTTTCAGATATGTATGCCTGGAAAGCATCACCTGGACACTGAATTTATCCTCCACAGCCTCAAGCAAGGAAGACATAGTTATTAAATCCAAAAATTTCTGCCAGAATGTTAACTTTGGGTCCACCTGCATTCCACAAATCTACAATTCTAAATCTAAATCCAACTTAAATTCTAATTCTAAATCTAAAATATTCCTGCATAATTTAAAAAATATGAAGTGTATAGCAAAAATGTCTAAATCCACATAAATATGCTCCTGGCACCAGTAACTGAGCAGTATCAAGGAAACAGCCAATGTCCTTGCTCCTGATGTGTGTAGAAATCAGAAACAGATGGGCTGACCACTCCACCTCAAAATGCCAACTGGTCTTCCTGTGAATTTGCCAATTTTCTTTAAACATACTACACTGACCTTCCACATCACTGTGAAATTAAGACTAATTGAGGATTTGGGAATAGCACTACTACAGAGAATATGTTCTCCCTGGACGTCTAAGCATTTCCATTTCCAACTCCCTGCTCTGAAATCCTCGAAGAGAAGGCCTATTTTCAGTCCTGCTAAACCTTGCACTTGTGGGACCTGAAGTACCTCTGTTGCACTTGGACTGCCCAGCACTCTTAAGGCAGAGCAGACAGACTCTCCCCAACCAGCAGGACTACGAGCTGTAGAACAGCAGACTGCTTCTCTTGGTACCTTGCCCATCTGTGAACCACCCCCTTCCAAACTTAGCTCTACCAAGGTATCTCAACCTGTCACTCTAACCTCCATTTAAATTCATGTGAGAAACTCCTAAATAACTCTCTATTTTTGACCTTCTATGCACTTGCTGGATAAAAAGCACTGTAGAAAATAATCTCACATTTACAGGTATGAATGGAGTTCCATAATTTTCTTGTGATATAGATTTGTTATAATGGCTAAGAAGTGGGAAAAAGTGAAGGATTAAGAGCAAATCTTCAAAGATGCTCAGAACCAAATAGTTCCAGTTTTCAACTCATATTTTAATAATATATAGAGTAAAAATTTCAAGCATCCTTCAATGAATCATAAACCTAGACTCCATTAGATAAAATCTCTTTGTAAGCATTAAGGAGAAACTCAACTGTTGAGACAAAACAAGAAAACATACTACATTTTTCTCAACAGGACCGATAATATTGAGTTTGTCCTAACATTAAGTATATGTTACTTCTAGTTCATTAGCTATTGCTAAATAGTATACATCATTTTTATACGGCTTCCCTGCACAACAAAGTAAAGAAAAAAAAAAAAGTCACTGCCCCAAAAGGCCAAGTACTATATAAATGAGGAAATTGTAATTATTTTCCTGATTTTTTCATGAAATTGGGATTGCTAAAAGCATTCCATGTACTATCATAATTACCACTAATAACATAAGAACTAATGCATTCCTGCAATTTTCAGTCCATTACTTGTGGATTTGTCATTTGTTATTTCTATCTCACAAAGGGAAATTAAGCATTTTTATACTTATAGCAAGAATTCATCAACGCAAACATAGCAATTACTGAATCTCCTAAAAGCCAAAGGTAAAGAATGGAATTTCTTTTAAGTGAGGTCACAGACATATCTGGTGACCTTCACCATTCATACTGACTACTACACAAAAGAAAAGCTGAAAGAGAAATTTCATATTCTACCGGTTACTTTAATAGTCTATAATGCTCTGACTATGAAATTCCTGGATAAGCAAACAAAAACTCCTAATACCTCTCAAGACACAAACACTTATTCCTTACTGAACAGTCCAAGAGCCATGCAAATTGCAGCAGACCTTTTGCTACATTTTGGAGAACAATACTCGTTCTGTTCCTGTACAGTGGTGAGTAAAATCGCGTGCATTCCTAACTACATGGGTTACTCAGATCATAAAGGGTGTGCCAGATAGCATTAGTGACACAGGGTCTTATCCCACCTCTCTGACATCCACAGAAACCCCAACACTGCTCCTATTTCAGCCAAGAACAAATGAATGGGCTTAAGAGAAGGTATCAGCTTTAGAGCTGCAGAAGGACTGCCAAGTTTTCTTTGAACAGTTAGTAATAGGACATGGGAAAGAAACAGGGTCAGACTTGATCCTTGTCTCATTTTTAAAAAACAGTAACAAAAAACCCCCAAACCCACGCCACACACAGTGCAGCATTCTCACACTGTTGTCAGCTGGCACATGAAGAAGCCTTTTAAATACATTAGAACAACCCATACTTTTTCTCCAGTATCATCACTGACGCTTTAGTTGCTAGCTTTTAATACATAAGAAAACTTAAAACTTTCATACATTCATAAATCTGCTAATTTCTGATGATAATCTAGATGATGAAATAGCAGGAGAAAAAACAGGAGTTGTAAAGCCCTAGTTTAGAAGACCTGACCTAAACAACCACACAACTAAAATTTCTAGGGTGATGGAAAACAAGGATGGGAATTCATTTCTAATGCCCGAGAGCTACTTGCATGTTATCATATCACAACCAACAAGAGGCACAATTCCTTGCTGCAAAAGCAAACCAGTAAATAACTCTGAAAATTTAAAAGACACATTAAAAAATGCCCTAAACCTCTTTAATGCACAGGATCCTACTCTCAAACTTCTGTATAAGTTTTAGTTCTCCTATTTGAAAGAGAAATGCACATTGAATACTTCTGCATATATAAGGCTAAAACCACAGACTTAGGATTGTTTCTGCCATTAGCCAAGAGGGCTCCAAAGCCAGAATGCTAATTACTCTTCCAGGATTCAAAGGCTCTTTCAGGTCTAAAAATCCCTACCCTCGAAATACTTCAGATTCATAGATAAAGGTACTTAAAACAGCATGACTTCGTAAAAATATATATTAAATATTTATTTTTTTTTATTTGGCACATTATATTACAATGAATGGGTCAGTCATATCCATATAAACAACAGAAAATTACAGGAAAAAAATTGGTCATGTTTTCATATAGAAAATCAACACAGAGCAAAAATTAAGATAATCCAGGTGATCTATCATGCAAGAAAGCAAGCCCAGAAACAAACAAATAGAAGTCTACCTGTTGGAGGTCCAACGTAATGGTCACATAATGATACTCAATTCCGTTCTGGATACTAGGGCTTTGCCACCAAGTGTTCTTGCCATCAATTGCATTTGTTATTGGGTGTCGTTCTGTTAGAACAGCAGGAACATATAAATAAATTTCAAAACTATTAGAAGATTTACTTCTTTTTAGATCTGAAATCTATATTTTAAGACAATTGCAGAAGTAATGAGGCAGGACTTCAAAAAGAAAAAAGAACCAATTAGTTTTTCTTGTACTCTTGGGCCACCAGTCATGCTTATTATTATTGGAATACTGATCTAATTTCAGTTGTTTAATTTTGGTTATGTTCACAAGAAGGTCATTCAGAACATCTAATTGCAGAAGGCTCTCCTGATCCAACAGAAAACGCAGGCATTTAAATCAAGTAAACATTTCCTGCACTCTTGCAAAATTTCAAGTACTGCAAAGTCATCAAATGTTGCAACAGAAACAACAAATCAAAAACCTGAGATATGGTGTGTAAGAAAAGCAGAGATTAAAGTAATACTGGTACTGGCATTTCTAAGACATTTTTAAGTGCACATGGAACTTAGTTCAGGAAATAATTCCCAAATCATTACAGAGGAAATTATTCAGAAATCATTACAGAACATATTCGTCATCTGGAAAATTTTCTGACTCACATATATGAATATAAATGTTTATTTGATTATAATCCATATCAAGGTCCAAGATGCATTATTTTTCATGTCTGTATTTACTCTGCTGCAGTGTCCCAAATGAATCCTAAATAAGAGGGATATAAATTTATTTACAGAATTGAATTTTTCCTGAATTTCAAGATCTTCTACAGTATCAAAATTTGCTTACTTAGTACTTTAATTAGTTATTTAGACTGAGGAAAAATCACACTCAATATTTCCAGGTTACTTTTTGCGTTTCTCTCCTGTACGAAATGTAGAAGTACAAAATCACAATTTTAAAAGGTACAAGGATCTATGTTTTGAAGTCCCTAATTTTTCAGAGCAAGCCTGTGCATTATGAGGAAAATAACCCAGAGGAAATTCAAATACAGTAAGTTTCTTCTATGCAAATTCTGTTTGCAAGAACATGAATTAAGGAGGAAACCCTACATCTCTTATAATGGATGACTTTCTAAACTGTCAGTTTTCCTTGGCATAAAACTGGAATATGATTCATTACTAGCTGGGCCTAGGATTGCTAATAATTACTGATTAATTTACTTATTATTTTTATTATTACTTATATCAACCAGCCAGATTGATAGTCTTTATATCTCTGGTTTTTTTGCAATATCAACCACCTGTGGAGGACAGGAGTCCTAGCTCATTAAGAGAAACCAGAATGCCTGAACATATTTAAAGATACAATTAAAGTGCTTTGTGGGAGTGAGTGAAGGCATAAAACCTCAATATTGAAAATGCCAAAATTTCATTTAAATATTATTCAATGGTATTAGTGTACAGTAACATTTGCAAGTTAGAATTCTGGTACTACAACTGATAAAGCTATAGGTAGCTTTATATTGAAGAGAAAAGCAAAGCACACCCTGTGCTTTACATGCTGTCAGTTCCCACAGCTCTGATCATTTTCTCAAATCTTGGCTTTAAATGAGTGGCAGCAAAAATCAGCTTTAAATCAAATTCAGGGCTTTTTGGTGATTGTGACAGAAGTTATCTAATTGGAAATTTTGATCTAAGTCTCTTCAGATGAAATTGATATAAAGGTAAATCATCAGAAGGAGGACTGGGAGATGAATCAACAATTAACTATAATCACCATTATGAAAGTTTAATCATAATTAATTTGAAAATTGATTAATTGCTGGCATGTTTAGCTTATTTAAAAGGTAAGGGGGAAAAAATGAAATATTTCTAAAAAGGACTGGATTGCAAATGCAGTTCAAGGACCAATCTCCCTGATGGATGGCAAGAGGGAGAACTTAGAGAGTGAGCCCATCAAACTGTGCACTTTAATTTGGACTCACATGTGATTAACCAGGGAATTTGTGTTCATTTCCTACTACAGTAATTGAGGGGAAGAACTCCAGACTCACACATTCCAGGGGGATCATTTTAACTCTGGTTATATTACATGGTTCTCCTATTAACAAGCCATCTCTGTTTAAACAAGGCACTTCCCTTCGCCAATTGAACACGTAAAGACCTTGAGATATGATTGTCACAAAAGACCAGATATGAAGCTGGTTTCATTCAAATTTAGAAGAGAGTAGGAAAAAGGGAAAACATAGATATAAATCATTCAGATGGGTTTTTTTATATACACACATATGTGTGTATACAAATATTTTAGTGTACGCTGTCTGACATCATAGACAGGACAAAGCAATATCTCTGGTTTAGGTCTGATTTTGGAAATAAGCAAGTTTTATATAGAAAAAAAAAAATGGGTAATGTGCATGTGTCTCTAATTCCCATCTGTAAAACAGGAAATCTTTTGCTCAGTGTCTCTGTCAGAATGCTTCCAAAAACTGAATTATTTTCTGAGTGAAAAACACTACTATAATGTAATTGGATGTGTCTACTGCTAAAGAATCATGTGACCTTTCCTCAGAAGGTGGAATTTTCTGAAGTTAAAGAAGATGTTGCAACTTGGAAAACAATCAGGAAAAAAAAAAAAGAGGTTGTAACTCTCTTCAGATAAATTAAGTAGTCTACACTGGGACAATTATAAATAGCTTCACAATTATAAAATTTAGCAGGAAAAGAAAGCATCTGAAGTTTGTAATGGACAGCTAACTGCCCTCTCAGTGGTGTTTCACCATTAGCAATGGGAAATCTCAAAGTAAAGCATGTGAACAGGAACATATGGTTATTCTGAAGATAACCTAGATCTCTGTATAGTGCTAGTAAGAGCTCAGGTGAAGTTTAATAAATATGAAAGCTTCTAGAGAGAATTCAAAGAACTGCAATTCATGCAGTTCTCTGAATTTTATCTTCTAGAAGATAAAACCTATGAGGAGAATGAAAGAAAAGATAGCTTGGTATAGAAATTAGAACAAAACCATCACCCTTCAATTAATTAAATATTTTTTTTAAGAAAAAGGGAATAATAATCCATTCCTTGTATTGACTGAACTTAGGAAATAGGTACATGAACTTTGGCAAGGAGATGCAGATCAGCTATTAGAAAAACACTTTGTTTTGAGTGATGTAGTGAGTGAGCCACACTAGAAAGTGTGGCCAGGGGAGGAAGTTTCTAAGGAGAATCTAAACAAGCTTCTGTCTGGAAAGTTACAGCCACAGATAGGTCATCCTGTCTAGAACTAGCAGACAGATTAGGTGTCTTTTTTTTTTTTTTTTTTCCTTTTTTTTTTTTTTCTTTTCCCCTGGTTTTAAGCACATGCTTAAATATCATGAGATATAAATGTATCTGAGCTAAGTTTTACTGGAATACAATTGGAAAAAAATTATTGCCTTCATGCTTCTGTGTCTGTGCCTCTTCCAGAATTTTATCTATTCCATTAAAAGCTGTCTTAAGTATCCCTACATCCTCTACAATCTGCAGTGCCAATATACTCATGAAAATCTAATAATGTTAAAGCTGTTCATGTCTTTCACCGCAAGGTTACATGAAATTAAACTTGTATGACTTGAATAAGAAATTTTCTTAGTCCTAATCTTCCCAACTACCAGAAACAAGCATGTCTGAAGTAGATGATGACAAATTCATACTTTAAAACTGATTTTGCTTTCAGGTAATCTTTAAGAAAGCAGTGTTAGCAAAAATCAATTTTAATATTAAAAACTAAGCATTAAACCAAGCAGTGTTCCATTACTTTATCTTATTTTTTCTGGCTCAGTGAAACTGAATTTACTGGAATTTCAGATATTGCTTAGACTGGCCAAAATGTTCAAATTCCACATGTAGGTATGCAGGTAAAAGTCAGTTATCTGTTTTTCTGGTTTTCATTCATGGTTAGTGTATATTAAAAGAATTCAGCAACAGCTGTAGATACTTAATTTTTTTAATCTGAACTTAGGTGCTCTGCTTTTCAGTACCTAAATCAGAAAGTTCCATGGGAGGAGTACCCATATCAGATACAGATTCTGAAATACCTTTGGAAGAGATGGTTAAAAAGAGACACATATTTCACAGTAATCAGGCTGGTGAACTACTGTTTTGTTTCGTGAGTATCTACACGCTCTGGAAAGAAATCTTTTAAAAGGAACAAAATGAAAATGGCACACATACGATGTGGAACTCGGCTCCTTTGATCACAAATGCGGCACTGAGGGTTCCTTGCAGGCTGTCCAGGTACATGCTCAACGAGTTTGCAGTACATTTCCCGCCCCTTTTCTCCACAGGTAGCATTGGTTGTGATGAGAGCATTACTAGCCAAGTTCAGCACTGCAGGAAACAGGCCTGAAAATAAAATAAAATAAAATAATAAAATCATAAACAAAAACAACAGAGGCAAAACCAAGGTGAATTTAGCAGAATAATCACAAACGAATGTAACACCTGTTACAACATTAAAGCAAAAGCCTTCATTTTCAACAGCTATGGAAATAATAAAGAAAAACTTTGGATGTGTATCCAGAATTTACACATCAGAATAAAGCCATTATACTGATGGGTTTCTTCCCATTCTCCTAAAATTCAAATTGGTACCTTCTGGTTGTATCATGAACAACAGCAGGATGCCAAAGGAGAAAGTACAGAAACATACAAAGCATCATAAATTTTTATGTTTCACAATCAAACCTTGTGTTCCTACCCAACTGGCCACTGCAACGTTGTACACAATGTACCTATGAAAACTCTTTATCATACTTCTTTTCTGCTGACATCTCCATGGAAAAGCTTTTCCTTCACACACTGCAGCACTTGCACTGTGTTGCTGTTCTGCTTAGGACTTCACAGACACCTTCGTCATCAGAACAGCTGGGTAATTCATCCACCAACATGAATAGCATATGTCATGTTTCCCTTTCCTCACGAAGAAAATAATATATACAACATCATATATTTTATGGTAGTGCTGTTGTTATTTTTCCAGGTGCACATGCTGAGTGATGTATTATAATTCTCATTCAGCAAAGCATTTAAGCACGTCTGAGTGCTCTGCTGAGCCAAGTTATATGCAGCAGTAAGCTATAAAGATTATAAACCATATGAAAAACATTCATTAAGGTGGGTTACTCTTCTTCCCACTAAGTACCGATCAAAACCTTTTAGCTGTAATAAAATTGATCCATGGAGACGAACTGATAGTATGCATCGAATGTATATATTAGTACCCCTCTCATTAAATCAACCAATTTTGCATCTTCAAAAGCAAATTTGCTGTGGCTAGAGGTTAAACAAAAAAAAGCCCAACCCAAACCAACCAGCCAACCAAAATAAAAGGCTGACGTATGGACTTATGGGGTCACTTTTATTGATTCATTTTATGAAAATTTCAACTGGCCCAAAACTTACTCTTTTGCAATTCATTCAATTTCCAGCCCTATTATACTATTATAACCTTAAAATAAGGTTTTAATAAAAACTGAATTGGTCACCATTGAACTCAGATAAAGCTCCCTTTATAATGTCATTTCTTTTTGTCCTCAAATGGACAACACCTTTCAACTGACTCCTTTCAGTCCTTTAATACCAGTCTCCTGCTTGTGTCTGCAATTAACCTGTGTGCCATTTAATTACCAAGCTTGGCTGGTCATGGTACAGCTGTCCTTTGACATTGTGAGTTAGTGACTCTCACGCCCACTTTAAAACCATGTGTAAATATACTGCTTGAGCAAGAGAGCAAATTAGTTACTAGCCTGTCCAATTTGTGCAGTCAGTCAATACTTGAGATTTTATTGATCATGTAGCTTGCTCCTTCTGTATAGATTAAAGCTTATTTTCATCACATTTTAAAATCTATACAGTTGGTCTTGTATTTTTATTCACTGCATTCAGTGGTATTTTCTGCCTTCTGTGATGGGGCCACATGGTAAAAATCTGCACAAGCATTAGCAGAGTAGATGAATTAACAGCTGTGGAACTTCCTATGTTGACTGACAGCTTCATTATTATCTTTTTAGACTGTACGAAGTTAATAGTGTAGAAGCCAGTAATCATTTAGTGTTAACAAAGAGCCTGGCATTTGGTTCAGAGCTAAGTATTTTAAGCCCTCAAAAGTGAACCTCGTACAAAGGACAGAATGATCCTACATGCAAACAACTGCAGTATATGGCATCAGGAGAATAAATCCTACAAAAAAGAGCTGAAAGAGAACAACCAAAAAGCCTCCAGATTCATACAGCTATAAAAATACTACCTGTAGTATGTCTATCACAAATCATACCATCGTTCTAAGTTTTAACACAAACTTTAAATGTAAGATACGTAAATAAATGAAGAGTACATAAGAAACTCACTTATTAGAATATAATTTCACCCTTGGGACACCTCTTTAATGTGCAGAGCAGGTTATGGTTAAGCTACCAAAACAGCCCTATCCATAATCAGTACAAACACAGGCAACAAAACAAGTATTGGTGTTTCACTGAAGGGCCCACAAGTCAAGATGCCAGCACACCACAAAAGTACTCCACACTGAATTCCCCACAGGCTCGGAGTGACAGGCAGAGAGCAAAAGATGCACTTTACAGCCAGCACTTCACCTTTGCAACTGATTAATTCCTCAGCCCTAGAGTTTTAACAAGTAATAATTAACAATTACTTATTTGAACTTTTTTTGAAAATCTTTATTTCCAAGGAGTAGGGACTGGGCTCAGCAGACCTTACAAGTCCCTTCCAAATCAAGGTATTCTGTGATTCTATAATACTTCTATGTACAACCCAAAAAGAAGGCTTTGCCTTAAAAGAACATTTGATGTGCAAACCTTATAGAATGAAGGAAGCAATATTATTCATATTGATTTCTAGTAGTTACGTATAAATTTTTTTTCACAACAGAGGTATGAAATTCTAGCAATACAGAAGATGAAACCATTGTCTTGAAACTTTTAGCTAGGCCTTTTGAATATGAAATAAAAATGTGTATGTTTATGATGCTAATCTATCTGGTCATATTTTCTGAGATTCAGACCTTAGAAATTCATCTTCCAATCATAAATCCCCAGGAAAAAAGGCAAGAGAGCTCTAGCTAGCACAGTTTAATATTCTTTGCCTTGTTTTCCATTACAATAATCATACACAAAAAGTATTTTAAAACTGGTGTACTAGTTTTGCACATCTTCAATTTCCCAATAAATTTTAAAGTTTGTTGTTATCAATCCCACCTTGAATTCTATAGGCATCCTCCCATCAAACACTTCCAAAAATATGACCTGCTAAAATTACAAAGAGTTCATCTTTCTTTATTGCCAAATGCATTGTGTAAACCTTTGCTCCAGTGCAAAGATTGGATAAAATGCCTCTGAGCCACAAACACATCATCTCTATTTTGTGTAGCTCAAGTGCAAGCAGAAAAATTTGACTCCCTTCAGCTGCCAGCTACATCAATCTTTTCTCTCCTTTGTGTCACTGGCAAGAATCATATTAGTATTAAATTCTATCTGTTAAAAAAAAATTCTAGCAATTGCATGATAGAAATAGGAAGAAAGTATTGGCTTTTAATTAGGTAGTGGTTTTAGCAAATTTGGCTCAATTTCTGGTTTCAAAGTACTGCTGCTGTGTGAAGAGAATGGTCATCTTTCTGCTTTACACTTTGGTTTTTAATTGTGGAACACATTCCATGAAGATTTTAGTGCATGGAAACCCAATAGAAAGTTTGTTTAGTGTTGACAGGTGAATAAACTATGAAAAGCAAACAGCACAGAAGTTAATCAAATTATTTAAAGTGGTGTACAATGCACAGGTAATCAAGCATGCTGCTCAAGTCACTAGAGAATTAATTATGATAAGTTTAGCATGCATTTTCAACAGAAAGAATTCTAGAAAAAAAATGGTAAAAAGGAAAAGCAGCAAATCAGCAGGATTTTCTTGCCTACAAACCCTGATGTACTCAAGTTTTACACGGCCACTGTTCTAGTGAAGTAGGTGTGGTATCAAGGTACTAACTAGATTATCTTTTTTTTTTATAATGGGCCCTGGATCATAACACATCTAGATACCTATCTTAAAGAGCAAGGTAGTGGCTGCTTGGTATCTGTGGGTTTTTTTACAGATGCCTCAAAAGCCATCCTTTATTAATACTAAAATTCTCTGGAGTGACTGGCAAGCATGTGATTCACTGAGTTCAATACATTTAGACTAGCATACAGACTTTTACAAGATTCCACAAAGGCCATTAAAGGAAGGAAGTAAGCCATCATAACACATGAAGGCATGACCTCTCATGAGGTCAGAATTAAAAGTGGAGAACAGCAGTGGAAAACCATAACAATCTTTGCTGAATACTATTCTGCTCCGACAGTAACATAGGAAACTTAGAAAAGAGGATAAAAACTAGGATGACTGCTTGTTGATGATAAAAATTATTCAGGAAAATTAAAATAAGCATAGACCACAGAGTGGTAGAAAAATTCCACAGAATGGTTTTTCTAGGCAATAAAATGGCATGTGAAATAAAGGAATGGAAATTTATACACAGGGGGAAAATATGATTGCTTCTGCACTAGCTATTATCAGTCCTGAATGAGTTATTATTGATATTTCAATGAAAATATTAGCTCAAGGAATATAAACAAAATGTTATTACATTATTGCATAAATCCATCTATACTGACAACTCGAATACTGTATGGTATCCCTTACCTCTCATCTCTAAAAGGATATGGTAGAGCTAAAAAAATGAAGAAAAGTGTGTCAAGATCATAGTTGTGGAATAGCTTCTGAATGTGGGTATGAACAGTCTATGAGTTTTCTACTGGAAAACAAACAGACTGAGAGAAGTATAAAATTATGTAACTGCATATACAATCACACATGGCTTTAGTAAACTTTGGAGTGAATGTGGTAGGTTATCCTTCTATCACAAATTGAAGGTGCTGAATCAACTCAGCAGACAGGAGTTTTCTTCACTGATTGGGACATTTTTCCTGCTTATGAAGGGAGCTGCTTTTCAGCAGGATAGCAATTAAATTATAGAATAGATGAATAAGTCATATAATAAAGTATTTTTATTCCAAAGCCAAGAATGGATTAAAAACCAATTAGATTAATATACAGTACAAGGGTTCATCCAGAGCTCTTAAACATGAATTTTGTGTTTGATTGTGTTCAGTTACCAGTTCAGAACGTCCCTAAATCACTAGCTGATGCAGAGTTTTACCCAGGGAGACATCCCTGTACTCCTTCACATTTTTCCTCAATATTGCTGCTGATAGGTATCTGTAGCTTTTTTCTTACTAAGGCTGGTAGCATACATCCCAACATCAAGGTTCATCTAAAATGGAAGAGAAAATATAATCTTAATTTTGTGTGCTATTTCTAATGAAACTGTAATATTTTTGCCAATATTCAATTCTTTCACCAGCCATTGTCTACTTCCAGCCATACTCCTTCCCATTATTGCCTTGCACCCAGAGAGGTTTCCTCAATGGCTACTTATTATATAGAATAGATTTTGTTCTGTAGATCCTCTACAGAACATTCTCTCAAGCCTGGCAATTTTCTTGCAGTTTTCTGCAAAGCAGTATTACCTAATTCATTTTCTTATTCCTTCCTTATTTTCGCTGCATAAAGGAAAATAACAGCCCAGCTTCACGTGTTTTCTTTTATCTACTCTTCATGAGTTCCCACCAACCTTCAGCTCATATAAGCTCCACAAGTATCGGTGGAATAAAACCTACCTATCTGATGCCTGGCACCCTGCCCTGTTTTGTCATGCCCTATTACCTACTTCCCTGCCAAACTGACAGATTTTCCACATGCTTTATTGCAGTAGTGGAGATAAGCAGAAGGAGATGAGCTACACAAGTAGCAGGTACAAGACATTTTCATAAAGCCTGTCAGCTGCTGAATTCAGTCTCATTCTCACTCTCACTCCCTTTAGAAACAGCACTGTTTGATTGACCTTCAGAGCCCACTGAGTTGATTTCCCTAGCTGAGAGAGGATGGAAGGATTCTAGAGGGAAATCAAAGATATTAACTGCATCTCCAGCTGCCGAATGGTGATTACAGGTTCATTATAAAGTGGGGACAGTCACTGGGGTAACTACCTTTAAAATGTGTCAAGAAGCAGCTACAGAAAAGCAGGGGTAGAGGAAACAGATATGAATGTAAACAAAATAATTACCTTGCACATTAGTGTTCCTACCATTCACCAGTTCTGACACACTTTTCCTCCCTTCCCTTCATATAACTCATGGAGAATTGTAAATCCTGTTTCAATCACATCACCATCCCACACCTACAGAGCAACTGGAGCAGTAAAGCTCCCTGGAATTGCACTCCAGCACCACAATGGAAGCACAAGCAAGGAACCAAGACCAAGATTATAATCTCTGTTAGACATCTGCTACTGCACAGAGGAAAGAGCAGATATTTCAAATGAGAAAGAAGTACCCACCACAGGTGGTTGATAGGAGATGGAAGACAGCAGTAGCAGTCTTTGCATGGAGAGAAAAGAAGGAACTCTATGAGTGGGGGACACTGAGAGAGAAAAAAATTGAAAGGAAGACCACCTCAAAGATACCCATAGAGCCTGTAACCTTTCCTTTTTATAGAAGATTATTGGCACACTGAAATTTGCATTCAGTATTTAATGTCTATATTGTGGTTTGATTACACAGTGATAAGATCAGCATCTCATTTTACTGAGGTTAAAATTAATATAAATAATTGCAGTGCCTGCACGTACAATCAAAATGTTAACTGTAAAAAATCAGTATAGATTTTTATTAGGTTTTTTAAAGTACTTCCAAGATAGAAGACAAACTTTGGTTTACCAACTCTGGGATTCCTTTGTGTCTTATTAAAGCATTAGAACTGAGAAAATGTTTTTTCCTTCAAAGAAAGCTCTGTTAAGACCTGCATACTCCTCTTCTCTCTTCTAAACAGACCAGTATTTGGCACTGCATACTTCCTTCAATCTTCTCAAAATATCCCTAGTCTCTTCAAAGAAGCAAATAAAACAGCCTGCCTAAATATGTCTAACTTTTCAAGCCAATCTTCCTAGTCTATAGAGCACTTTGAAATCTTCATGCAGTCAAGCAGAGCTGTTTGCCACAGAATTTGTACTAAAAAGACAAAAGAGAATATGTCAATTTCCGATGTTCTAAGAAGTGTCACTGGAAAAAGAGAGACTTGTCTGCTGTGGCGCAGAGCTATGCTAGGCTGTGGGAACACAGTGCGGAGAAAAAACTGGGACAAAACAAAACAAAATGTTGCAGCACTGAATTGCTTCCAGCTGAGCACGACAGGGAGTAACTTAATGCACTCTATCCACAATGTAGATGAATACTTTTATACAACTAGAAAATAAATCCAATTTGAAGAAATAGCTGTCCAGACACAACAGAGCATGAAGACTGAAAGACAAAAAAAAATAAAAAATTGACACTAGGATCATTTGTCCAGAGGAAAACAAAATGGAAAACAAATGTTTCAGTACCCATTTATGTCAGTTGCCCCAAATCACTGTGCATTCCAGTATTGTTCAGCAGTCAGCCTTTTTTCCTTCCAAAGGAAGTAGAAAAGTAGTTTTTGATGTTTGGTGGTAGAGATGGCTTGCTTTTACTTAGAGGTGATTTTCTCCATTCTAAGCAACATTACATACACCCTTGCGCATATTTATCTTCAACACAAAAAACAAAGTATGAAACACTAACCTGAAGAGGCTTGATAGCAAATCTAACTACAATCCTTACATAGTAACAGACACATCTGAAAGAGGGTGTACCGATTATCTAGTAATATCACTTTGCCTCTCCACGGCTCACAGCATTGAAAATCTGTAGGGATTTTGCCGATTTTAACAGCAAGACTCTATCAGTTTTACAGATTGGAGACTGAGTGAAAAAATCACTACTGGCTTACCCCAATATTCTATTGTATTAAATATATAAGCATCCTCCTTGCTTTGTAATGAATTTCCTTTTTTTCCCCAGAGCTGTCATGAAAGGTTGTTTTGCAAAGGAGAACAGGAAAACACAGGTGAAGATGAAATCTCGTCTCCTTGACATCCATGGCAGAACTCCCACTGAATCAAAAATTCAAAGCACAAAGACTTAATGGACATCTCATTTTCAAAGGTATTTATATGCCCAGTCTGAGTCAGACACCCACCGATTTTCAAATGTATTCTGACAAAAATTTTGAAGGGCAAAATCCCAGTTGTACAAATACCTTATCTGTAGAAAGGGTACACTATGCATGAAGAAGCAAGCAACACTGCACTCTTTACAGTTATTTTCTTTTATTTTTTAACTCAATGATCTTCATTGAAACCTTTACAATGCAGTACTATGGTCCTAGGCAGCCAAGCAGGCATAACAAGAAAAAGTAAAACAACCTCTGAGACAAGTGTTCTGCATACAGGAGTTCTCCCAGATCCCATGCCTTCTGTTCTTAGATAGCACACACCAATTTACAATTTCTCCTGCAGGAAAACTTCAGGACAAGGCTAAAAATGTCCATTTTTATTCCATCTCCATAACTGAATACCAGGGTCTCCATACTAAGAAAAGACACACTCATGCGCTTCCCTCATTTGCAAACAGCAAGACACAGACCTGTATGTTTGTCTATCCCATCACTGAAGGAGACAAGGAAAAAAAAAAAGGAAAATTTTTTAAAAATCAGAATTTCTCAAAGGTAAGATAAAGCATGGCAAAATCAAACCTTCCAGATGCAATTTACTGATGACTTTTGTCTTGACGATGTTTTTGCTTTATGAAAAAAAATATGCATTGTCTCGGACACCAAAGAATATGAAGAATATGGGTATTTTTGCAATAACTTCAAACTCAATGTCCATTGAAACCACAAAGAAAAGTCAGAATTAGTTACTGTGCCCTTGAGTCTCCGACATTGTCAACTTAAATAGAAAGACTGAGATGTATACTGTGTTGTACAAGAGGCAACAAAAGGCATGTTACGGGGGCTAATAAAAGTCATCCATCTCTTCACTATCGTCTAACTGACAAAGAAATCCAAACTGAGTCTAACTCTATGAAACCAAAGAGCAAATGGAAACTGATTTCACCATATGTAAGAGATTCTGTGCACTTACATTTACCCTGATGATACAGATTAAAATAAAGTGTTTCAACTGATGAGCTTGAATAAACATGAAGTTCAATTTTCATTCTTTGAACTGTTTTACTCCTCACTATTCTGCCGTAATGCTTTACAAACACATACTGATTAGGATTATAAATTTTCAACATATTCTGGTAAAATGCAAGATCACAAATTAGCAATTTCTCTACAGAGTTCTTAGGAAACATCTTCAGAGGATTAGAGAACCACTAATGCTGAAAGGGACCTCATATCTAGCCCAAACTCCTCCTCAGGTAGGGTCATGGGAGCAGATGGCCCAGGACTGTGGAGCTGAGTTTTTAGTATTCCTAAGGATGCAAGCTCCACAGCCCGCCTGGGCAATACATTCCATTGTTTGACTGCACTTAGTAAAAAAACTGTTTTCTTCTGTTTAAATGGAATTTTCTGTGTACTGAATTGTGCCCATTACCTTTTGTCCTATTACTGGGTACCACTGAAAAAAAGTTTGAATATATCTTCCATATCACCCCATGACACATATTGACACACATTGTTGATAAAATCTCCTTGACACGTCCCAAAACTAAGCAACCCCAGCCCTCTCAGCCTCTACTTTTAGGACAAGCACTCCAATTCCTTAATCATCTTCCCAGCCATTTCCCGCACTTGTTCCACTGTGTCCAGGTCTCTCTTGTACTGAGGAGACCAGAACAGGACTCACTTCTTCAGGTGTGCTCCCATCACTGCTGAGCTGACAGGAACGATCACCTCCCTCAATCTGCTGTGGACATTCTAACTGGTGCACCCCATTTGGTTTTTTTTCCTCATTGCTGGCTCACGTTCAGCTTGTCTACCAGGACACCCAGGTTCTCCTCTGCAAAGCTGTTTTCCAGCCATTTGGCCCCACGTTGTACTGGTGCATGGGCTGTCCATCCCCACATTCCAGACTTTGCACTTCCTTTTACTAAACTTCATAAGGTCACTGTTCACTAAACTTCATAAAGTCAGACTGTTTCTCCTTCAATGCCCTTCTGGCACAGCCTTCTGGAATATCAACCAGTGTGTCAAACTCTATGTTGCCTGCAAACCTCCCAAGGGCACACTCTGCCCCATCATCCAAGTCATTAACAAAGATGTTACACTGTATCAGCCCCAGCACTGATGGCTACTGCTTGCCTACCGATCACTAATGACCTGCCTCCAGGTGGACTTTCTGCCACTGACACAACCATTCAGACCCACCCACTCTGTTTTTAATCTACCTTGCTGTCCACTTATCTGACCGGTATTTAACCAGCTTTACTTTGAGAATGTTACTGAGACAGTATCAAAAGCTTAATAAAGCTAAAATAAATAACATCCATTCTTCTCCTTTCATCCACCAGGCCTGTTACCTCATCATAGAAGACTATCAGGTTGGCTAATCACAAGCTGTCCTCCAAAATTCCATGTGGTCCTAAAACCCTCATTTTAGCTACCTGTACCGTTCCTATTTACTATTTTATGTGTATGTATTACTTAAACCCAAGCTACACAATATCCTATTAAAATGAGAACTAATTTGCCCTTCTCAGATTATACTGTAAGGCCACACACCTTTGATTTGTTCAATTTCAATGCATGCAAAGCAAAATTAGCAAGATCAAGGCCTTCAGTGATTACAGTATCAAGGCAGAATGCAAATTTATTTTTCACATCTTAGACTCGCAGCTTTTCACAGAACGGAACAGGTTATCTGTTTCATTTCCATACAGACAGTATTCTGAGGCGCGAATTAGCTGAATAACTGAGAAATACTGCAAATAATATAAAAACCATAATAAAATGAAAAATTAAATTGTATATTTGTGTAGTTATACTACTACTATGCATTGAATCAAGAAATGTCCAGTTACATATGAGAATATGAAAGAATATTGTGAACACTCTTTGTCAGTTTTACAGTATTCTTTTGTTCTAGTACATTGAAACAGTTCTTGCATGTCACCTAAATTTGTTCACCTGAGACTTTGCTACAAAAGGGCTCCAAAATACATGTAAGACCTGTGGTACTGTATTCACATATTTGTAAATTATATATATGTAATATATACAGATATGAAAATACAATATACACTGCATCTGTATCTGTAGCCACAGTAGTAAATTTAAAATTCTTCCTATTTCATGAAGAGAACCGAATATGTGCATGATTTCAGTATATTTTAATATACATTTTGTGAGAAAGAAAATTTAATAATATTTATTTTCTCCATGAGAAAAACAGACAAATAATTTCCCTGCCTTCCATATATTTTGTTCCCTTACTTGAACTGTGACTGAACGGGAAGATCAAATGAGGTCTGAGCAGATGGCTGTCAACAAACCAGTGACAACATACCATGGGTTAGCATTAGACAGAAAATGTTCAGCCTGGTATATAATTTCTGCTTGTAACAACCAAAGACATCTGGCTTAGAATATAAGCCAGCTTGAACATCCCTACACATACTTACTTTATAATTAATGAAAATTGAATTATATCAGTATCTCTTAATATTTCTCTGTTAAAGGTGTGCCTATCTGTATTAGTGGAAACCCTCCTTTTCTTCGTTATAAAAGTAGACTCAGAGCCATCACAGGTGTCACATCTTTACATCCCATTAAAATCAGCCAGAACTGCATGCAGATGAATCCCTACACATTACTTTAAAAATGCATGGGATGACACATCAAGGAAAGGAATTCTTCAGGTCTTCCAATAGGATTTTAAAAAGTTTCAGTGGTGCTACTGTCACTAATATGACATTTATTTGCATAATTAAAGGTTTTAGCAATGGACTCTCAGCTGGAAATAAACGGTTTCTTTTTCACAAGTATGAATCAGATGCACATCTCTTGGGTTTTCCTTTGGCTGTTCTCACTGTTCGGAAAGTTAGCAAAATGCCTCCCTCCCCTCACAGTTTTCGTGTTCCCCACATTTATGCATAGCAACAGCTTTTTATGCAGCTTTTTCTGATTAACAGAAGTTGCTTTCAGTCATTCAGGCAAGAGACTGCTCCATTCATGGAGACCTTCGACATTTTTTGATTCTGCAAGAACTGTCCCCTGAAGCACACAGTTCCACATTATACAATGAGACTTCTCGCAGTAGTATGGACAAGACACAGCTGATCCGCATCCGTACAAAAAATACATTTGAAATGTTAAGGTCTTTGCAGACTTAGCAAGTCAATAACACTCTAAAGCATAGCCGTGATCATTGGCTGCAATATTTAAAACTAATTATAAAACTCAAGTGTTCTCTGAATCAGTTGGCTTGGGAAAGAGGAAGAGAAGGAGAGGTACAAAAAATCTGAGCTAGATAGGTTAGAAGAGTGACTGGTTAAACTGCTTGTAATTGTATAAATTCACAACCACCAGAGCTGGATGATAAAGGCACCTACTAATGCTTTCCAAGTAACAGTGATACACTTGATTATCCTTTCCATGGAGTCTAGTTACTGAGACATAGAATTGAAGAGAATAATTTTTTGATCAGTGAAAATCTGGAAGAAGGGAAGAATTTAGAATAGGTACTGAGAGCTGAAAGAGGCAGGAAACCTAATACTGCAGATAGGTAGCAATGAAATGCAGTACTCCTTTCTATAGAAAACTTGGGGGGATTTTGATATATGAGTTAGAGCAGATAGATGGTAGAGCAGGAGAAGCTCCTTTTGCGGGATATAAAGATAGAGAAAGAGAACACGGGGATAAACAGACATCGTTAAGAGAGGAAGGGTTAAAATCAGGAAGTTCCTGAAAGGAAGAAGCCAGATACACTTTTAGAAGGCAAAAGGATAAAACACTCAGCAGATGTATCTGAACCCTAAATGCAGAGGAAATGGTTATCAAGAGACCACCAGTTTTGGAAGCCTTTCTGCTTTTGAATCCCACACCTGAAGAAGAGAAACAGGAAGACAAGAAAAGCACTACATGACCAAAGTTTGTGGTCAGTGACACATTTTGATGTACTTCATTTCTCATATCAGGGCACAGAGCAAGAAAGGCAATAGGTGAAGTGGGAGCAGTAGAGCACAGAGGGGTTTCGGGCTGGAAACAGAACATCAGTAAGCACATGTAGCAGTGAGACAAAAAGTTGTGTAACAGAGAAAACTCGTAAGAAACAAGTCAAAGGCTGTTCCCAAAGAGAGGAAAGATGATTGGAAACTTTTACACAATAAATTTGGGTGGGAACACATAACTGCTTACTAAGAATACAAAGACTGTAATCTTCTCCTTGCACCCAGGGGGAAAAAAAAAGTGCCTCCTTTTATGAAGGACAACAGAAGCCATCACCTCAATGTCAAAAAACAAAATTGCAAGATAGACGTGGCATCATTTCTACAGGCACAGTGGGAGAGACTGAGAATTTTCTTCAGAGTAATTTTCTGTGGAAGAGGCTTCCCACTGTGCAATGGCCTCTGCAGAATCAGCAAAGAACAAAATGTTGAAGCACATCTCTTCATTTGAAAGTTTTAATTCTAAAGTTTTGTTTGCATTTTCTAATAAAGGGAAAATATTAATTCCTATCTAATTCTTTCTCTAACTAGTGCAGAGTTGTATCTACTAACATACCTCAGCTTTTGTTATGGACTAATAGTGTACCCTGTCCTTAAAATCCCATGCCTAATTTTGAGTCTAAGAGAATTTCTTTTACATTTCTATCATAAATCCTCTGACTAAAATTCCTGAAAAAGTCAGCAATCAGTACCTAGGATAAAATAATAATACACAAGTACTCTCTTAGAACCTTCATGAAATCTACAGTACACATAATTATTAATTAGACTGCATTTTTTGAGTGTCACATAAAGGAGCTGAAAAAAAAATATTCTGAAAAGAATATACAAATTAATTCCCTCTGAAAGATTCATGTTTGAAATATTTTCAGTATGGGACCCTTATCACAAAGATAGGACTATTAGAAGGTAATTAAAGGGGATAAATAATAAGTATATTCTTACTTTAAACTACACTTTGCATGTTTCCCATGTTTGTATTACATAAGGAATCCTAAAAGTTGTGTTGGGTGTGAAGAAGCCGTTTTCATGCAATCTATGTCCTAACTCTGTAAAATTCAAATACTGATCCTTATATCTGCTTAGTGTCTTTCCATATAACTATTACTTTAAGGCAGCAGACAATTCCATTCAGTATTATGTAGCAAAAGATCTATCTTTTTGTACTCCAGAAGTATTAAGCACAATCTTGGCATCTTTGCAGTGAATTCAGCTGCTCCTAGACTAGGACCAAGGCAAAGCCACTTGAAATTTACTACAGTTCTCAGGCAGCACACCACCAGGAACCAGGGAGGCTTTGAACAACACTAGGTAGAAGCACCGTATTTTCTACCCTTTAAATCTTACAGCATGCCTAAATGTGTCCTTATTGATAAGTTTTTATCCATTTGTGGAAAAAATTAAATTTGTAAGACTGTGGAGATCAGTTTAATATCCTGTGACAGGAAATTTTATTTTATTAGAAACAGAGAAGCTATCCAGTTATTGGAAAGATAACAGAAATACACATTTCAATTAATTCTTCATATTACAAAAGAACCCCTAGGGTCATATTTAGCTAACTACTCAACTCAAATTAGAACTATTCACAAATATTCCTCACAGATTTCTACTCAACTGCATGCCCACCTCTCATATAATCAATATCTGAGAGACACAGTGCACACGGGTTGGTAGATGGGTTTTCTGTGGTAGTGGTTTCCCTCTGTAAAATGATATTGCTGGTCTTTATCCTTTCTCAAGTAATGGTTCAATTGTACTGTCAATGCAGTTGAGACCAAATAAAAGTACCCCCTGCTGTCATGTAGCACAGTTCCATTTTGTGCTGATTCTTGTGGGATGCTCATATTTGATTCATCTTTTTCCAAGCCTTGACAAAAACATGTAATATGTCACTATTTTATCATCTTAGTTTTCTGTTCTTTTAATCAACATGTAATTAATCAATATGCATTCTTCCCTATTTTAATTGGTTTCTACTATCACACAGTTGATCTCCAGCAAGTAATTGTACTGTACCATATGAGATTATAATCTCTATACACAGACTAGATTTGAGCTCTCATCTGAAAAAAAGCTAATGGAGTAATCTGAAGGAAAAAGAGTGTAGTTCCTACAGAGTGACAAGTCTCCAAAGACAATCCGGCAAGAATCTGAATCTCTCATTTAAGGGGGATCTGGTATTAAAAAGACAAGACTATTTTTTTTTTTAAAGTATAGCGCCCTCTCCTCAGGCACTGCTATGAGATTTAATTTATAACATTCTCCTTGAAATACACAAGGAAGTGCATTGGAATTCCCACATTATACACACATTCATGACACTGACTGTGTACAGTATAATTTATCTTTAATACTCTGATTTTAGATGATTGGTAAGATGATGAGGCTACATAAAGTAACTTCCAAAATGGTGTTACCAAAGCAGTTGACAACTGCACAAGTTCCTAGCAGTATGTTTTGACAACCTTAATGTGAGGACTATAATCTGTCCCTGACTACACCTGCAACCTATTCTGTGCCTATGAGGTTTAAGTCCTGGCCACAGAAGCCTTCTCCCCCACCACCCACAGCTGCCATTCCCACTGGGATTCCAACGGCCGAGGGCAGCTTCTCACGACAGAATCACCCTGCAATTGGACGGGAAGTAAAACTGGAACAGTCTGTTTTAAAACAAATTCCTCTGGCTTTTAGGTCTCAAGAGCCATTTCCCTAAGCTTTTGTTCAGTTCTTACCACACTATATACCAATATGGGAATTCTTTCCCTCATTATAATTTGCACTTTCTCTTTTTTTAATGCTACAAACTGCTATGTTCTGTCTTTTTGGTTCTAAAAAATGACATATCTGAATGACCAGATGGCTTTCCTATGGACAAGACACTGAAGTAACACAGGCATAAAAACAGAAAATAAAATATCCATTTACCAAATCCTTACTTATGAGAAAAGAAATTTTGGCAAGCAGAATTATTTATGAAAATGTGAATATGCAATTATTAAGAGATATAAATTATACATATAAATCAAAAATCTGTAAGATAAACCTCTGATCTGCCAATACCTAAAGAAAGGGGCTCTGAAGTTAGGGAAGCTGAGGGGTGTTCCTTCAGGTCAAGAAGACCCACTGATTTTAATTAGAAGAACTTGTATTCACCTGATGTAGATAACACAAGGTACTGGCAATGTAACAGCAAAAACTTCATATATGGTTCTCTTACACAATTTCCATGTTACTGTTTTAATCATTTCCATTTTTACTATAAGCCTGCTTTTAAGAGCATAACATTTTTTTTCCCCATTAGAGCATTGTGCTTGTAAACAAAGACAAAACAAAACCCATGAATTTCTTTCATGTGGCACTCCATAAAGGATGGGATTTGCTTCCCTCAGTTTCTGTCACTTTTGTGAGGTTTAATTTAAAAGAAATGGAAATTGCTTTTAAAAATTCCTCTGCCATGAAGTATACACATATGAATCAATCACAGTAATGTCTGGAAGGCAAAATATCAAAGTTGTGTTTCAAATTCTACCACTGATTTATTCTGAGACCCACATTAAACCTCCTTTTCCACATCTTTAAAATGGAGATAATATCAGCCCTGTTTTATAAAAGATATGGAAATTATGTTAGAAGAAAAAGTCTAGAGGTAAAAAAAAAATTAAATATATTTACATATGTACTTTTTTTATCCTGAGGTTGCAACATCTAAATGTATCTTTTATTATTTCTAATAAACGGGACCTTTGTACCTTTCTTTTTTGACATAGGAGATTAAGGGAGGTCAAAGGGCACCATTTCTTCTGGAAATGCACAACTCACCTGGTTAGGGAAGAACAAACACACACATATATACACACATCAGTAAATTAGGGTAGGCCACCCTAAGACACCTCTCACGAACCATTTGTTTAAACATAATGTTCAAACATTAAAATCCAACAATGCCTTTCTTCTTTTAAACATAGGGAATCCCTCCATGTGTCTCAAGCATTAACACCGAAAAAAAAGATAATATTGATTCTGATTCTACTTGTAAATGAACTTTAAGATCTACAGAATAATTTATTAGATATTTTAGAATTCTCTTGAATTCCCTTGGTGGGGAAATTCCCACTCCAGCAGTTACACAGTTTAATAGACACTTAGACAGCATGGCAGTGAGTGCAGGAAAAAAAAAAGAGACTAGAAAATTTCAGTAACAACGTTTGATTAAGACAGCAAGAAAACCAATGTGAGGCTCTTGCATAGTTCTGCAATCTTTCACATTTCTTCTCTGTTAAGCACCAAGGACTGAGGTCTCTCTTTGCCTCTCATCACAGAACCAGCTTAAATCTACACATATAGTTCCACAATCTATCTTGATATAACTAATGCTCTCTGTGTGCTGGGGAAAGCATCAGACTTAACAGAATCAATCTAACAAAGTTAGTAACTCCAAGTGTCAGATGACAGAAGTTGACAGACTAACTGAATACAATGCTGATAACTCCAAGTTTACTCACCACAGTTAAGTAGCAATATGGTGTATCAGATATTTAATTCTACATAAATCTAACATAAATCCAGTAAAAATATGTAGGTTTGATGTCCATTTCTAAATGTCTCTTACATGACAGAGAAGCAACAACCTCTTTTAGTAGCTATCTCAAATTATGAAAAAAAAAAGAAAAAGATGACTTAGTGTAAGTCACTCTGAGTTACAGAAAAATTCCACGAGGAATTCAGATTGTGTATACAGGGACATCCAGGAACCTGAAGGCCATGCAATTGAAACAAAATTCATGTTAAACAGAAATGTGAAGAAAATAATGCATTTTGATGATTTTTCATTTTTGTACAGTCTAATGAAGCACACATTTAAACTGGAAGAACGGCTCAGAAGTTAAGGGTTATGGGTCAGAATTCAGGTGCTGTGTTTTAACTGGGCCGTGATTAAAACTGGTAGAATTCTTAGGCAGAGTGTGAATTCTTTATCTCTTGGTGACTAAAATCTTCTGATACTAGCTACCAGAAGTCAGATGAAGTCAGACAAAGAAAAACATTAATTTATTTGTTTGATCACAACTGGTCCAATTACTATCTTCATTCATGCTATAGTTTACTTCTGCAAGTTTATCCTGCTTCTGCAAGGCACACACTGAGGGCATAATTAGTGAATCTTCCTGGAATGGCCTTGGCTAGTCCTCACTGCTCTGCTGACTTCTTTATTGACACTCATATTATGTGGTTCTGGATATTCTGCTGACATAAGCATTTATGTCACAGAGGTAAAAAAAATCCTGGGATGTTTTCTGACTATAGAAGTAATTTTTTTCCTCATAATGAAGTAAATTTTTTTTTAAGCAAAGTGGTAAATCCCATAACCTTCTCCTTAAAGACATCATCTGCTGCAACTTTATTTCATGTATGTGGATGTGCAAAGAATGGAAATAAAAATCAAATCAATACCAAAGCATGGATGATATGTCAAGATAACGAGTTACAGAAAGGCACTGAAGAACTACTGTCATGTAAATTATTTCAGAAGCTACAGAGAATCCTCTTAAAATGAGCTTCAGACAAGCTATGTGAAAATTTTGAGAGCTTCATCAATATGTAATTAGAATACTATGCTATGTCTGTTTATGGGAAACAATGTACTATTTTTATCAGAAATTATATAAAATATAGCTAATACATAGTAACAGGGAATAGTTAACGTAGATATAGTCATATTCAAATAGACATAATTATAAATAACACTGCTAATTTGAAATCAAGGTTGTTAATAACAATATAGACCAGCATATCTGGTAAACACTCCAGATTCAAACCCAGCCTAAGATAACAATTTATTAGAGTCTGTGTGTGGTACTTATGTGAAGTAAATGTGAACTCCTTATGACCTGAATAATGTCAAAGACAAACATTTGCATTAAAGCTAGAAGAGAAGGATCCTCCTGATTAAAAAAAAATATTTAGCAGAAGATATAAGGAAAACAAGAGTCTGAGGTAAACAAGTAGCCATGAAAATGCTAAGCCACAAGAATATGAGGGGCGATGGCCACAGATTTCATTTTGAGATGTTCAAACTGGATACCTAGAAGAACTGCTCTTGGTGAGTAGTATAGCCCCAGAATAGGTTTCCAGAAAGGTTGTGAAATCTCTGTCTTAGCTGATTTTTAACATTTGGCTAGACAAAGTCACAGCTAAAACTGTATTACTCTAACAATATTCTATTCTAATAAACTAATTATGTGCTGGTCATATTATAGTGTTTGAATCGCAGAAGGTTAGATTCCAGTGGTCCTTTCCCACCAGTATTTCTATGATTAACATAGAAATAGACAAAACAGAAAAATAAAGGGGAAGGATTCAAAAAATGCTTAGGTTAAAAAAAATAAACAATCAACCAACCAACAATAATCCAAAACCAAGAGAAAAACCCTTCAAGATCCGCCTACTATTTTTTATCTAATTTTTAATGGCTATCTTTAGCTATTTTTAACTGCCTATTTTTGGTAAACATGACATAAAACAGATGCATGATGATCCATCAATTCATACCTCTTTTATCCAGATCACACATTTGGACCATTTGGACTTAAATTCTCCTGGTCTTTTGGGGTTAGTTTTCTTTTTTCTGTTTGTTTGAGAAATCACCAGTATATCTCCTAAGCAGATGACCTTCTGTGGTCGTCAGAATGAATACAAAACAATAGGGAAATCTCTTCTTTCTGTTTCTCCTTAGAATGAGACTCTAGAGTGTTTACTTACCGACTGAAGCTGATTTTTCAAAACATCTTGTTTCAAATAATGTATTTCCTTGCTTCAAAAGACCTTATTTCAGCAGTACTGTTTTATTCCATGGTTTCTAAGGTTTTCCCTCATTATGTAGCCTACATCTACCACGAAAAATATGGTCAGCTTTATGTCAACATCGCTAATATTTCACTTAACTGAGAAAAAGGTAAGTTGCAGCTTTGTCTCTCAGTGATCTTTTATTTTGCTTGTTTCATGTTTCTACTCAGGTTAGCACAGTTTCACAGCTGCCTTAAATCAATCTTGAGCATGTCCTGCCACTGAAAATTTCAGATTCCCCTTCTGCCTGTATCCACACATTTCTACCATACTTTCGTCAACTGTGGAAATCATTTGGCTGCACATTAAGCTGAAATTGCATATGCACCTTTAGAAAAAAATAGTATCTGATAAGAACACTGACCTAACTCACAATATGACCACAAAATCTGTAACAACCACGTGAAAGAAATTAGGACAAACTCTTGCAGGAAATCCATGGATAGGGGTAGGTCATCCCTTTCTATAATTGCACCCTGTTGCAGGCACTTCAGGCCAACTATGGAGCCACAGGTGTTTTCCACCTCCATTTGTTTATTTATACCGTCACAAACACATATAGTCACAGACCCACTGTTGGGCACTTACTGCTAAAAATGCAGCCACCAGATCTTTAGATGGTTAAAGCCCAAAACCTGAAAAAATGCTGAATTAAATTTAGCTTTCCTCAGGCACAATTCCACCAGGATGACAATTCAACTGCCTGTCAGCACTGGCACACTCCCATCTATGCTTAAGCACACTCTTTTCAGAAATTCATCCATGCCAGAAGCCTTGCAGTGTACAAACACATTTGCTGTCAGGAATGGCATGTCATTTACCTCAGATGGGTGGCTGGCACTACCACCCAAGTAGTGTAGCCTTGCACACTTCCCTGTTCCTTGCTGTGACTACAGACTTTCAATTTATGAAGTTTTTTGTAAAAATTGAGCAAGGAAAGACCACCCTTAAAATTGAGATACAATTCTAGTTTCACAAAAAATTACTGGTTCCAAATAGAATGAGTGTACTTTCTGTAGTCTGTCTGTAACCCCCCTACCCAAAAATCTCCAGCTTCCTTCTGCTCTCTGGTAATCTTTGCAATACCCAACCACATCAATAGGAATTCAGTTAAAACTGAAGGTCTAAAAGCTGCAGAACATTATTTTGGTTCCTAGTGTGACTTTTTTCTTGCTCAAAGGCAGTAGAACAAAACATTTTAAGAGACCTGAATGGTGAACACAGCACAAAATAACTTTTCTTCATTTACATGCAGAATAGCCACCAGATAAAGACTAATCGTATAAAAGCTGGATAAATCAAGGGAGTAAAAAGATAAAATTACTTTGGAGGAATACAAAAGGGGCGTGGGAATGGAAGGCAACTGAAACATTAAAAAAATTCAAAGATTATTTTTCTCATTTGATGTCTTTTCAAACATTCCCACAGGCCAGTGACAAGGGTGAAGATCTTTAAATAAGGAACAGAGGTTTAGGGAGTAGATTGCCATTAAAAAGATGAATGAAGTTAGTTAAAGTTATTCTTAAGGAAGAGATATTCTATGCCTTAGGATTTCTAGACTTGGCTAATAAGAGAACTATTTAATGGCAGAAGAATAAGCTATTCAAGAAGGATGTAAAATGAGCAAGAACAGATGTGGTCTTGCAGAAAACTAAACAGGCATTTCTCAACTTCTAGCAGTACAAAAATATCACCTTCCTACAAAAAAAAAATAATAAAAAGGAAAACCTGGTACAATTTTATTAAGTCATGGGATGTGGGGCTTTTTCTACATTTTATAAATGTATCACTATTAGCCACTCTAAAAAGCATAGCATGAGATCTGGCTTTGGAGTTTCCTCCAGGCAAAGAGGCTTGATTTCTTTTCTTTAAACAAAGTAGCATAGCCAGCTCTTACTTAACATTTCTCTTTCTGTTCCTGCAAACAGAAAGACTCCACCAGAACCATGGAAGTTCTGACTTTGTGACCTTCTGGCAGTAACACTCATATTCAAAACAGAAAAGAGAGATATGGTGCCTACTAATTCTCCAAGCTTCTGAAAACATCTCTGAAATTGCACCATGAAGACTAACTCTAATATACAAATTAATGACCAAATAAAATCCTTATGTGTTCAAGGCATAGATATGGTAAGGAAGTACACAAAGCAATTGTTTTTCACTTCCATCTAGGCTGAGAACATATATGTCAGAAAAATATTTCTTATGTTTGTTTGACTTAATGAATTCTGATTTTTCCTCATCCCCATGTGATACAGCCTAGAAGAAGAGATTTTGGTATGTGTACAAAGACTGCATGTATTTAACCTGGACACCTTGGTCCATGGCTGTATACTCTTTCTAGTTTAACATTAAAAATCATCCAGATATAACAAGACTTACATCTTTTAGACAAAATTCCTGACCTGCTACTTGAAAACTTATTTGCTGTTATTATCTTGCTCATGACTAATAAACCTGGAATAATCCTGAACAGCTGTCAGCCAACAGGTGCTACTGAGTAACATTGGAACACCATTCCACGAACTGGAATCAGTTTTGTCTCCTTCATCATTATAATCAGGCAGGCAGAACAACTGCAGCATTTTTAATATTACTTTTAATATCCTGCAGAAATTTAACATGGGACATGAAACCTTACTGTAAAATTAACAAAGCACGTCCTACCATGATTACAGTTATCACAGCCACCTATTTTTTGAGATCTGTAGGGAAGCTATCACGGTCTTCCTCTGCTGCTGAATGCAACTGATAGGCAGTGAGTTGAACACAGAATACACAAAACATTATTGAAAATGGTGTCTTGAGGTTCATTAAGTCCTACATCGTGCAATCCAAAGCCAGCTACAAAATACTCATAACTTACCATCAAAATTATATTTTAAGTTAATTCTTTGTGCTTCAAGGCTTTCCTTGAACTGCACTGACACTGAGAAATCAAAGCCCAGGTAAATATTGATTCTGTATCTAACAAAGAGATTGTTCACAATATTAAATAACTAATAATGCAAGACTGACGTCAACTACTCTGAACTTCACTTTAAAATTTTTCTAATTACTCTAATTCCATAAGAAATGTTGTAAACAAAAATTGGAACTCTAGCACTGTTAATGGAAAGTACTTTCATAAAGAAATCTATCTTTGACCTCATGAGCTTAGAGTAAAACCTTATTATAGTAGCTGACATGCGTAATTTCCATAATAGAAAACAGAAAAAAATAATTTCTGAAAGTTAGGTATTCTCCTGAAACCAAAATCAGTTGTAAACAACTCTTCATTTTTTTAACTGGAGCATTGATCTTGCAAATTAAACACATTAAAATAGCAATTATTATATTCCTGACAATAAAATACTATGATTAATGGAAAGTTCTGAAGATTTTCATAGAATGATCTGATTTGTAATGCTAATATGCAATGCATTATGTGGTCAGAGTTGTTAAGGGGTGTTACACAGCCTTGTTATATCTTCACTCTTCCCAGTTAGGCATTCTCTCAAAGGTCTTCAACCTTGTTAGCAATCAGACTTTATTGTTCAGCTTGTCAGACATGCACTCTGTGGGGACCCAGAAACCAGTCAGTCAAGACAGCGCTATAAATATGTAAATCTAAACAAACCAACTACCCACACAATTTTCACCCTTTTTTTTTTGCTAAAGCTCTAGCATTATTTTGATGAAAGGCATAGTCAAAGGAGACTAAAAATCAACCTCTTCAACTGACACAATCTTTGTTCTCTCATTTGAACTAAGAACCACATAATCAAATATATATTTACCTTATAATTGTTTCAATATTCCAATAGGCCCAATACTACTTTACAATTAGTGCAATTTTGCAAGTACTGTGAGACACTTTTGATCTCTAGTGATTTAGATTACACACAGTTGTGCAGATTAAAAAGTAACATTGAAGTGACTTTGCCTAACAGTCAAAAAGTAAATTATATATAATATATATATTTCTCAGTTCTATCATAATTTTCATAGATAAATATCCATTTTTGATGTGCTTTGTGTCTAAATCTAGTTAAAATATCCTGTCTCCAGATGCAGAGTGATCCGAGAGGACATAATTTTCAAATTTTCATTCTTTGTTTTCTGCATAAATCAACTTTTCAAAACTAAATTTCCACAGAAGACAGACAGGTAGAGTTATCTGCACAAATATTATGTCTTTTTCAGTTAAGCTCTGTCAATAGGCAGAATTAAATTATGCCCCTCAAGAGATACCTCCTAAGTAGCTAATACAAGCAGGCTGAATCATACTATGGAGATGTCTAATTCTTGCCAAAATTAGATGAGAAAAATGCTACAGTAATACTTATGTATTGTAGAATTTCCTTCTTCTGGGATTTATCAGTAATTGCACTAACAAGTCTCACATTATTTATGTACAAGTGTACGGCTAATCTTAATAAAACCAGAGTGGGTGAAACTGAAACACAAACAAGCAGTCTATATTCAATGCTGATCGAATATTTATTTTTAATATCAAATTACTTCAAGAAGTCAAAGAATTTCAAGAAAAGTAGTGAAGTGTGATTCACTATGAAAAAAAAAAATCTGAGATTTCATATCCTGGGCCACGATATCCTAACATCAGAGCAGGCAGGTCACCAGGGGCTCTCCTGACTGGTGGCTGAAATATTTTCACGTACCTTGCAGCTCTCCTGGCGATAGGGAATCAGATGATTAACTCTGTCCCTGCCTCTTCCTCCTGTTCTGAGGGCCCTACTTCATCCCTCACTATGTGAACTGATTTTGTCTTGGATTTCTCCTTCTGTGTAGGGGAAACTGTTACCAGCATGTGTTGTTCCCCTGGTTCAGCTGCAGCTTGAGTGACCACAGTGCCTGCCTGCTGTTCTGCTTTCCTCCTGCTCACCTGAAGGTGCTCTCTTGTGATGAGCAGTGTGCAATAAACAGTAGCCAGGACCCAGCACACTGCCTAATTTTGCACCTCTCTGAAACCGCCATAGCAATCTTCTTTCAAATAATCTACCACTTTATCAGGGTCCTGTTCAGGGATGTTCAGGGATAAACCTCCCAATATTGGAGCAGAACAATCTTTCAAAAGCATACCCACTTTCCATAACACTCATGACTGGGGAAGTTCTCTGAAAGACCCTTCTAAAAATCTTTTGCAACTCTAAACATGGTGTAGATCGCACTGAGGAGACCTGGCAGACCTAGCAACATGAACAGACTTTGCTTAACATCCGAAGGAAATTCAAAATCCTCAAAAGTTGTAACAGGCCTGAAAGAGGAAAATGGCATGAAAGCCTGAGGAAAATGATCCTCCCCTGTCCCCCCTTAGACTGGGCATGATTATTAATACTGTCCCAAATGCAGTACCTGAGGTCAGGGTTGGACAGCAACACTGAATATACATCCCAAACGATTCTGACTGCCCTAGAGATATTCTCACAATATCATAAATTGATATCCCACAGTACAATAAACTTCCTGATCCCTCTCCCTGCTCCAAAAAAGAGCACTCTGATGAGCACATAGTGCGTGTACAGAAACATATACAGAGTTATATACCCATACCCACATGAACAGATCAAGCAACATAATGACCAATGGCTTCCTACCTTCTTCAAGAAATGGTTAAATCAAATCTGTTTCCAACATGTTCTGGGCAGATCTGCTGTTCTCTCAACCCTTCGAACCCTACACTAGACTCCAAATAAGGTGGCCATGGTTTAGGAATGGTATTCACCAACTTAGTGCACTCACAGCAACACTCACTTCCCTTTCCCCCTCCCTCGGGTAGGTGGCTGGAGAGAATTGGAGGCACAAAAGGCAAAAATTACATGTTAAGAAAAATTTACTGGCAACAGCAATGAGATAAGAAAACAAACAATAGCAGTGACAATACTAATGACAGAGGGTACAAGAAAGGAAACAACTCATGTTATTATAAAACACCAATAATAAACAATACCAGATGGCTTCCCCCACCATGTTTCCTTAACCAGCAGGAAAACCTTTTCCCTGGAAGAATCCCTTTCTCCCACCCCCAGCAATGACTTGAGGTGCTACATAATTATCTCTGGGGTCTACCCACAACCCCTTCTATTACCACAAAAAAATTAATCCCCCTGTCCTGGCCAGAACCAAGGGATCATATGGTTCTTGTCAGTCCATTTCCCCAGCTTGCTGAGGTCAGCCTGCCCCTCTGAATGCACAGGCACCTGGATCATCCACTCTGTCCAATCTTGTCACTTGCTGAGGGTGATCTCTACCCCACCATCCAGGTCATTAGCAATCAGTTCACAGTATTACCTCCAAGACTGATTTCTCACAACCTGCCTACAGCTCAGCTGTCCTTTGAGCCAAACAGTTCAATCTGTTTTCAGTCTACCTCACTGCCACTTAGCCTGTATTTCATCTGCTTATAAAAGAAGATGTTAGGGAAGACATTGAAGAAAGTCTTGTTTAAATTAATACAATATCAACTGCTGTCCCCTCATCCACTGAAGTAGATATCCAATTGTAGGCCGCTATCAGACTGGTTAAGCATTTCTCCTTCAGAAATCCATGCTGACCACTCCCAACTACTTTCTTGTTCTTTGTTTGGAAATGGCTTCCAGCCTGGGAAATGGTTTAAGCCTCAACTTCCCAGGGATTCATAGCTTCCTAGATCCTCCTTCTCATGCCTCCTGAAGACAGAAATGGCAACCAAATTGGTGGAGTATCTAATTTTTATGGGGAGGGGAAGTGTAGTACCTGATCAAAATACAAGGCCCTGACTAGGTATGCAGTCTAAAAAGACAGCTCAACTCTAGCACAGTAATACAGGAGTATATGGCAATGGTTAGATTTTATGAAACATGTAATTAATAAACTGGCAGTACATGAGATCACTTCTGTAGAAGCTTTCAAGAAAATTGTCTTCTATCTTCAAAATCATTCATACTAAGCAACCAAAGTGATGCTGATCATGTAAATTGATTGGTGCCTGAGCATCTCCACTTGTGGTCACTGCAGCAGCAGACTGTAATTAGCCCTCCAGAGCAGATGATATGCCAGTAACAGAGTACAAATATTTCAGGTGACAGATACTTCTCATACAGTCCAAGAAATAAGAAAACTGAGTATGCAATCATATTCAGCTTTACTTTTAATCTTCAGCCATCTTGAATATTCTTGCCTGACATGTACCTCTTATACAGAAGTTTGGATTCCTGACAAAAGTTTCTAGATAATGTGTTTTAAGCAGCTTCGGAATTTTCCATTAGGCCTGACAACTTCATCACTGTCTGCTAAGAGGTGAATAAAACCCACATAGCATAATACATTATACTTGAATTCCATCATTCTATCCTCTAGATGACAAAAAAAAAATCAACTAATTATCACAGCCAATTTCACTGCCAATCTTACCTTCTCTTGTTAAAGGAAAAGAAGGAACTGATTGGATACTGCTGAAGTAATAGCTTTGTAGATAAGTGATATTGAAAGGCATAACTACACAGATTTGTATTGTAAACTGATCATGTTACACTGAGCTCTGTAACAGACGTGTAAAAGTCCTATTTATGCAGTTACATGTTAGATATTCAAGCAGATCCCAGACACTAGGAATCATCCTACTTCTCAGTTTACAGGAAAAGTGAAAATACCATGTCATGCCCTTTACTTTGCACTTTCATTGCAGCAGATGAGAAGTAAACAATATATATTAATGATGAAAGAACTATTTTCTCAGATTCCACAATTATTGCCACAGTTAGCTGTACCAAGGTACTTGTGAGTTTGTGCCTGTCAGATTCTCAGGAAAGAGCCTAGAGAGCATATTACTTTTTCCAAATGCCAGTTTCTTCCACTGCAGACACACATATGCCCTAGAAAGACTAATATCTATCCTTTCAGTCATCTATTTGTGATAGCTGTCAAGGGTTGCCACTCTCAACATATTACATGCTATTTATGAACCCCTCAATGCAAATGCCATAAGAAAAAATTCTAATTTGTAATGCTGACGTAATAGCCAATTCTCAGGAAAGACAAGAAAAGGTTTTCATATATATATATATCATAAATCTGCCTTGTTAGTAATGAGCTGCTAATCTCATAACTTCTGGTCTGTAAAACAATAAAACAAGAAACAAAAATTTTTAACCGAGGAGAAATTATTAGCTGTTTTTTAGCTCTCCTCTTATCATCCTAAATTTATCTTCATGAGAAACAGTCAATGCCAGGGCATCATTACCCTAACCTAACCACCTTGATATTATAGTGTTACATATTTCACACAGTACCTCCTACATGACAAACACATTTGGTAACTTCTGTTAAACAGTCAAGAAACACAGTTTGTCCCCAGAAAAGGGCATCTGTATTTGTAATTATTCTTGTTTGATTCTGATAGCCATTCTCACTGATTTCAATTTGAAATACAATAAAAAGTACATATATTATGCATACATTCAACCTTCACTACTATTAGATTACTGGGCAATGATACTTTTTCAACATATGGTAAGCATACAACTTTTAAGATGAGGAAGAAACCATAAATAAAACTTTGAGATCTCTAAAGAATTATGAATTGTTAGGTTGTTGAGAGGAGTAGAATAATCATTTGCTTTGTTTTGTTTTCAGTCAAGATATGTCCTCTGCCATCAAGACAGCCAGAAAGTTCTTTTGCACCAAGAGACAAGAAGTCAGGGTAAGCCTAACTATATGTTATCCCATTTAATATTTGAACTAAATGTCTAAACTAATATATCACTTTTTGTCATGATTTTTCTAGATTTTTCCTGAAGAAAAATTGCCAGTACTTCTATAATGAAAGATACTTACATCAAATCCACAGATAGAGTTGATATATGATGATTATGTTAGAGGCTTGCAGCATTTAGGAGATGTGGCTAAAAATTTTATTTCATAAGGTGGCCAAGATTCTTAGTTTTAGAGAGAAACTTACATTCATTGCTTATGTTGGTAAAGCATTTTTAAAAAAAATTAAAATTCACCTAAGAATTTATTTAAAAAAATCAAAATCTCTCATGTTATACCAAAAGAAGTCAAACATGAGATGATTGTGACTCAATTTCCAAACTGATCTGGCAGCACCATGGGAATGTGAACCAGTATAAAGACATGGAAGAAAGAAAGGGAAAAAAATATTTCCAAAGCAATACGGAGAAAGCAGCAATTGCACTTGAAGCTATTCATGCTAACAGAAAACACAATTCTGAATGATAGGCAGCATCTTTTAAAACAGCTGGGACTTTTCAATTATTAAATTCAGATAAACTCATTAAAAATTACTGTAAACTGTGGAACTCACCTCCCTCTTTACCCTAGGACTTCAACTGTGCTGAACTTTGACTCCTTTGAGATCAATTTCCCACTAACTTCAGAGATGCCAGGACTTTTTCCCATTAATTTGCCTTTCATAATATACATGCTATGTTAAAGAATAACTCCTGAAATAATTCTGAGAGTAAATCAGGGTCCTGGTGCTGCCCTGCTGAGAGGAAGAGAAATCTGGGTATTTTAGGAAATGTTGAATTATTTTAAATAGAAGTGCCCTTGTTCACATGGCCTCAGAGTTCAGCTAACCAGCAGGAAATGATGAACCCTTCTCAATTGAGTACAAGCCATTCCTGAAAGGCCTATTACCACTCTGTAGCATTTCCATCAGGCATCTTCCTCAGATTGGTACCAAAAGGGAGTTCCTCTTCCAAATTTAAAAGAAACAGCAGGACACACTGACAATTCCCAGACTCACCAGCTTCTTCACATGAGTGTCTCCCAAAACATACGGATTCTTCTCTATCAAAATATTCCCACAATATGTTAAAATGAAAGGCATCCAGAAGGGTCCATAGCAGGTCATTATAAAGTCTAGAAAGGCTATGCCATGTGTGCCTGAAGCATTCAGCCACTTTTTTCTGAACAAGCAGGTTTTGATGTAGCTAGTGACTATGGGGAAGATATATTCCACAGCTCACAGCACCACAGGAAAAAAACAGGTCCTGCAGTTAGACCAGGATTGCATTTTAAGTTCACAGTCGGTAGCTGAATACCCTAATTCATCAGCACAGTTCCTAGTTAAAAGACGTATCCAGAGAAGCAGTATGCTTACCTAGCTGGAATCAAGGAATGCTGGAGCAAAGGTGACACCTGCTAGAAAGTATAGCAGGCCAAAAATATATCTTACAATTTACCCTCACAGTGGCATCCTGTGAGAGCTAAGGATACAGACCACAGAGCAGCACCAGCTCCAGAAATCATATTCTCACACAATGTCCACTATCTGTTACTTCAAATAAGCAACAAATTCACAGCCATGTTTCAATCCAAAGATCCCTTAAAACTCTTCCTAAATGGTCTATGCCTGCTGTGTGACACACCTCCTGTAGTTATCTTCTTCACCTTGAATTTTATACAGCATTGTTTGCTAGTCTTTTCCCAGTGGCATTTAAAAGTTTAAAATATTCTGATGTTCTAATTATTCGGCACCTAGAGAAATTGCACAGATTTATCAACAGGCACTTCCTCGAAACCATGGTTTGATTTCACCTGATTTTTTTTAACAGACTGAAATCCAAGTAATCAAAACCAGAAAATAAATAATAGGGTTAATGCTCAACATGACAACAGAAGGTATGGTAGGATTTCCAAGAAAGAAAGTATTTCCCAACTAGAAGGATAGAAGAATGAATAAGAAGCAGGCTGCTGGTCTGAAAAGTATGAATGACACTGAGGCACACAAATCTACTTCATTGTAGTGCAGAAGAATTTAAGAGCCCTCTGTTAGCACGGGCATGTTAGATATGTGTGCTAGAAAATCTTGTTAATTGAGTTGTCCATTCATTGATTTAGGTCTTAATGGGACTGGAACAGATTTAGGGAAGAGCTTAAAGTTTAGAAAGACTATTTTGAGAATAAAGCAGAGTAAATGGAGACAGCACTTTGAAACAGCAGTTTCTCCCAACAAAATGGCTAGTGTAGAAATATCACAGCTGAAGCTTAGTCACCCAGCTCCTGGAAGAGTAATTTCTCAGTCTGTCTCCTGAGTAAGCCTCCTTGAAGGCTCAGAGGGTTTGCACAGCACATTTACAGACACTAACACACCTCACTCCAGGCATCAATTCACAATGTGAATCCCACCCTCTGTATTAATGCAATACTAAAATAAAAAAGCAACAAACAAGCAAAAAACCAAAACCCCAAAATGTCCATTCAATTTCCATTCATCTCAGATAAAAACCACTCTTAGACCTTTAATGTGGCCTATGTTTCTCTTGTAAATTACCTTCAAAAGTCAGAAACCTAGAAACATTCCAGTATCACTGAACATATATCTAACATTGAACAGACTTCTGAGCTAAAGATGCATTTCACTTGCCTTACTTCAGCTGCCTCTTTAGAGGAAGGCTTCTTCAAAAACACAGTCTCTCAAAATGCTATTTATTTTTATTCACAATAATGAACATTTGTCATCTGACCAAAGCAAAACATTTCTGAGCCCTATTGCTCAAGAACTGCAAACTGTACATACAAATGATACAGCACTGGAGACCTTGAATACAGACAAGAGGGAACAGAAAGAAGGTGTGCTCAAACACCAAAAGGTATATATCCAATGTAGTTTCAGGAATGCATGAGAGTACATAATGATATTCCTCAGCTGACCTCCTACAGTATGAATTTCTAACTTATTTTTCATATCATTTTTAGGTTTTAGTGTTGCTTGATAATAGAGTTACACCAGAAGATTACTTTGCAAGCAACATATCTACAACTACAAATTCATTTACTAATAGCATACAAAGAAATTATAGGGATGTTATTTTAGTTTCAGTAATCAAAAGGGAAATATGAAATGGTAAGGGAAGTAACAGTTACACAGGCTCAGAACACCTCTGAATAAGAATGTTGACTATGTGTAAATGTACTTAAATTTTTAAAAAAATTTAAAAAGGCATTATCTGCTCACCACTCCCAATGTCTTTAAAAGATAAATCTCATGAGAAAGGACTTGGTCCTGACCACAAAACTAGAGAACCTGCAGAGCCTTCAAGGCCTTTCACCTGACAGAAATACTGTCTTTTGGTGGGTCTATATTTTACATCTGATTTCTACAGACAAGAATCTAAAAATATACCAATTTTTAAAAACTAAATCTGCACAAGCAATTGACCTATTTACATTCATAGCAATACATTTTGTATTCATGGCCATACACATGGAACAGACATAAATCAAAAAAGGATGAAATAGGTTATGAATAAATGGGGTTGGTGAGGAATGAGCAGTGAGATACTTAGAGGTAGTGCTCTGTGATATACTTCAAAAGAATAAAATGCGATATTCTGTCTTTGAATGCCTAATAAAAACAGGTATTTCAGACCTGCCAAGTAATTAATTTGTAGAATATGCTACACAGATGAGGCAGTGAGACAGTTTCTCAACAACAGTGAAATATTAATACTTTCATATTTAAAATCCTGTAGTGCTTCAAACTCTACTAAAGTGAGTCCCAAAGTTCAGGAAAGCAATTTATTCTCTCTAACGGTAACATGGGCACCTCCAGCCAGCCCTGCAGAAAACTAGAACGCAACAGAAAACTCATCTAAAACATGACTGGTTGCAGCGAGCAACTGGTTCTTGTGATTAAACTACACTGTAATTTGGAAATGGAATCCAATAGCTTGAGGTTAAAACATCGTGCCCCCACCTCAAGTCTGCTTCATTTTAATTGACATGAAATATAGAATCCAGTTCAGGTCTTTCCTCACAGAGCTGCTTTAACGCTTACATCCCAAGGACTGGAGGAAGACTCTCATATCAGAATAGGTTCTCTTTGGACAAACAGTATAAAAGAAAAAGTTACAAGAAATAAACCCATGTTCAGTTTATGAAGCAGACCTTTCTACTGAACGAATAAGAAAGGAGAGAGCACTGCTGAAGATGATTCTTCACTGATTTAACAGGTAAACACAAAAGCAAATTGTAAGACCTAAGCCCCACCAGTCTACACAACAAAAGGAAAATCCCATAGACAAGAAGAAAATGTGTAGACATTACGTCAGATTACAGAGATGATTAAATTAGAAATTCATGAGTATGTCTGCAGATGTCTAGCAGACAGAAGAACATCCAGCATACTTCCCTTTTGCAGCTGATTTATGGAATAGTCTTTTCCCTTTCCTTTCTGTAAATACTGTAGAAACTTTGGAGTCAAAACCAATTCAGAGCCACCTGAAATTCCATTTTGTATATTTTCATGTACCATGAACATGAATCAAGAGACTGAAGAACGAATGGTCCTATCCCCGACAAACCACAGTTGTCTCCCAGTAAAGCTGAAAGAGATTTTGTTAATTTTGCTTTATTTTAACATTTGAATCCCTAATTTGGAGGCCTAGCTCTTAATTTTCTTTCTAGAGGAGAACATTATGACCTTCTAAGAATCAGACTTACATTTCCAATCAAATGTGTGTTTCACCATTTATTCAGTAATGAGTATCCAAATGTAATTCTTAGCTCCAGTAATTATGAATCTAGAATTTGGTCACAGCATTATTTACTGAATTCAAAATTACTTTCAATATTCAGAAGTCCTTTGCACTGCACTAGCACTGGTCTGTTGAATAGGAAATTTTGGTATGTAAGGACAGACTTGTACTAATCTGGTATTAACTGAACAAACATGATTAAAGAAAATTCTCTATATTTTTCAGCAGTGTATAGAACCTACAAAACCAATAACAACTCAAGTGCATTGAATTTAACAAGTGAATTATTTTTAAGTGAAAAGAAGTCATTTTCATTATATCTTGCTAAAGGATAATAATTTTATTGAAAGAGAGATGGTTCTTGGAAATTAGAGCATCAAAAGAACTCAAATTAAAGAACAAGGTAAAGCTTTTTTAAAGGTAAAATATTTCACAGTGAGGGAAAGAGAAACCTCTGGAAACATGGAGTTTCCCGCTTCCCTGAAGTAGTTTACTGTGCTCCTAATCAAACTGAAAATTCACAACATGGCACTATACCAAATGCTCTGAATTAGAACGCGAGCAGTACAGAAAACTAACAAAATTATTTTTTTTTCACAACATACATGAACACAAACTTCAGATTTCATGCTTAGACTGAATGACATTACACACCCAGAAAATTTTTTTTTTTTTGATTACAAATAGTCACTAGAAAACCAAAATGGACACAAAAATTGAACCAAGAACAGATACGGACAGTTTATCAAGCTCAGAAGCACATAATCCTAATAATTTCTGCTTTTACCTCAGGCTAACCTATTTTATTGATACAAGGATTTGTTCACATTGCTCTTCCTTAATTAATAACTTGATAATTGAAATATACAATGTATTTTGAATTCAAAGAAGCAATGTGTGATTCCATCCACAGCTTTCAGGTTCCAGTTCTCTTTAGAGCCAGTTGACAAAACCAGTCCCTGATCTGTTCAAAAAGCATGCAGTATACAGTTCAGAGAGGAGCCTGGTGGACATTTCATTCGTAGCAATTACCTATCCCTTGAGAATTTATTCCTGTTGACAAAGGAACTTGGTTCTAGGTTCTATCTCCTATCCTTCAATACCTTCCATTTTTTTCCCCTTCTAAGAACAGAATTTCATCCATAGAACTTAACTCTCAAAGTATTGCCAAATCTATTTGGAAAACATGACCAAAATGCACACCAAAAAAAAAAAAAAAAAAAAAGCCACAAGTGTTTTTTTAAATAATCACTGTAACCAAAATGCAGTGAGATCAGATCAGTGTAGTGAATAATCACAATGGGCATCATAAAACCTAATTCCAAAGCTCCTTTAAATCTGTGACAGCCTTTGGATCAGACCTAGCTGACAGAAATTAATTAACAGAGCTGTCAGTTTAAAATCTTCCATTAATATTACATCCATGTTAATTAAAAAAAAAAAATAAAAAAAATCCTCCCAAATAGTTAAAGAGTGAATTTCTCTTTCACATTTGCATCCTTGGAGCCCTAAAAACATTCCCTACAGCCCTGAAAGCAGAAAAGTTGTGCTCTTGCAGGTGTACGAAAACTCAGTTCAATGTCCTTATAGATAACTGGGGATGCAAGGAAAATGTGGAGGTTTTTTACTTAAACAGGAAGACTGAAGTGACTGTCTAAAGCAAAGCACATGTGCAATAACCAGAGAGGGATACTGCAGATGGCTGTGACATTGTTTACGTGAAATGTGATTACTTCCCTGATTTTTGGCACAGAGTATAAAGAAGCTTATTTTTCCCCTACATGTGTAATGCCTTTACCAGATACATTGAAGAGCTCAACAAACATATGCTTCCTATGCTTCACCTAATACAACCCACTGTCCCTTGGGATAAGGTCCTGCCGGGAAACAAAAAGTCCTCATCCAAAGAACCCATCCAAAATACAGGTGCTAATGGCGTAACAATGCTCCTTCAGTCTGCAGGCTTCAGAAAGAAACCACAGAAGCATTTAGCACAGCATGAGGCTTAAGACAACATCAGCTGGAACAGCATTTCTAGACAAACATTTGCTATGACTAAATTTAAATTATTTTCCTCATTTTTTCCAAATGAATTCATTATGATACAGAATAGTAAATTAACTACTCTGTTACTTTTTTTTGTTACCTTTTCTTGGAAAATGGTGTACGATAGTATGTAGTTATTTTAATTAACACAAAAACAAAAGAGAAAATAAAAAGTACAGTCATATAAGTTGCTTTAAATAACTATTTTATGAAATATAATATGTTCAAGTAGACTGGTAATAACTACTAGAGCTCATAATTGCTTGTAAGGCTTACCCTTTGTTCAAGGAAATTATGAAGTACTATCTGGAAGATTACTTTTCATTTTTGTTGTTTTTGTTTCTTGTTGATATTCTAAGGTTGGTACGAGAAAATGGAAAAACTGTCTTGGTCTAAAGAATCAACATACAGGGAGTCAAAAGGCAGAAGCATACAAAGTAATTAAAAAGTTGAAGAACAAGACTTTTGCTGATGTCTACAGCTCAGAGAAAAGTTGAGCCATGCAAAGAAACACCACCACATAAGCTGTGGGATAGAGAATGTAAACACTCAAATCAGCATTCCCCATTTTGAACTGCTGGGAGCAGGAATAATTTGCTAATTCCAGTGACAGAGACTACTGCTCCTAAACACGTGGGTTTGTAGCTTAAAACGCAGGGTTGAAGCTTTACTAGAGCATCTTGCCTTTGACCAGATTTGCTGCAGGCAGGCTCTGAATCCTGAGATACAACATTCATTATTCTGCAGCAAGGCAGAACAGCAGCATAAGGGCAGTTTCTCACATATTGCACAGCCCTGGACATCATTAAAAGACACTAACAATAAAAAATGAAGTAAAATAAAAGTTTTCCCTTGTGTCACTACTTCTCCCAGGGCTGCAACAGAACAGGCTACACCAGAGCAGAACACATGGCTATTCATGGCTTCTAACAGTAAAATAAAATACTTAGGTATTTTGCCACCCACCAGAGAGCCCAGATGTTTTCTGTCAAGCTAGCTGGACAACAACTTCCTAACGTAACTTTCTCTTACAAGAAGAAAGTTAATGTCTCCTTTGAAAAAGTTCACCTCTCCTGGGACCTCTGATTTTAGAGACATCTTCTTCGTAATTGTTTTGGTACTTGTACTTCCTGGCAATCTGCAGATTTATTACTTCCCTTCACCTTAGAGGAAAATTCTTCAGGATGATCCTTCAGAATACCATGCAGATTTCTCTTTATGCTGTGCAAGAAGCAGAAGAACCTCACTTGCCTCCACACCAACTTCATCTGCTTCTAATTATATGGAAAGGTGCTTATGAGCATACACTGGTGGTCAAAATTTTAAGAACACTCAAATAAATTCACCTGGCAAAGTCATAAGATTTCATGGTTTCAAATTTAATGTAAATCTGGCATGAAAATGGAAAGGCTTTCTTCATCTTACAGCATTATAGGACTCATCTCAGACATTCATGACAGTAGATATTTCATGTCTAACTGTGTCATGTGATATCTCTAAGTATTAGAGATGTCAAGATGGAAGGTGAACACCAGGACCCCATTCTAGATGAATCTCTAACTTGTTTCCTCACCTTGCTGCTTGGATAGACTATCCCAACCAAGATGTTAGAATTACTTACATTGCTCTCACTAATTTTCCTGAAGTTTTTTGGGAGCTTGAATGCTCTGGTATATTGTACATTATCAGCAGGTCCTGGAATCTTTCTAAATGCATAATCAAGTGCAGATATACAACAGAGCACTCCACCAGCATGTATTAAAGAAAAAGCAAATAACTCACCAAATCAAAGTCCAAAGTCCAAGCACCACTACCATATTCAACTGTCAAGAAAGGCACTCAAAACACAATCCTGATCAGATCTTAAATACATACACAATTAAACCATGAATTTGGGGACAGAAAAGTTTACATCAGGTCCTCAGGCAGATGAAAATATGAATCTATAAAGTAACAAATGACATTGGAAGGTTTCACAGAATTACATCTTAAGCTATGGATCGCTGGCTATGATTTAAAAGCCCTTGCAATGGATATGGAATAAAAAGAGAGGAGTAAATACTCGTCATTACTAGATCATTAAGTGAAAATGCTGCATATTGAAGAAAAATGATGATCCAAAGGAATTACACAGCTCAGCTCTATAGAACAACTCTATGACTCCATAGAACAATTCAAAGACCATAGGTAGGTCAAACACGGTGTTCGCACTGCTGCAGCACCATCATTCAAAGACCCAGGGGGAGATTCTGCCCTACAGAAGCAGTGTGAGATCTGTCTAGTCAGGGACGGTTATGATTTTACATAATAATTCTGCATTTTTATTCTGACCTATTATTTACTCTGTGCACAAAAGCTTGCCCCTACCACAGAATTTCAGATTTCAGTCCTCCACATTTCTTATTTATGGCTCTGTTCTTCACATATTGAGGTGTTTTTTAGGTTCTGTACTGCAGGGATTGCAAACAACTGAGTATACAGTAGAGGATTGACTCTGAACACCTATTTTGAGACAATAATTTCGTCAGACATTAAAATAACAAGCTCTGTGACATTTAGTCCCTTTTGAAGCCAACCTCCAGCATTAAAAAAAAAATGCTCCAAAGTAGGAGATACCACTACGAAAGAAATAAACCCAAAGATTATTCCAGATGAAGAAAGGACACAGGAATAATCTTGCTTATAGGACTGCATATGACTATTAATGAGTTTTCAGTGTGCATATGTAGTCCTCAGAGAACCTTTCATAAGCTGTTCCCCAGCTGGGGAATGCTTGACAGTGCAGCTCCACAGGGAGCCTCTATAAATACTCCAAGGCCGAAAGAAACTGTGAGGATGAATAGCTTGCCCTTCACATAATTTACATGCTCAAAGTCACAAAACACTTTGCATATATCAGTAAGGCTCACGGCCTTAACTTATGACTTCTTATGCAATAAGGGAACAGCATCTCTTTTCCTGAATTTGAATCAAGGAGAATAAAAACAAAGTGTAAGGTAATTTATGGTACACCTGCATGCACATGGCCACTGAGGACTACCAGAGCTATCCCTGCTTAAACTACCACAGTTATCAGTAGTGGTGCAGTTCTACTGAGTTGTCTCATAATCTGGAAACACTGCTGCCAACACCTGAGCTGTTCTTTCTCTCTGTGTTAAACAGCCATTTATTTGTTTCAACAGCACAGAGCTATACCAAGCCCATAACAGCTAATGAAAATATCTCTGTGTTCCTCAGAGGTTTTGGCTGAAGTTCACTGCTGAAAAATAAATAAAACACTAACTTACTGTCCCTAGAATTTGACAACAAATAAATTGAGACAACAGATTTAGATTATAAATAACTACTAGAAGCATCAGAATCAATCAAATTATAAGAAAACAGAAAAAGTAAGAACTGGGAAAGACAAAAGGTTAATCCTACAAAGGCTGAGAGAATTACCATCAGGGATTTCTGAAACTTCTTTTTTGTAAGGTTCCTGTCACAAATGAAAGGAAAATTTATCTGGGTAACAGTACTGCCTTACATTTTTTATAAGTGTAAACCAGGAAACATTAATACATAATTAATGGCATATTTTTATTTATTTATGCAGCCATGAACCTTAAGGAAACATGTAGAAATCTATGATTTTATGACTGAGTCTTAGGGATAGCTTTTGGAAAGGCACCCAAATTTCCCAAGAGACTGAAGTCTCATGCCAGAAATTTGATAGCTATTGCTTCTGGTCCTGGCATCAGGCATAATGGGTCTATATCTTATTCACACTTTTAGTACTACTGTGACCTTAATGAATGTTTAGGAAACTTCTGGAAATCAACAAGACCAAAATAAACTACTAAAACCTACATAGAGTATATGTAGACTATACAGTAATGTTTAAACATAGTGTAGCTTATCTACGTCTAAAGATGGACCTTTAATTACATTAAATGTTTCCTGTGTACACAAGATCTTATTTCAAATAAGATGATGTATTATGAGAATAGCAAAATGATAAAATAATAATAATAATAATAAAACAACTGATACTGTTGAAATTGATTTTTAAAAGATAGGGAACTGTCAGCTTTAAGCTAAATTTAAGATTTGAGACTGGTGTAAAGCCAGAATAGATGAGTATAAGCCTGTTTTATTGGTTACAGAAATATAGAAATATAGAAACATAGATACTGTAGAACTTGCTCTTGAGAAAAAAAAATTGCAGATATGGAAAGTGGAAAAAATACGTTTATGTGATTGTTTTATGGGACTCAGAAAGAACAAATTCCACTACAGAGTGTCAGTTTTACCCTTTAATGTATTTTTATAATGAGTAATTAAAAATTACTAACTCAAAGAATGCTGCATGACATGCTAGACAAAAAGAGGTACCAGTGGATAGATAGTAAAAGTACTCACAGGACTAACATTTGCCAGCATTCATCAGTTCACCTGGAACCGGAAATGATAATTCCTTTCTTACTGCTATTTTTGTTTCTGGGGTTCAATAAGAGGAAGAAGCCTATACACAGGAAGGAACACAGCCAGACACTGATTCAGGTGCAGCTTGGAGTTATTTCAGTACTATCTTCGATCAGACACATTTAACTATCATCTACTAAAGGTATTATAAGAAAAAACTGTTGTTTGCAATGAACTGCAAACCAAATGAATTCTTGATGCAGCATGACTGGTATCAGGTTAGTTCTATCAGGATTACTGCACAGCCACAGCTAGTTTTTTACTTCTGTAGTTTATCAGCAGCGTACAGGAATTGGCTTTAAATCCAAAGAACATTTATTGCTTGCTTCAGTTCCACTGAAGGCAATAAAATTAAGGCTATGTTTAAAGTAAAGTGTACACTTGGATACAGTGATGAAAAGTGACCTAAATCACTTTACTGCTGTAATTGGATCAGTATCTGAAAAGTCTTCAACTAATGTCAAGCTATGATCATAGCTTTTCCTTTCCTCAAATCCTAGCAAGTCATTTCTTTACACACTCAACAAAAGCAGCTGGAGGCTTTCACCCCAGAAAAGCCTTTGTGTAAGGTGCTCTGTGTAAAATAAAACTCATTGCATTTTGGCATGAGAGAGCTCCTGAATACTCACACTGAGGTGACTCTAGAGTACCTGTAAAGGAAAGCAAGTATGCTCAACTTCTGCATCTTCACTGTAGGTATGGCCTGTTTGCAAGATCAGGATTAATGGAGCTTAGAGCAAGAAGAAAAGCAAAGATTTTAGGGTTAAAAAGTGACATGTGTATGAGGTATAAGCAGGCTAGGAGAGCATCTAAGTAATTTTATAAAATCTGATTCACTGTGTGTATGAAAAGGAAAAAAATGTGTTCCTCCAATTGCATGGCAACATCAAATGCATTAGCTACAATAAAAAAAAAAAAAACAAACAGTTTCAGAGTAGTCCTCTTGCCATTGAGGCAAAATGGTGCCAAACTGCGCCTATGAATAAAAGCATCAGTTTTGTGCATCTTTTGTAAAACAAAAACACAGCCAAAAGTACAGATAAAATAAGCAATGTGGTAACAGGATTGGACTGTCACCACTGGTCCTTCATATCTGTTTTAAAGCATATATATTTACTGGTTTGTTCACCTGGATAAACTCAAACTAGCTACTAAAAATGCTATTTAAAAATACCAAAACAAACCAACTGAACTATTCTGCTCCAATAATACAACTGTTATTTTTTAGGGCTAATTAAATAAAAAAAAAAAAAGAAAAAAAAAAAGAAGCTAAGTCTTACTTTTATATGGAATTTAATTCCCTGGCATAGTCATCTAAAATGAGGATCATTTGAACCCTAATATAACCGCATTAATTGTAATGGAAGCTTCTTGCCCACACTTGGGTTTCTTTTTTTAAATATCACTAGGACAACAGACCTCCAAATTCTGCAAATACATAAAAAGAACACCAATCTAGTAAGTATGCTAACATCATCTGGTGTAAGAATCACAAATTAGGGATCACAATTTCATTTGGAAATACCATTTTCTTTTGTGCTTGATAGGTAAGAACATCTTAAATGATCAATAGCATAGAATAATTTTTGCAAATGTTTAGTTTTTCAAACAATATCCATTTCAACTAAACAAATCCCTGCTGACTTTAGTGCAGGGTATCAAAATATTAGGAGGTTGGAACAGAATTCCTTTTTTTAGTCATGCTTAATCTTCACAAGCATTACATTTTTCTCAGGAAAAGAATCTTCTTGCCTTTCATCAAGCTTTAAGGTTCTCAGTTTCTCATACCCAAGATTATAAATAATCTCTCTAATATCTCAAGAGTCAAATACCCCCACAGCTTTCTGGGAAGTGTTCTTCCAATGGCAGCATACAGTCTTGCCCTTTATTACAATGGACAGACTTAAACGATTTCACACTTCCTCTCCTCAGACCAGTAATTGACCATCTTCTAATTAAAGGTCACCACAATGCCATGAGGGAAAAGGAAGGTGGATGAAATTTAGAAGATGTTTGTTTGCAACTATTTCTTGCTAAATAAAGGAAATTATTTTCAAAGAAAAATCATGATGGTACAAAAAAGACTCAAATTACTTGTGGCTAAATTCTAAAAGAGACAGAAGGATACAAGAAACAATATTCTGCATGTGGATTTTGTTCCAAATTCAATACTATTTTATCTGCTTATTAATTACAGAACTAGAACAAAGAGTATGCTTATTACCATAGCACAGTTTGGAAAGCAGGTTTAGAGGCTCTCCAGCAGCTAGAGAAGTCTGAAAAGCTGAGATTGAAATCCAGAAAATTCAAAACTCACACGAGGAATAAGCAGCTCCACAAACACAGGAATGGGCACAATTACTGAGCAGCAGTTCTGCAGAAATCATATAGAAGCTGCAACAGACCTCAGATCATGAGACCCCATGTAATGTAGTTACAAAAAGGGTGATCCTCATTCCATGGCACCTAATCAAAGGTATAGAATGTCCAGCTTTAAGGTCTCAATAATTTGTATCATTAGTTTTATTATTAATAGCTAGAAGCTAGAAATAGAATGAGAAACAATGAAATATTTTCCAAGATGAGACCTAATATGTTAATTTTAACATTGCACTTTGAAAAAAGATCTGATTTTCAGATGACAAGCAAAATTATTAGAAGTCCAGGTAATGCTGAGTAGAAAAACTCAAGATGCTGTGTTCCAACCAAAAGGACTCCAGATGCCTGCAAAAGGCCAACAGAAAGAGTGGAATTTTGGAACAGGTTTTTTTTTTACATTTTTCATTCCATTAGGACAATGACTAGAGAAAATCTAAAAAAGAAGAAAAAATATTCATAAAAGATCAAAGTAAACACACACACCATTAAGAAGCTAAGTGATATTATTTCACGACCTTTTTATTGTATCACTTAAAAAAATGTTTAAGTAATTAAAACTCATATCTGAGATTTTTATGCTTTGGATTAAAATTCTAGTAGAAATTTCTGCATGTCAGAACACTTCTGTGGATACCAAAGACAAGTTTGGCGAAGATAAATTGTTTTGTCAGTGTTAATTATTGTTTTCCTGAAGTGTAACTCTATCTTAACACAGACCTATAAAGGACATGTCTTTGATGCCGTATTGAAAAGATGGCCAGCTATCACCTTGTTCATGCACACTCCCTCTTTATCTGTGCATGCCTTAGCAAGCAGAAAAGAGAAAAGTTAAAGTTTGGCAGCAAAAATTTCTGAAGATTCCAGCTGTGGTTTCTCTTATTTGGAGAAAAGATTGTACTCCAAATGTCTCATGGGCACACAACGTTAATGGAAAATTTTTGCTTAAAACCTCTCTGTAACTCCATTTACTGGCTGGAGGTAATACCTTACACAGCCTGACTTGGTAGGGGATTCTCACTTCCTTTAAATATGTAATGCTTTAGTACTAAATACTATTATAGAGTACTATCAAGAGAACACAAAATCATGAAGAAGGAAAACAGACACTTTTTGTGTTCAAGACAAGGTACAAATGGAAAGCAGTAAGACAAAAGACCACATCTGAGGATTAAAAGAAGCCTGGAAAAATCTTACACTTTCGTAATACCCAGTAATAAAAATAAACAGGATGTGACCAAGAAACAGAAGATTTTATTGCAAACAGATGAATGTGGTTAACTCATAACCCTTTTCTGAAGAGCTAAACTCTGGTTTCCAGCTTTTAAATTGTCGTTTCCAGCGCTACACATTCTATATGCTGGGGAAGGGAGGTGGTTTTGATTGGAGAAAGCCATAGTGGAAAAATGGCTACAGAGACTACAGAGTGATTACACAAATGATGGGTCACACTGTACATGAAAACTCAACTTGAATACTTCTGAAATACTTAAAAGGAACTCACTGGCAAGCCTTTACCAGTTTAGGCTGGTGAAAGTATTCTGAAGATTCATATTTATGCTTCCTTTTGCTTATTTACTATAATAACACATTCGTGTAATTTAGTGACTCCAGTGAAAACTTGGATTTGGCATTCCTTTAGAAGGGAAGACATTTTCAAGGGGCATTTATTTGTACTAGAGGGAAATAATAATCTGTAATTCATCTTTTAACTGTCAATTATCAAAAATATGAACAAGTACATTAAAAACAGCTGTGAGCTGAACTGTCCTAAATTTAGCTATTTTTGATCTGAAATCCTAACATGCACAAAAAAATAAACTAAAAAAAATTTGGTTTTTTATTCCTTCCTATTTCTAAATAAATGGGTTTCTAAAACCCATCTAAAAGCACCTCAGGTTTACCTAAATTAAGCCAATAGGATGTTGAACTTAAAACCACACCAGTGGTCTGTCAGCTCTGTCCCTTGATATACTCAACATTCTAATAACGAACTTTCCAAAGCCTCATAGCGATAGCATTCCAATGAGTGTTTCATAAAGCAAAATATAATAATTTAACTATTATTTTTATTCTTACCTTTAAGCCAATGGCTTCTAAAAATTTGCAGACTTCTCAGCAACACTGAAAGCATAACTGGATTAAACAGGTAAGCATTATGACTGTACTGAACTGCGGAAGTGACACCTAGATTGCTGCTCTACTGATGCTTTGAAGAGGTATTACTTTGTCGTCATCAAAATCATTTGATTTATTTGATATGTTCTACGAAGAGATTAAAATATTTCTAGCAGTATCTCCTTTAAAATCCTATCCAGTTGACAGAGTGAGCAACAAACACTCAAGATTAAGCAGTTGTAGCCTTTCGTCTTCAGTGATTCATTGCATGGCCTTGAACAACCGACAAAGTATGATCTTCAAAACTGACCAAGTAATTTAACTTCTCTTGCAGAATTTATCTATCTAAAGAAAATAATTTTGTAATTAATATGGATTCTGCAAAATCCAAAATGTGTTAACATGTTGAGACTTTGCATAGAGAAGATGGAGGTACCCGCATATTCTGGATATCTTACTGTCTAGACTTTCTGTAAAATACATTTGAAAGAAGATATTTTAATGTAACAATTCTAATGTAAGATTATTTTTTAAGAGTCCAGATATTAAGCCAAAATGTTTTTCCTTATAGGATTTCTCCAGGCTCCCAAAGTATAATTAGCAGACCTCCCACTTACGTGCATAATTTTAAGTGGTCAAAGTTTGGCATTGCTCCAGAAAGAGCCACAGTGACATGAATGGGAAAATTTCATTTTTATAAGGGTGTCAGGTCATTTTGTGCAACTTATCTCCCCTTAATCATTTGTACTGCATGATCAAGCTTAAAATATAGCCTCTTCCTCCGCACTTTTTTCTTACATTCTTTGGAAGATCCTTATTGTTTTGTTCCAGGCCTAGTTTCACAGAATCAATAGGCATTCTGAACATAGTGCTCTGTATTTATGTAACGTTACCCAAATTTCATTTAACCAGGGCATTTCATGCACATATAAACTCATAATTTTGTTCTTTATGGTATTTATGCTTTGTTTGCATTTCAGCAGTCACTGGGGATGAGATTACTTCTGTAGCATTGTAACATTAGTAGATGCATACACAATAATTTTCCTTTATTTGCCTCTTATGAAATACGGTAAGAGTCTGGCTAACAAAGGGGAAAAAAACCAAAACAACTGAAGAAGTATGAGCCAGACAGCGGAGTTACTTTAAAAATGAATTATGTGAATGACACTTCTCTTCCACCTTTTAAATAAGAAACAACCAACAGTCGAATTATGCTATCAATCAAAAACTAGTTAAACAATACACTACTTCATCAATTAAGTAGGAAAATTAGAATAAAGGAGGGAGAGAGGTTGCGTATAGTTTCAGTGTGATACATGTAAAATCACAGGAAACAACCGAAAGGAAAAATAGGTTAAGAGGAGTCCAAATTAAAAGGTTAAAAGTACTTTGATCTATAACCAAACTACAGAATCACAGAATACCCTAAATTGGAAGAAACCCACAAGGATCATCAGGTCCAACTCCTGATTACACACAGGGAAATCTGGAAGCTAAACCACATATCTAAGACCATTTTCCAAACACATTCTGAACACTCAGGCTTCGGACAATGGCCACTTCCTAGAGAGCTTGTTCCAGAGCTTGACCAACCTCTCAGTGAAGAACTCTCCTAATACCCAACCAGAACTTCCCTTGACACAGCTTTAAGCTTATGGCCCAAGCCTTTCCCTTCCATCCCAACTAAAAGAATGGGCAGTTTTCCAGGATGCATTTGAGAGAGAAGGTAGTGACACTCATCCTCACACCAAATCAGTCCCACCTCAAAGGCATAGGTAGTTGTGCAAGTATTTTAAGTAAGCAGCATATGCTTAACTTGAAAGGTTTGTATAACTGGTTCAAAAATTGAATTGGTATAAATTAAGGAGCCAGATTAAAAAACACAGCATTTTCTCTGGAGTTTGAAAAAAAATATTTAAGAACATACAAAGATCACAGATATCTCCCTATGTCTGGTTTACTGTACCATGTGTTTCATAGAAGATAGCAGATATCCTTCCTTTAACCATCTGCCTTCCTTACTGAACATAAACAAGGGAATTCAGGGAAAAAATCCATTAAATTCTGACTTAGAGAAAATAAAATAACCCACACAACATGCTATTGTTACAGAATACATATCCCACTGAGTTAATCTAACTCAAGTTTCTATTTGCATAAATACACTTGCATTTCACCAGCAATTTTCCTGTATATCAGAAAAAGAACAGAGATATCAGAATAATAAATAATTCATAGTAAATTGCTAAACAACAGCTGAATGACAGATTCACCATCTTTCAGCTGCAATACAAATAACCAGTATTTATATAAAAGCTCTAAGTTTGATTCAATTCAGCTTAGGCTCCTGCTTACAAGAATTTCTGGCACAGTGGGATTATTTTGCAGGAGGACGAGCAGCAGATCAAATTCCATAAAGACACTTTCATAACCGATCTCTACAACAGACGACCTAGGTTAATTCAGCTTCCTTCAGCTCTTATCATTTACCAATCATCACAGAATCACAAAGTACGTTGAGTTGGAAGGGACCCATTAGGATCATTCAAGCAAACTCCTGGCCCTGCACAGGACTCCTCCAAGAGTTACCCCATGTGCCTGAGAGTATTGTCCAAATACTTCCTGAACTCTGGAAGGCTGGTGCTGTCACCATTGCCGTGGGGAGCCTGTTCCAGGGCTTAAACAACCTCTGGGTGAAGAACCTTTTTCCTAATACCCAACCTAAACCTCCCCTGACACAACTTCAGGCCGTTCCCTGAGGTCCTGTCACTGGGTACCAGAGAGATCAGGGTCTGCTCCTCCTCTTCACCTTACAAGGAAGTTGGGACTGAAATGAGGTGTCCCTTTGGTCTCTTGCAGGCTGAACAGACCAAGTGACCTCAGCTGCTCCTCAGGCAGCTTCCCCTCAAGACCCTTCACCGTCTTTGTGGCCTTACTTTGAACACTCTCTAATATTTTAGTACCTTTCTTACATGTGTCACCCAGAACTGCCCCCAGCACTGGAGGTGAGGCCGCCCCAGTGCAGAGCAGAGCAGGACAATTTCCTCCCTTGCCCAGCTGGCCATGCTGTACCTGATGCACCCCAGGACAAGGCTGGCCCTTCTGGCTGCCAGGGCACTGCTGACTCGTGTTCAACTTGTCATTGACCAGGACCCCTAGGTCTGTTTCCACAGCTCTGCTTTCCAGATTCTTGTTTCCGAGTCTGTACATACATGCAGGGTTGTCTGACCCCAGGTGTGGAATCCAGCACTTGGCTTTGTTGAACTTCATTTGGTTGCTCAGCCCTCTCTAATTTGTCTGGGTCTCTCTGAAGGGTCTCTTAGCCTCCAAGAGAGTCAACATCTCCTCACAATTCAGTATCATTGCTTAGAATCCCTTCCAGTCCTATATCCAAGTAATTTATGAAGATGTTGAAGACACAGGGCTGAGGATTGAGCCCTGTGGAACCCCCATAGTGACATATCACCAGTCTGAACTCACTCCATTCACTGTAACCTTCTGTGCCCAATCCATGAGCCAGCTGCTCACCCACTGCATGACGTGTTTATCCAGCTGTGTGCTGCACCTTTTCCCCAGAAGGATCCTGTGACAAACACTACTGAAAGCTTTACTGAAATCCAAAAAGATTACATCAACTGGCTGCCCTTGATCACCTAGGTGGCTTACCTTATCATAAAAGGAAACCAGCTTGATAAGCAGGACTTTCCTCTCATGATCATCTCTCTCACTGGAATTTTGTGTTGCACAAATTTCATGAGAAGCGAATTCAACTCATTTTAAATTATTTTGACAGCTTGCTTCAAAACAACAACAAAAAAAAACCCATACTTTTTCAAAATCTCTAACATTTTTCTAAAGATAGCAGTTTCAAACTTGTGTGTGCTGGACTTAGAAAAACAAATCCTAAATGCATATCCAAATTTCATGAACAAAAACAGTCTGGCTGAAATTTTTCTGATTTAATGTATTCAGTGAATTGAACATTCCTTGCAAATTCTGTTCTCATGTTACAGATACAAGGTATTCTTTAAAAAGTTTTCCCAAAAAGTCTGAAAGGGCAGTGAGATTACCATCATAAGTAAATCAAATGCAGATATAGATATATATATATATATACACACACAGAGTAAAAAAGATTTAAGAAGATTAAAGAATCCCATAAAGACAGACTTAAAAATCAGTATTTAAGGTACAGGGGAAAAAAAAAGCACCTTTCAGAATTATCTCTTGGTTGTCTCCTCAGAAGCAATGTAATTTCCATTAAATGTTCTAGACAATGCCAAAATTAGATCTTAGACTAGTACAAAGTCCTAAAATTTGAAGCACAGAAAACCCATTTTCAACTAGTGCAGTTACATGCAGCACCCAGCCTATGGATTTTCACAAATAAATTCCTGTATTACATTACCTAGCGGAGCAATGAAAAAATCTAGTCATGACTAGTCTCTTGCCTTGTCCTAAAATATTTCAAAAGTAGGACCTTATGTCTGCTGAACTCAATGTCTTTTTGATATTTTATTAATTATTTTACTTCAAAATGCTGTAAATATTGAAATTATGAAAAAATTTAAAAACCTTTAAAGCAAAAACAAGTAAAACTGTTATTTTAGCCAAAGATATAAGGATGAAATTTTAATGTGGAAAAAAAAAATCACTGAAAAACCAATTCACACAATTTTAGTCATAAATCTTTTGAAGGTGTCATTACTAGAATAAGACAACATCTTTTTTCTAAAAAAAACATGCTAATGCCAGTGCAGTAACAGCTGCCTACTCTTCCTTTGGTTTTTCCCTGAAGTATCTCAGAGGCATTACTGCTTCTGCAGCCACCAATGTGCATTATGGACACTTGGACATATACTGCACTTAAATGCTCTGTTGCATGGATTCAGTTCTCTGACAGGGTCTGCATAGTACGTATGTATGTATGATTTATACCATTTGGTCATAAATGCATACCCTATTCAAGCAAGATTATGATACCATGCAGTCTGTGCTGTGCCGTAAAGCTCTGTCTGATTTTGACAATTTTAATGATTATTTAACCAGTACTTATGATATCTGTAATGTTTATGTGAAACAAATTCAGGTTTTCATGCAGATATGTTATAATGATGATTAACAGCCCCAGAACAAGAAAAGATCTTTTGGACCTGGCTATAATCTCGTTACCTGATTTTCTGTTTACCAGCTCTCTGGGATATCAGTTATCATTAACATTGTGATACACTGGTCTTTGCAGAGTACTAGTTTTAATGAGGTTGGATTGATCAAAGAAAGCTAAATAATTTAGAGCACTAAGTATGTCAACGTTTTTAAAATGTATCACCTTATAAACATTTTATTACAGTTTTTTTACAAATCTATTTCCCAGCACTGGATTTCTTGTTAGCTAATTTCTTCCTAACTAATCCAAAAAGTATCATGCTTCTTGATTGTCTCTGGTTATCAGTCTTCTCCAGGATTTTTCTTTGGATTAGTGCAATGCTATTCTGCCTACCACCATCTTAAGCATCTTGCTTGTACTTTCCAAATGTTGCTTTTTCCCTTTTAATTACCTTCAAGTCTGTCTAATATTACAATGTTCTAAAAATCATTTTATCATTTCCTATCCAATGGTTATGTGGATATTTTAATGTCTCAAAGAATTTGTATTGTCCTTATCCAAAATACAAATAGATTGATAGTTTCTCCAGAGATTTATTTAGCTTTCAGATATCTACTCATAAATTTTAATTACTAACGGTTATCTTCCTTTTTTATTTATTATGTATTCTTTTGTTTATATTGCCATTTTCATATCCCTTAACTAGGTTTTTGAAAACTTTGAGATAGCTTATCCATTTAGTGAACTATGCCTTTTCAAGTATCTAATGAGGTTTTCTTTGAAATAACACTCAGTCATACAATGCAGTGGTGTTTTTTAACATTTTCTTCCCATATGATTTCATAAGGATAAAATCTGAATGCATTGGAACAATTTATTTCACAGTTGTGACACACTGGTAGTGAGAAATGCTTGTTTTTCTATTAGAAATATTGACTGTGCAGTGTATCTTTGTAAAGTAGCACTAGACAAATCAGGCAAGGTGAAGCTTTTTTGAAACTGTTGCTAAGATTCTGGCATCACTAAACTGAAGGAAAACACAGATGTCTTCTATATGAAAATATGAGCTTGGGATTTTGTTTTCCCTGGATTCTGAATCCAGGGGGAAATAAACATATAATAGGAAAAGGTAAGAAGGAGACAAAACTGTTTTTAGAAATGGAAATCTGAGAAAATACAACAATAAGGCAGAGACAAATATCCTGAAGTCTCATTACTAGATGTTTTCCTTCACATTATTTATCCAGTATCTTCATCTTCCCCATTACTTTATATATCAGGTGAAAACTTTGTTACACCTTTTAACACAAAAAGAAAAATAGCAAAAAAACTAATTCCATACTCTGAAGTGGTCTTGTGATATAACTAGTGTATATTAATCATAAAATATGTACTTCTCTCTCAATGGAGCTAATACTTGGAGTCAACTAGGCATAGAAGGCATTCTCAACCACTTTGTGGCGATTACCTAACTCTGACACTTGCAAGTTTATCAGCAAAATGGGATCTCTGGATATCAACCATAGTAATGGCAATTCAGAGTAAGTAGATTCCTATCCTAAAATTGAAATTGGTAAAATATAGAGTATCTGAGAGAGCTGCCTACTCAGTATTTGTTCCATGTATCATGTTTGTTTTTAAGATTTTGTTGTTTTGCTTTTTTGCTGAGATGCATTGAGCAAAATGCATTTCCCAGCAAGTTCAGCCCTGCTGACTCCTGCTGAATTTACACAGAATAATATGCACCCATAAAGTCCCAAAGTTGTTTCTTCCAGGATAGAAGGAATTAATGCATAATTTACAATTCTTTGCCCAGTACACAAGAACTCCGGAGTGTAACGGAAGCATGCACAATCACAAACTAATTTTCATGACTTCACATCACTTAGCTGTATATTAGAGCACATGCTGATATTATTTTAATGTTCGCCGATTCCTTTATTTTCTAACAGAAAGAATGACAGCCATTTTTCACCGTGAAAATTAGGAAAAACTGTCATTCCGAAGCACAGGTTTTCTTTCCAAATTAAGCTTTTGATGTCTTCTACAGTTATTATTGTCAATATACCATTGCTTCAAAAATACTTCTTTAACACAATTCTGTGTTCTTAAGTAATTAGAATACATTACTATGGCGGACATTCGGACAAGTTCTTAAATTGAGATGCTTTATGCATTAATGATCTCTCCAAATAAGCAAATGCAATGCAAAATTAGAAAATAGGAATCACATAGTTTAAGATAAGAGCCCACCCAATGCAATATTGTGAATATACTACCTTAAAGAAGGAAAACGTAACAAAAATTGACGTGAATTACAAACCTTATAAACTTTTGAATTATTAAAATTTTAAGAGAGTTCCATTATTTTGTTATGGTTTTGCACTTCTACCCAGCTACAACTGAAAAGAAGTACACATGATCTGTGTGTCCATTAAGCTTTTAAAGTGGAGTAAATAAAAGAGCACTGCACTAAAAAACAATTTTATAAGAAAGAGTTACAAGGCAAAGTTTGTTGGATACTCAGAAAAGAGAATATAACTAAAACAGATACAATAAGAAACTTAGATGACTGAATTTAGTAGGAGTTTTTAAAAATTAGAACTGTAACAAATTGTTATGGGTGTATGACAGTGGTACTTAGAGTGGAAAAAACCTGACTCTCATAAAAACAGATTGAAATACTAGCCTAAAATTAATTGAAACAATAATAAAGCAGAGAACTGAATTCCATACCCCCGAGAAGTGGAAGTCTGCCGATGGTCTGATCCTTATCACAACTCAGGCCCAAAGTCATCTTTATCAGTTTAATTTTTGATTTCTTTATCAGTAAAATTAGACAGCTAAAACTTTGACAGATCTGCATTTCTGCCAGAAGCAGATGCTGAGGAGCAAAGCATCACAGTATCTGTTTTGTCTAAGGCTCCATTGCTCCTAGAAAAGCTGAGAAAGTTGAAGCAACGCTGGCCATCAAGGTGAACAAAACGACTACAAGAGACTGCAGACTGTAAAAGCACTTCCCAAAGATAAGAAAGGCATGAAGATGCCTTTCTAAAGATCTGCCCTTCACTGTGAGCCTTCCTCTATCAAGAGTTAAGAGAGATAGGAAATTCTCCCTCCCACAGCCTTACCCTGAACAGGTATGAAACCAAAAAGGAGATTGCCATGTTGGACCTCATCAGAGTCCGGAATCCCTTCTTTCCCAGAGAAGTGTACAAGGAGCTGCTGTGGGGTGTGTTACAAAAGCATGAACTGATTGTATCCAATAGTATGGTTTATTCCATAGAGGAATCTGAAAATGAAGAAATTAAAAGCTTAGCTTCAGCATTCCCCTAAAGTAGCTGCTCTGTATCTCATCCTTTGATGCAAAGGTACCCCACAGGCTAATTGGGGTGCTTAGAGATCTAATTTAATCATATATCCTTTCACAGCATCCTGAAGGCACCCAGAAACATTGGATTCTGTAATTTACCAGCTACACTTATCTCCATAGGGTTTAAAGCCCTATGGCCAAGAGCTAGTAGCTAGGCCAAATTTTAAAAAGAGACTTCCAATTTATAAATAAACCAATTTCATTAGCAATCAATGCTTGTGTGCTTATTCACGCTTGTAGATATATTTTCACTGCATTTTTAAACAGAGTAAACAGAAATGGAACTTCAACTGGTAACTTCCAAGCAGCTGACTTATTCAACCTTAAAGCACCTAATTCAAACTACAAACTTTTGTGGGTAAATAAGAATTAATTAAGAGCAATATTAGCATTGTATTTCATATTAACGACATCACAAAGAAAACTCTCTGCATCTATTTTATAAACAGAAAAAAATATTCCTTCCCTCACAGCTAATGTAGGAATAAATGTAATAAATATCACAATACATTCAATCTTTACTACAGCATTGCCTCAAATGATTGGCAAGCGAATGCAAACATTCTCATTTAGGCTTTTGACCTCTCCTGTGTAACAAGTTCTTTATGTCTAAACAGTGATTGGAGAAGAGCCTAGAACCATGAGTTAAGCTGCATGTGTGTGCCTGCACAATTATTAATTTACACATTATCCATACTTCAGGAGTTGTTATCACCCTTATTGTGGCTGCAAATGACACTGTCTTCTGCTCTGCCTCTCCAAACTCAGCTGTCCCAGCATTACAACAGCTCCCAATTAGGAAAAGCTATTTAAAATATACAATGACGCTAAAAAAAAAAAAAATAAAAAGTAATATCGTACAAGATTATCCTCAAAAAGAAGTCAGGATGTTGGAGAAAACAAGGTCAGAAACACCCAAATACCCATATTAATTCTAGGTTTTTCATAAACAAGTTCACCAGTTATCTAAAACTGATAATGACTTTTTAATATCTTTTTAAAAGCTCACACATGATAAAAAATAATGTCCTCTTTGGAAAATAATTACTTTTTATTGTTGCTTGTTGGTAGATGTGATTTTCTGCTTTCATATAGAATAAAGATCTGAACAGCTCAATATGACAATCATTAGAAGAAAAATTATTACCTGAATTTAAAAAGGAGGTGTCCTTTACTCTGCCAAAACCAACTTAAATCAATTCAGCTTTGAATATCGATAGTGACATGGACTTATACTGAACAAGAGTTACTTTTAATGTAGCTGCAGGAGAAATACAGCTCTGCTACAGATCATTACTGCATACCTCATATGCCTCATTCATTAGCCCAGTCAGAAGCAATTACAAGAAAGATATCCAAATGCAAAAGGCCTCTTTCAGAAGACTGTCATGTACAGTTTCTCTGCAATAAGGGAGAATTCAAATATTGATAGATGGCACCAGGACTATCTCATTTCTCAGTTATGATATTTCTTCCTATTTTATTTTAGAGCACTGTTCATTTGCACGAAGCACACAATAGTAATCAAAAATAGTATCCGAATTAAGAATAGAATGTGACCTTCAGGTCACCGAGTTGAAACACAAAAGAAATATAAAAACTTCCCTTGATAAGACTGCCCCACAGACTGTAACATGACTTCCTTCCTCTGCCTTCTAATTCCAAGTCACAAATAAGGTTTCAACTCCCTTTTCCTTTAGAAGTCCTGTCAAACTCCTTCCAAACTCTAACAGCCCCTTCTGAAACCCTTAATTTTTTTGTTTTATATTTGAGCTGTGGAACAGTCAGAGCACTGCAATTTTTCATTATTAAAGGACTCTTCTTAAGCCCAGTGCTGTGACAGGCTTCTAATGCAGACTTACGATTTCACACTAACAGGGCAGAGTCACAAGAAGGTGGTGAGGCAGTTATATAAAATTATGTTAACAGAATGCCACCCACAACCCCACATTGTATTTTTCACCTGAAAATTCAAATTTTTTTCTTTACAGGCTACACTTATATATTTCTTGAACTTCAAATAAACTGCTGGATGGATGGAGAGTAGAGAAAACATGACAAAAACGTAGAATGTAGAATACTGTCAAGGCAGGTATAAAGGCTCTTTGAATCACATGCTGCTGAAGCTTCAGAAGCTTCTCTTATTGCATGTTCTTCATTGACACAATCTAACACAATCATCCACACAGCTAAATCGTCCTGAATCAGCTGAGTCTGGCTCAAATTCACAATCGAAGAAAAATAGTACAAGTGAAAGAAGTAACAACACTCCTCTGTGAGTCCCTATCCCTTTCTGGAATGGGTCATTGTAACTGCATAGAATGAAATTCACACTACCATGTAATAATTTGTCCCAGATTTAAGCCCATGGAAGCATATAATAGTACCTGAAGAAGAAACAACCAAAAACTAAACCTAAAAACAGGGGAGGAAAAAAAGACTGTTATGAAAAATAAATGGTGTACACAAGATTGGTTATAAAATTTATGAAGCTCTCCACAGAGTTTGCAAAGTGATAGGGTAGTTTGGGATCCCTCAGGATGTCTGCATCCTCACAACATAACAAGTTTTGTGAGAACATACGACTTTTTTTATTTGTACAAATTGGTTGTAATAAAAAAAGAAACCGTAACTGGTATAATATGTATATATTAAGACAAGTGAAAATTCACTCTCTTGCTGTATTGCAAAAGGATACTTCACAACAGTTCATGATTTCCTAACCACAGATTTATTGATTCTGAGTAACCATTGATTATGCAAAATTAATAATTCAAATTATTCAAACTTAAATTCAATAATATATGGCAGATAGTTTCCTTGAAGGTAGAACGCCTGACATTATCTGAAAACTGGGTAGACAACTTTCAATTGCCAGAAATGAATTTCTGTACCGCAGTATAGACTTTTACTGTACCACTTTATAGATCAATTTTTTTTTTTCTAGGGAAAGCATTTTGTTGCTTTCTTGTCCAAATAGTGCACTCATCCATCTATTTTTCTCACTTTACATTTACAAGCACGGAGATTTTCCATATTAGCTTTTAGGTGTGTGCTTTTGGTTTGGGGTTCTAAAGAAATCTATAGAATTTACTTATTAAATGTAGAATTAATTTATCACATTTCATTCAATGTAGAAACAGTGTATTCCTCATTTTTCAGGTTCAATTCATTTTTCCCTTTTATTCACTCCTTTCCTTCTTCCTGCCTACATTCCTTATGACACTTTTTTTCTGACAGAAGCTACTTCAGACATTTTGTCTAGATTACTCAATCAGTACTGTCCACTTTTCATGGTCTTTTTTAGACTTCATACCTTCTCCTAATTTGCAGCTCACACCTAAAGGCAGCATTTCCAAGACACACTTAATAGAAAGCTTAAGAAAACCTTAATTTCTCAGAGAAATCAGATGAGAAGAGTATTGACTTAAAATCATTATTTTTTGAGAACTTGCCTGTGGAGTTGTGCAACAAAAGATTTGCAATCTTCCATCATGCCTCCCTTCAAGTAATTTATGAAGCAAAAAAAGGTATTGCTATTCAGATATGAAGTGCCTTAAAACACAGTCTTGGCTCTTTTCAGTATACATAAAATTCGCGGAATGAGAGAAAAGGATTATATGCACTGGCAAAGATCCAAGGATAAGAAAAGAAAAAATTCTTTATAGGAACCATGTACATTTTCATAGTAGGATGGTCAGGATCTTTGAAAGGCACATTAAACTCTTCATGTTTAGATTACCATGCATCACACTAAAATATCATATGGCGGAAAAAAAGGATGTTAACAGAACTGGAAGGAAATGCAAATTATTACACTTAAATCTGGACAAATGTGAGACTTTTTGTCAATATAATCTTCCTAAATATACTTTGATAGAATTCAATCAATAACGGTTCTACTTTCTTTCTTCATTACATTGATTCTTAAATAATACTTTTTTTTTCTCTCATCCAAATGACTGGATGGAATCTGATAGTAAGATGTTCCTCATTTAAGCATTTTTCTTCTGCTGCTTAGCAATCGATTCCTGCTTTTCAGCAGCAGACCAACGATATTGGCAATTATAATAAGCTTTAGTAAAGACTTAGACGGAAGGTAGTACACAAATCTTTCCAACCTACTTGCAATACTTGAGCTTTGCATGCTTCAGCAGCTTTGCCAACCATTTGTCAACATTCTTGTAATCATTACTACTCTTGACACATTTCACAGATATTATTTTATGATCTAAGATTTATTCCTGTTCCTCTTTCTTTTGCACAATACAAACATACAGTATGTAACACAGCAGACACTGAATACCTTTTATTTTTTCAGGGTTCACCTGCAGACATTCTCTGTGACCAAAGGAGACGTCTCATTTGCCAGTTCATCTGTGAGCTTGCCACATGCACAGGACCAGCACGACAACATCAACTTGCACTCAAAAGCATTGATACAGTTGTGGTGACCGCCTTTTCTATTCCACAATGCAAGTCTGAAGTCTTGTAAATCCAAGAAAAGGAAAATCAAAACTAACTATCATGTTCTGCTAATCAGGCTTAAAATGATGATCTGTGTGAATTCTGATGTCTGACTCTCTGTAAATGCACATGGAGTGCTATGGGATGCAAAAGTGGAAGGCAAGGCAGTCTAAAGGAAATTTTAAGGTCCAGTTCTCATTTAGTAAGCATTCCTATATTTTTCACTAGAGAATCAGTGAATAAAATATATGAAATATGTAACTGTGTTTAAAAAGTATGGGGACCAAGGAATAGATATGAGATACAGTCTGTTTGCCAAATGAAGTGCCTTACCACTAAAAACATCATCCAGTTTTCCCAAAAAATTTGTACTCTTTACCTGACTGGTAACCTGGCTTTAAGAGGAAAGGCATTACTAAGCCCCACCATACTTGTCTGTATACTGATGTACAGAACATCCTCTTTCGACATGAAACATCTCTGACTGAACAGAGATAAAAACTCAGCCCTCATATGAGAAGTGAGAGACCTATTTCATAAAAAAACAGACTCTGTCAGACACCTCCTCTAACACCTGACATTTGGAAGAACGGCTGCATATGGCAACTTCATCCTAAAGAACAATACAGACACAACAAATCAAGCAGTATGCCAGGAATCTTTAGATTTGGACTACAAGTCATCACCTACATGTGCTAAAAAGATACTGAATTTCATTTTTCAGCACTGTGCCTTTTCCTATTTGTTCAGGATTCTCTCTTCCACTCTCACATTTTTTTCTCTGTCTTTTCTGTACTACAAAATAGTCAGCCTTCAATGTAGCGGTGGGAAAGATCATTTGGATTGCATAAGAGAATGCAGAATGATTACCCTCCTTCATCCATCTCTAAGAGAAGTCACTATCAATCACTATGTTTTAAACCAGTTTAAACAAAAAACAGTCTTATTCTTGATCATATTAAAGTGCCTAAAGTATTTGGTGAATACTTAGTGTATTCTAGTTACCTAAAGGCTGAGATTTTATAATACTGAACATAGGGTAGTTTGAAGATGAAAATTATGTTGGTCAGTTTGCTTAATGATGTAATATGTGCAGCTCTTTACCATGAAAAATGAGAATTATTTTGTTTTCTACTCTTTTGTAATTTTCTATCTCCTCCCTTAAATATTTCATCCCCCATACAATAATGATTTTCCCTGTGTAACACCATACTGAGGGAAACTGAGATCCCTCAGTAAATGCATACAGCCAAACAATTAACATTTTTAGAACACTTCACACTAGAAGACTTTCACAGCAATGCCACTGACTGTAATATGCAAATCCCAAGCACAAATCACTTGAAATGCTTCCAAACAGTAAATTAAATATTTTACTCAGGTGGCATTTGATTGAAATTTCCACTTACAGATATCACAATATAATTTGATGCCTTCAATGCTTCATTCGTGCCTTTAAGTTACACTGGAGAAGTAAAACCACAGCTTGTAATCTACACAGATATGGCACAATTCTTACACATACATTCCATAATGCACAGCAGCTTCTGTGGGGTTGGTGAAGGCAGAAAGAAAAAAAATGGGAGTTAAAATGAATAATACATCAGTCCTCTGGTATAAGTATGGGAGTGATGTTTTGAGTCAAGGTGAAGTCAGGAGGTGAGGAAACTGAAATACAGACACTTGGCTTGTTTGCTGCAAAGTTTCAATCATTCCACTTGCACATTTAAGTTACATCATCTACAAGATGTGACAAACTCTGCAACTGCAGAAAAGAAAGACCTTATATAACACTGAAAGGCTGTTAGAAACATTTCCCTTCCAACAGCAAATATACTATTGTGTTTTAAAAAATCATTAAAAGGAAGTGACACAATGAAATTCTTGTAGAAACATATGGGAAAATTATATTACTCACATCTGAAATTAAAAACTACATAGATCATATTTAATATAAATGGCAGGAAGTTATAGATTGGATAGTAGGTAGATGATAACATGGGCTATTAGCCCTGATAAATTGACTATAAGCTCAAAATATGTATATACTTCAGTTGAACTGTATTTCAGAGTAACTGTACCTCCTGATTATAACCATCCAAAGGCACAATCTGGCAGTGAACAGAAACACTGCAGCTTCAAGAATTTCTGTACTTCACACATAAAGTACAATACATCATAGCAAAATAATAGTATTAGAGAATAATGATATTGTTCCAAGGCATGAATCATGTGCTGCAAGGCAATAGAAGTTATTTTAAGAGAAAAAAAATTTTAAGAAAAAACAGATTCAAATAATGAATTTCAAAATTATATCCTTTTGATTAAAGATATTCATAATCAAGACTAAAATATAAACATATTTTTAAAACTGAACAGAAAAGCTACAGATATATCTGTTTGCAAAGACTAAGTGTTGTTCAAAATATCTTCCAGGTAAACTATAATTTACTTCTGTGCTAAAAACACTGAAAAGTGGCAGAAAGGGAATTTATGTTTGTGATCTGTGCCATACAAAGGTTGCTTGAGTCCTTCCATTCATCCTGTCCCTATTTCTCAGAGAAAAACTGCTTTTCAACTCTGTATCTGCCTGCCATCATCTTTTGCCTCAGGCACTAAAACAAATTCTAGGAGTTCCCAAAATTTAAAACACAATCGTTCTTACTTTCTCATTTATTCAGTGAAGAGCTAACAGTGAGAAAAACTACCCAGCACTTGTGTCTGTTTCTCTAATGACTGAATGGGGGACCCCTTCTGCTGACTATTTCCATTCCAACAAGCACACAATATTTCGCAGGTCAGATTTCATTTTTTTGCCTAGATAAAAATGTTCTAGCATACTAAGGAAGACCGATGTGCTGATACATAAGTCCCTCCAATTTAATTAAAGTTAACTATTTTGCGGTACTTAAATGGGATTTAGGTAGTAAAATGATCAGGTTTGATTCTGCAAAGCAGCAAAATGGCACCTTGACACTGGTTTGAATGCCCTCAGTTGGTCCCCAGGATGTCCCTGCTGGTCAAAGCAATCAGCATTCCAAACTCCACCATAAACAGAACTGAAAAATATATGATATTTTAAGCATACCTGCTTTGGCCTGGTTACCTGGCTGCTAGGTACTGATTGAGTAATACAGCCTCAATGTACTTCATAACAAGAAAAGCAGAAAATCAGTGGTCTTGGATTTCAGCCTTTTAACTCGTCAGGGTATTTTTTTTTCCCCAAGCCATCACAATCTATGTAATACTGGCAAGCAATTGTCAGTCTTTTAAAATAATGTTACTATTACTTAATGTAAACTACCAGTAATTCTCTGAGCACCTGACACTTACAGGAACTACTCAAGAAATAGATTAGGCTTTAACAAATACATATTCTGTTTTAATTTAGTTTATTTAATATATTAAGTATCTCCACTATTCCTTGAATACAGTGCTTAATAGATATATTATACTTGAGCAGATAGTCTCTGTATAGATTACTACATAATTATATAAATATACATTTACACATTTGCTTAAAATTAACATGCTTTTATAAAACACCAATTTTAAGACAATATAGAGACAATGAATCCATTGCCAGGAATACTGCTTGTGCATGCATCCTGTTACAAATGAACACACATAGTTAAAGCCAGAGCTGCCATGTATCAGCCAAGTTATCTTTCATACAGGAGTACCACTGAGATCACATGCAGAGAAATACACTTTATCTGTACTTTCACAACACGCCTGCACTTACCACCACTCAAATACAGGAAGGAAGGAAAGAGTTATCTGTACTCAATTGAATTGTTGACTTTGTCAAATGCAGCTTAACTTCAGTGGAGTTCAGCTATAATGTTCAATACTTCATTGACTGTAATTGCAGTCATTCCATGCTCCCAAAAAGCCAGTTTATGTAACATCACACATAGCTCAATATTCTCCATGACAAAGTCTAGCTATTCTAATCTAAATTATTATATGAGTTTTAAACCCTGAATATTTTTTTACTTTATGAATATATATGTCTTTGCAGAGACCACAGAAAAACAGTTATCCTGTTTTTTTATTATGGAATTGAGTGTCTTATATTTTTAAAAAAGCTTGAGAGAGTACCTTAGATACCGACAAAATATATGGGACATCCCAGATAGCACATATAGCAATAGCACCCAGAGGAAAAATAATCACATATACCTGATACTTAAATGCCGAGACAGATCTACAGCATGCAATAAAGGTAACTTCTGTCCATAATAGACCTGTGTCATTATTCACAAGCCTTTAAGAAGATTTCTAAGTTCATGTTCCTGAAATTTTTACTTCTCCACCAAACTACAGCCATTCATCTCTTTAAAGATCTTGCCTCCTCTATACGCCTCACAACCCCAAGCTGCAAGTAATTTCTCATGTTTTCCTGGATTGAATTCTGCATCAAAGGAAAGTGGCTATTAGCAAGCTCTGTACCAAAGGAAGGTGGCTATTAGCAGATCACAAATGTCATTTCATGAGAATTTACTGGGCATTCAAAAAAGTTCTCCTTGCAGGCTGCAGAAACTTAAAACTTCTTTCCCTGAGTCTTTTGATAAGATAAAGGTATATTAAGATATTAAGGTATATTATACCTTCTTTCCATAACTAAACAAAGACTTGGGCACTCATGAAGTTCATTCATTTTCCATATGTAAACTAGTTGGTCTATTAAATGATCTCATCCCTCTATATCTGACAGAGCTCAGCAGAATAGAAATCTTGAAACCAGACCCATAGCTACAGGGATATATTATAACATCATCTTGACAAATCTTGCCTAATTCACCACCTCATCTGCAGGCAAGTCAGTGTAACATCCTAGTTGCTTCTACTGCCTCCCTGTTTCCCACTCTTGTTTTCAAGGAATGAAATATCTAGCCTAGTGAACATTCTGGGTTTTAAAAGTAAGATTTATGATTTCTCAGACCTTATCTTTGAATATATGATGTACGATTTCTATAACAAATAATTTTCAAGTCAATTTCAGTCAGTAGAGATGGGGAAACGAGCATCATGAGGAAAAAGAGAGAAAATTACATAAATATAAAAAATATGTAAGAAACATTAGTTTTTCAGACTTCAATGTAAGAAAATAAATTGCAAGGCCAAAACCTAATAGCTTTTTAGAAGGTGTAACAAAGTGAAAGGATTAAGGATAAAATCCTCTTGAGCTTGATTTCCAATGCTAGCATAACAGACAGACTGTCTTCACCTGTTACTTCCTTCATGTTAAACACTGAGACACCACAGTAGACCAGTGCCTGAAGGACTCCAAGACCACTACTGCTGCATCTAAGCCTGAATTTTTCTTCTTTGCTGAAGAAAATCATACCTGTTTAAAAATTCCGATCCTAACTATATTTTTATGTAAGCTAAGGCTTCCCTCATTCATGAAAAGAGGCCACATTAGGAAGGCAGATCCAGAAAAGCCGCAGGCTTCCAAAGTCTTTAAACAGCATCCAAGCTCTCAGGAGTGGAAACAGTAAATTAAGTGTCCACAATGGCTCATCATGCCCACTAGGACCTAGATATTCTTTTAAAACAGAGCTGTGGCTCTTTCACCTAATTAAAAACAATTAAATTCTAAGAAAAGGCTTTAAAAAACAAGTATCTGGCATTCACCCAGCTTTAATATATTCATTAAAAATGTTCACAGCTCTCTGATGATCAGGGAATTTTGTATATGTTCCATATGCTGCAGAGAGTTTAAAGAAAGGCACCACAAATACTGCCTTTCCCAATTTTCAACATCTTCCTCAAATTTTTATAAGCCAAAAATTGAGGCATGCTGAAAAGGCATTTAAACTGCCTAATGTGTGCACACTTGCCACACATACTCCAAGAATCCTCCATAGTGTACATAATCTCAACATCTACCTTTAGGTCATGCAAAATTGCAGTTCATATACACAAAAGGATAGGCAGACTTCCCAACAACAGTTGTTTATCATGTCTGATGCTATTGAGGGGAAACATCTTCTGTTGGCTCAGCTTTAGATTAGAAAGTACAAAAAAATCTCAAAGGAAAACAGCTACATTATATTTGATTTATTGAAGTTCAATGACAAGATTGCCAAGTTCCTTTCAAATAGAAGTACACAAATCTAGTGAGGTAGTAACCATGAACCACACCTATTCTCTGAAGGTAATGGAGATGACACACAGCTTCTACTTTCACAATATTTGGGGTTAGTCATGCTACACAAATGAAACACAACATTTCCATTTTACAACATAAACTCATGTTTTCAAAAATTCTGATCATATCTTGTGCCTGGAAAAATGAAAAAAAACTGAAGAAACTGAAGAAACTTTACCACTTTTCCTCAGAAAGCTTTATGATGTGGCAACCTACCACTTGTTAAAACACAGTCTTTCCAAGGAACCTATTTTAGATCTTACATACCATGCCTGCTCCCCAAAAAACTATGAAGGGAAGATTCCACTGGGAGAGGAGGGAAAACAAAATATGGGAATAGCCATGAAAAGTTGTGTACTGGTGATGTGTGTTCTAGGAGATTTGGTTTATATCCCTGTTTTTGCAAATTCAGATGCCTTAACGCTGGTCTCATAATACAGATCTCAATTTTAAGACATCAGTGTTTGGCATTAGGTACTATCTTTGTCTTATAAATACATAAAGTTCATAATACATAAGTACCCCAAGTTCATGATTTTGATTTCTTGGGCTATTTATTTTTCAGAAAGATAGAAATTAAATTAGTTGGAAAAAAGCCTGAACAGCAAACGTTACACAATATCACTGGAAAAATTTTCTGCTGTTTTGAGTTCCTAGGCATGTGGTTCTCACTACATGAAATCTGTCATGTTCTTATGCTTTCTTCCCTGACATTGTAATCCTGACGTATGGAATACCTTACAGACTTCAATTTCCTGACAGGCATGCAAAATTTTCTGCACTATCTAGATAAATCAAAGTAAATTATTATAGGATGGAAACTATCACTTTGACACTGTTCCACTATGAGAGAACAAGGGTTTCCTGCTCTTCTCTTCTCATGGGTTTACATAAGTCACAATCATACTTATTTCTTGAATTCAGCTTACATGTATTTCAAAATGAAAGCTGAAAATACGCTTCCTTTTCCTTTCATAATAGCAATCTTTAACAACTATCACTAAACCGTAAGTACAGCTGCAAGTAATATTTTACAGATGCAATTTCTTCACAGAAGAGCTATAAAGCAACTTAAAACCATGTCTTTTTAACTCCCAGTGAATATAGCTGTGTAATAAAATGCCTACGGAAGACATTGGTAGCTGGTTTCTATTGCCAGTTTTGGCACTGAAAACTTTAGTTCTATGTCTTTGTATGTTGTTGTATGTTGTATGAAAGTTATAAACTTTCTTTGCCTGCAGTACTTGTAGCAAGCTATAGACAAAATATAGTCAACATGTAGTACTCAAAAATGAGAGCTCTAAAGAAAGAAGGAAGTTTTGCATTTTTCAGAGTAGGTCTCAGCTTCTGACTTGCTCTAGTTCTGGCTATTTCCACTCCTAGAAATACTACAAGTATTGTTCATTTTCTGAGACTTCAATTACTGTCACCTCCACCAAGTGCATGATTTGCGAATTTTGACATTCTTCCCCATCCAATAAAGCATCGGAAGCATAATTTTTGAAACAAGCCAGATAGCTTCAGTACAATGGACTGATCCATAACTGTCTAAAAGGATTTAAATACATGCTTTTCAGCTCCTAGGAGACTGGCCCAAATTCCAAACTACTTGAGAAGGAGAGGGAAGGATTAGGCATTTTCACACTTCTTACTCAACTTGTTCTTCTGAATTTTTGAATATTGATTTGATCCAGAAAACAAAAGGAAGCATTTCTCAGCTGTGGGGACTAGACTAGTCTAATCTTTCAACACGAAAAGTTCATTGTAACATCACCAATATTTTTTATCATTACAATTCTTTCTTTGCCCTTCTATCTAAACAGTATTGGCCTCAATTGCTAATTATATAATCCATTATTCAATTATATTATCTCTTTCTTCATGACCTCCCTTCTGTCTAACAGTACCAGAGTAGAAGGCAAGAAAGCAAAGCCCCTAAATTTGGAGCAGTTAATCTCTCTATTTAGATCTGAGCAAGCCTCCTTCAGAAGAGAAATCAGAGTACCTCAAACTTGTATTCTGAAGTTCTGTATGAAGTAAAACAACTCTGTTAATGAACATCTCCCTAATCAAGCTACATGCCTGATGTTTACTTGTGTAGATACTTCCCCCAGCACTTCATGTCTCAGTGGCTTGGGTTTCTGTGGTAGCTTTCTTTCTTTGGTTATGTTCTTGAAATGCCATACTGAGTTAGAGAAAAACAATGTTAAGAAACTTCTAGCATAAGAGCAGCAAAACTTGCTTGTTGCTTTAGAAATATGAAAATCCTTAAGTGAAATGCGGAGAGACTATTGTGTAATACTACGTATTTTAGAGCACAAAACCAACAAAACTCTCAGCGTAATTAGGAAATGTGGACTTTGGAATTCATTTAATTCATGTCTAAACATCTGATGGAAGTCTGCTCAGACAGGGAAAAAGGAATGAAAGGGACCAGATCTTGGTATTTTTATTCATAAATTCTACTTAGTACTTAGAAAGAGCAAAAGAATTAACTTTATTTGTTCATACAAATTTTGCTGCTGGAGTTCAATTCTCAATAAGTAATCTATTGTATATAACTTCAACTAAATTTTTAAAAAGCTTACTTTGAGGAAGACAAATCATGACAATTTCATCACCATGGTGAAAAGTTTTTTAGCCATTGACGAAACGTGAAAGCAGTTGGTTGCCATGAAGATGCTGCTTTGAATAAAAGTATTTCTGCACATAAAAGTACCATAAAATAAAACATCACTGCACTTGAACTAAACAGTCATGTAAACAGCAATTGCTTACCTTTTGGAAGCAAATCTATACACAAAACTGAATATAATAGTGTTTTTCCTGTTGTGATAGGGAACAGTTAATCACAGATTACAGGACAAATAGGGGTAACAGAGAGCATCCATTTATAAGAGAGGTTGATTTTGGATCCAAGCTTGTTTTATCTGGCATATCAGCAATACTACAGGAAACCACATTCAGATTAGAACGCATAAGGTTGAAAGATTCACAACGTTATCAGATTTCCCATGCGGCATGCTGTTGCTCTGGGCAGCATTCTAAGACTGGTAACAAAATCCAGATGCAAATCTAGGGCATTATTTTTTAACCTTTATTTAAATTTATAACTTCCTATTTATGTTGTTCAAATATCAAGTTTACAAGAGTTTGTTATCAAAGGCAAAAAAAAATAGGCTGTGACTTGATTTAGAAGGCCACTAAACTTCTGCGTCCTTCATGCATTACTCGTCCTTCTGGGGCCTGACTCTGCGAACACTAAGCATTCCTCTAAAACAATAACTGGAAAATTTTCAAAAATCCCATACTGAGCATGCAGAACAAGAATACTGAAAGTGTACTACTCTTAAATAAAGGACAGTATCTCTATTTACACAATTCTTTCTACAGCCTGCTTCACCACTCTCTCCACACCACTGTGCATCACCTTAAGACAAATACCAAATTTAAAAACCACACATTCACCATGTTGCCATTTTCCTAGTCAGCTGATACATGTGGGGCTAATCATCCATATTCACCAGGACTGGAGTAACAGAATATGTGTAAAAAACCCATATCTATCTATCTATCTATCTATCTATCTATCTATCTATCTATCTATCTATCTATATATATCTATCTATATATCGCAATAGCTCTACAGATATAGAGATATAATTTATATATATATAGCTATAGAGACAGATATAGATATATAAAGATATATAAAATATATTAAAATAATGTATATTATATATACATAATATTGTATGTATTATGTATATATAATATCTAAATATATTTTATTGTATCTATTATAATACATATATATATATTTATATTTATATGCATCATGGCATGCATTGCTTAAAAAGCATCAGCCAGAAGAGTTTCCTGGAATATTGTGCTGGAATACTCCTATCTGGGAAGGAAACCTGACCCCAGATTCCCTCAAGCAGATTAATTACAGATTTCAAGAAAAACAACAATCCCTCATCACACATTTCAAATAACTGAATCCAACAACAGACTACCCAGTATCATAGAGCATCTGGCTTCAGAAGTGTTGCTATTTTTCAAAAGTACATTCTGACAAGAGAACCTCTTGCTTTGCAAAAAAAACCAACCAAAAAAAAAAACCCCACAAACTAAACAAAAAAAACATCCCTGTCACTTCTGAGGAAGACAAAGGTTCATGTACATATGCATGTTTTTCTCAGACAAGAACTACTTCTATTTCCAGGCCTATTAAAATAATCCTCTTGAGCCTTTTTATAAGGCTGAGGACTGACGCTCAAACGAATTATTCAAGGTGTGTGTACCTCACCTTTCCCTATCAGGTATTGTACCAAGTAAGTTGCCAGATTCAAGGATAAGTTTGTCTGTAGGCAGAAGACATGAACCTGCTAGATTTAACAACATTACTAGAATACTAAAATTAATTCAGTATTCCATTATACATCCATTATATCAAAAGCACAATGCACTTATCTAAATAGCAGTATACAGACCTCATTTATGAATGTGGAAAGAACAGCTTAGCTCACCTTCCAAGTCTGTCTATTCTAGACAGACACAAAAATTTCAATTTAATGGATGTTAAGCGGAAACATTCCATAGAGAAAGGGGATGAAGTATAACAATATTATTGATACACGAAAAGGCTTCTTCCAAGGGTGAGAAATACGATCTGTCTCATGTCAAGAATGCTCTTAAGAACACTATTTTAAAAAATGAAGTGCCTCAGAATAGCTACAATCTCCTGACTTATTTCTCCTTACAGTCTCTATTGCCACAGCTAGGTCGTGTCTAAGGGCCATCTGTCTGCTTTAAACTACATGCTCTTTATCTCAGTCCTGCACCCATAGTGTAGTATCAAAAACACAGATTTACTCAACATTGTTGCCAAATTCTGAAAGCCCTAGATTATTAATGTGGTTGGAATTTTAATGCATCTCAGCAATATGCAGTAATTCTAAACATTATATTTGTTGCATCTTAAGTAGAGCAACATACATTGTGATGAAGCTTAAGTTCTCTGATGTATACTAGAACACACCAGGGACAAAAATTCAGGTAAGATTTTAGTAAGAGAGCATACATTAACTAGAGATAAAGTAGGTTAAAATTTCAGGGTTTTTTTGAGAAGAAAACTACAAAGATATTCAGGAAGAAAACAGCTTGTGTGTGCTTGCCAATTTAAAAACAAATAAATAAATATAAAGCAAATATACTAATTCACTTTCGTGCTAATTATATTTCCTAGTGGAAACTAAGGATGAGAAGTATCATATCTTAAAATCTCTTTAGGTCCAATAATACTAAATACACTCTTACACATTAAATCCACCTTAAAATCTAATAAGGTGTCAGATACAATTAGCTCTGCTAATAAAAATTAATCTGAATTCTTTTAGAATAAGCCTCTAAAACCTTGAGCTTACTTCTTAAGACACTTTATCCAATAAAGGCTGAATCCTTTTCTGAAGTTTCTTACCACTGGTAAGAATTACAAGAATTATTTGTACATAAAGAATTATATTACTGTTTGGCATTACTCCTTGTCAAGTTTTCCATAAAACATAGATACACTCATAAGTGCATATGCAGGAGTGATTAATGTTTATGAAACAGAACAGTGGGATTCCAGAAGTACCATATGATGACATGTCAATATTTTGATCCACACAGACTTAGAACAGCTGTTTCTTCAGCCCAGCTGATACAGTGAAAACATCTCAAATTCAACACAGATAAGTTTAATTCCTAACAAGAGAGACTACTATGGATCTGTATATGTAATTTTAAAGAACTTCCCCTAGCATACTATTTCCAGGATTAGTTTATCTTAAATCTTTTGTTTACTGTTAAGGTACTGCTGTAGAATCAAAGGAGCTGATACAAAGATAGAAACACAGCCTCACTTAACTAAATGCTTCTTCATAGCTCTGTATAGCCACTCACTCCCTAGCTTTCAACTACAGCAAATACTTCAGTTTAACAATTCATTCTGACACCCCTGGGACCTCCTGGACACGCTTGTTCTTCCAGACATTGTAGAAATAAATGGCTTGCACACAAATACGTTCAGCAGAACAGTAAGACAGAACAAAATGTTATGTTCTATGTTGTATACTTCTTCCATAATGACTTGGAGCTGAATTCTTGCCACGAGGAAGCCAGTAAGAATCTCACTGTAATTTCAAACAAACCTAACTTTCCTCTAAAATGAGTACAAATCACACAATTTTACTCAGATATTTCAAGTAACAGCCATAAAGGAAAACCAGGTAGTGATTGAGAGAAAATTGTTTCATTGGACTCTCTGTGGATTTGGTTTAACAGGGAATACATAAGTTCACTTTCACTTCCAGAAAATAATTGTAGAGGAACTGTCATACTGTAGACAGATGCTACATTTTTAAACTAATTCCAGAAGTGATTTAAAGGTCTGCTATGCAGAATATAATGTCTTTTTAACATGAAATTTAATAATTAGTTCAGTTTATTAAACTGATTGAGGAAACGAATTTCATCTCATTCCAGATTGTCTTAATAATGTTGACTCACTTTGAAACTAAATGATGTATTACAAAGATAGTTAGGTCAATTAATGGATTCATTCATCAATGGATTTTCAGATAATTGGAAGTATTTCTTTTCATACCTTTCAGCTAAATTTCCTTTTAATTCCCAGAAACTACTCTACACTATGGGACAAGAGTAGCTTAAGAGAGCGCTCACCTTTTATGGACCATGTGTGAAGTTGTGCACCTGAGCAGTATAAAGGCTCTTACGGGCACATTTTACCCTGGAGGTCTGTCAAGTTATCTCAGGCACACACTGTTCAGTCACTCAGCTTCTTCGGCACAAAAGGGATTGAGCCTTTGCAACAGTAACTGGGAAGAACACTCTGCTGGCATAACAGCAACATCAGTGCTGTTCAGCCAAGAGTAGAAAAGTTTGCATGAAGACCTCACAGAAACCTTCCAGGGTCTGAAAGGGGCCTACAGGGAAGCCAGGGATGGACTCTTCATCAGGAAGTGTAGTGACAGGACAAGGAGTAACAAGCTCAAACGAACAGAAGAAATTTAGTTTAGATAAACAGAAGGAATTCTTTATTGTGAGGATGGTGAGGCACTGGAACAGGTTGTCCAGAGAAATTGTGGATGCACCATAGCCCTGTCAGTGTTCAAATCCAGTCTGGATGGGGAATTGAGCAACCTGGTCCAGTGCCCCTGCCCATGGCAGAGGCATTGGAACACGATGATCTTAGAAGTCCCTTCCAATCCAAGTCATTCTGTGATTGTTACAGCAGAGGAAGAGAGGCAGTAGTTGAAATCCGTACTATGAGTGTTACAGCAGGAGTTGTTTTCACTTTGCAACAACTTACACAAACCTATATTTATAGAAACTATGAATCTATTTAAGCCTTACTTTTCCTCACTTATTCAAGCTGCCTATTCCGTGACACTTTCTGTGCTGTGCTTCTTAATGTTTCCAGGCATAAGTCTTTCCATGAAAATATTTACAAATAAAATTAAGGATAAGTGAGACAGAGAATTTCTTGCATGAAAAATGTGAAATGGGTTTGTTTCACAAATACACAGAAGTGAGGTGGATGATTACAGCACAGTCTACGTTCAAGCCACAATACACTTCACTATTTTTGAAGCAGACTGCCTACAAATTATCCCATCTTCCACAGAGATGGTTAGATACACATGAAAATTGATGGTCTATAAATGACTGTACAACTGGAATTCCTGATCAGTCATGGCAGCTTAGATAAGGTAGAACACTTGCTACTTACTGAATCTTTAATAACTGAGTTGTAAGAACCTAGCTGAACCCTGTTTAGCTGAATGCTGCATTTTCTCATGCTAAGTGAAGAAGAGCAGAATTAAGTGAAGCATTACAAAAAATTACTGAACAGCTTCCAACATAACTAATGTTCACATCTATCTATATCTATCAATTCAATTTAAGACTAACTCCATCCAAGACAGGCATATAGCTTGTCAAAATTTTTATTAATTTTTCCATAAATGGAGTTCTTTCCTTTTTTTCTGTGATAACACAGTTTATGATACTCAGACTGCTCTTCTGAAAACCCAGGTCTACTATTACAGCCCTTATTAATACGTCTAATACGCATTCTCTGAGAGTTTCTTTTCTCCATATAATATAAAAAAACACTCTGGATCTCGCAAATGCAACATATTTATCCATGTCTTTACTATTTCTACACTTGTTCTGTCATCTGAGCATCATATTTTCTGTCTTCTATTTCTTTTCTAATGAGGCTGTTTATATAACCTGTTCAACAATCAATTGTAGAATGCCATTACTTTATCAGCATTTTCACAGCAAATTCTTGACAACCTTCCATAAGCTTTGAATTCAAATACCTATTTCTCCTAGAGCCTTTGAGCTGAAAGCACTCCTCAGCTTTAATTAATTTGTATCAAAGTTGATTTCACAAACATTTTCATGCTAAAAAAAAATCTTATACCGAGAGTTGTTAACTTCATAAATCAGCTTTTCTATCCTTCCATATCTGTTGTTCAGATCAAAACCCCGAGGATATTATCTATGTTTTCTATAATGCTAAATACAATCAGAAACTACTGTGTACCTTTCATTAGTTTGTTCATCACCACAATTTTTCTCATCAACTATTTTAAACGTGTTATCCAGCACCATACCACCTTCTCCCTATATGGCATTTGTATCTTAGTCCCAAAGAGCCTGGAATACAAAGAAAAGGTTTCATATCAGCAAAGGTTGATTCCTGAAGCAAAAAGCTTCATTTCTTAGCAGTAATCTCACAGAATATCTAATTATTTTTATTTTTTTTTTTTCAGCCAGGCATGAATAGTCTTGCCTCCCAAATTTTTACTCTCAACAAGTACATTGTGTTCCTCAGTGGTTTTTTTAAAATGAGCACTGACAACCTTTACATGTTTCTGCAATCTCATGTGTATCTGTAAGCTATGTTTTCAAATGAAGTCATAAATTAATAAAATAAAACCCATATTTTATAGATAATGAAAAACAGAAGCACTATGCAAAAACTATGCACACAGTTTTGTACTCTGCCCAAAGTAATATACTAAACCAAGCACTGATCTCTCTCTCTCTTACTTGTGACACACATACAATTTCATTATTTTGAGTGACATTCTGGGACATAACTGAGGTGCAGGCAAAAAGCAGACTGGCAGAACAAGTAGCTACATCAAACCTTCTGAATTAGAGAAGTTTTAAATAGATATTTTGGGACAAATAGATATTACAAGTGGAAGCAAAGTACTGTACAAACAGCCTTCAGATGTGTGAATTATCATGAAGAACCAACGTATTAGAAGACAGTGTATTCATTGATTCTTTTAGATATTATTCTCTATGAAATACAGCAGATTTTGAAATCATGAGTGTACCAACTCTGACCAAAGGATAAGGTTTATCCTCAATGAATAGAAAAATGACTCAGGCTAACAGCTTGAGTTCCACTTTATTCTTATGAGACAGTTTCTTATTTTCCCAAGAACTGACTCAAACTCTTGATGCAGATGATGATGATTATTGCTATTGTTGCTTTCTCCATCACTTTTATAAGCCACAAAAGTTCTTTCACCAATTAAGCTATGAGCTTCAAAGTCACATTTCAGTAACTCCTTTCAATATGGCAGGCAGATTCAGTACATTTTCTCCTTTAGTTAGCAAGATATGAAGATGATACAAGCATTTAACTATTAATTTTTCTAGCAAATGATTGTCTTACTCTCTATGTCAAAGCTCCAGTGGGGCAAAGAAGCTGAAGCTGCATGCATAATCAATTATTATAGGGCATGAATGTAAAGACTTCCCACCTACTCTGAATTTAGAAAATATTTCTCATATTTACTATGTAAGCATAGCAAAAGTGACACACACAGACCCTAAGTCCACACAATGCACAACCTTAATACAATGGAACTAATTTAGAAGGCTGCATCCAGCTGTAGAAAGACATTGTGCTTAACTCAGTAGGCATATTACAAATGTATTTTTCAATTAAAAAATTGTGTGGGCGTTTTTCCCATGGTAAAGAAAACCTTTTTCTGTGAGGGCTCAGTCATCTTTAAGAAGGAATGATTAAAGGAAAATAATCTCCAATTGTACAAAAATCAAAAACCAATGAGAAATGTACTCTGGTTTATGCCGCGAACTACATGCTGGAATTCCTACATTCACAGTTGGGGTGTTGCCACAATTGTCATAAAAGCTGACTAAAAAAGTGATCCATAGGGATGAAATAGTATCAAGATTTGTGTTTTTCCTGGTAATATTAACTAATTCAGTAGTGTCAGTGATGGTTTAAAGTTAAACATAAGAAATGTACTTGTGGTGGTCTGCAGTCCTCTTTTTGTTGACAAGGCAAAAATTCATGCGTAATTCACACAGTCAAATTAGATATGGAAGTGCACCACATCCCAGTCACCAGCTCTGGGATTTGCACAAACATACTTGTTCCATTCCTGGTGGTCTCACATACCAAACTAAAAAGGCCTGTATGTTTACCATATTATTTTTTACTCTTTGAAAGGCATGGATTTCTTGTTCCATACAGCACTGTGGCTTTCAGAGGTATCCAGACTACTCACGTTATCACCGCTGCAGAAATGCTCAGAAAATGCATAAAATAGTTATCCCTGCCACACAGTATTTTATCACACATATTTAGAAACATAGTCATATGTAAAAATAATGCTATTTGTTCCTTCTCTCAGTCTAAAAGTTATTCAGCATCAAATGTATAGCAGCAGTTCTTCATGCCCAGTGCAGGATAAACTCCAGGAAAGTTAATATATAATGCAATTCCTTACAGTAGAGATTACCCAGACATTTCTGTGGAATAGGATTGCAAGCTCTTGACCAGCTAGCATAAAAAGAGTAATAAATTGCCACATTCAGCATCTCCCATTAAAACCTAAAGGTAGCCTGAGTCAAAGTGGCATCAAAAATTATCAGGGTTCATATAAGGAGCGGGTGTGCATGTAGAAAACCAAACTAAATCCTAAATCAACTCTCATTATCACTGGAAGTGTGCAGAAAAACAAGGGTTCTGATTTCTTTTTCTTGCACCTCCAACCTCCTGAGTGCCAGTCCCCAGCATTGCTCCATTTTCCCCTAGCAGTAGGAAATACATTACAGTATGTTTAGAGGCATTCTTCTAATTCTTTCTAATCGGCCTTGAAGAGCACCCCCACTTATTGGGGTAGGTGAACAATGAGAAGATGAAGTAATTTTCCATTAAAAAAAATTATATAGCTATAAAAATAATTTTTATATGCTATTTTGTTCACTTTTAGAAAATTTTATTTTTTATTACATCTTAAATCCATGAATCATGATGGTAGTACATACACGTCAGTTGGGACAGAACAAGGCATTATAATGGTATTTGGATAATCCACTCTGCAGGAATGTTCATTATTCTTCCTGAGCTTTCACAAGAGTTCTTTGGCATAATACCGCTACAGCTGCTTTACAGTCTAATGTTATTACAAGGTCTGATTCAAAGATAATGTCTGCTAGAGGAATCTGGCAGGGAGCAAAAGTCCTATGAAAATCCTTGTGACGCTAAGGTGTAACTAATGGAGACTGAACTGCTGCAAGAAATGTGAGTAGTAACAGTTATTTGTTTTGAGTGTTGCAAGAATCCTGAGGCATCTTGGTTATTTGTCAGTACAAAAATCACACAAATCCAAGTTATTTTTTTCTGGAAATCTTATACTTTTTCTAATAAATATAAATCATAAAAAGTCTAATCTCAACCTTACCCACAGTACAAAAGAGGTGCAAAAAACCATTTTCTTCAGAACCTCTCATCTACATTTTTGGATTGAAGAAAACAAGAAAACTGCAGAAAAACAGAAACTAGAAATTGGCTATCAACTACAGTAGCTGGTAAAAGAGAATAAATAACATGCAGTCACCAGTAGGAGCCAGCTCATGAAACAGCTTTATTGGCAAACACAAGGAACTCCCTTTCCTATTTCAAACACATGGATGGAAACAGCATAAAGTTTAACAAACATAACATTTTGGTCTGTATTGCACATCTGTAAGCAAGATTTGGGCTGTATGATTGCTGCTGTGGCCTGAGTTGCTAGTGTGTGACATATGAGCTCACATATTCTAGACAAAACTCTTGGTTAGGAGAAAAATATCCAGTAATTAAGGAGTTATTAGCAATGAAAAATAAGTTGGGAAAGAAAAAGAGATAATTAGGTATGCACACTGGTTCACATCTGCATGTATTTGTGTCCTACCACCATTCCTGACCTATAAATATGAGTAGTCTGGACTTCAGCAGGAGGGGGAAGAAAAAGAAAACAAAAAGAAAAGAAAAGAAAAATCCACTCTACTGCAGGAATTCATGCTGCCTCTTATTCCAAAACACGATAATCTCAAAAAACTGTCAGTCCAAGTAGCTGGATAAGAAATTAGAACATGTGTGGGTGGATTCCTTCCTCCAGCCTGAATTAATTAAAAATGATTGTTTGCTGTATTATTTTAAAGCTGATTTTTGGAACAGGTTAAAGAACCACTGTTCTGACTTTAGCATTTTAAGCCTAATAAGAATGACTCATGTGAAAGACTTGGAGGAAAAATTAATAATAAGGAGGTTAAATATAAAGTGTGTCTTACCATCATATGTTCCTATTTGTTGCTTAGAGAAATTCACACATTCTTCTACAAAACCTACCTCATTTGCTTGGGCTGTAGTTATTTCTAGTTAAAGCATGTACAAAAAAAACTCTTGTCTTCAGTCAGTCTGGACAATTCTACCTATTTCTAACACCTTAGGCTGGCTCTTTACTATTTCTCACATTCTAAAGCTTAAATACATATTAATTCCCTCTGCTTTCACTTTCTCAGACAGTTATAAAACTATAAGAAAGTTATATGGACAACAGCTTTGAAGTAAAGTTAAAAAGCAATCACGACGTATATTTGAGAGCAGCATCTCCCACCATTTTGGGGCTGGTTAATCCCTACTGATCAGACAGTAGTAAATACTGCTGAAAGAGTTGCTAGAACTGATTATGGTCTTGTACACATACATTTACATAAATAACAATAAAAAAGGAAGAGAAATCATCATTTCCAGATCACCAAAAATTTATCTGCCAGAACATTAAACAGCATACAGACTGGCTGTGAAAAGGGAACACACAGGATGTAGCATGCTGCAGTACACCTTCAGTGAACAAAGTCTGCTACTTGTCATAAAATCCTGAAGCTGAATTAAGTAAATATTTAAAAAAAAAATACACATAATTTTACACATTCTAAGATGCCAGACCTCCACAAAAGACGTAATCTCCTTCATATTTTTGAAACCAGAGTTCTATACAGGTTGACTTACATGGACTGAATGGGTAATGGCTAAGTTCTACTATTCTTCTTGCAGAAGATAAAGTAATTTAGGACTCTTTTTCTTAAATAGCCATTGATTTTCAGTGATCATATGGTAAAGATTTTTGCATTGTTTGTATATTTGCTGATATTGGGTAACAGCCTCAAAATTTATTTAGGTGAGAACAAACTGATAATCATCTAAGTCATGTTTTCTCAGGAAAGTAGAATGCAAATTTACCAACTAAATCTCTTACAAACCCTGTTCTCCAAAGACAGCCAGCAAAATGCTTTGAATGTTTAAATGCCATCAACCATGATGGAAATGCTCTCCATTACAAGATTAGAGCTGGGTGATGTTGGTTAATTTTGAAACTGACCTTACTCCAAAGAAATGCCTACGAGGAGGAAACTTGGCTTTTGCTTTAACAGATTACATAAACAGAGCATTTGGGGTGTTTTTTTGCCTCAGGAAACAAAGACTCTAAGTCTACACAACATTCTTCATTCTTAGGATCTGAAATACTAAACTAATGTCCTGTTAGCCTTGTCTTGACTTTTCAGAGTATAGGGTATAATATACACACGTTTGTATGTGGGAAGGGATCATATAAATCCTAGTTGCAATGACATAACACAGAGAACACAGTTTAGTTTTGAACTAAAGTCTCTGGAAACTTGTACACCTACAGAAAGACTTAAAAATATTGACCTGCCTGACACCATCCACTGCCTAACAGACTGGCACCAGTCATATCCTGCTGATGTTCATCCCTCATTTCTCTTTCAAGTGAGAAATCTCACTTTGACTTTATAAGCATCATATATACATCACCTCTCGGAGTCAACTTACACTTCCTTCCACACATGCTAGAAGCACCTGTACTCCATGAATTATCTCCACTGGTGTCAGCAGCTGACACTACAGATCAAGTTACTGTGCAATGGATGCTCCTTAGCCCTGTCCCTACTATTCACACCTTCCTTTCACAGACACATAGCTTCCATTCTCTCTCATAACAGATATTGACATCCCTTCATAAATGCATGAACTCAAGATCAAAAGAAATTTTACTAAATTACTACTATTTTGGTTCTCTCCCATTCCACACCGAATGGGATGAATCAAGGATCAAGATTCAAAGGAACACTACATAACACTTTGGCCAGTTTGCCTTAACTGCAAGTTATGTACTCCTTTAAGAAACACTGTTGAAGAACACACATGCCTTTCTGGTTCTGATTCTCCCATTTTCTGAGAAATTGAACTGTTTTCAGCTTGGGCAGAGTTAATTTTCTTCACAATGGCTCACATGGGGCTGTGTTTTATATTTGTGTTGAACACAGATGATAATAAAGAGATGTTTTTGTTATTGCTTAGCAGGCCTTACACAGAGCCAAGGCTTTTTCTGCTTTTTATACTGCCACACTCATGAGGAGGCCAGAGGTGTATAGGAAAATGGGAGGAGACACAGCTGGGACAGATGACCCCAAATAACCCAAAGGATATTCCATACCAAATAACATCATGCTCAGTATATAAAGTGGGAGGAAGAAGGAGGAACTGTGAGATGCTTGGAATGATGGTGTTTGTCTTCCCAAGTAACTGTTAGGAATGATGGGGCCCTGCTCTCCTGGGGATGGTTGAACACCTGCCTGCCCATGGGAAGCAGTGAATTAATTCCTTGTTTTGCTTTGTTTGCCTGCACAGCTTTTACCTTTTAAAATGACTTTATATCAATCCATGAACTTTTACCCATCTGATTTTCTCCCCAGTCCTGCTGTTGAAGGAGTGAGTAAAGAGCTGTGTGGTATTTGGTCAGTGTCTGGGGTCAAACCATGACAGAAATTCTGCATGACTATTTAGTATTCCAACAACAAAAGAACAGATAATATGTGTAGCTAAAAAAACAAAAAAAAGACAACAACGAAAAAAAAAAAAACAGCTTGAAATTAACTCCAGGTTTCTAACCACAGTAAGTCTTCTAACAATTTTAAGAGGAAAAAAAAAATTAACCACAAGAACAGAAATAAAAACAGAAATACAGACTGTTCCCATCTTTGAGGTGCAAGATGTTCTTGAACTGTTCTGTTCTATAAAACAACATGGGAATTCATTGTGATGTCTCAAATAGTGTTTTTCAAAGCATTGCAGCTCTGTTACATAATTTTGTCCACAGACATGCAACTGATGCTAACAATTAGTAAGCAATACTTAGCATCCAAAGTTATGGTTATTACCAAATAACATTCAAATCAAAAAACAAAAGCTGTAAGTCTAAAGATATAAACCATGGGTCTAGTAACATTCTTGTACACATTAAAAATCCCCCAGGACTTCAGTGAAATCAGACTTTTTTAACTTTTGGCATTACAGAGGAACTCATTACCTCTTTGTTTGTAGTGGGCAACACAGTGACATTTACATAGTGCTAGCACCTCCTAGCAGCTGCAACAGATCTTAAAAAGAATTTTAGAAGACAGTAAATGGCATAAAAATTTGGCAGGCCAGGACTTGAATTCAACTGTTAAGTTTAGAAGGTCTCATCACTACATTAACATTTAATTAAAAGTCCTAGGATTCCTCATTGAATTACAGAACTCACTTATAGTATCAGTGATGCAGCAGATGAACACCAAACACACCCACTTCTAAATTGAAAGGAAAATAATTAACATATCTCTTCACTGTTGAGGTTAAAGAAAACCATGATTCTGCATAAACAAAAGGACATTCTCTAAAAGTGTCTGTGTGTATGTGTGTAAGAGGGAGAATACTAAAAGAAATGCCACATCAATATTAGCCAAAAAATTTAATTTGGAGGGAAAAAAAAAAAAAAGAAGAAAAGATCAGGAAGAAGAAAATGCATTATGTACTGCATTTTAAACGCTCTACTTTTAAAATACTAGTCTTTAATGTTTACCAATAAGTCATTACCTAAACACAGTCTAATTCTGGGTGAGATTTTATCTACACAGATATTTGATCACCTACCATTTATTCTCACACAGTAAAATTCAAATTAAGTTGTCAGCTGCTTGAGACCTTTTCTCATGAAATGTCAGTGCATTGTGTTTTCTAAAGTAAAACCTAAACTGTAAAAATTCCTAATCCATAATGTTCACCCTATCATATGACATCATGGCCAAAGGAAAGACAGCTGTTAATCCAGGGGCTTGAATTAATTTTATTTTGACACACCCACAATATCTTCTAACTGAATTAATTTCAGCAAGGCTAAAAACGTTAAGACCACAAGTGTAAGCACCAGAAGAAATACTGTGGGCTGAAGAATGGTTTTAAGGATTTCCTATGAGAGCTGAGAAACTGACTAAAGTTTATTTCTCCCGTACCTGTACAACACCCTTTTTGACCTTTCCACAGAACACTAGCTGAAAAAGCAAACAAAAAATCCCCTTATAGTGTCAACACACCTAAACACTGCATAATGCATGATAATGGTATGTCTAAGACATCTACTACCCATTCAGGATACAACTGATTCTGTTCCCATTCCAGTCGTGGCTGGTTTTTAACACAGAGAAAAGCTCTGCGTCGGGCTAAGCGCATCAAATTGCCACCTGAACTGAAAGCGGTGCAGGCAGCCCACACGTGTTTCAACACAGCCTATCAAGCTTCCCCTGTCACAGAGATGCCGGCAGACGGGCACATCCCGGCTGGAGGAGGGATGCCAGCAGATCAGCCCGTAACGCTTGTGTGAGCTTCGGGAGCGGGTCACGTCCTCCAGCCGTCCCTCACCTACACGGTTCCCCCTGCACGTCGGCCCACAGCGCTGCCCACCTGCGCTGCTCCGACCATGAGGCGCGTGTGGGAGGGAGCGGGAATTGCCGCGGCAGGCGGGATGTGCCGGGGCCGCAGCGCAGCTCCCGCAGCAGCCCCTCCTCGGCCCGGACACCGAGGTACCAGCGCTGGTGCCGCCCGCCCAGTCCCCTCTCTGCAGGCTGGGGGTCCCTTGTCACGGTCGGTGCCTGTCCCCTCGTCCCTCCCGTCACCACAAGGACTCCCGAGCGGGTGGCGAGGTGGCCTCCCCCTCCGCGGTCCCGGCCGGGCGGGCGAGGCGCGGGCTCCCCGCTCCCCTGTACCTCTTTGCGGCGGCGGGGGCGGCGACGGCGACTGGCCTCGGCTGCCGAGCGCCGCCAGCAGCAGGAGCAGCGGCAAACTTTCCCGAGCCATGGCTGCCGGGCAGCCCACTCGTCCCGCCGCGGGACGGCCGGCCGAGTGAGCCGTGGCCGCCGGGAGAGGAGAGCAGACCCCTGTGCCCCGGGCAGGGAGCAGGAGAGCAGGACACACCCCTGCCCCCCCTCACACACTCCCCGCCCCGCCGCCGGCTCCGCGGCCACCGAGCAGCGAGCGGGGCCGGTGGGCAGCGAGAAGCCCGTGGGCAGCGAGGGGCCGGAGCGCGGCCCGGGAGCAGCTCCGGGAGCCCCCCGGAGGCGCCGGGCTGGGGAACAGCGCGGATCCGGGCTCAGGGCTCAGGGCTCCCGGCGGCACGTGCCTGCCCGACGGCCGCTCCCCGGTGCTGGGAAGTGTTCTCGCATGGAAGTGTGCTCGCCATTTAAATTAGCCTTTATCGGGTTGTCCGACAGAGGAAAAAAAAATACCTGTGCTGGAGTGGGGGGGAAAAAAAAATAGCCTTCTGAGAGACACTTGGGAAACGAGGGTTGCGACGCAGTGAAGCGCATTTTTTCCTGTCGTGCCTGGGAGTAGTATGTCAGCACTAGCCAGGTATGGCAGGCAAAAAATCGATATTACTGCATAAAGGAAAAATTAACCTTGCACTAATATAAAATGTGGATTAAAAACTCTTGCATAGTTCTCCTGGGAAAAAAAAGAATGCTTACAAAAAGTCCGTAGAAACCAGGTTTCTTCGTGGAACAGCGAGGCTGCCAACCTGTGTGAGCACACGGGGAAAGGAAGTCATGGGCTGTTAGAAAGAGTGAGCTGGGCTCAAATCACAGTGTATCTGTGGCATAAAACCAAGATTGTGCTGGCAGCCCAGTTCTAACTTGGATGGTCATCTAAACAAGTCTTGTACCACTGCACTTCAAATTGAGCTTCCCTTGTAATTCACATCAAGATTAAGCACTTCTATGTATTTCCCAACATAAATACTTCAGTATCTATGTGCTCATTGCTGTAGCCAACAATGGGGATAAGCATGCGTTTGGTACAGCATCTATTTCAGCTCTCAAGCCATAGCATTTTCTATTAGTAAATTTTCCTGTCACTCCAAACCCAACATTTGAGGAACGCAGAATTTTGCACATGACAGACTGTTGCATCCAGCCACACAGCCAATTTGTTTCTCTCCCTGTCATCCCTCTCCAAGCAGACTCACTCTTTCTCTTCTGATGCCCTTAGCCCATCACAAAACCTCTCTTCTGAGAGAAACAAAGCTGACAAGACGATAAGGAATTGTGTATATGTGCAAGAGGAATAGTCCAGTGAATTAAATACAACAGATAAACACTCCAACCCAAGTATATGACAGTAACTTGGAGAATTTAGTGCCAGTTTCATACTTAGGGATCTGACTAAATCAACATAGGTTTGATTCTAATAACACATTTATTGGTTGAATTTGGTCAAGCATAGTGGCAGCTGCTGCATAAAAGCCATACTAGCATAACTTGCATAGTCCCCCAGCTGGAGAAATTCCTTCCAGGTCTCCAAAAGCTGCAAGTGCTGCAGATGAGTTTCAGGCAATACTCCAGAAGCAGATTGTAGAATCTGGAAGTGAGACCTGAAGGCAGGAACCTCTGCTGCTCTATGTTAAGGTCTCATCAGATCTGAGGTATCTGCAAAATATCTCCATGACTTGTGATCTCTATGAATTTGAGATCAAGAGCAGATTCGTTATGGGGGGGTCCCTACTTCCCCAAGTATTAATATTACGCTATTATTAAATACAGCATCTGACCTTACATGAGCTTTTACTTGAATTGGTTTACCATGCTGTTGAGCCTGTGTAGTCTTTAATGTGAGGATATGTTGTGAGAACTCAGCCTAGTTTCAGTTTAGCAGCACTTCTGACATACCCAGGTACCTCATCACCTGTCAGAGCTAATACAGAGATACAAAACTTTTAATACTTTGGGGACACCAAGAGGCAAGATATGCCAGGAAGACCTGCTGACTCATTCAATGATTTTTTACATCTGAACCACGGGAAATAATTTCATACCATAAAATGCCAAGCTGTATCAAGAAGCAGAAAGAGCAGGCTGCTCCAGAAAGAGAAGCAAGTTAGATGATGAAGTGGCACCACTGAGGTAGACAGGGCAGTGTCTTCCTGCAGTCTTTGAATGCAGAAAAGAAAGATCTTGGGGTGATAACAAGGATCAAACAAAATTACAGATCTCCAGACAAGTTCATAGGCAGGAGATGGATCTGACATCAAGTCTGCAAATCAGGGTGAGGATCAGTGAGGTGCAAAGTGATGCACAGGTGTAGCTGCAATGTAAAACATGCAACATAAATGCATCATCCCCTCCTTAAATGCAGGGAGAAACCAATAAAGTTTCTTCAAGCTCTTCCTCCCACATCAAATGTGTCGCCCCTGCCTGACACAAGGTTACATGGCTGTGCCAGGTCAGAAGTGGCCTTGAGCACAGGCAGACAAACCCATAAGAGTGAGGAGACAAGGCTGCAGAGCCTGGAGCAGAGCCTGGAGCAGAGCTGCACCCTGGGCTGTAACAAGCTAGATAAGAAGTTTTTTTAGCTAAAGCAGTGGCTAAAGGGGCATTAATGGTAGTCTGTACTGAGGATGGAACTGCTGGGCTGAGAGAAGGATGTGAGTAAAATCAGATAAGGACTTTTTTGGGAACCAATATGACTTAATATTTTCATGACTTTGCATTAAAGAGAGGGATTTTAAAATCAATTCTGCTGATAAAATAGGACTGGGGGGGGACCAATGTATATTTTGTAAATTTTTTGCATTTATGTATACCAATATACTTTGTGAGTTTATAGAATTTTTATTCTCACTGACTCAAACATAAAAAAATCAGAAGATCCTCAATGCTATAAGATCCTGAGTCATGCCAATAAGGGCTATCAGTAACAGTTATGAGAATGATCAATAAAGAATATAGCCCCAAACTCCTGGAAGTCGGTGAGTCACAAGGCATTTTTGAGTCACCAGAATGATGCAGCTATGAAATAAGCAAGGAAAGCCTAGAATACATAAAGCCTAGCATCAGGGAAAATATTTCCACTGAAGATATGAAAATTAATACTATTGCATCCCACGTAGGATATCATAGGGAATTACAATCACGCATGTTCAAGAAGAATTTATTCAGACTTAAACAGAGCAGAGGCCTCTGGGGAAGGGAGAGCTTATCTGAGACACATAGATTAGAAAGGTTTGATTTGTTTAACCTAGAAAAATAAGATGTGAGACAGTTCTTAGCATAACAGGGATGTTAATGGATGGAATTGTCATAAAAGGAAAAGAGCGTAAGCAAGATACGGATCAGTATGGGCTGGGAAATGGAAGATGGTTTCTACTCATAAGGTGTGGAAACAGCCTTCTGTTAGGAGAGCAGAGGGGAAAAAATAATCAATTTGAAAGTAGATCTTGGCAGATTTATGAAAGTAATTCCATTACAAACTTGCCTGCAAAAGGCAGGAGGAATGGATTTGATAACTTGTGCGACCCTGTCCTGTGTTCTTAAGTGGACTGCAATCAAAGGATAAAGAAAATAAACATTAAAAATGAGCTTTAAAGGATAAAGAGAAGATTAAGATACAGCACTTAGGATGAGTTGAAATGTGTGATCCACAAGAATCAAAGAATTAACCCATTTTAGGGGCAAGGTGAGACACAGTCTATGATTTGGACTCAAGTCAGGAGGAACCAGGATGTCCTTGTGCCAGGGTTGTGATCACCCAAAGCAGTTGTTAGGGAAGGGGCTGACAAAAGACAAGTTAGAAGACAGACAAGGGATAAAGAAATGAGATATGTGACTAGGAATCAATATCAAAGTAGAGACCAGAATTAAAGATCAAAGTAGACAAAGGACACATGAAAAAAAGAGAGACTCTAACACTGATAGAAAACTATTCTTGTGAAGCCCTCTGTTGCCAGGGTCACCGAGTATTGTCAGTTTAAAAGCTGATGCAGATAGCTGCAGGTCAGAAAGCAGTCCTGTAAAATTAAGGGGGAAAGAAAGGAAAAATAATCAAAAGAACAGGGGGAGGATAGAATAGGCCTGGGCCTAGGTAATAAAGAGAGGGTAACTAATAATTTGGCAAGAGAGACTGAGAAGAGAGGATGACAGCAACAGCAGTTCACTGCATGCTGAGGAGCCTACAGTCAAGAGCAGAGTTGTTACAGTTTGATGAGCTAGACATGGCATCAGGATGGAGCTCATTTCCGAATAGAGATCATTTTGTTTCAACCCCTCCCTTTTGCCTTCTTCACCACCCCTGTAATTAGTCAGATTAATTAGTACACTCAACCTACTAACTGTCATTATTTATCATTAAGTCTTATAAAAGCTAAATGCTCATCTGTTAGTACCTCTGTATTGGTACTTAAGCATAAGGAACAGAGAGGATTCATGTTCTTGCCTGATATTGGATTCTGTGGGCCATTTGGAAGTGCCACTTATTTGTGGTCTTGACTTATAATAACTTCTTTTATGCTTATGCTGCTATTTTAAGTGGCTTTTGTTTTAATTTTGATCCTGTGAAAATAGAAGAGCAGTATCAGTGACATTATGTTAATGTTTAGCTGAGAATATGAAACAGAAAACAAATAGAATTTCTCAGCCCATAATTAATTTTTACAACCAAAGTCTTTATGTATTCTCCATAAATAATATACCTGATGCAAATCCTTTTGTGGCTCTGTTTTCAGAGAATCAGATAGCTGCCAAAAAAGACTTACTGATTTTAATAGCTACTCATTTCATTATAAAGAAACTAGAACTTAGTCTGAAATGACACATAATTGTCTCAGTTTTATAATGCATTTTAAAATACTTTCTATCATTCATTTATTTAGGAAGTCTATTGTATGTGAGAAACTCAAAATTGTTAGATCCAATTAATAAGAAAAGTTAACATTTACTAATTTTGCCCTGAAGTATAACTTTGCCTCTCATGGAATGGAAACAAAAATTATTTGGCTGAATCACCAGTGTGGGTTTTATGTTTCCCTGCCAGCCATTAATGAATTGTGAAAAATAAAAATTAAAAAATAATAATAAAACACAAGATTAAACAAATTCTGTAGAATTAGATTGACTTGCCTTCCTAAAAAAGGATATTACTGCAAAACATGCAGATAGGGAGAGAAACAGATGGGCGATATCTGACAAATAAAATTTCCAGATACTGCCCCATCTGTTTCCTTCTACACAGTTCAGCTATAAGCTTTTTAGCATTATAGGGTTGCTTAGGTGATATTCCTCTTTGCAATGACATCACACCCAGAGACTAGCAAAAGCAGGTTGGTACAGTAATCTGAGAACAAGGATCAGTTCACTAGATGATTATATCCTCAAACATACAGGCATTAAAGTTCCTTCTTTCATAGTGGAAAGATTTTATCATCAAAAATTTTTTTGGTAAACTCTTTGGCTTTTTTTTGAAATAGTTTTGCTGTTCCTGTTGATCTGTAGATCTGGAGACCATGTTACTATATCTGGTAAAATCTAAATTTTTGGCTTGTCTGCCTAAGTTTTATTATGTTTTCTTCATTTCCTGATACTTTTCTAAACAAAGATTATTGTTCCTCTCTGAGACTCTGATGCCTTAATTTATGAAAGAAAAATGTGTCAACAATATTTCTACATTTTACAAGACCAGAAATCATCATGGCCCTAAGGAGATAACCATACAGGACTATCCAAAAGGCAACACAATACCCCACACCTCACATATACCTGGGTGGGCCTGGAGACATCTGAATTTTTGGGTATGAAGTGCTAGAATCAATGTAATCAGCTGCAGGGTTATATTTGCCCACAGGATTGCATCTTACTGAGTTGGCTCTACTATGGTTTGATGAGGAAAAATCTTTGGTATGTTTCTCGATCAAGGCCTTTAGAGCTCTATCATGGTGCAATTGAAGCTGACGATGGTTGTGTCTTAGAATAGAGAAGCTTGTGACTAACTAGAAGGCAAATTATCAAAAAAGAAAGGAAGGAAAAGAAAGGCAGGAACTCAGGAAGGAAGGAAACATTGAATCTCTTAAACTACTATTGAGTTTTTCTCAGCTGATTTACTGCAAAACAGAAAGGGCCAAGCAAGTGATCTTCATTAAAGACTTCTTCCATGCAGCTGCTCTGCAAAGTGACAGATGGTTAGTGTATTCTTCCTTATTTTGATAAAAAGTCAATTGATACACTTTGTTCACCAGGAAAACCTGAAGAATTTTGTAAAAGAGCAGTGGAGGTCACATTTTTGTCAAATTACATGTTTGTATACATGATCAAGTACATGTATACTTCTTCATTTAAGCAGTAGCATAATTTTCCAATCAATAAAGAAGCCTCCAGGTCTTGTCTGCATCCTTAAAGTTGGGTTCTTAGAAGCAGTTGCAGAGTAGATTTTTATGAGTCATTTGAGTTTAGGTTTTCTGAAGGAAAAAACAGGAAAATCTAGAAACGAACTATATAAAAGGAAGAATTTTGAGTTCAATGTCCCCTCTGAGAGAGCAGTGTATCGTGAATTATTTAGCAAATGCCCTTGTGTACATCTACAAAAACATCTTAGGGTCAACTTCTGTACTGATAGAACACATTCCCTTTAGCAATCTTAAAGTATAAAATTAAGGGATATTTCTAATGTGCATGTATAACCTCAAAGAGAAATTGTGGCTTGGTGCCATCAGAAAGTTGTTTTTCTATGAAATTATAATATTTAAAAAAAAAAAATTAAATGGCCAGATTAGACAAGCATCTTTCATATAAATAAATATCCAATTACACAATCTTTATTGATAGGCACACTGTATTACTGTTGGCTGGACAACTATTTTAGTCAAATAAAACTATTCTCTGTCATGAACTCTAAAACTTTCTTTCATGGTAACTGCCCATCAGCCTGTGGAACTATGTACACAATACAAATACTACACCTGTTCTAGGCATCCAAAATAATACCACTTCTGCACAGAACCAATAAAATATAGGAAGAAAGAGGCATATGGAAAGTAATTCTGCTAATGAAACAGTTCTATATTTATAGGCAAGAAACAGAATCTTTTTCAGATATCTCTTGTCAAGTTTTAGCTTGACAGCTTGATTACAATAAACAAGATACATTCCTAGATTCATTTCATATGAGGCTGGTAACTTGGTGGTCAGAAAAACAGAAGGCTCTTCTCCTCAGTCCAACACTGTGGACTTTTGGAACTTGTTCTGAAATCTGCTTCTTCATTACAGAAATAAGAAAACAAATGTGGTTTCCACTTGACCTAGAGAACAGAGTTCTGTATACTTTATATGAGAAATGTTGGGGGGTTTTTTTGTTGTCTTTACAGGTTATTATCCCAAAGATGTTGGGATAGCATTACTTGATTTCTCTGCCATATGCAGTTGGTTTGTGGAGAGTTCATTTGTGCATGCATTTTTTTCACTTTTAGGCACTGGCTTTATTGTTTACAAAAAGGAAGGAATGGTTTGACATCTATGAGAGCAACACAGTAAAATACAACTGTATGCACTGGGCAACTGAGGTACTTTTTAATATTCTTTGCTGTTATTTTTTGTTTCGTGTAATATACCTTCCTTTAGTAGGTCTTTTGACATCATCTCCTGCAGAGAACTCACTGCAAACCTGAAGACACATGATCTGGATGAATCAACTGTTAGATAGGTTGAGAAGTAGCTGGACTGCCAGGCTCAAAATGTCATAATTAATAGCTTGGCTACCAAATGGTATCCAGTAGCAAAAAAAGACTAAAGAACCTCTGAATGTCTCATCCAACCAGCATTTCTGCCTGTGACATGTGTATGGCATGTTTGCTGTTGCTCCAAGAATATGCTTCGCTCCTTTATAAATTGTGAATGATCTTATAGGAAAATAAGTAGCTTCTCATAAATTTAAAGAGGTATGAAAAATACTTTTCCTTGGCATGTTTTAGGTAATGTATTGCAAACCATTCCCTTTGTAGCTAGTTTTCAAACTTGTATTTTACATCTTCCTATCCAATTACTGCAGTTATAAGAGACTTGTTTTTACAAAAGGATAATGAGGTATTTGACATAAACTGTTTGCTGTGTTTGGAATATTAAACCCAATAAAGTCTTAAAATACATAAGAGATGAATATTAAAACCATGCATTATGCTTTAATAACATTAAAAATGACATTGCAATAACAATATTGAATGTGTAAATATAAATATGCTTCTAAAAGTTGGTATATATGGTTTTCATTTTCTCCTGATATATATAAATATATATATATATATATACACACTATATATACTCACTGGATATTAAATACTACTTTTTAATGAAAGGCATCCTTTAATCTATGTAAATTAATGATATATATCTCTTATAAACACTCTCCATACTATTAAATTTTTACTAATACCATTGTTTTAAATCTACCTAAGTGAAATTTGAAAAAAACTTGAAGTTGTTTGAAAATTACTTGTAATTTCAGACTTTAGGAATATGATAAATTAGTATAGGCAGTAGTCTCCTAGCTCCATATTTTGATTTTATTCTACTATGGATTTAAGAAAATCTCACTAGGGACTTGTCAAGATTAATCTATTGTTTGTGAAAAATACTCAAGAGTCTCCCAGTTCACAGTATTAAAGATATATAAAAAAAACCAATTGAATAAGTTAAAACATGAATTAAATTCTACCTCAAATCTACGAGAAGAGACTACTGCTCCCTTACTGCTATGGCAAAGGATACTGTAGTAATGTTTAGGATGTCCTGTAGAATATACATACATCCAGAATATGCATACATCCAGAATTCTTCCAAGTCAGTTCAGTTTCCTAATCTTCAATTTAACATAAAATGGGTTCATACTCCAAAATGGACTAAATCAGTTAATTTCCAGGACAGCTGGGAATTACCAGCATGAATCTTCCCCCATCCCAGGAATCTGTCTGCCCAGACTCAGGACCAACTGTGATACATTGAGGGCTTTGAGGAGATATATGAGAAGCTTCTTGGGGGAGCCTTCCCTTATTCTCTGGACCAGGACATAGTATCAGGCTGTCATCTTGGTTCTGTGCCTGAGTCATGCTGAAAGGTGATTGTTCATACCTCCCTGATTCTGCCTCCAATTCATAAATTTGACATTCTGACCTGGTCCCTGACCTGTCTGAGCACTGTAGACTAGATTGGCAATCACTGGGCCATGTCCAACCATTGTTCCAGTCACCAGACCTGATCTGCTTTCCACATTCAGGTACTTGGCTCTTTTCATCAGAGCTGCTGCCTTCCCTGCCTCGGTGTTGTCCTCAGCTTTGGGTTTGCCTCTGCTTGCAGAGCAGCCCCCCTCATGCTGCTCCCAAAGACTGACAGGAGAATGTGCACAGGGATCCCAGTGCTGCATGCAGCAGGAAAGTGACCCTAGTAGTCTCAGCCCACTGTGGTTCTTGTACCACTATGGTTCTCAGGAAGAGTTGTACCACCTAGCTGGGGATTCAGAGCAGGTTGTAACCCCTTTCCATGGATGGAAGGCCCATGTTGTTGAGGTGTAGGGGACAATGAGTCAGTCCTTGAATCAGAGTGCTCTCTCTCTTGCCACTGTGTCCTGCTGGAATGGATATAGATCTTTGTCCCAAAGGACTTGAATCATAAACAATATACATACAAACCTATTTACATTACTTGGCATAGAGAGCATTTTCCAGCATGATGATTGAAGGCAATGCAATAAGAAGTTCAGCTTTAATGGAAGACAGTCATGACCTGGTAGATCTTATAAACAAAAAAGTGTTTTAAGATCAACAGGGTTAAGATAAGCAGGGGGTAGGAAAAAGAGAAGGAAATAAAAGACCTGAATTTTGGCAAACCAGATTAACAGTTGAGATTTTTGAAGTATTTTTAAATATATGTGTTTGCTACTATAGGAGTTTATTCCAAAATATATTGTATGTGCTTGCCAATTGCTATCAATATCCCATGCTGTACTCATCTAGTGCAGCCTATCCTAGTTTTAACTCTCAGTAAGAGCTCTTCAGGCAGCCTAAACATTACTCAAATTATCAATTTTTTTTTTTTCTTTGAAAGTCCACTTCATGGAGGAAACTGATTTCCTGTGAATATCAACTTAATTTTAAAACAATCTACAATTTACAGGCATATTGATTGCAGAGGGAAACTTGATCTAAGAACTTGATTTGAAAGAATAAAGAAAAGGTAAATAATACAACATGTTAAAAACATATTAAATTCTTATAATTTTGAGATTCATTGGTGAATGCTGGGTGTTTATAATTTTCAGTACCGAGTTGAGCCTTTTTTTTCAATCAAAATATTGAAATTTGGGTTAGTTGCCTGAATTGTTGCTAAAACAGATGAAGGCAAATCAGTATGAAATTAGAACTGTCTACCAATGAGGAAATGGGTCTTTTTTATCCCTGTGCTACATGTGAACCTAATTCTGAAAAACAAATTATTTTGGCAGGATTAGCATGAACAACATTGAAGATTATAATCAGAATGAATAAAAAAAAGATTTTTTTTTCCTTACCTCATAAATGAATAAGAAAAAATGTGGTTTAGAAAGTACATTTATGAAAGTTTAGTCTTCTGAGTAGCAAGCAAGGATTACTTTGGCAAGCTGTGTAGGCATTTATATCTGAAAAGAAAATGGAATTTAATTATTTTGACAAATCACTGTGGTTTTCAAGATTCATCACTCATGAAGAAAAATTAATATGTTTAATAAGTGATCATTCTTGTTCCAGCCTAGCGATTCCAAACTTTTAAATGCTCTTTTCTTAATTCTAGTTAGCATATTAAGCATGGAATTATAACATTTTAAATATATCATTTGAACTATAGTGGTTTATGTAGGAAATGTGTTTCAGTACTGGTCCAAGCAAAAACTGCTTCATCGCCACTACAGGTATTAGTCTGCACAGTCTCACCTGTGTTTCCAAGCAACATGAATTCTCTCATCTTTTTGATGAATTTCACCTCAGTTTCTGTCACACTGAGCTCCTACCTCACCTTCCACTGTGACACAGCCTGCTGTTGGTACTTCCCAGAAGTTCTTGACTGAGTGCTGGTGTACTTTATAACTAGATTGTGGCGTTTGAACAACTGCAAAACACTGATCCATACCTACATTTACAGTGTTCTCCTGGATCTGTTCCAACAGCTGCCCTAACGAGAATATTTTTGGGACATCACTGCTTCAATCATATCCATACTTTGAATTTCTGGGGTATCTCTGAATATCATACCTCATGTGACTACACTGTCCTGATTGAGAGGAACTCAAGTATTAATGTTTACTGATAGTACAATTTCATCTTCCAGATTCTGAGATGATCCAGAGTAAGCTATCAATTTCAATATATCAAAGTCCCCCTTCCAGGAATTAGCACTAGGTGTGGATATTTCTGGTCCATTTGAAACCTAAGACAACATTATCAGGTTCCAGTGGGAAAAAATGCCCAGCTGTTCTCAGCTTTAAGCAGATACACATTCCTTCAAACATCCGTGGAAAAAAGGTCGCTGACTTATACAAGGAACTGGAAGAAGAGACAGCTGCTCACAATACCTTAGTGTCTCTCAGTCTCATCAGCATTAGACACATGAAACATGTTTATGATGCCCAGTATTTTTGAAATGCCAGACTACCTTACTGTATTGATACTCATTGCATGACAGTTCTTACCTCCATTGGCACATATTTGCCATTGCTGAACTTTTACAGTGTTAAAGTCCACCAGGGCTGCATGGGGTACTGATTTGATGATGTGTGCCCTTTACAACCTAGCTAAAGCAAATGAGGAATCTCACTCACATAGTTGCAGTAAGAATTAACATTTCCTAGACCTTTGTCCAGCCCATGCTGTGTTTATAGCCTTGTGGATCTGGTTCCATGAGAAGAATATTATCTATTGCAGCATCTGCAGCTACATTGATTCTACTTGTCCTGATTTATTCTGATTTGTCCTGATGTAAAGAGTCTTCCTCTATGTCTTTTTCCTTGGTCTGTTTATCCTGGAGGAGACTGAAAGGAGACCTCATTGCAGTTACAACTTCCAGGTGTGGGGAAGAGGAGGGACAGACACTGATCCTTTCTCTGTGGTGCCCAGTGACTAGACTAGACAGGACTAGAGAGAATGGCCTGAAGTTGTGTCAGGAGAGGTTTAGGTTGGATATTAGGAAAAGGTTCCTCACCCAGAGCATGTCTGGTGGCATGGGAAAAGGGTCCCCAGGGAAGTGGTCACAGCACCAGCCTGAGTTCAATAAGTGTTTGGACAATGCTTTCAGGCACATTGTGTGACTCTTGGGGTATCCTGTGTGGGACCAGGAGTTGGGCTGGATGATCCTCATGGTCCCTTCTAACTTGGCATATTATATGATTCAGTGATTCAGTGACTCAGGGGTTCCTATCCTTCTGTCCTTTATCATTTGTTTCCTGAAGGAATTAGATTTCTTGTCACCCTGAAAACTAAGACTTTTGATCTTGTTGACATAATTTCTAAGAACTTTCCCAGGACAGTGACTGCAAACTTAGATATGTATACATTCTTTCTAATACACATCTTTTGATGGACATTCGCATGACCAGTGTGATTGGAAAGGTGACAACCTAACTATCCAATCCCTGGTCGTTGCTGAGAATCTATAAATACTGAAGTTGTAAGAATAAAACCAGTTTTTTTTTCCCTGTCATACAGGAGCCGTGTCTGTGTGAATCATTGCGTGTCCTACAGCGACAATTTCTTTATTTTTTTTTCCCTTATTACAGGTAAAAAATTGGCTTGGCTGGCTAGAGGAGGGAAAGAACATTTCTTGTATCCCAAATGGTAACTTAATGCTTTATCTCACTTGTAAAATAAGTTTCACAGCACCAAGCCCAAAGCCTCTCTCACATCCGTATGTAGCATCCTGCTGTTGTGTATGCCCAGTCCTTTTAGAGAAGCCCAGGTCCTGTGAGAGCTGAATGAAAAACGTCATTTTGTTCAGTGCATAACATAAGGCATGGTGGGTGGCTGCCCACACATCCATCAAGTACAAAAATCTGTCTGCAGGCTGCTTCCCACACATTTCCCAATCTTCTCTTGCTCCCCTGATACCATCCTGAACCTGGAGCCTAGAGTCAGGACATACTACACCACCTTTTATTCTTTTATCATCTTCTCTGAGGCCTTGACTTCTAGACTTAAAACTACTAGAATGTGCAGAAAGCTGTGGAAGACCTCTCTTGTTGCAGGGAGTACAAGAAGAAAGGACAGAAAGAGAGATGGGATTTGAGGCATCAGTGCATCAGGGACAGGTTTATGTTCTCTTTCCCCCTTCAGATGTTTTGTTTTATAGTAACTCTCTACATAAGCACAGAACAGAATCTTTTTACTAAACTTGTTTGCTGAGAAGAACCTGTCACTTTCCATACCAGTCTGGCCATGTGATTTGGAAAAGGAGACAGCAACTCAAGATGCAGCAGTGGTGCCTCACTGTCTCTCAGAAGCCCATTGATGGACTGGGAACATTTACCTTCCTGAAAGCTCAATTTCAGGCTGGTGGCATTTGTCCCTAATGAGTATTAGCAGAGCAACAATGCTGGAAAGAGGATTTCTGGCTCTTGCTTTGACAGTGAATTACTTCTGGTGACTGAAGGCCTGAGGAATTCAGTCCCTTGCTCCTCTACACTTTCTTTTGACTGCTTTCTGGGATGGTCTGGCACTCTTACACAACATGCCAAGTCTCCTACTTGACAAATAAAGAAATGGGTTGAAGAAATACAGGTTTCCAAGACAGAAGAGGGCTCCATTGAGGGCTGTGAAAAAAGGTCAGAAACAGAGGGCTGGCTGTGTGGGGACTATGTAGCTGTGTCTAAACAGGGGGCTCAGATTCCTGTGCAGATCAGTGATAGGTGTCTGCTATCCCAGACCTGCTTATGGGCTGGTATTTTAAGCAAAATCAGTAGTGAGTTTTTTTATATTCTGGGATAGAAATACAGCTGTATATTAGCCTATGTAGAGTCTGTTTATATAATCTTTCCAGGAAAAAGAAAATCAGCTCATTTTGTGAAATAAGAAAATCTCAGTGGGAAAAGAATGAAGAATCACAAACCAGTTACATATAAGAATATTAGTTTTTAACTAACTTCCATATTGTTTTCATGTGTTGAATGAACTAAATCATTCTAGGATTTGTTCACCATGATCCAGTTTTCTTTAGATATAGTACTGTAAAGGAAATATTGATCCTTCTTTTAAAAGAAAAGTTCCTAGACCTTGTAAGGATAGAATTTAAAAAAATGTGTAAGTGTACTATTGAAACACTAGATTTAAGGAAATGACCAACTAAACTTTACTTCTGTATCAACATACAATGAACTTTGTGTCAAGATGCAATACACACAACATTGTGTGAAGTTAGAAATATCTTTAGACACATCTTATGGCTAACCCCTAGCTCTCTCTGAAGACCTTTAGCCAGGTCTGTTCATAATGAGTGCTATAGGTGCGCAGGACTTGCGAAGAGGTGAATAGTGAGAGCAGAATACACAGAGATTGATAGAGAGGGGAAAAAATTTTGCTTTACTGTCACTTGCAGAAAGCCCAAAAATTACTCTAAAGCAAACTGACATTGTACGAGCTATACCAACACAAGTGTTTCTAGTAAAAGTAAATATTGCGCTGGTCTCTGTCTGCACGTGGAAATGAAAGTTGGGTTGTATTTTCAGCATTAAAGATCCAGTCCTTTTGATAGTTTATTGTGAAAAAACCATACATATAATAGTGATAGTTACACTATGCTGTAGATGTATACCTTAAATTTACTTTAACAACTTTTTATTACAGATTTTGTGCATATGCCATGAATTATTATTACAAATCTGAGAAATTGAGAGTATCTGCCAGGCACGACAGCCATATCAGTGGGTAATTTTTTCCCATTCCTCTGGGTTACATGGAACATTTTGTGAAACCCAGTATTCCAAATAAACCCAAACGCTTTTCAACCCTTTTTCTCTCAGTTACAGCTAACAATCTGTGGTTGGGAAAAATTATGAAGATCAAGTGATCTTAAGAGTATCACAATGACAAGTGTTCATTGATCCTTAATTTTTCTTCCTCTCCTCTCCTCTCCTCTCCTCTCCTCTCCTCTCCTCTCCTCTCCTCTCCTCTCCTCTCCTCTCCTCTCCTCTCCTCTCCTCTCCTCTCCTCTCCTCTCCTCTCCTCTCCTCTCCTCTCCTCTCCTCTCCTCTCCTCTCCTCTCCTCTCCTCTCCTCTCCTCTCCTCTCCTCTCCTCTCCTCTCCTCTCCTCTCCTCTCCTCTCCTCTCCTCTCCTCTCCTCTCCTCTCCTCTCCTCTCCTCTCCTCTCCTCTCCTCTCCTCTCCTCTCCTCTCCTCTCCTCTCCTCTCCTCTCCTCTCCTCTCCTCTCCTCTCCTCTCCTCAAGTCTCCTCTCCTCTCCTCTCCTCATTTCTTGTTGTTTGACTTTGCCTATCTCTATCTCTATATCAGTATAACAGTACATCATATGTGGGAGGAACACAACACACAAATTCAGTGCTGCTCTAACTCCAGTAATAACATTTGGAGTTCCTGATGGTCTGGACATGCATAAGCCAGTGGGTGCCCATGGGATGCACCCATGATGCCCAGGGAGTTGGCTGTTGCCATTGCAAGGCCACTCTGGTTAAACTTTGATCAATCATGGCAACTGCAAGAAGTACCTGAAGACTGCAGGAAAAGCAAGTGTTACTCCTGTCTTGAAGAAGGGCAAGGAGGATCCAGAGAACTTCAGGCCAATCAGCCTCACCTTGATCCCTGGAAAGTCAGTGGAGTAGCCAATCCTGGAAACTATTTCCATGTGTGAGAACAAGAAAATCATAGAGAATGGCCAACATGGCTTCGCCAAGTGAAATTCATGTTTGACCAAAGTAATACATTTTTACAGTGTAATTTCTGGCCAAGTAGATGAGGGGAGAGCAGTGGGTATTGTCTGCCTGGACTAAGGGTATCCATTGCTGTGTTAGACAAGGTAATGACCTTAGATCAAGGGAGGTGATCCTTCTCCTTTACTCAGCACTTGTGAGGCCAAACCTGGAGAGCTGTGACTGCTTAACCTAAAGAAGAGAAGGATGAGGTGGGCTCTTATTAATATATGTAAGTACCTGAAGTGGGGGGTGTAAAATCAATGGATCTTGGCCCTTTTCAGTGGTGCCCAATGGTGGGACCAGAGGCAATGGGCACAAACTGAAACACAAGTTTCTACATAGGAATATGTCAATACATCAGGAAACACTTTTTTACTCTGTGAATGACCAAGATCTGGCATAGGCTGCCCAGGCAGATGTGGAGTCTCCATCCTTTTATTCAGAAGCCATCTGGACATGATCCTGGCCAAGCAGCCCTAAGTGATCCTGCCTGAGCAGAGGGGTTGGAACCAGATGAATTCCATAGACCCATTCCAATCTCAACCATTCTATAATTCTGTGGTCCTTCTCAAAAGAGTAATTTGGACAAGAAATCTTAGAAGCTCAAAATCAAATTTGATCAGTGTAAGAAACAAATTACATGAGAAATTTGTTCATAGTAGAACAATACTAAAACTGGTGATAGTGGAAGTCTCTCATTCATATGTGTCCTACTTTAAAGTTACCCTTAAAAAAATCAGTAATACTTTTCATTAAAAATACATACTGATAGAGGTAAAAATGGGATATTTTAAATATTATAAAATTATTTATGTTGTTTAATCATGCAGTGATATGTGTGTTATGCATAATTTAGGTTGTTTTTTTTCACTTAAAAAATAATGAGCTACGTATTTTATACACAGAGCCACAAAAAATCTTCTCCATAACCAAATCACTGTGTCAACTCTTTTTACGTTTAATGAGCTGGTTCACTTAGAATATACAGCAATATCCTTTTTTTATGTCTAGGTGTATAATATAAATGATCTCAATAACAGAGCGGCAGGAGCTGGCCAAATGTGAACTTCAGCAGAGACTCACAGACACACTGTTTTTTCCATTCTCATTTCTAACTTCTACTGCTATCCCCTCTCTACTCTGCTCAGATTCACAGTTTACTCAGCTCCCTTCTATGAAATTGGACTCAGCAGCTGGATTTTGTACATACCCAACCCCTTCATGAGTCTTAATTATTTTATTATGTTATGGACTGACCCTCAGAAGTGAAAAGTCATGTGCTTGTGACTCAAAGGGATTTGTTCATGAGGGTCTGCAATTTGGCAAGAAATGCTCAGTAATTCTGTATTTAAAATATGAATGACTTCTTTATACACAATTTTAGAAGTAACAATAAATCTGTTGTATTACTATTCCAGTGTGTTGTAACACAGCCTGTGCACCAGCTGTCCTTGTTTACAACACGAGAAAACCCTTCATCATGAAGGCTCTTGTTTAAACAGAAAGCATGCCATACATTCTGATCATGCTATAAGCATGTAATTCTTATGAACAATTACATGATCTAATCATATTATTTGATCATTATTTAGATCTAATTAAAGTTGAGGTTGAGTGAATCTTGGTCTTTCATCTTATATTTTCCATATATGTTTGTACATGGAGATAAATGTACAGATTTAACTTAGAAATAACATGTTAATTATTATGCTTCCTCTACTAAACAGGTAGTAAGGTGCTAATGTAGAATAAATTGGTTTGGTTTAATTAACTGAGTTAATTTGCATCTTCTAATGTTTTCTCAAAATCGGCCTATTTTTTTATCTAAAAGACTCTGTCGACGTATGCAATATGTAGAGTGCCCTTCTATTTATGTAACACTGATAATAAGCCACCACACAATTCCTCTTAAATTCTCAGTAATGAAGTGCTGGCATGTGTCTGATTTTTCTCCACATGGTTTTAACGAAGAGCTTTTCAGTTTTACTAGTACATAATTAGAATATATGCATAAATCCCACTCTATTGCTCCAATGTAATTAAAGATCTTTCTTCAAGAAGAAAATTATAAAGCTTTTCTAAGCAGAGTTGCTGAAACCTGAAATCCTTGACTAAATGCATTTTTATGCATGAATCAATCTTCTGAAATAGTTCTGAAAACAATTAATAATGGTCTGCTTAAGAGAAAGCATCTTAGTTGTTTAATGTGGGAGAGAAGTTTCTCAACATTTCTTTCTGCACAACTTTCATAACAGTGTTAAGAAAATCAGAATGTTCAGGCATTCTGCTCATGTAGAAGATACAAAACTCCTTTATGCTAATTAGCTCTAAATAAAACTCCTTTCAGGTAAAGTTATTTACATTTTTGGATGTCTTATAGTATATTTTCCAGTAAAGTATAAAGCGGAAGGCTCACTCTTATTCCAAAAATACACATTATAGAGCTATATAAGTAATATTAATTTATTTAAACTTTACCTCCTTTTGCCCAGGGTGCAGCAGAGGCAGCTAACAGCCATAGCACTTTACACATCTATTTTGGGGCTTCTTTTCTTGCCTGGGTTGGTTGGAGGACTTCCAGGAATTTATCTAAGAATTTTGAGGTGCCTCCTGCTGCTGGAAAAGTGTGAGTACTATAGGCTTTCCCATCTAGCAAACTCAGTTTATAAAAGTATCTGCTAGTCTTTCCCGGACAAAAGGTGCTTAGAGCTTTTGTTTGCAACTGACTCCTGGTTATGGAGTGTTACACACCCACGGGCTAGAGCTGTCAAATGTCCTACCACAGCTACAGTGCACCAAGTAGTAGCTAATGAACATATTGTTTTGTGCAGAAAAGTTATGGAAGGGTGCTGGAAAGCTGCTTAAAGCAGCATGAATCTGGTAGACAAATTTGGGCATGTGCCACAAGACACATAGCCTGTCATCAGCTTGAGCAGCTGCAGCAGAGGCCTTGGCTCAGAGCTCTGAATTGCAGATGTGGCTATCCAGGTCTGGGGCTTCAGGCAGCAGCTGGTGCCTCTCCCTGGGCCAGAGCAGGAGAAGATTGCCTGCAGGCGACGTGCTGTGGCTCAGAACCTGCCTCGCCAACAGGTGAAGGCAAGCAGAAAGAGTGGTGTCAGAGAATGTGAAAAAGATTAACAGGATCTTCACAATGATTCTGCAGAGACAAAGGTTCAAATCATCCACTGCACAAGAGAATCAGAAGCTGGCATCTTCTCTTTTCCTTTTATCACCAACATTACTGAAGCTTTTCTTGATGCCCTGAAAGTCCCTGACTGGATTTATTTCTATCAGAGCTTTAGTTATCCTAACCAAATCCCTGTCTGTTTGGACAATCTCCCTGTCCAGGTCACCTTGCTTACACCCTCTGTTAGGCTTCTTTTTTGTACTTGTTTTTGTCTTTCCTGTTCATCCATTCTGGCCTCCTGGTGTTTTTTCCTGGCTTTCTTTCTTGGGATGAATTGATTCCAAGCTTGGAGGAGGTGATCCTTGAAGACTAACCAGCTTTATTGGGCCCCTCCTCCCTCTACAGTTTTATCCCATGATACTCTACATATCTATACTATATATCTATATAGTATGTATATACTATCATATAGTATATACATACTATAAGTATATCTCTGAAGAGGCTGAAGTCTGCTCTCCTGAAGTCCAGGGTAGCGAGCTTGCTGTGTGCCATCCACACTGCCCCAAGAACCTCCAATTCCAACATTTCACAGTCTCTGTGGCCAAGGCTTCACATTTCCCACCAGCTCCTCCTTTTTGGTGTCCACGATGTCTCCACAATGCCAGTAAGATCACTGCCCTGCAGATGCATGCACAACTCTAACTCCTCTTGTTTATGCCCCATATTACATGTCTTTGCATAGAGGCACTTGAGTAGATGAAATTCCTTTGTGATGCTTTTCAGGTGCTCTCATGGTGACCTGATCCCTCTCCAGATGCTGGCATCAGAGTGGTAGAAATGGAATGAATTGTCATTCCTCTTCCCTGGCAACTTTAAAGTTATTCTAAAACTTGGTTTTATGTAGATAATTTTAGTTTTAATTACTATATGATCCTATTATGAATAAAGTATTTCCTCTCTCATGTTCCCTTACCATCAGCTGCACAAAATGTGAAAATATCATGAAGATTTCATATGGTTACTCTTCAAGCTCAGGGACTTGAATGATCCCACATTTGGTATTTATTTTTAATCAGAAATGCTTCTTGGGATTGGACACTGTCACTTCCCAAAGCAACACTGGTTTAAAAACAAATCATAAAAAGACAAAAAGATGAGATAAAAAGAAGTAAAATGTCTTGTTTTTTAATTGAGTTCTTGAGGAAAGATCATTGCTAAAGGGGAAAACCAGTAGAGATATACTGCCTATGAAACTAGATGCATTTCTAACCTAGGGAGTGGAGCACAGCAGTTTTATAGTCAGGAACAGCAGAGGTTCTATTCATCTGTTTTCTGCTTCTTTTGTTTTCTCTGCTTATTCTCATTGAACCATCTGTAAAACTTTCTATAATTTTGATTTAATTACTCTGTACTGCTTATTCTAATTTGGGTAAGTGCTGATATTTAATTTCAGTTGCATAATACAAGCAAGTTTAGCACCTCAGAGCATTCTTTACCTGTCACAGCAAAGGACAATTTGTTTTGCAGTTCTTTCTTTCTTTTCTTTTTTTTCTTTCATTCATTGATGGATGTCTGTGTTGTGAGCCTATGCTATCTCACTATTTATCCATATATTTGTGCTTTGCATTAAAAATAAAAAAATGTGAGAGACTGTGAGGAAAATCCCAAATCATCCTTCAAAGTCTAAAATGTATCTCATCAAGAATAAGAGTAAAATATTTGGTTTCCAAATGACTGTAAGCATCACAACACTAAGTAATCATCTCTGTAATTTCAACTGTTCCTAAAATGAAATGCACAGATGACAATAATGCCGTGCATGTAAGTTACACCTGCATCTTCCCCTGTAGGGTTCCTTGAAGGCAATACCTATCACAAAGACATAAAACAAGTGAAGAAACTCTTCCTGTAAATGAATACTTGAATGCAGATGCTATAGATGAGCACTGAGGAAGCAAAACTTGCTGATGAAGCAACACGGTTGGGCTTGGGAGACTACAAATAAACACAAAGAAATGCAGCTCTGGTGGAAACACATTCGCTTTCCTGAAAGCAAAGTGAAAAATCTATTATGCTGTGGAACATATGTACAAAAATACCTAGCATGGTTTTCATGTTGTACATCTCAGTTATTTCTGAAGAAGTGGAAATAATAACTTTATGTGCTATGTGAAGAATTGCTTATGTCTGCTGCTCTTCATTGTCACGGCAATTTTATTTCTCAACAACTTTCTCAACTTGAATCGTAGCCATCAATTTCATCTGTTATTTGTAGATGTGCTTTATTGCTTTCCTATCCTTCTCCCTTAAGTGGCAGATTGCTTCATCTGGATGTTACATTTCCAGGTAGGAAACTCTTGATCTTCACATCTTCACAGTTCATTTCACAAGGAAGGGGAGGAGGATGTTAGTATCTATCCAATGTCCACTTACCAACATCATGGAATTTTTTCAGACATGACATACCATTTATTAGCTGAAGTGTGTGCTATTAATATATGTCTTGCTGGATTAAAGGGCAATATGCTGTGAATGATAGTTCTTTCACCGTACCATCTAAAATCAGAATATAAATACGTATTTATTTTTGTAAAAATATCATTTAAGTTCCACAGAACTAGAATAAAAGTGAATTAACATTACATGAATTACATGAATTAACATACCTTCTACCATTGTCACTTAAGTTTAAGTTTAAATTTGTATTATTTCATCAGTCCAATAAAAGAATATGTCATTTCTACCAGTGCTGTGTGATGCTTAGATATTTCCCACAACCTGAGATCCTTCCCCAGTTCTATGAAACAGGTGCACCTCTACAGAAGGCTTTTAAAAGTGGAACTTTTAAAAGTGAAAAAGGCAGTGCTGAAGAGCTGTAAATTATTTTTATGATTTGCTATTGTAATCTTAATTTAGCTCTTTTATGCATCATTACAATAGTAATTTACCACATAATCACATATTTTCACCCCATCTTATCCTGTGCTCAAGGGATAGTCTCCACATAGCAGACAGTTGTTCAGAATCACTTTTTTAGTCCACATTCTTGCACTGAAGAGCCATGAAATTCCTATTCTCCAAAAGGTGATAAGGTGATAATTTAAGAAATGTAAGTATTCAACTTCCTAAATCAATGAGAGCAAATTACTTCCAAATAAATTAGGTTTCATATATTGTGCTTATTGCTTTAGAAAATTAGTAAATCTTTTTCTACTTTAACATTTAGCAAGGGGATTAATTATTTTAATTTACATGTATTTACATGTCTGAAAAAATTATTGGCACAGATTATTGGCAAAAACTGCCAAAATTATTGATAAATTCTAATGTCAAATTCAACCAGTATCTGGTGAGAGCAGTAAGACGGGCTACATTGCAGCAGCAGCTACAAATTAAAATAATCATTCAGGAAATGCACAGTGTGGGATTCACTTCATCTGCCTTGACATGACTACAGTGCAGACAGGCATAGAACTCTAAGCTAGTAATTCAGGATTTCCCTTATATAGAGAGGGAGAAAATGGCCAATTCCATGCCACTGACCTATGGCATCCAACCTGCTTCAGGTGCCAGCTTGAAACCGAGACAAGCAATTCTTTAGAAGCATCTGTTTTATTCTACTGATTATATGAAAGAGGCCTAAATGGGTAGCTCAGAAAATTTCTCTCTGCTCAAAGGAATCCCATTCATATTAATTTATGTAAAAACTATGATGCAACTTACCAAACTGTAACTTAAGTGCTGCAGACAGAGAGAAAATACATTTCTCCATGAGCTAAAAAACTGCCTTGTCTCTTCTGGAGATCATCAGCTGTCTTAGCCCCATAACGCTGATCCTTTCCTAGATAATGGTGATTTCTCTTCAGTAAAATAGCCAATGGGAAGATCTAAACCTCTAGACATTTAAGGACTACATCATGATTCATATGTACAAATCATCTGACTAAAGGTGAATGCCTACTTCTAGCATGTGCATCTCTTGAGAGCTTGATTTGTAGCACAAATATTCCTTGAGGGTCATCCCTGGGATATGTTTAAATAGCCACTCATGATGAAGTATCTTTCTGTCTTTTTACTTGGCATTTTCTTTGATCCTCACAAATTGCATTTCTTTTTCCAGCAGAATATCCTTAACTGTGAAAATTGCCAGAACTGATTCTCTTCCCCTCTAATTCAAGAAATAGAAAGAATATTAGCATGTAGGAACTTTGAGAAACTCAGAGAAGAATCCACAATTCTGGTTATATATGAAGATTTTGTGACATGTCTTAGGAAATATTCTATGTAAAGTGACAAAAATCTCCATACTATGACATCCTGTCCTTGACTCTTTCCAGTTTCCTTTCTGTTTCTGTGCATGTTCTTATCTTCTCTTACACCATGCAGACCTATGTTTCTTACAATCTTCATTCCTGTTTTCTTTCTTTCTCCTCTAAGGGCTTAATTCCTTTCACATCCCTTAGGCTTTGAATAGCACCTTCTCTTTCTCTAACAAGAGTAGTCCTCTACAAATTCTGTTTTGTGATCAAATTCTTTCAAGAAACTTTCAGGTACTCATCTCTTCAATGTTAACCACTCCGTTCTTTCTCTTTAGTTTTAAATTGGCATCACAATAATTCTTTTCTTTCTGGATTACAGTTTATTTTCATAAGGCAAGGATGTTATCTTTCATGTTCCTCCAAAGTGCCACATGCATTTAAACTCATATGTATATTTACATGCCTGAACATAATTTTGAATAGCTATTTAAAGAGTTGCCAGAGTAATATGCACAGAGCAGTCCACAATACAAAAAAAGCCTTACAGAAGCATACAAATAAACATAAGTGAATGCGAAGAAACCTTTTCAAACACATGCAATCAATTACTAATGTTACTTTTCATCGTGTGCTGTGCCTTTTCTGAATCTGCTTTTCAAATTTGTATATGTGGCAGAAACACCTGGAAATTAATTTTGCTAAGAAACCTGAGCATTCAAAGAAGCATCAGTTAAAAGTGTGGAAAAAAAATGTTGCAAATATTTATATTAGGGATCTATAGTACCAAAAATTAAATCCTTATTTCACTACCAAATAATTCCTCATCTCATCCATCATTAACCTTCACCGCTCAAAGGGTGGATGGATACTCTGTGATTTTTTTTCTGGATTTTTTTTGTTTTGTTTTTGTCAAACTGAACAATCTTTTGTTCCAGGTACTTTTTCATTTTGCACTGTCATGTCTATTTTAGTTTAAAAGTCATTCAGGCATCACCAAAAGCTGGACTAATACATCTAAAGAGTTTCTTTACCAAAAAGAGACCTATTGAGCTTCTGGGATAGTCAGGATGCACCTAAACTGTGCAAAACAGTCACTCAGCAGTGCACCTGCATTCCTGGTTGCTCCATCATACAGCTTTGGAGTTCCAGGGGAATACACCACAGGTCTAGCTTTGCCTAAGATTTTCATGTTCTCAAATCCAGTTTTATATACAGGCCTAGTACACAATAACATGGAAAGACTGAAAAAGTTGCAAACTGATTCCATTATGGGGAGTAATAGCAGTGTATATGCTCAGAGCATTTAATTATAAAGATAAAATGTCTCACATAGCTGGAAGTGTTGTGTTTTCCCCAGCTACCCTCAGGACTAACAGTGGTGACTATTCAAGATTCCTTTTTTGTGGAGACAACTCTTCTCCCTTGTGAAAGGGTGTGCTAAGCAGCAACAGCATTCTTACTACCCCAATACTTGAACCAAACCCATGTTTCACAGCAAAAGTGAGCTTATAAATATTCAACATTAAATAAATGCACTGCTATGTAGTAGGATAAAGCATACAGGACTGATAAACTGTTTTGTTGGCCTACTTTTTATTATGGCTCTGAAATACTCTTCTTGATGGGTATAACTAAGGGGTCTACAGTCAAACAAATTTTGAATAAAACCATGGCCAGCACAAGTGGCAGCTCTGAAGAGCTTACTTCCTTGGGCATAAGCAACTGCACTATGAAATTCTACTGACCAAGAAAGATGTCTTTTCCAAGCCTATCCATGTGCTCCTCCTGTTCCCGAAATTCAGCCCTGTCAAGTTTATGATTCACAGCGACAGTCTGCTGCTTTCCAAGAAAATTTGAATCTCAGTTTTGGTACTGAAATAGAAATAGGTGAATAGGTGCCAAGGACAATGATAACCATGCTTACAGGCCTACCATAAGTCAGGAAGTTTTTCCCAAGATGAGACACAACATTTAATTAAACTTTAAATACTGACTTGCAAGGATAAAGAACATCTGTAGAAAGAATGTCTAGCAGAATTACTGCATGGGAGAAGTAGAGAACCCTTCAACTGAGTCCAGTTCTCATTTGTTGCCTTTACTGCTTATTTCTGATAGCTTGGAAGTAGCACAATAAATATGAAATTTACTGCAGCAATTTTTCATGCAATTATAAAAATGGTTTTGATATATCTTCCTTTGTTCATTATTTATATCAGTGAAAAAACCAGTAAATTTACAGTGATGTAACTAAGAGAACAATTTGTCCTACTGGCTGGAAAAATCAAAGCTGCAGGGAAGGAAATATAGAATGAAAAACCCATGCCCAGTAGACGAAGAAGGATAGACTCATAGATTGCCATGGCTCTCTTCACTTGTTAAACTGTATACCTTTCATAAAAAAAGTTGCCTCCTACTAGTTGATTTTAAGACACTTAATCCAAAGGTGGCTGCTAGGATCTCTTAGCAGCATTAAACATAGATAATAATAAATATTTACAATGATGAGTAAGGTTCTCCTGTTCTATGCTATATGTCAGAAATTAATATTTCTTTGAAACAAACAATCCAAACTGTATACCAAATTTGGGATGTCTAATATAAATATTTTATTAAAATTCAGAGTTCTGAAACTCCTAGACTTATTTGCCTTTGTTTTAGTAGTCAGTAGGGAAGCAGTGAATTCAAACCAACTAAAAGCTATTTTTTTAAAAGAGATTTTACATTACTTTTGAAATTCTGTGTAACCATGTGAAAACAATTTTAACTAGTATTTAATTTTTCTGACTTCTGGATGTGATGCATCTGGCAGATAAAATATCTGAAAACGGATTCCTTCCAGTGCTATAAGAGGGCCTTGGATAAAACTGGATAATTTCTCTCTAAGCCTGTGCAGTCAAAATAAATGGTTCTATACCTACACACAATTCTTTTTTTCTAAACTTGCATACACTTCCCTTGGTTTAGATAGCTGCATGAAATCCTAACTAATCTACAAGGAAAAACAAACAACAACAAAAAAACTTAAATAAAATAAAGAATAAAAATAAAACAAAGAAAAATATTCCCCCCACCAAAGAGCACTCATTGCTGTCTCAATAATTCTTTTGAATAGAAAATAAAGATCCTACAAACACCAGATAAACAGTGCAAATTCTTATGTAATACTTCATCTGTTGCAATCAGCATTTACATTTGATGGAATTCAGTTCCTCAGGATGTTAAAATGGTTCTTATCTGCATTTAACTGATAAGAATATCTTTTAAAATGCTAATTATCTGTTTCATGACATTATGCCTTTCACATTAGATAAAGTCAATGACAACAAAATGGTCCTTTCCAGAAATGTAAATATCTACAGAAGTAATGCTTCAGAACAGACTGAAAATACGTAATAATGCTTACCACTTCCCAGGATTCCATTTGTGTATCTCAGACCATTCTCTATATATTATGAAAATTAACCATGTGATTTCTAACATTATTCTTTTTCACATTACAGATACTGTTGCCAGGTTACTTAATTTGAGCAGTGTCTACACCTATCACAGAACATCCCTCTCAGAAATCTTCCTGAAGCTTCCTAGTGGAACAGCTTCCACTAAAGGAGAACTAAACTAAGGTCAAAATTTGCTTTAAAAACCACTTTTTTATATTCAAGTGCCTTCCAGGTCTCTCCAGAAGAGCATGATACATTTGTGAGATGTCTAGCAATGTTTACTTTGGTCTTCAGAATTACCAATAAATGGGTATTTTAACGATCAAGAGACACATTTTGTTCAGTTCAGGTCAGAAATCAGCAGATTTCACAATGTGTAAAAGAATACTCTAGAGCATTGAGTGATAAACCCATGGACTTGGCACATAAAAGAATCAGTGATGAGGCTTGAACAAGATAAGAATAGGAACATAATTCCATATTAGTAGTGTCTCTGAAATGTTTTGGGTTTTTTAAGACAGGTGATTAAACTATGGAGAGCTTCAGAATATTAGTTTTCTGATGAGAAATTTCAATGTCTGATTGTAACAGTCAGAACACTGAAGGTTGTCTCCATGTTTATTTGATCCTGAGCACATAAGAAAAAGGAAGCAACAAGGCCTGCATGATTCATTTTGGAAATGGTCAGGTCCTGAGAGCTGTAATGAGACTGCAGTTCATAAATACATACAATATGACAGAAAAGTCATTGGTTTAGAATTCTTGTTCAGAATTATAAACGTCTAAAATTGTTTTGAGAATTCCTGAAATTTCTTCTAATGAGAAAAACATGCTAGGGCAAGCAAGGACTGTCACTCCCCTCACATGCTCCAAGGTCCCCATGCCAACCTTTTATAAGTGAACACTTTTTTTCAGCATGATCAGCAGTGTTGTACCAGTTATTCAGTTGTTAATGCAGAAAAGCGTAGCTGTTAAAACCAGGTACTCTTTGGAAAGAAAGAGAGAAGGGGAATGTAGGGCAAGTATAGAAAATAACTAATGAAAATGGGCATAAACAAACCTACAACAATGTAACCCAATTCTCTCTCTGTTTTCCTATCTTCACAAATTCCATGGGTCATGCCAAGAAGGAAGAGAATACTTTTGTAAATATTATTTTTATGATTTTACAGTGTGAATAATCATAATATATCATTCACATCCATAAACTCTATCATCATACCTCTAGGTCTTTCCCCTAAATGTTGCTGGTACCAATTAAATAGAGTTACAAACAAGCTACTTTTCTTTTCCATGCTACTTAAGCTCCATTAAGAACATTTTTAAAGTTCTACTGACCTCTGTAGACACTGAAACAAAGCAGAAAATTCTCACATCTGGAAAAGCGAACTTGTTTATATGCATTTCCTTAGCAGTCAGTCCATCAGCTCTAGTTTTTAATGAAGCATTTATTTTTCCTTTTGGCAGAACTATTTATTTGTATTAGAAACATGCATAATTTCCAGGAAAACATTCCTGCAGCCACCTGTAGATGCTTCATGAATGACTGATCTACGTAGATGCCATAGGTAAAAGGAAAAACAATTTGAATTGTAAATTGGAGCTTGCAGACTACTAAATCTTGCTGCATGCTACTCTGGGCAGTATGTTGAAGACCCTGGAGATATTTCTTTAAGCTGCCATTTGAAACAGGCACAAATAAATGAACCAAAGACAACAAACTCCATTAGTCACAGCTACACTGTCAAGGCAAACCTAGCAAAAGGATTGACAACGTACAGCTGCTGAAAAAATAAAGACATGTAATGAAAGATTTTAATTTTATACTTGGTATTGACGATGGCTCACCTGAAGCAGACTTTTTCATCTCTTTTCAAATGCTTTAGGGAAACCCCATCTCTCTTTTCGGGACTGGTGAGGTGGGACAGCTGCCTAGACACTGATGAAGAGCACATGAATTTTGCTAAAAGCGATGAACTGAACAGAGCTCACAGTGAGAACAGAGAGGAACCAGATGGACCCCTGAAATCTGAGCTTGGTATTTGTCACCAGGATCCAGAATACAAGTCCCCAGCTCCCTTGCCACATGCCCAGGTCAAACTGATCACCAGCTGGGAAGCAGGATGGAATGTAACAAATGCCATTCAGGTAACCTTTTATTTCCACACTTATTCCACTCATCATTTGAAAAACCTGGTCATCACTTAGTCTGCTCTATTTCACTTATCTGTACCATCATTTTGTGTATTCCAAAAGGTTTCTGTGAATTTATTACTCACATATTTGAATCTTTCTGCATAAGATTAGCACTCTGATAAAACGGAGTTCCAAAGGGAAAAACTATACATATGTTATCTGAAGTTTAAAAACTATTTAAATTGGGTAAAATTAAAAATGTAGTGATTCCACCTGTTTGGCAGAGCCGACATTATCTTTAATAAGCATGTTTGAATTCAGTGACAGAAATGTTTGATAGAAATGTGAGGTAAACATCTAATAAAAGGAGGATGGCAAGAGCCAGACTGACGTCAGACATAAATTTACTGACACGTAAGTTAAACTAGAAATAAATTGAAGCATGAAGCACAAGAAGTGTAATAATGCTTAGCAGTGTTAAAGAAAATAGGCTGAATAGACTGAAAACATTTGGTTCCAGCATTCTGTGTGGAATTTGAGTATCTTTCCAAATCCTTAAATTTAGCATTGAATGTTTCAGAATCTTATTCTCACTTTTCATGATTCATTTCCTTACATAATTCTATCACTACCACTAACTTACTGTCTGACATAGGAAGAAGAAAGCACCATCCACAGACACACCTAGTCCCCAGTAAGTGTTGTTTAAACACTTTTTTATGTCTCTTCAATTATAGAAAAATAATCCTTCCAGTATCACATAAGTCTGACTATGCTAATGAACATTTGTTTACACATCCAGTTCATCCCTCAGCTCTGCAAAGGAGGAGAAAAAGGACATGTTTCTAACCCTGGTGTATTTTCAAACATGAGCACCACCACATGAGAGCCAGTGCAATAACAGGGCACCGTAGCATATCATACTCTGAAAGTGTTCAGCTGCGAATAAAAGTGTGAAGTCCTAAAATAACCCAGCTGCATTCTAGTAACACATTTTATCTTCGATCTCCCACAGCAGAATCTAGTCAGGACAGGAGTCTGGGACGAGAGCCCATTGTCTCTGTGAGTTTTGCATTTGATTTCAGCAAAGCCAAGATTTCATTCTGGAAGTCAGTTTTGTCAATATTTTCTGTATGACCTTTTGGCAAATCACATTCTCTAACCCATTTTTTTCTTTTCAGAAAAACAAAAATAATAATGCCTCTGTAAATACATCAAAATGTAAAAAAAAAACCCTAAATATTGTTCAGTACAAATTACTGTTAATTATTAATAATATAGCTTTCAGTTAAAAAACAGACAGATAACACATTTTTAAACAATCAAATATTAAGTTTACTCCTTATGATCAGGACAAATTCAAGCTAAATTTTCCAAAGAGATCAGTAACTATTGTCCTAGTCAAAACTCTCAGCATGCTATGCTACTATACTCTCATTTGGTCAAATATTTTAGAAATTAGTATTAAAAAGTAGTTGGATACAGCTGTATTGAGGTTTCCTCCTAAGACAGGCTGAAGATTGCAAAGCCTGGAAACTACAGTTTCATTTATAGTATAACCAAAGTGCCCTAATGACACATTATTATACTGTGTGCATGTGCAACCACATCTGGGAATCTATGTGCACATATTTTTATTATTCCTATTTCCCAATACCTGGGATTAGGAGCAAGTGACTTGGTTCAGAAACAAAGTAGAAAAAGGAAAGGGGAAAGTCAGGAGAGGAGAGAGGGGAGAATATTGAATGGGCATCTGTCAGTAGAAAATAACAGTTTGAAGAAATTTCTATTAATAGCTTTGAAAATAAAGTCAGAGTTGTGAACAGAATGATTAAAACAATCCAAACGTTTTTGACTGGTGAAAACAATCTTTGATAAAATGACAGTTGTTTTGCCCTACCCAGAGGAAAGGGCAGAAGTGTTTTGCATGGCAATTAGAGGTAAACATTTCAGCAGAATTTTGAAGCGCGCTGAACAGTTATTTCAGTGAATACAATCAGTCTAAAAATGACAATATTTTGCAATCCAGATTTATTATGGGAACAATTAAATCTCTGGTCTTTAAAATTAAATACAAGGGTTTTCTCACAGTGTTTTAAATATAAGTCTCTTCAAACAAAGAAGAGATTTTTATTTTGTTCTTAACTTGAACTGAAAAAATACGTACTTTTGGTGCTGATGCTGTATGTGTAAATGATTGCTTCAGACATTTAAGTTTCCAGGGAAACATGTTTCGTATTCCAGCACTGCACAGGCAAATCAAAACCTGTGTTCAGTTAATCTGGGTGAGGACAGAGACCATAAAGCTGAGTTAATTCAAATGGGAAAATGTACAGTGTCATCTGGCAGAGTGATGCAAGCTGCATTTGTTTGTATGTAGTAGTAAAAGGCCAAAATTATTTGTAATGATTTGTACATCCAGTGGTGCTGGATAGATAAGAAAAGCAATAGTCCCAAAGAAGAAGATAGTTTAATTCTAATGTTATAGTATTTCACAGCAGAACTAAAGGAAAATAAAGACTGTTTATTTGCCAGTCACATATAGTGGGATTTTTGCAAGCACTATGGAGAAAGCCAAACTAAAAGAAAAAGATATTCATTATATTGGGTTGTGAAGGGGCACAAGAGAATGGAGAAAAAAATTAAAGAGAAAGAGAAGTGAAATAATAGAAAGAAGTGAAAAAAAAATTAATTTCACCTATAATTTGTACCTATGTAATTTATAATTGTAATTTATACCATTGTGAGTCGATCTCCACTTAGGTCTCAGGAGGGCCTAACACTGAAAAAAGTCAACCACTTTACCAGAAAGCTTCAAATGACTTTCAGTACTATGATGCCTGAAGAATCTTTAAAATACAGGCTAATATAATCACACAGCTTTTCTCTGAAGGTTTGGTAAAACATGATGTATCGAACCTGGCTGGAAAGCAGCCCAGCAGAAAAGGACTGGTGTTAGTCAACAGCAGGTGGACATGAGCGAGCTGTGCTCAGGTGGCCAAGAAGGCCAATGGACTTCTGGGCTGTATAAGCAATAGTGTGGCCAGCAGGACCAGGCCAGTGGTTGTCCCTCTGTACTTGGCATGGGGGAGCCACACCTCAAATCCTATGCTCAGTTTTGGGTCCCTCACTACAAGACAGACATTGATGGGCTGGAGCATGTCCAGAGAAGGGCAACAGAGCTGGGGAAAGATCTGGAGCACAAGTCCTATGAGAAGCAGCTGAGGGAGCTGGGGGTGTTTAACCTGGAGAAAAGGAGGCTCAGAGGAGACTTTCTGACTTTGTAAAACTACCTGAGAGTAGGTTGTAGTTGGGTGGGCTACCCAGGCAACCAGTGACAGAATGAGAGTACAAGGCCTCAAGTTGTGCCAGTGCAGGTTCAGGTTGGACATTAGGATTTATTTCTTCGCCAAAAGGATTGATAAGTGTTAGCACAGACTGCCCAGGGAGGTGATGGCGTCACCATCCCTGAAGGTGTTTAAGAAACAACAGGACATGACACTTAGTGTCACAGTCATAGTGACAAGATGATGATTGGTCAAAGGTTGGACTTGTTGATCTTAGAGATTTTTTCCAACTAAAATGATACTGCAAAATCATACTGAACATTCTCTTTGATTCAATGCATCTTATACCTAATGTTGCCTACATTCCTATCCTTCCTTTTGCAAAATTTAAGTTGTACAAAGATTAGAAATACATGCAGCAGGCGAAATTTTCTTGTTCCATGATCAGAGAAACACAATACTTGCTTGACTACTTCGAATGCTTCTAAGAATAACAATACTTCAATTAGCATAATTAATCATTATTTTTCAATGTGTCAATAATAAATTACCAGTTATTGCAGTAGTAATCATAGCTATTCTCACTGTAGTTCTATTCTGTATATTATACATTAGCTTAGAAAACACTCAAGACTTCAATATCATAATTTTAAATCCTGAATATCCATATATCTTTCACTGTATGCCTTAATAACCATACTTCTGTATGTTCTGGGTTCTAATTCAGCTCATTTTAACTTAGGTAACTCCTAAATACTTAACTGGAAAACACACTGATGCTGAGGAACAGAATTAACAGATATGCCTCTAAAGATATAAAGGCAAACATCTGAGGGGTGTCTAAGCTTCATCCCTCACATGAAGCTTTACTGACACAAAATTTAAGCATTTCCTAAATATAAATATGTACATGCTTGTGTGCTTAGAAAGCAGGCCATTAGATGTATAACAATATAAATCCTCTCATCCTGAACCTTAAATAATTTAGTCATGTTTGGATAAATAGCCACTCGGATTTAACTGCAGCACTTGATCTTAAGTATTTATTTTCCAGTCATGAGAACAAGGGCCAATCTTTTCTTGAGCACAAAGCAGTAACTTCTTTGAATTATACATTATATATTGAAGGTGAAGACATATGCATTTAAGCTAAAGTCGAACTCTGAACTAAACTGTAGACATCTGAGAGAAACTAACTTCTGCATTTCATATCAAGATGAGGTACTGAGAATTGAAGGAAGATGCCCAATGCTGATATCTAAACTAGCACCAGAAAGTAATTCAAGTTTCCAAATGAAACATCAAAATATGACAGTAAAGTCATTTTACAGAGTAAAATTCCAAGATACTAGGGCAACTGTGGTGCACATAAAAATTCCAAATAGTGAGAATGATTTTTGCTGAAATGTACCGGCAGTACTGGAAAATTTGTTTTTCCAAGGCTTGCAACCACAAACCCCTATAGCCAGACCTGCAGACCCCAAAACAGCCTGGTGAGAGCCATCTAAATTCAGATCTGTTTTTTCTATGACATAATGTCACCATTATGCAATGCAATTGATAAAATATATATTTTAGGGGAGAAGACTCTGTAACTAATATTTGTGCCCTGGTTTTCCCTTCTGATTTTCTCTTGAGGGGAAAAAAAGATTCCAGATATACATCACTACTTTTTATAACATTTTATTTCAGCTCAGACCCTGTGGTAGGCTTCTTTTGTGCACATACTCATATAGTACAGAGAAGGCTGCATTCAGGATATATATCTTCTCTATTCCCAACCCTATTTCTTATCACAAAAGCTCTTTATCAAAAATGTGTTATCCTGCAACAAAGAAATAACATCTAATTCAGAGAAATCTCTTTATTTGACATGTAAGCACAGTGCATCAGGCTGGTTTTTGAGTTAACTAAGCCATTCCCATAAATCTCATTAGACAATACACTTCATCAGTCTGCTTTTTCCTTGGTCAGCTGCAAACACTAAAAAATGTTATGAAGACAAACCTCCTAAACATAGAGCAGTGGCTCATTGAAAACTGTTCCAGGAATAAATATTTGGATAATTCTCATGGGATAGAAGTTGCTGTTTTGTAGCTTTTGACTTTTGTGTCATTTGTCACATTATTTGGGCAATGATCAGGTGTGAGGGAGGGAGCATTGAGTGGATTTACATCAGCATAGACAACTGTAGCTATTATGAAAATGTTAGGAGTGTCAGATCAGTTTTCCTAAGCCCCTCCATATCAGATTTTCCGTCAAGTAGAAACTGTGATATAACATAACTAGTCCACAAAATTATTCCTTGGACATGCAGATAGTCCCAACATATGGACTACTGGTTCAGAAAGCACTGTACTATACGTGCTCTTAAGGCACAGAAACAAGTACATGGGTTACACAAGCAACAGAACAAAGTGGTGCAATTCTTTAAGCCTTCTAGGTGTTTAAATGACATATTAAAATATCTTTAGAAGTTAAAGCAGTCCTTAGATCATGCTTATCCTTACCATGTGTTCAAAACTGCATTTCTTAACAGATGAGTCACAAGAGAGTTACAGGAGGTGTCTCTCTCTGTGTCTCCTTCATAAATGATTCTAATAGTCTCAGTATTTTGGCTATGACAGATATATTTTAGTATATAATTTATTATATTGGTCTACTTTAAGGTAATTAGCATATGTGACTTTTATCTCATATGAGATGAGAAGGAAACATTCTGAAGTATAATACTTAAAAAAAACATGGAATTTAATATGCAACCTCAGCCTTAAATCTGAATATCTTGATTCCACTGAGTGTTCGACAGATATATTTTAAAATGTTTATTCATAACCAATATCTTATTTTATATCTTTAACAGGTTTTTACCTGAGTTTTACAGACATACCTGTCTAATGTTTCATTATTTTGATAACAGTAGCCAGAAGCACTGCTATGCTTAAAGAAATGAATAATGAATAATTCTATTCAGAATCTCAGATTACAACCTTACATTTCAAGAAAGTATTTATTTGACATTTGATTTTTAGCAATTTCAATTATCTATAATTTCCAACAACTTTAGCAGAAACTCTTCTTGCTTTGTACTTTTGAAGTCTGTATATTTCAACATCTACATTTCAAAGCTACCACATTATCTTCAGTTTACTCCTAACAGCAGTTAAGTCACTTCAATACATGGTATACTTACCTGGGGTTGATGTTCAGTTTGCGGCAGTCTGACGAAGTAAGTGCTGGAGAATTTGCAAGTGGCTATTTCTTGTAAGTGAGGACTTCTTGTTGACTGTTCAGTTGTCATCTAAACTTGAAAATTGTTTAATCTGGAAAATCTATGACTATTAATCTTCTAGAACAGCTATTTTATAGATGTGAGTCCTCCTACATGAAGCAGCTGTTAATAGAAATTTTGTGCTTGTAAAAGGACAAAAGAGCTAGCAAGTAAACATACAGTAATGTGGTAAATAACCTGGGAGAGACCAGCTCAAGTCTTCTCCTTATAGTGGTACTTTCCAACAAGTAATAACATGAACTTTTACATCAATTGGAATTTGCAAGTTGTTTTAGCAGGCTGCCAAATTCAGCTTGCCAACAGGTGTCCAGAGTGAGGACATAGAATAACAGAGATCCTGAGATGAAAGGGAGCCATAAGGACCCATCCTTGGGTCCAACACCTTGCTCCAGTGCCTGCAAGGCACAGTGCAAGGTCCTGCCTCCAACACTGGCAGAATTCCTTGGCTGGATGCACTGGAGGAGTCTGTCAGTATTTGAACTATTTTATATCTCACTCAGCTTAAGTACTTCTCCGTCCAAGAGCTTTAAATCCTGCCATTATTCGAAGGCCAACTACTATAAGTGGTGTTGCTAGAGCTTAATACAGTCTGTCAAGTGACAGAGTAGGATTTACACATATTTGCAAAAAGGGTGTGTTCATTTCCATTTCATCCATAAGACATATGAAATAAATGGTACATATAAATACCTCAGAAACCTGAACATTGTGCCTCCTGCTCCCAGGAGTTTTGTTTTCATTTCATCATTAGGGAGCCTTCAGAGCACCCTGGAGATGACCTGCTCTGGTGGTGTTAATGCCTAAAAAATGCTTTGCATTGGTGCACAGATAACTTTGAAGAGCACACACACACACACACACACACACACACGATCTACACCATTCTTTTTACTTTTCACTGAAACAATTTTTTATAAGGAAAGGTCTTATATGAATTAGTACATAGAGTCACAACCAGCTTCCTCTTCTCTGTGTTGCTGTCCCTAATGGAGCACACAGCTAATGCTAGCAGCCTCTCCTGAATGCCTGTCTCAAGCATTCCTCCCTCAGGTCATTGCTTGCACCAGACTCAGGCTCTTGGGGCTCTACAGACACAGCTGATAGACACCACATCCTTCCCCACCTGTGGGAATGTGGGACTGAAACACAGTGTGTTTTCCTGGGCCAGTTCAAGTTCACATCTTATTTAGATCCTGCTGCTGCATACATAAAATACTTGGCTGTCTTTCCAGCGGTCAAGCTGCTGAACAGAGCTCCTTGTCTTCTGTCCAGTGTCTGCCCACATCAGAATTCCTTCACTGCCTGTGTAAGTCCTTGTCCTTGCTATCATGAAGGCCTATCATCTGGCATCATCTTTCAGACCTCTTTTTACATCCTCACACTCAGATTACATCCATATCCTGCTTATTTTTACAGTAAAACCACACTAGCACATAGTCTGGTTTCCCAATCCACAAGACTAAAACTGATCTGAGCACTTACAGTTGCCCATCTGGGTCACAGTAACACACTTTCCCTTAATCTTTCCAAGCTCACTCCATGCATACCCACCTGGAAAGATTATGCAGTTCCATTACTCATGAAACCACTAGCTCTTGCAAGACACTCTTCAACCATCAAATCAAATCTAAGCTGTTCATATTTTCTATAGTAACCTACCATTTTTCTTCCAGCATCTATTGACTTTGATCTCTCTTCTTCCAGTTACAATTACCATTTTCAGTTTGGTAAATACTTAAACAAGTGTTCCTCTGAACTTATATGAAGCAATTCTTCTGATACTCTTAGAAATGCCCTTTTGATGAAAGCTGCACAGTTATAAGCTACAATGAAACCACCATTTACTCTCTTGACTCACAGTATCTGGTATTGACTCAAGGTTTCCTCAACTTCCCTCTCTGTATTTGTGTCCTGGTTTAGGGCAAGTTTGGGAGGAATCTTCCAAAGGGGTCCCTCTAGAAAGCAGATTCAAGTGGCCCCTCCCCCAACTGGTTCAGGAAAAGATTTCCTCGGAGAAGAGTGGAAAAAACTGTTTTATTTAAAAAGCAAAGTATTCAGAAGCATAAAAAATGAATAATATTAAACAATAAAACCTCTTGTTGCTCTGAAGAGATGGCAAGTTCAGAAAGTCCTTGTCATGGGGTGTAGTTCAGCTTGCCCAACCTCTTATCACTCCCTCTGGCACTGGAATGCTTCTCAGCTTCTCAGGCCCTGGTGGGCTACAGATGTGAGCTCCCAGTGCTCTGGGTTTTCAGTCCAGAGCAAGGCTGATCAGTTCCAATAAAAAGAAAAGCCACAGTCTGGGGAAATTCTCTGCCTCAGCTAGCTAAAACCTAACAAACAGCGAAGGAGAGCTCTGTCCCGCTGTCCGTGCTGCAGACAGCACAGTCCAGGAGCAGGAATGCAGGGGAACAAGTGCAGCTTCTGCAAATAAACTCTGCTCTTCTTCTCCTCCCATTCGCTCTCAGAACCAGTCTTAAAGGTGCAGAACTTAATATCCAGCATAAAAAGAACAGATGATTGGGGAAACAAGCATCATAAAGTCACCCTAGGACAATTTGTTTCTTGCTTCTTACCCCTGTATTTTAAATACTTTGGAGAAGAGACCATCTTTTTGTGCTTTGTTTGCACATTGCTTTTCTCAATGGGATTGCATTCAAGGACTTCCAGGTGCTCCAATAATGAAAACTATTTTAAAAGTGAGTCTCAAAATGTTTCCTATTTTACAGAAACCCTTTACAAAATAATGACTGTTTAAATGTAGCCTGTGATAAATCAGCTTGACATTTGATTCAGTTTCCTCTCTTTTCTCTGTAAGGAATTGATTCTCCTAGCTATTGAGGCTTATTGTAGGGGCTGAGCATAAGATAAATCAGCACAAGAATGTGATAAGAGTACCTTTAGAAAACTCAGCCATAAAAACTGGCATTCCATCTTAAAAATCCAGATGGCCAAGAAAGAAAATTACAGAAATGTGATATCAAAGATAAATGGATAGTGACATCATGAAAATTATACTTTTTGAAACAATAAAGGTTACCAAAAACAAAGGATCGAGTAACTGTCAGCTGCTTGAAAGCAAGGATCCCTTTATTCCATGGGAGAATCTAATGTGCCACAACTTGTTGCACAACAAGGATCTCTAGCTCCCTCAGGTGAAGGGAATAGCTGATGTAATTTGCCACTATACTAAAATCAAATTAATCTACCATACTTTTTGGTGTCATCAATCCCTGCGAGCATTTTTAACAAGCTGAATTGAAACAGATGGTGTAATTTCTCCTTTTTCTTTTTTAAATTCATGGCAGGTCACATGGTATTTAAATACACTGTTATTAGGCAACTCTGAATTTCTGTATCTGTTATATTTGGCTAGCTCATTGTTGTGATGTTACATTTGACAGTTAACTTTCAAAGCAAAGCCTAAATTACCTCTTATAATTATTCACCAGCTTTCCGTGGCTGAGATATTTTGTATACTTGTTCCTCTGTATAGCATGTGCCATTGACCATCTATCACTACTGGAAAACATGCTTCTTAAAAATGTTCTTTCTGCCCCTATTTTTAAACTTATGAGGTATGCAACCTCAGCAAATTTGCTTTAATAAAACATACTGAGTCATATAACTCCTCCTGGTATAACATTCCTCCCAAGACAGTAAGAGCAGAGTGACAGGCAGCAGAAAGTAAAATATTTTGTCTTATAGTATTCCTTTCCTGTTTTTTCTAAACTTCCTTCTCTTCCATTAGCAAATTTGCAGAAGGGAACTCATTTTTTTTGTGAAGCAAAAGAGTGAGCCCTAGGGTTCATCAAGGAATAAAAATTTACTGGCTCAGCACTTGCAAGTGCATATAAGAATTTAATGCTGAAAGTAAAGGACATATGAATTATTATAATGTGCTGGTAGAATCAGAAGTAGTGATGTTGCTCTAGCCGACTTTCCACATGGTAAAGCATATTCCACACAATCCATAGATGTTTAATCTACAGTTTACTTCAGTGTATATAATTTCTGACAGCAGTAGATTCACTGAAATGGTACAAGCTCTGTCTGAATGAGCAAATGGAGCTATTTGAGAAAATAAAAAGCCTTAAACACAGATTATACAGAGTATTGAATATGATATATTGTAACCTAGTTTTAGCACAGTAACCTGTATAAAACATTTTACCCCCAAAGCTTAATAAAATAAATTGTCTTCTATTTGTATGTCTTCTTCCTCTTCTCCCCACATACACCATGTTTCTTGGAAGGCAATGTTTCTCTGTATTCTTGGCCAGTGGCACTAGTTTTGCCATATGTACAATGCTGAGTTACTAAATAACTAACAAAAAGATGAAATTTAATATTTACTTCTCAAAAATGTAAACATATGAGTCAAAGTGAGGCAACATTCACTTCAGCTCATACACACAGACTGCTATCCATTTCAGTTTCTCTCAGTCCATTTCTTGAATTGACACAAATAAGCACCAGCAGATCATATTTTGTAGTCTCTAAAACAAACTTTTTTTTTGATGTTTTATGTTACTAGTAACAATGGCCATTTCAGGCCTTTTTTTTTTACTCTGCATGGATATTTCTACTCATGATGGTTTCTGTGGCTGTTTTCCCCTCCAGAATCATGTTTGATTCAGGCTAATTCCTCCCTGATAAGCAGAGAACTTTTTTCTTTTCAGTTTTAAAACCATTCTAATTTAATTATTTCAGACTATATATTTCAGAATATATCAGAAATTGTGAGTAGTTCTACTAAAGCTTGAAAAAATATGGATTGAGAATAAGAATTATATGAAATATAGACTCAATATATCTTATATTTATAAGGAATTATTTCTTTTGTTTATAAGAAGTTATCTATTTTTTTTCTGTTATAATGCGTGTTATTGCTCTCATTTTACTGTCACTGTAGAAGCTGGCACTGAAGTTTATTCTGTCTCACTACATTTTGAACCCGTTTTCTTGTCTCATTGTCTGCATGATTTCTGCAACTCCAAATGACATCTCCTCAGCCACCTTCCCTTGAGGGACTTGAAAACCTCGTTCTAAGATTTAATTGGAATCTGGAGTTTAAAATGAGTTCTCCACTCCTGCCCTTGTTGCCTTTACTTGCTTGCTGATTTCTTTCACTTTGGCTGGAAAACCAACTGCTCTCAGGCAGAGCTCTTCCTTTTATATTTTTTTGTTGTTGTCATCTCAGGCTAAAAATAAAATACCTGTACAAAATTGTAGGCTTCCCTCTGCTCCTTGGATGGGATTTCAGAGATTCTTTACTGTCTCCTAAATTGTGAGGAGCTGCCATTCCACCCCTGAAGGTTTCCTTTCCTAATCACAAAGCTACATAATGCATACTTTCCCTCTAGTTTTCTCCTTATTCCTGCCATATGCTTAGAGTTAGGTATTTTTCATATCCAGTAATTTTTCCTCACTTGCCCTTGCCCATCATATTCTCCTACTCCTTGTTTTTACCTCATGTGGTTCACAGCCTTATGTTCTTTCTAATGTTCTGCACTTTACATAATGGCACTTTTTTGCCCTCTTCCTGCCTCCCCTGGTGCAGTCTAGTTACCAAATTATCCAGCTTCTTGCTCTTCCTTTGCTCTTCCAGGACATGCCACCATCTCATGGCCTTTGTAAAGGAATTCACCTGACTCTATAGATGACAGAGTCACGTGGGTATCTCTGATGGAGATTCCCAAACCTAAAACAAGTGCCCTACACTGTGGGAACAAGGAGTCACCTGGTGATCCTTATTTCTATCCATCCTTTCTGGAGTTACCAGACCCTTTCCAACTCAGATATTCTGTGATTCTGCGATTAGGTTAACTTTTTGCAATGTTTAGGAAGGGAAAGTTAGGAATCCTGCTCCTAGTAAGAGTGCATTGAAGCAAGGCAGATTTGTCATGTCCCTTCTGCTACTGTGTGTGCTCATTCACTGAATGTCTCTTTTAGACAGAAGTTAATAAATTAATAGACAATTAATAGACAATTAATAGATGCTAAGAAGTGATAATATCCTTGAGAACCAAAGACAATTAAGTAGTCCCTTTAGTAACTTCAATTACTGCCAATGAGTTTTCACCTAAAATTCATTAATTCCACCTTGTGAATAAATTTTGGTTTTGCTAAAAATTTTAATGTAAGAAATTAATGTTACTTAGGAGAAAGGAACAGTAACTAAATGTAGCCTTGAAATCAATTTCTCAAATATGAAATCATTACAGATCTCAACACCAAAGTATGAACAAAGGAGTGATCCAATAGAGCTGAGAAGTTTTCTCTGTGCTATCAGAATGACTCGAGTTAAGGAAAAAAAACAAAACTCTTTTTTTATGTATAAACTTTTACAGCAAATGCTTAGCTGTGTTTTAATAATGAAAGGAGTGCTTTTATTTCATTCCATACAGATAACTTTTGTATGTAGAAGTTAAGAATAAACCTGAGGTCCTCATCAGGGGTCAAAAATGATCAAGGTTCCCAGTTTGTTCCCTCAGCTTTTGTCTTTCCAGTACAACTACAGACTAAGAAAATTTAAAAAAAAACAAAACAAAAAAAGGAAGATAGAACAAAATGAAACAGACAACACAGAAAAGGAATATTAGTTATTTTGCAACTCCATTCCTTTTCTTCATGGGTCAGTAGAGGTCAAGGACCTCTATCACAGTCTGTACAACAGAATGCAAAATACCTCTGCAAGTAGTGATACTTCAAGTATTTTACATCTAGAAACCTTAAAAAGATGTTTTCAATGTGTATTTTATATGCCATATACCTGTTTTCACAGTCTATTACCATATTAATTTTTTTAAAAAAAATTTACCTAACATTGCTTTTTTGATGATTATTCACAGCATGACATAAAACCCACTCGTATTTCTTTCTGACCTTTATTTTTATTCTTTTTTATTGATTATGCATGTTTGGGAATGTTTATCTAATCTACTTGAAATTAGAGGAACTATTCTACTTTGTTATACATTAGGAATTATGTCATTGTAGGACAGAGACACCTCCATTATGTGGATTCATTTGCAAACTCAACTTTATCTGTATCTGTGAATGATCAATTATCAAGCAGTAAAATCGGTTGCTGCTTCTTTTACCAGGTAAAGGTAGAAGCCTTCAGGCTGCCATTGAAGTTTAAGTGAGGTTAAAAGAGGAAAAGCAGTAGAAATTTGTTGTCTATACCCAGCCTAATGGTAAACCAGCATTTTTTTCTCATATATTCCAGAGGAATACAGTATGATACTGAGTATCATTTTAGTGATTCCCGGAGACCAAACATAATCGTATACCACTATTCCTGTCTTTCATCCAGACTATTAACTATATTCTCCCCAGGCTGTGTTGTAAGACAAATTTCCCCTTTATATACTGAATTCTAGAAGTCATTATAGCTTGAGTAAGAATCCACCTAAATTTGGTGGTTATGTCTGTGCTGAGGAAAGAACGGATAATATGAGCCAGGGGAGGATTCAGTCACTTTTTATTCACAACAAATCCTATGCCAGTGTTCAGAAAATATAACTCAACTTCTAGTAGATGTAACCTGGCTTTCCTTTCAACTCTCAGAGGTGAATAAGGTTTTTTCCAATGCAAAGTTCTTTGTAGAATGGAGTTGTTTTCTTCCATTTCCTCTTCAACATTGCTTGTTAAAAGTGATGGGAACTGTGGCTTGTCCCATCCAGGCAGAATTCAAGAAAACTCCTAATGAGCCAAATACTTTCTCACAGCCTGAGTTTGAACTTTCTATGCACTTTAATTCTTCCTTTTGTTATGTCAGTGAACACTCAAATACAGTTATTTGACTCCCCACCGCTTTGCTTTGCTCGTAGTCTCCCAAAGCCCCCCTCTGCTTCCCCTTGAGCTCTTTTGGCCACACATTCATGGAACTCACTTGTTGTTTGGATCGCTTGCCTGCCTTCAGGTGAATATGGTCTATAATGAGAGAAATAAGTAAGCAGCCAGGGAGTCCATGTTGCTCACCACAACTGACTTTCAGAATAATGTTTATTTTAGTTTTAGCTGCCTTACTTTTTTCATCTCTTTTTTCCTCTTTGATACATAACACATAATAAGAACCCTCTTTTTTTTTTTTTTTTTCTTTTTTTATTAAATCCTTTCCCTTTGGGAAGAAGCAAAATAATGTTTTCTTAAAAGGCAGTTTGCTTGGGAGATTTTCTTTTTGTGATTCAGTCCATTCTTGCAGAGAGTTCTGGATTTATGCAAATTAACATTTTCCATCAAACCATGAGGAATTAAGCATCAAGCATACTTCAGTTTTGGAACAAATAGTTAAACCAATAGCAAAGCCTATGGGAGAAACTGTCACATATAATAGCAGCAATTTTTTTTCCCCCTTATTTTCCCAGGCATTTTCTTTCCTCTGTTAACTTTTCTTATCTTTTGGAGATTCTTAAGACTAATATGTCCACTAAAAAGAGAAAAAAATCAGTGGCTTCTGTCAGTCAAATGGATGCATGCATTTTGCTGTGCAGACCATGCAGATTCTTTACCTGCTTACCTTACCACAGTATCTTCTGAGCAGTCTAAATCTGCCTTATCATCTACTTATGGTACCTGAAGGATTGACAGGTAAGCACTTCTAAAGTTTCTGTCAGTATATAAGGCAATTGAAGGCATTAATCACAGAATAAACACCTTAGTCAGAGTCCTCTCTGCAGCTGAAACAGGCTGGCACTGGCTGTGAGAAAGAAGAAAAATTAGGAAAAACAAGATTTCTGAGGTCTAATTCAACCATCCCCAAAGTTAAAGGAAGATTTTTCACTGACATTAGAGGAGATGGATCTGCTGCTAAGGTCGGACAGGCCATAGACAACATTTGAAGTTTTCCACAGAACAGCTCATAGTATTTTTGAATTCTAACTCAGCTGAGCTGTGAACAAACTGTGTAACGAGAGGGAAAGTAGATGAATTCTTTTCCTGACATCTGTAGAGCAGTGCCAGGACTTTGGGTAGACAGTCGGGGAAATGGAAATTCTTACTGCTGAGAAGTAATAAGATATAACTGATATTGCAAATACATGGTGGTATGATCTGTGCAGCCAGAATTTAAAAATAATTATATAAAGCATATTTACCTAAAAAGATCAGGCGAAAGAAACATCTCTCTGTGTTAGAGAGATGATTATTTGTATTAGAGCTATTGTCTGGAAAGAAAAATTGTACTGTTCTTGGTGACTTCAGTTTTAAAAACCTATAGTAGACATTATATGCAGTATGTAGTAAAACATCATTGAAGTTTCTAAGAATTATAGATGATAATTATCTAACACAAAAGGTATTGAACCTAGCATAAGATGATTCTCTTTTGGGCCTCATTAAATTGGATAAAGAGGAACAAATTGGAGGATCTAATTACATTAATTATGGGAAAACAGAGGACAGTAATATACCTAGTTGGTACTTCAAAAGTGAATGTTTCAAACCTGGAGAAAATTATGAGAGATAATTGATTAGGAAGAATAAATACAGACAACCCATTGGGAAAGAAACTTTAAAGTTGTTTAACAAGAATTTGTGAGATGTCCAGAAGCCACACCTCATAATTAAGAAATAGTAAACCAATGTGTTAATACCCCTCCTACTTTGGGAGCAAAGTGGATGTATTAATTTATTTTTTTTTAAATATATGCATAGCAAAAGTGAGAAATTAAAGGTGAGAGTAATAATTATATACTACTAACAGTAACATAGAGAGGAAATAATGCATCTCCCAGCAATCAGAACAATAAGAAAACAATTTTTAGAAACTGGGAAAAAAAGAGGCTAAGTGTAAAAATTTGAAACAGAGATACTAATCATGGCAAAAATGAAATACAAATGGAAGTGTGTGTCCATCTCTTTGACTATGTATGCTTGTCTGAAAGTACCAGCAATAACAACAGAACCAAGTTAAAAGGGAAGGTATGTGTTAACTTCTAGAGAGCAGCATAGAAGTGATTTCATTTAAAAGGAGAGGTAGAAAAACCCACCTATAGATAAGTGTTAGGGGAACCAAGTAGAACATAGTATTTATAAATCATGCAGATAAGGTAAACAACACTTCTGTTAAAAGTCAGGAATTTTGCCTACTATTTAAGAGGGATGAGACAAAATAATGAGGCAAAATATCTAAAAAAGCATCTGTTTCAGAAGAGTATAAAAGGTAAATCAAAAATCTGTTTGGTATCACTGTCCAAAATGAACATCAGAGACATAGTGAGCACTGGACTGATGGCATCCCTTGTCCCCCTTGGTGCACACATTGATCCTGGCCAAATCACTGAGACACAGACAGCAGAACATGTGGATGTATGAATGGGAAAAATTAACTTAGAGATTTTCTAATGTGAGATCACCTTCATCTTCTCTGAGATCTCCCACTGAATTTTCCAACAGTGATTTCCTACATTAGTAGATGGAGGTTCTAAGAATCTTCTTAATTCTGAATAATAGATGTTTCATCAACAGCTGTTCATATGTTCCTGGAGAAACACAGTCATGGCACAGGAGAAGAGTATGGTATTTTGAAATTTTTCAGCATAGGCATTACGCTATTTTGCATAAGACATTAAAAAGTAATGTATCAGAGTTTCTATACTGTGTGTGTACGCTTCATCCTCAGCATGGACATCTCTGAAAGGAAATTCATCTCAGTTCTGCTAATTACCTATCTTAAGATAGGTGTGAATTTTAAATTGATGTGCCTAATTTTTTCAAGCTTAGATTTGGACAATTAACGATAAGATAACCATATTTAAAATGGATTTTAATATGTATCTCAATAGAATTTTGAAGGCAGAATTCCCAGCAAGTTTTCACTTGGGAGACATAACAAAAGACACATCTGACCAGGTAATATTCTTACTCAATTGCTACTACATGTGGAAGATTTTCAGGAGATTGTGGATATCATCCCAATATTTTAAAAACTATAGAAATCCTGACTAGTGAAACTTGGCAACAATGCTGAGAAAAAGATTGTAATTGTTACTATAGGTTTTAATTGAGAGAATAAAAAGCTAGAAATACAATTAGTGTCAATCATTATGTTTCTGTAGAAAGAGTTCTTACAGTCCTTATTAAACACACTTCAAATAATTCTTTTATGACATTGTAATTTAGGCAATGAAAGATAAATAATATATTTACACTTTAAAAAGGAATTTTGACACATTAGTACACAACATGCTGATTTAAAAATTAGTGCAACCACAGAGTACATCTTAAATGGATTAACAATTGCCTGAGTGACAAGTTCTGAAAAAGCAATTGTCAATGTGTATGTATTGTCAAAGGAATGAGTTTCTAGTAGTGTTTAGGCTACCTGGGGGAATAATCAACGTCTGGTCCAGTATTATTCAATGTAGTCAACAGTGGTTTGGAAGAAGATACAAAATCACTGGTGATCACGGTGATGGCTGAGAAAGAAGAGGACCATGGAGGTCAATAAGCAAAGTGACTTTCTTATCATGGAATGAAATTAAGGGATTTGCTATGTTTTTTAATTTATTACTAATAAAATTCCATCTCTGTATAAATTTCACAATCAAGCAACCAAACCAGCAACCAAGGCTTGCATCTGTTTGGGAATTTTTTTTATTTTACAAAGCAGCAAAGTTAAACAACATAATTAAATATTCTGTGGAATTGTATTGAGAAGCAGGAAGCTGGAATTTATCTTCCTGCTCTTCCAAAAAGATTCAGGTAGGACACTTTCTGGTATAGTTTCTATCTCTAACCCATGTTCCTGCAAGGAATCAAATGCATAATTGGGGAAAATAGTCAGACTCAAATGAACCATTCCAATGAAGTAACTACAGATGGTGAGAAAGGCAATCTGAGCTAATTTGGCAGTCTAACATATCAGCATGTATTCTGCATATAGGAGAATTGTCCTAATGGAATCATTTTCAGTTAAATTCTTCTTCATTTCTTAGTTTATTTTTCCATATGATTAAGTCTTAAGGTAAAATAATTTTCTCTATTTTTTTTCTAACATTGTTTTTTGCTACATTTAATTTAATTGTCTTTTGGCATGCCTCAACTCTGACCATAATCTGATCTTCTTTACTTTTTAATTACCTTTCAATTTGCTTTGTTTTTTTAAAATGTCATATTTCATGTTAAAACAACCTATGAAACAGAATATTTTACTCAGGTCTAAAAGCTTTAAAACTGAATATTAAGGAATTTTTATATTTTTCTCTGGGTGCCTGTCCATGCTCACTTTTCAATTTTTTTAAACACATTCCTTGGGGAGGCACTTGCCCTGAGGTAAAGGAGTATGATATAACATAATATCATACTTCTCTAAAAATAGCAGAAAGCCCATTTTTTTTCATTCAGCACTGGTCCAGATGTCAGCTATTTCTAAATGAGCAGCCAGCCTTGCTGGTGTGGAAAACACACACCTGTAGTTCAAACATTCTAGTCAAACCATCAGCAAAGTGTTTTTAAATGCAGTTGTAACTTGGAATTCCTGTTCTCCTTGTGTTTTTTGCAAAATCAATTGTAAGTGGATTGGTGATTTCTAGTGACACCTGTCATGCCTGGATGCTTCTGCTTGGGGGTATTCTGACAAGACAAAGAGTGTCTACCTGATTCTGACCTTTTCTTTCATGCCCTTTCTTCTCTTCTCCTTGCTATTTCTTCAAAGGCTGGTCACCAGCTGAGCCCTCAGTCCTTTCTCCTGCATTGGCCCAGCTGCCTACAGCTAAGTCTGCTCTAGGTGTTTGTCAAGGACCTTCACCTAGACACACTGATCGACAAAGAGCACTGCCCTCCTCAGCCTAGGGTGAAAATACCCAAGTCTTGCAAACTTGTCTTGGGACACAAGGGAAGATGCATCCTGCTGGGCAAGTTTGGGCTCCCTTCCCAGCCAGGGTGGGTGGAGGGCTGGTAAATAACACAGCCACTCAAGATTATCCACGGCAAAGGATTGTTTCAAAAATGCCACCTCCTCTGTCCCCAGATGCGTGAGTGCTTTTCCCCTGTGATATTCTATTCCATAAACAGATCACCTTAAATGAGCATATTAAGAGCTAACACATTTGACTTTGCTCTGGAGCAGCTGGAAATAAAACCACTCAGACCAGAATACTTCCCAGACAGAATGCTGAAACTAAGAGTTATGAGGCAATTTAGGGAACAGTTCCTTTTGTTGCTCATTTTTAACTGATGCCTCACAGCTAAGGCCGTCTGTGCCATAATTTGGACATGAGAACACAGGATCAGAAGATTCAATAAATGCAAGTGCTGGGACCAGGCTAGACAAAATGTGCAATGACAAATGGTGCAAGAATTACCTGAGTCCCTTTTCCACTAGCAAGGAATCAGCGAAATATTGCCATGCTCTATCTGCATTCTCTGTGCACTCATTTCTCATGAAAGGGGCACAAAAGGCACCTTCATCAACAGCCAGGAAAGGATTTCTTTATGGAGAAGAAATTCTTCTTCTTCATTCTTTAATTTTCTTTTAATTTTAATTTTCTTCTTTATTCTTTAATTTTAATTTTAATTAATATTCTTTAATTTTCAACATAAAAGTCACTTTTAGCAATGCTCTAAAGTTGCTGAGCAGCTGCAAGCCAGAGAATACAGACTGATGCCTGTACCTGTTATATTACATTGACAGTAAAATAATTTATTAAAAATATCTCTTTTTTCAGCTAAACTATTTAAACTTTATAATGTTCAGGAAATTGTCCTAACAATTTGGAAAGGTACGATCAGGAGAGCAAATGCAAAATTAGTTTTCAAGTCTGGAAAACTTACATTTGCTCTTTGAGTTCTTGTGACTATCAATAACATTTTTGGTTATTTTGTGGGATTTTGTTATTACTATTTTTATTTTAAATAGAAAAAAGTTCTTGAAAAGGCAGAAAAAGTACTGTCCTTTCACTACAGACATAGTTACCGAATTGGTATGTTCAGTGTTCTCTCATTTCTCTTTACTAACCGTGCTCTATACCCAAAAGCAGCAAAACAGTTATGTCCACAATATTCGTTTTCATTATTAATTGAGAGCTGAAGTTTACAAACTCTGGGGGAAAAAAAATGTGTCAAAGATATCAGCTGAAAGAAAAACTTGGAGTTTCTGTGGAAATGTTCAATTTAGAAATTCTAAACTCTAAACTTTAGGATAACCTAAACAACCACTGATACATAATTTTAAGGAAAAAAAAATATAGACAAAAATGGGTTTGTTTAATAAGGTCCGAACTCACAAAATGAAAAAAAAAAACCAAACCAAAAGAAACCAACCCAAACCCCCCACCTCTATCATTCTGTGGTCTGTGTAAGGTACTGAATTAAATTATTTAGTATAACTAAACAACAGCAAGGATATGTTAGAGGTCAGAATTATGTTATGCTCTGATTAAACTAACAATTAAGCAAGGAAAAGCAGGCACCTGTGGGGAGGACTGTAAACAGCTGTGATAGCGTCTCTCAAAGTCTTCTGCTTTGGTTTAGGCTGGGGCTGGTTGTCCTCAACAGAGTGAATTCAGCAGGGGAGAAGCCATTGTGTGGGTAATGCCTGTGCCAACAGTTACCTGCAGCTTAATTATACAGTGACCCTTTGGGTCAACAGATACCGTTTGAACTCCCAGTTTCAGATTAGACAGCAAAATAATAACAATGTGAGTATGGAACAAAAGAGATAAGCTTGGTAGAAACTGTGAGGAATTTGAGAAAACATCATTGTTCTTATGTTAATATGGAAGATGACTGTGTGGCTTCATCTTCCTGAACTTCGTTTATTTGTGATGCTTTTAAACTCAATCTGTTATGTAAATGCTCTCCAAGGATTGTTTTCATAGGGAAGAAACCAAATTCAGTTCTTTAGGCAGCTATCTAACTTTCCAGTCAGTGAAAGCAGCGATTAAAAATGGCATCATTTCAAAAACTACTGTTACATATGTGCTACCTGCAGCCTGGATGCAGTCAGATATCTAATCTTTTTAAGAAAACAGACTGCTTGATGGCAAAAGTGGTAGAATTTTGAACAGTTATGTGAAGTTCATGTACAAAAGAAATGCTAATTACACTGCAAGGTAATTGGGTGATGAGACCTGTATTAGAATGGAGACTTTGAGTGGAGAGATTTGGGTGACTAAGTACCACAAGCTGTGTAGTTGAACGTGCCAGCTCCTAAATGAAACGGCATCTGTGACTTGTAAAAAAACCAATGCTGTAAATGAAGTAATGGAAAACAACCAAAAAATGTATCTGGTAAATGACTTTATTATTATTTCAGTAGTAATAACTGAGGTACTTCTGTTTCTACACATACAGGCATAGACCTTTCTAACTGAAATATATTAGTGCATGTATTTAATTCTTCCAGCTGTAATTCAACTGAAAACTGAATATACCTGCTTCTAGAGTGAAGCCTGGTGAATTAGGCAATGCTGCTCTTTCATATAATAGGTACTCTCTTTGTCTCACTGGCTTAGAGAAAAAACACTGCTCTAATTTAAGGACTTCTTTCTTTCGTGATTGATGCTCACCCCACAATCTGCCCAAAAACCCCCATCAATTCTGTGTCTAGAAGAGAAGAAGAATACTTTTTATATGTTGATGATTATTTCGTGTTTTAAAAGATGCCTGTCTTCAGAGCCCTCCTTATGGATTAGGCTTGGGAGTACTTGAATCACTTAGAAGTGGGATGCTAGGTATAAGCCCTACGAAGCTGAGACAGGCACCTGCCTTCTTGATGAGCTCCATCAGAGGTGGGCTCCTAGACCGTCTTCACAGAAACTGTCTGATAGACACAAAACCTGAGGGAGTTGATGGAAAACACCAAAGGCAGAAGCATACCTGAAACTCTGGTTTCCCACATGGCCTCGTGATCATTATTGTGGATGGTAAAGTCTAAGATCAAGATTTATACCATTAAGCTGACCTCTTTGCTTTGGCTCCTGAAGGGAAACAGCACTACCCACTCAGGAAGTGAGAGAAGAGTGGGTCACCCTTTCTGTGGGGAGTAGTTTCTCTTGGGGGTTTCATCGGTTTTGCAGAGCAGATATAGTTGCTCAGGTTTGGTCAGAAATAGGATCTAGGGGTGTGGTCCAAATCAACTCCTTCTGTCAGGCCAGAATAAAAAACATGAGCAAACATACTCACATTTCATCATGTCATGGGTGAAGTAAGAAGTGTTGAAGTAAAAATTTTTGCAGAACTACTTGTATTTCTGCATAACTGTGTTTTGTTTCCTCCTCACCTTTCTTCAGTTGCCATGAATAAAAATGCCTGACCAGTTTGACTCATGCACAATTCTTAATTTCAGGTTTGTAACATGAAAAGAGAAATGACACAAAAACACCTTTCTTAAATTGGATGTTTTTATTAATAACTACTCTTCAAGGGTTTTGTTGGTTTTGTGCTGATGGAAATGAAACCACATAGAAGTGTAATCTGTCCCTTAAGGGACCGATTAGATTACTGAGAAGAAAGAAGGAAAAAGACAAAGAAGCGCTCATAATGTTCTGTGAAAGTAAAATTCCTTCTTTATTTTACCAGATATAAGTAAAACTATGTTCTTTTCAAAAACTGCTTAGTGAAAAAAATTTTGCACGCATTTTTAAACACCTAAATAAGTTTGCACAGTCTAGAATCTCAGTAGTTAGAAAAATCACTTTATCAGTGAACTTAACAAGAGCAAAGGCTGCATGAGGCGGACAGGAGCTGAGGATGAAGCACAAGCATAGTCTGATCCACTCTCATGCCATTTTCTCTCCAGAGGTCTGTTAAAAACTTTTAGACTGAAGAGAATTGTCATTACTGAATCCGTCTACACTGCTATTTTTAATTGGAGTTAAACTTATACAGATGATGCTAGAGATGCTTAATTTTACTGATACTGAACCTGTTTCATTAATATGCATGTTGACTGAATAACTAACAACGAACCTTCTAAAATGTGCTTCTAATCACATCAGCATTAAATATTAACTAGAAAGCTGACTCTATCGTTCAGTCACATTCTCATTTTCCCAGCTTATCATTACATGTGTGTTGATAGAAGTAGTTACTTTTGCAGGTAATTTCATTTATCATAAATAAACACATTTCTCATGGTTGTTACTTATGTAGCAGAATGGAGCAGTACTTACACCATGCAGGTGGGTGAAAGCAGTGTTCAGTGGAGGATGGGTTTGGGGGTGCAATTTCTTGTAAACATTTTGCCCGGGGGGTTTTGTGCTATCTTTTCTCTCTCTTTTTCCTCTTCAGGGAATATTCGTCCTAGGATTGCCGTATGCTCTCCTCCACAGTGGATACAGTGGTCTACTTCTTATTGTCTTGGCTGCAGCATTATGCTGTTACACAGGCAAAATTCTAATTGCTTGCTTGTATGAAGAAAATGAAGATGGGCAACTGATAAGAGTGAGAGACACGTACGAAGATATTGCAAATGCCTGCTGCAAAAAGCTGTCTCCCAGTCTAGGTGGCATAGTTGTCAATGTGACCCAAGTGGTGGAACTGATAATGACATGTATTTTGTATCTGGTTGTTAGTGGGAACTTGCTGTCACACAGTTTTCCATATGTACCGGTGACAGAGAAAACTTGGTCTGTAATTGCATTTGTTACTCTGTTGCCTTGTATATTTATCAGAACTCTCAAAATTGTTTCCAAACTCAGCCAGCTTTGCTCTTTGGTTCATTTTGTTATCATCTTTGTAGTAATAACTTACTGTGTCACGCAAATGCATCAATGGTCCTGGGCAAAATTTGGACTCTCGCTTGAGTTTGAGAACTTCTTGGTTTCTGTAGGGGTGATCATTTTCAGTTACACTTCACAAATATTTCTTCCCACACTTGAAGGTAATATGAAAAACCCAGGGGAATTTAGGTGTATGCTAAACTGGACTCACTTTTTTGCCTGTATCTTGAAAACAACCTTTGCACTTACTGCTTTCTTGACCTGGGGTGAAAAGACAAAGGAAGTTATTACTGACAACCTGCCATCATTTCTTGAAACCCTAGTGAATTTATGTCTCTTAACCAAGGCTCTTCTTTCTTACCCTTTGCCCTTTTTTGCAGCCACAGAAATTGTGTGTTCTTGTATTTCTAAAGACAACCATACCAATTACAGTTCTCCACTGCTTGCTCTGACTGTAAGAGGCTCATTTCTCTTGTTAACTCTGTTGATGGCCATGTTCACACCACATTTTGCCCTGTTGATGGGTTTGTCAGGCAGTGTAACAGGTGCTGCTATGACTTTTCTTCTTCCTTCTCTCTTCCATTTAAAACTTAAATGGAAAAAACTGTCCTTCTTAGAGAAATGTGCAGATATCTCTGTTTTTATTTTGGGCTTCCTTTGTAGCCTTGCAGGCATAGTTTGCTCGATAAAAGGGCTGCTTGAAGTATTTGGAGGCATGTAAAGGATTTCCTGAAAGACAAATAAGGAGCAAATCTTATAAATGCATTTAACCCATTAGTCTGTATATATGAGATTTTGTCACTAGGTAGAATTAAGCATATGCTTAAATATTTGCAGATTCAAGTCTTTAACTGGAAAATTATGTATCTCTAAGCAAACCAGAAAATAACATTCATAGCTAAAAAATACAAAATTAGGCCTCTTTAAAATATTGAAAAGAAAGGTGTTGGAGATAGTTTGAGAGGAAAATAATTGTAAATAATCCTACATGGTTTTAGTCATACATGGCATGCGCATCCTGAAATTACTACTGCAAGTGATTTCACCAATTTAACCAGAATTCTTCATAGGGTTAGATACTGTTCAGTCTCAAAGCTATCAAAACTACCTTACAGGATGTGAGTGAGAGAGATCACAGAATCACAGAATTCTATTATTAGATCTATTATTGAAAATGGATAAAATATTATTTCACCTCATTGGCAGACTGCAATTCAACATGTGAACAGAACAAATCAGTGAATTTTGGTTTTTATGTAAGACAAATTCTGCTACTTGTTTTTTAAATGAATAGGCAAAAAGAGAGCTCAGCTTAGAATAGCTTTGAAAGCCTTCTTTTATCATGACTTCAAATAGGAATACAGTCAGAGTAAAAGGGGCATTCTAACAGTTCAAAGTCATGGAAAAGAGAATTTTTTCTGAAATAAGCTATAGCCAGTGACTGCAGCTTTTCTGCAAGTCTAACTCCTAAGATTCATGTCTCTGCAATGCAGCTGCTCTATTGGTTGGGTTACTAGAAGTCTCTCTGGTAGCATGGAAATGTTAACATGCAGTTCACTTTCCCTGCAAGAAATTTCTTTGATCTGTGTATTTTATCTGCTTCTATTAAAAGCTCAATTGAGTAAATCAAGTTCAATAAACAGACACACAATTAACTTCCTGTACAATTTGGTAGATCTTTAGCTTTAAAAGATATTGGCTTAATAAAAAGATCAGCATTGCAATGTATTTCATGTTAGTGATAAAACATTATGACAAGAAGCAATCTAATCAGAGTGCTCTAATGAATACATATTATCTTACTGTACTAAATCTCTGCTATAATACATAATTAAAGTAATTATTTCAAAGAAGGAAGTGTGCATTTTTGTTATGAACAATTTCACACAACCTCGTACTGCGTCATACGGAAAGTCTTTGAACGTCAGTGTAAGACTGGGTGACAAAGAGCCCAGCAGTATCTGCTTAACTGAGCTATTTTTGCTATGCAGTTTCTCAGCATTAACGCTTCTGTCCTGCATGAGCAACAGTTGCCTCTCAAGGCTGATTTGCTGAATGAGAAAACACATGCAGCTAAAGAGAGGACTTCTGGAAAGCCTTGTATGCCACCCTGTTCCTTCCTTGTCTGTTAGTGCACACCTGTCATGTGTAATAATGTTTAAAAGTTTATTTAAAAAGATTAATTGCATTACTACAACATTTTCAAAAGAACTGGAAATAACTAGTATCTCAGAACCTTATTAGTTCCTGCAATGGGTCAAATTCTGCACTCAAATCCACAACAGATTGAATGATATAAGAATTTGTGCTGGAACAAATAGGAGACTTTTTATCTTTATGTAAAATGCCAAAAAAATACATTGGTCATTGAAAGAGTTGAAAGCTTATTGTTACTGCTACAACATAGAAACTTTATTACTTGGATGATATTAATCAAAGTATTTCATTACTTTTTGTATGGAGAAGTTTCATAGAAAAACAAACATGCATGAACAGCATTCGTTCTGTTTATCCTGTATGAATTTCTGAGGACAGAGGAAGGTTGTCCAAAGAGTTTTGTAAAAATTTTTTCAGTTACTTTGCTTAGGAACTCTCAAAAAAAAAAATCTCTTTTCCCATCTCCTACTTTTATTTAATGTGTTTTGTCTCTAACTCTTCAGAAAGCCTTGGGATTGCCTCAGTGCATTTGCTATTGGGGAAAGCTTGAAAACCAAGACAAGCAACTAATTTTGTGGTAGTTTTAGGAATTCCCTAGCTCGTCACTGTGATTCAGAATTGGCTTTAGCTGTACTTTCTTCTCTTAGCCTTTTCAAGGAGTCAGTGCCCAGTCTTTTCAAGCCAAAGACAGTCGTTCCCCACTTAATCATGATCCCTCTTATATAAGTTCTTTCCTACAAGGATAAATGTTTCCTGCTTTATAAAATATGTTCTATTACTGTTCTTATTTAATCATTTATGTAACTTCTGTTAACATCAGGGAAGTAGCAAGGGCAACAAGTCAGTTGTAACTGTAAATGCACAAAAATAAAAGCCATCCAAGTACAAGGCCTTGAGAAGTCACTTAGAAAAAGCACTAGATTAAGAGAAAGCATAGTTCAAGATTTTTGTAGCCAACACTCAGCAATTTTGAAGTGTGCCATTGTTGTGGGACACAGAAGGTGTATGAGCTTTGCTTTAAAGCCGTGGCCAGACATCTTGATGAGAAACTGTGTTCTGGGGTCAAGATTAGGTGAACCTCCCAACCTGGAAAGGCAGAGATGCATATGCACACCCTACAGACCAAGCCTGAATGTGGTGCTCAGCACATGATAAAGACAAATATTCATGATATAAGGCTAACTCACTGGATTTCATTTCCTAAAACACACAATTGCCTATTTTTAGATATAAACTTATTTATGAACATTTTTCAATGGCAAAATTCTATCAATAGGATATGGAAAACATTTACAACTTCCTATATTAGACATTAAAATAAAATATATGGAATATGTTTAGGGAATCTGGAAAGGTGGTGTTACCATAAATTATGAACCAAGAGGATCTGCATTCATCTAAGTAATGACTACTTGGAATTTTTGTCGCTAAATTTATACTACCAATCATTAGAATCACTGAAGCTAGGAAAGTAAAAGACTGACTAAATATTAATGTATTATTTGGCCACTCCTGGATTATTCATTGTAATATCATAGTGCTTTATCAAAATTAATTCTGAAAGCAAAAAACTGATAGTAGTGAACATGAAGAAAAGCTATAGAAAAAAATATGTGCTGAAATAAAACAGTCTTGCTTCATTTCTTCTGCCAGTAAAAGTATGAGTAAAGGAACCTTCTTCCTTTCAGCAGCAATAACAGAGGCATTGTCTAAAATGCTTCTCCCATTTTGTGGGGAACACTAAACACTGTATTCCTATTTCTGACAGTAGTAATGCAGATTTAAGTCAGTCAGATTACCCTAAAATTAAAATATAGGCTCATCTAAGTTATCTTAGGAACTTCAAGTGTTTATTTAAGCAGGCTTTTCAAAGCTTAAATCTGAAATTAGACTGAAAACCTTGCTCTACTGACTCAGTGGGAGAGAAATAATTTGCTTAAAATGGAACAATGTTGTAACCCCTGTAGTCCTTTAACAATACTTAATTTACTTTCACACCAAAGTTTGGTCATCACTTTACTTCATTACTGTAGTTTCTTTTCCACATTATTCCATCTCTTCTGCTTTTCCAGCAGCGAAATAAATATTTTTCCTGTAGGTGCTACTAAAATGTTACAGAGATGTCAGAAGAGCTGCTGAAAAAATTATTGAGGCTAACACTATTTCATTAACTCTTCATCCTTGACTGCTCACTCTATTTTTTTTGTGAATTCTGAACTACATGTACAAAATGCATGTCACAGTAACTGGTTACTCTAAAAAAGTGATTGTATAAAATGGAATAAATAAGATGTCCTGCAAATGCTTCATTAAATCAAGTTACAATTTTCAGTACTCCTTTTCAGAAGGACTATTTTTTATTTAGTATTTGTTTAATAAATACTATATTTTAAAAACTGATAGCTGATTTCTAGAAATCATTTATCCAGCTCTTCTGCATTATTAATGATTATCTGGATGATATATTGGTCTTAGAAAATATTCATCTTCTAAAATGAAGTAGAAAAAGAAATACATCTCAAAAATACTTTTATAGTATTCTGAGATTTAATTGTCCCAAGAGTTCATATGGGATATAAAATGTTGGAAAATTTATTGTGCTGTTTAGTTGCTGACAATGAATGTAAAAATACACAGTCTAAAATCCACCTAAATATTTTTTTACTCAGCTTAAATATTTGTCAAGCTGTTGACACACTGAAGTTAACTGTTCTTCATTCTTCATCAGCACCATTACCTTTATGTGGTCACCCCTCAGATGTCTAATATATTTGTCATCACACTGCCTCTTAGAGGGGTGGGGGTTCCAAGATCTTCATTTTATAGTTTTGAAATATATTCTCAGAGCAGAGATGAACCCAAGAGGGAATCCCAAGGAATCTCTAGGTTAATGCTTGTTATTATATCATGGCTTCATGGAGATCCTGGTAGTCAACGTTTCTTTTTTTTTTTTTCCTCTTATTCATCCTTCATTTTATCTCCTTTGTCAGTTCATGCCAGGATAACATGAAGGTATATAGCACAGCAAGCAGCCCATTATAGAGCATAAATATTTAACTGAAAGCTGCCTTTCTCAGGTTTTGTTTTTTTTCTTTTAAGATAGAAATATAAAATTAAATAGCTAAATATTTGTATCTAGAGGGATGCAGCATATGGGACAGGAATTAAAGGCAGAGTAAATGCAACACAAAAAGCAAAAGGGGAGATGACAGGAAAATGTGGTGAGGAACTGGAAGAGGAAAACAAAACTGGCAAAAGTTTGAGAAGAAGTAAAAAGGAAAAGAAACATCACAGAAATTAAAAAACTCAGAAGGAGAGAAGGGGAAAGCAAAAGTGGGAGTAGTCATTTAATGTATGATTTAATATCCTCTACAAACATTTTCTACAGTTTTGCACAAGCAGTAATTCAAACTATTCCAACTAATATGTCAATATATTCTGTGTGTGAATAGTCACTTCCCCAAACCTCTTATGAATTCAAAACATTTAAAATAAAATCATTCTCATTTGTGTGGAATTATCTCTATGTTTAATGTTTTCTGTTACCCAAAGGAATTTGAAAACACATTAAATAAATTGTACTATAAACAAATTCTTTTTCTCTGTGTGTCTTTATCTATTCCTCTTGACCTCTTCTACAGCAATGATTCAGAGGTATGCACTGCTGCTAGGCAGTTATTGCCTTGCAGCCCCAAAAACTGTGCAAAAATAGGTCTTAAAATGCATAAAAAGTGTTTCACAATGACCACCACAGAAGCTCTTTTTCACTTTGGGCCAGGAACAAAGCTAATATCCCCACAGAAATCCTGTCTGGAAATGCCTTAGATTGATTTACATGTCTGGTAGCAAACTCCAGTGAGGTGGGAGCTGGGAAAGTTAAAACTGAGATATCATTGTACTGTACCCCTGTTGCTCCTCAGGTGACTCAACATGTAAAGTGGCAAATTGTACCAGAATATAAAATAAAGTATCCTTGTGCGCTCCTTCACACTCACAATGGGACCTATTTAGAGTTTCCCCCAAAATCAGCAATGTATGGAAGCAAGAGCTAGTTCCCCAGAGAGTATGTAACAGGTCAGCAGATCAGGCTGCCTTTGGATGCAACATGACTACTGATCCAAATTCTGCATGGATGCTTCAAAGTTTTTGCTCCTACATTAAAAGGAGTTTTACTATATGCATTTTGTGCTAAGATCGAGGGCTAATGGTAGCACAAAAAACTGTAAGAAGCCAAGGATTTATTAAATTAAAGTAACAAATTAAACAGAAAGGTATAAGGTTAATTTCACTGCATGCAAAATTGAACATTATTTAAATCATACCTAAAATTTCATCAAGGTTATCTTTTACCCTAATCTTCTGGCTTTTGTAATAGTTGCAAAAGGAACTGTGTTCAATAATTAATGTTCTTGTGTCGTTGGCTACCATCTACAATGCTATTTACTCTTTCTACGCAAGGCTCTTGACAACCATAAAAATGTTCCTACTCAGGGTGGAAAACAAAGCAAAAACAAAACAAGAAAGACAAGAAAAGTAGTAATTAGCAATGAATGCTGAGTGTAGCCTACCTTAGGCCAGAAGCCCAGAGAACAAGGGACGTAGATCTAAGTCAACAGGTGACCATATTGTTAGCACTTTAGCAATGATAATAATTTGCAATAATAATGTAATGAGCAAAGACAGAGTGAAGGCAGAAGGATTACAGGAGAGCACTCAGCATACATAAGCCATGCTACATCTAGCAAATTCCCAGTGCAGCTGCTTCAGGGATATTAAGCCTTCTGCAGACAGCTGCATCCCCCTGTTGCCATCTGGGGCTTGCATCCCTGGTGCTACTACTGCCGACAACTTGCACGGTTGCAAAGGCCTAACCCTCCATCAGCAGAAAATATCCACTCCCACACCTTCTTGCAGGGAGCTTGGCTGCCATCTGATCCATAGGGTACAAGAGCTTTCCTGGGATTTAATCAGCTGTTAATTAATCCTAGGAGTGATGGCTAGGGAGAGGAATGCCTTGCCAGCTGAGACGTCAGATGGGAACATAGGGTAGGTTATCAGTTTTATTAGACAACACTAATCTCATTGGTACAGTCTTGCTAATCACACTTCAAGAGAAAGTTTTATTACATATGGTCTGAGAGGAATCTGAAATGGGTCACATTTTAACCCAATGGGCCAATGTAAAACAATCCAAATCAAAGTGGATCAAAGTGGATCAACTAATTTCCAAACGACTTCCAAACATAGTGAAACAGATCAGAAAGAGATGATTTATAAACACATTTCCCCTTTCTTCAGTCTCAACTTCAGTCCCGCAGTCAGAGACTTACTGTGCCACTGTTTCCCCGTGCTACCCAGAAAAAGGCTTTCCCATCACAGTTAAAGCCCAGTGCGGTGTCTGCTCCCTGTTCTTGAATGTTCCTCATTCTCTCTCTGCTTGTGCTCTTTGTCCCTGCCTCTCTAACTTGCACATCACAAGCAACTCACCTCTCTGTGTTTGCAACACCTTTTAGGAAACAAACCACTTCCCTAATCCTCTGCAGGCTGTTCTTGGCCTGATATAGCAGCCAGGGCTAGGGTAACATGAACAGGCAGCCTTCTCTCCTAAATCAGTGGTGCTGGTTCAGTGTGCTGCTTTTACATGGTAATCCACAAACAGGGATCTAAAATCATGGCTAACATGGATGGCCATTTGAGTTTTAAAAAAGAAAAAAAATAGAAATCCTTCCATAGTCTTTCTAACTGTATCAGCAACAAACTTGCTTTTGTGGGTCCAACCACAATACTGTAGAAATGGAAGTAATACAAATCGAAGTATTACCAAATAAAATACGTATGTTTTACTTAATGTGGGTAAACCCAACCTGAGCTTGATAGTTTACATGTCACAGTGACTCTGTGCATGAAGCATGAGACCGTCAGGCCCTAAAATACCAATTCAAATCTGTTAGGCATTGTCCTCTCAAAATCTGTTACCCAAACAAATAAAAATTTTAAAAATCAACATCATGGAAATATTATTATTAATCTTGCCATAATGCAGCCATACTGAGTGTTCCAGGTCAGAATGTATTGTCTCAGTTAGGTCTGGAGTACAGCGCAGCTGTTTTCAGAGTCCTGGAGCAGCTCCAAACAGGACAAGAGGATACGAATTGCTGGAGTTTTGAGAGTCTTTAAGCCCACAGATCTCAAAGTGTGAAGGGCTGGATCAGAAATCCTAAAGAAGTCTTATACTCCTAGGATGGACCATATGAGCAGCTCTGAAGGGTACTTCTTAAATAAATGTCTAATGCAAAGCATTATCCCTGCTGTTTTCCATCCAGGCTTAACTTAAAGATCCAACACCTCAATTATACCTCAAGGCTACAATCTAAGGCTTACTTGCAGGCCTAACCTGTTTACGTCCCTGGGAACAAAAGGATGACCTTGATTTTAAATGAAGTTTCTATTTTAACTCCAGAAGTTGGAAATGTGTTTATTTGACCAGACCCTCAGCTGAAGCAAATGCAACACCTCACTTGCTGTTCAGCTTTTCCTTCAATGCAGCATTTTAGCCTAAGGCCTGATTAGGATTCTTTTAGGGTGATTGGACATGGTAAGCTCCTGGAATAGCACTAAGCCAGTGTAATTGGAAGAGGTCTTAGAAGAGATCCAGCTTCTTAATGACATATGGTCAAAAGGTTACTTTGAAAAACAAGAGGTCTTTCTGACTTCATTTTTCTGGCCTGCAATTTCTTCTGGACTCAGCCTGGGAATGTGGTTCTGAGACTTTCTTCTAAAGGAAGGATAAAGGAAGCAAAGCTCTTGAACACTTACTTTATGTGATAGAATAGCGTATTGGGGGACTAAAAATAGCATTTTAATGCCTGGGACCACTGTATTTTATTGCTTAATGTTATTAAAACTTCTGATAAAAAGATTTATTTATATCAGTTGCTAATTTCTAGTACATATTATATATAAGAACCACAATTTCATTTACTATTGAACTGAAATAATCCTAGAATATATAAGATAAAGCCAAATGAAATTGGAAAAGACAAAATAGGTTAAGAAAAAATAATTTCATATGTTCCTGAAGACAGATGCCATTGATATCGTAGGGAGAGGCAGTTTTAAATGAGAATTACTAATATTGATCACAGTTAAAGGTATGGTCCAATCACAAGATGGTCATAATCTTGCTTTTATGCAAGAATGGATATGTACAGCATCATCTATTTAGAAATAATAGACCTAAGTTAAATTTATTTCACTGAAGACTTCTCCTCCAAATTAAATAGCAGAAGCATAGAGCTCTGAAGGGAGATAGGTACAACAAATCCATAAACCAAGACAGAGGTCTTTGATAAAATATGGAGTTTCCCTGACTACAGCATAAATCATAATCTTTGAAAACCTTCGCTTTATGGAAAAATACTATTGCATTTCATTTCATATAAGAAGCCTATAATATATTCTCCTTTAAAGCTCTTGACAAAAACAGTTGACAAAATCATCCAGGGCTGTTTTATGATGCACCCATATGAAAGGCAAAACAGAGACCAATCTGCTGTTTTAATTATATGCTCAAGCAAATGCAATATCTGCAGGTTTAATAAACATTGACCCTTTAACTAAATGTGCCCTACAAACACCTTAATGCCCATCTGGGAAATAATCCAATGAAATAATCCAATCATACCAGCAGAGAACGACTGTTAGATTGGCAGGTGAGGGCTCATACACTTTGGTCAATAGCAGGATGTTCTCTATTATCTTGTTGCCAGAGCTAATAAAATTCCATAGAATTCTTCATCTTTATAAGCAATTTGAAAATCCAACAAATAGAAAGGAAAATTTTCTCCCTGCTACCACACTGATGTGTAGTACCACCAATTATGCCTAAACTACAATGAAAAATTCAAAACTTTCCAATCTTGATGTCACAATGGCTAGCAAAGTTGTAGAACTGGCTAGCGTCTCACAGCTAAGTAAAATGTCTCTGAATGAGTGACGTCCAGCCAACTGATATTGATCATTATATTAATTTAGAGCCACTGCATCCTGATAGTTATCAAGAAATTTCAAAGTACAGAGAGGGGGTTACACTGATGGTAAGGCATACATCTGCTGGCATAAATACAAAGCTGACAGACAAATAAAAAGAGAGGAACAGTTGAGTGAGAGATTGGCCTGAGATTGGCAGAAGATTGGAGAAAGAAAGCTTGTCTTTCTGTTTCCTGCCCAGATATTATTCTATTAATTCTGCCTAAACTGTCATGATTTTAAATTGCATGTATAGGACCCATAGGTCAATGCAACGGGATTTATTTAAAAATTGATTGTCTCCAAAAGAAAAAAAGTGAGATAAGACTCCAACTATCTGATTCATAGGAATTTGGAGCTTCTAGCAAAGTTTCCATTCATGTTAGGCTTTTTCTTTGTTTGAATGTTGATTCTAGCAACCAAGAAAGCATTTAGTTAATTCCTCTAAGGTCTTCAGCAGAAGATTGTATTCATTTTAACCGTAAAAATCAAGGGTTTTCATAAAAGTCAAATACTCATCAGCAAACTGCAAAGAGCATTTATTCCTAATACCTTCATCAGAAACTGTGGAAAATGGCCACACTGAAGACATTTGACCCTCTTTCCAATTAAAAAGTCTAATTTGGCAACAGAGTTGCACAGATAAATCAATTTTCTGTTGGAATTCATAACTGTGTAATGTTTACAGTTTCTAAGCATTAAAGGAGACCTAATTTTGCTGTATGTTGAAAAACAAAGCAACTACAGAAAAGCTTTAAAATTTTTCACTTCATTTTTCACCCTTGTTCAAATGATTCCTTTAGGATATTCTGGAATATTTTATATTTGCACTATTCTGATTACACAGAATTTCTCACACAATCTCCTCAGAGGCACATTGTTGGGTGCAATTACTACAAATCAGTAATTCATTACAGACCACCACTTTTTTTCCTTTTCTTTTTTTTTTTTTCATTTCCTCAAGATCTGATGAAGTAGCTTGCATTCTTGGGAGACCAAATATTAACAGTAGCCATGCCACTCCCTTTATACCTAAAACCTAGCCATGTTTAAGCCTAAGAAAAACAGAAGGCAGATTTTGACTGAGAGTCTGCACACATAAATGGGCACAGGAGACTTCAGAAATTAACTTTGATAGCCCTTATAATGTTGTATGAGACACTCCCAGGTAAATGAGGGACTGTAACTATAGCTCACAGTATGAGATCAAAAGTCCATCCAGAAGTGTAACACCTCTCTGTCAGTGACCAAATACAGATATCATGGTAATGGTGTAATAACAAAGCCAGAATATGCCAACACTTCTCCACAGTACTTTTTCAATCTCCAGTGGTTAGTGGTTCAGAAAATTCCTGAGAGATATTACCTTTATTTGTATATTATCTGGTGATTTTTTCTTCTGTTAATTAGTTTTCTGAACAGCTGTACAACTTTAATATGAAAATATCCTGTGGGAAAGAGTTCCACAGTATAACTAATTCTGTTAATTTTCAACCTACGTCTCAAAAACATCATTTGAACTCTCACTTGTTTTTGTAGTAAAAAAAAAAAAATATTATTGACTGTCTTGTCCAGGCCATGATGACTGTACAAAATTAAGTTATCTCTCCTGGGCTGAACATTCCTAAACAATTTTGCTGCTCCTCTTACGGAAGCTATTTAATCTCTGATCACTGCTATTGTCCTGCCTTGAACCTTTTTCTAGCTCTGCCCTGTCCCTTCTAGGCATGAGAGAAAGGAGGGGAGACCAGAAGCCTAACATGGTATTTTAAAAGTGGATATAACCTAACGTGCTGTTTTGTTCTCTATTTGTGTAGTGAACATTTCCTGCTCTTTTATTTGTTACATTGCTCCTGCTGTAGTGATCCAAGGACATATCAAAGCAAGCAACTTGGAAATGGAGGTAATATGTTTATCAAAACAAATGAAAATAAAAAACTATATACTTTTGGCATGTGTTTCACAAAAGGGACTATATGATGAAGAAAGTGCAATACCTAAAAATTGTTTTATTTTATACTTGCTCCTTTGACTTTTACTGAACATAAAACATAAAAATTTTCACAGAATTACATGTTACATATCCAAGACATTTTTTTGTTGACCTGCAGCAGGAAGTACAGAGTTTATGACCCTGCATATAAGTTAGGATTATTTTTTCCACATTGTGATTATTTCCCAGAAATCAAAACCATAGAATGATAGGATCATAAAATACGCTGAATTGAAAAGGACCCAGCAGGGTCATTGAATCCAACTCCTGGCCTCGCACAGGACACTCCAAGTCACACCATGTTTCTGAGGGCATTGTCCAAATGTTTTCCAAAGCCTGTCAGGATCTTTCCACCTCAGGGGATTTGATGGCTCCTCACAATTTCGTGTCCTAGTTTAGCAAATTTACTTAGGACTCCTTTGAGAACAACTGGTCTGCAATCTCAGAATCCTTAGCTGAAATGACTGCAAAAAGTTATTGTCAGAGTCGCCATCTTTCATATAGAGGTAGTTTTCAGAGAGATAGTAGTTCAGCTATATTTCATCCTCAATTTCCTTTAGATCTCCTGGGTAAATACCATATGGTCCTGGCAGTTTGCTCCCCGGGGAAAAGTGTAGTGCTGACTCGCCAGCTGGGGTTAAACCACCACAATTTGTTTTACAACCTCCTCCGCAGACAGTTCAGTTTAAAAGAGATCTTCAGACTCATCCTAGTAAAGGTGACTTCTGGAGTGTGAATTTCTTAGATCTTCCACACTATGGAAACATGCAAGAATCCCTTTGGATTTTTTGCTGTAACTCCTCTTCTCACTAATATGTCAATTGATCCTAATGACTCCAAAGGAATATCTCCACACCGCAGGGCTTTGAGGTAGAGTTTGCTTTTAGTTTTAAGCAAATAATCCCTAAAACATTAATTGTTGGCCAGTGATTTGTGTCACTATGTTTAATTTGCCAGTTTTCAGGTTTTCTTCCCTTTTGCTTGCTTGGACATCCTTTAATTTCTGGAAGGATATTTTCTTACTTCTTTCAGCACTTCTTTTACTCATTTTCTGTCCAAATCAAGACTGTAAAATGACACACTTCAGTGGAAAAAAGAGAGAAGTTCCTTTGTATATAATTCTTTTTGGAAAGTCTTTAAACCGCCTCCCCAACATATTACTCTTTCTTTTATTGTCTTTCTTTACTACTTTTTAAAGACTGTTTTATTAGTTGTTTTCCTTTTTTGACATGTCATATATTCACAGTAATTTAGTTTACATTTTTCTGCTCTTTCTTTCCTGCCCTCTGGAATTTTCCTACTCTTAATTTGGTATAAATTGCTGCATTTCTTTACTCTTTGACTTTTTTGTTTTCTGTTGGCTAGAATATATGGAGCATATTTTTAGGTTCAACTACGTCACTTGCTAATTGCAAATGTTTAAAGTCAGGTAATTGTGATTAACATGCAATTAATGCATCAGAAACAGAATGTGTCATGTAAACAAGAACTTTTTCTGAGCTGCTGCATGCAGTTAAAGTATATGTTGTGATCTACACACTTAAATGAAAATCAATAAATAGCTATGAAATGAAAATACCTCAGGGAGACTCAGGTTCTACTGAGAACATTCTCTTGGGGGAGTGCAAACATTTCAGACAAAAAAAGCCATTGATTGAGAGCTGAAGAGAAACAGAATTCTAAAAGTTCCCTGTAGGAGGCTTATTCAGTCCTGTATTCTACAGATAAACATCAGGCAAGTTTAATGTTTTCCTTCAATTGGCTTAGCCACAGAGAAGAATTGCTGTCCTAAGAAAATATGTATGAAAAGCCCAGCCTAAGATTACTCATGTACTAAGAAGACCTCTAGATCTTGCCTTTATCAGACACAGAAAACAAATTTTCAAAGGATGGAGTGTCTGAGATGACTGATATAATGAATTACCTAATCAATTTTCTGCTGAAGGACTTGGCAATTTCCTGTCTAGACTATATTGTAGAAGTGCTTGATACTAATTTTCAGCAAGCAAAAGAATAGCTGTCTGTGACTATTTTCTGGTCACACAAAGCCTACAGAAAATGCTAGTTTTTAAAAGTAGTACTGAGCTGACTGAAAGGCAGGATACACAATAAAACATAACATCCTGCTCTCCCCAGTGTTTCTGTTGATAGCAGGCAATGTTTCTTTCTGACTTATCAATTGAAAAAATTGTGATACTAAAGCCAGCCTTGCCTCAGGTCCTCTCTCACAATCTCAAGGCTGCATGACTGAACTGTGATGCTCTCCTATCTGTTACACCAAATTAATAGAACTATTTGTGAAACAAAATGCTTTTTTAAAGTAAAGGTATCACGGTTTGACTGATAGGTTGATTACTTTGCTCAGCCATTTTCGTCTCTTTTATTAAACAACAATTCAAAGGACAAATTAAAACAATTCTTTTTGTTTCTGAACTGGATTTATCTCATTAAATGTACTCTTACTTTGCAAACAATTCCATTTCTTTGATTATTTGTCACACACTTGTTGCAGCTATATATGTTCTACCGGATACTTGCTATATCTCTGTTACAGGAGAATCACCTCTTTAATGTTATTTCATTGAAGCAAAAAATTCTTGAGTTGCAGCACTTCTGTGTGTTTTTTCTCCATCACATATGTTTGGCTAATGGCATAACCGAAAATAAAAAAGGTTTTAAAATTACAAAGGTGACTTAGGAGTGCCGTGGTCTTGCTTAAAGACATTCATACTTAATGTGGTTTCACAATACTTTATTTTATTCTGACATCAGGAGCTGATTTCCAATACAATGCAATAAGAAAATTTTGAGAGGAAAAGCCAAAAGAGAAGTATTGGCCATCAATTCATGGCTGAAGGACTGAATGGTAGAATTGCTCTGAAATTTCTTTCAAATGTTGAGAGCATTCAATAAATAGAAAAAGATGCTAAATGCTTTTCAAATTAATCGCACTACAAAGTTGGCTAGGGTTTTTTTGGGTGTGAGGAGGAATGGGTATTGGGTTGGTTTTTTGGAGAATTTTTTAAACAAAAATACAAGTACATAAGCAACCTAGGTTGGAAGGGGCATGTGCGGGTCATCTTGTCTAGTACCCCTCTCAAATCAGATCCAACTCAGAAGTCAGATCCAAAGTGGATCTGCCTTTGTCTTCTCTGCATCCTGAAGCTGAGGTACTGAGATCTTCACTGCATCTGCCCTTCTGGCCTCCCAGCTCAGTCACCTGAAGGCAGAATCTGGGGCTGAGGAACACCGAGCTGAGCTGGGGATCATTACCGGAGGGAGAAGGACCAGACAGGATGGCAGATCCCATACACTTCTGCAGTCCTGGTACCACCATCTTTGTCTGGGGAAGGAAACATGCTCAGAGCTGTGATGGACACCTTCCCTACAACCTAAAAAGTGGTAACAAGGATGTTTCACTGTTTTCGGGATCTTTTTTCTAGCATATTTCTTAGCATAGCGTTGGATATTCTTTGCTAAGTGAACTTCACATGAGATAAACCAATAGGTTAATAATTTCTGAGCTTCATTTCCATAGGTTTCCTCTTGGTAATTCAGTAGGCTGTACATTTCCTTGCCTTTGCAATAGTTTAATTTCACAGTTACAAAAAAGGAATTTCCGCATCATCGTAGGACCAGGAAAAGAAAAAAAATTAGAAAAGAATGGTCACTCATCAACAAAGGTTTTGTAATCCTCTCCTGAAATTATGGTTACTGCTATGACCTAACAGAAAATCTGAAAGCATTTTGCACCACAAAATGTGGAGCTATTTGAGTTAGTCTGCAGACACTAGAGTGTATAAAACATTTCAAATGCCTGAGAGAGAAACAGTAACATACTTAACAGTATTGAGTGCATTTTTGACACAGATCTTATTCCTGACGTATTTAATTAGTCTGATTCAGAAAAAAGAAAATAAATTCAGCTTTTTGGGATAACTGTTCTGGAATAAAAAATATGTGTGGACTTCATTATTTAAACCTGTGATAATGAACAGGTTAAATATCCACTTCAGAGACATTGGAACTACCAGGACAAAGCTGTAACAGAGGTAGCTCTCTACTATCTCAGCACAAGCAAAGAAAGTGGATTTCTGACTGGAAAAGTATTTTCAGCAGCTCTGAAAATCAATTTAAAAGAGTATTTGAGATTTTCAGAATTAATTACTTTGTTTTGTGATGACAGAAGGAGTAACATAGGCTGTCAGTATACATCTAGAAATTAAATCTTCATGCTATGTAAAATAATACTCTTCCACTACCACAGCACTACTGTGGACTTCCTGAAATGAAATACAAAGGAATAGCACAGTTAATCATATTCTGGTGCCAGAACATGATTAACTTCTTTTTCAGAAGAAGAGAAGAGTTTAACAGTCAAACTTTCAACACCACTTTCATAGTGAAAATTATTTCCCAGTTATAACCTTTCTGTTACCTTTCTGTTAGAACACAGCAAAGAAGCACCTATACACATCTTGCTCTTGTAGCACAGGTGCAGGAACAGTGGTTGCTTAGTGCCAGAATGAGTGTGACTGCAAGCACCTGTGGAGCTAAAGCCAAGCTATGGTCAGCTGGTGCAGCTCAGATTTCTACTCATCTTCAGGTCAGACCTATGCAGGGTGAATTAATTTCAAATCTTAGAGTTTGTCTGCTTACAAGTCTCTCAAATATTATATCAAAATGCCTGCCTACTAATGCAGGAGTGACACAGACATTTAAAGATGTGTGCAAGAACACGCTACACACACTGAATAGTGGCAGAAGTGTTAAAAATACGGTGTTGTGTATGCAGCAGGCAAATTGATTGGCAAGTCAGTGTCAGTGACATCTCTGCATTAAGCTCATCCACGCCTTGACTGGGCTTGGAGGCAGTGCAAGGTCAGCTTCAGCATTTCAGTGGCAATGTAGGCTGTGACCATAAGAAAAGTTTACATTCTCCTTTGTCTTGTGTGTTATGCAGTCATTTAAATCTGATGGATTGAGCACAAACATGAATCAGAGCAGCAGTGGTGCAAATACACACAGTTAGGCTGGAGCTGGGCAGTGGGTAAGTTTACATCAGCTGAACCATCTCAGGAAGCTGCCTCCTCTTCCTCTCCAGGTGCTTGGTCCCAGTGCCTTGACTCTCCCAGCACCCTGCTGGTACAAGTACTTCAGCCATTCATAGATCCAGTACAGATTCCAACAGAAAAAATTGGCCTTTGATGCTGGGGTGGGATTTTGTTTTTTTAATCCAGGACATATTTAATCAGTCCCCCATATAATTCCCATACAGAGCTGTCAGACCCGAGAGCTGGCACAGGAGCTGAGGCAGCAGCACTGCTGCCGACATCAAATCACTGCCTGAGGGACAGTGTCTTGTTCCAGCAAAAGGTGTGTCCAGTAGCCAAATACCAATTACAGAGAAACCTGTCAAAACTGGAATTACATATGACATTTCCCATAACAGCAGAGAAAATTACTGGAATTTCTCATCTCAGGCAGTAGTTATGTGGTTGGTATCATCAGACTCCACACCTCCAGGCCTGCATTCCTGCAGGCTGGCATCACTGAACTTATATCCACAGATGGAAGTCTTGTAAAACTGCCTTAGGAGAATAGGCATGCATGCACACATTACACACACACACTCGTGTGTGCCTTCCACAAGAGAAAAAAACTACACAAACCTCTTTGAGGTCTATGAAACTTTATAAGAAAAGGTTGGCAGAAAGTTTCAAAATAAGCCTCAGCCAGTTTAGCCTTCACATTCTGACTGTTTAAAAATTTTTGGATTCCTAGATGAGGAATAGTATAGCAATTTTTGTTGCCAAAAACCAGTGCAATAGTCACACTTGACTGCCATTTCCCTGACTGCATTGTGTTTTATATCCTCTGTGCATGAAGCAGTAGCAGTACATTAGGTATATTACAACAACATCTGCCTTCAGTAAGAGAGAATATGCTCTTGTATTGCATAGGAAAAGTCTATGAATGAAGCTGATATAATTAACGTCCAGTTTGAAGACATCACTTACTAAATAAATAAAAACAGAAACTAAATAGTAGCCAGTGCATTACTGTGTATACAGATTTTTTCGACCATCGGTAGCTATTTTATTCTGGACCTGTTATTTTTCTCTTCTAAGCGCAGTTCAGTGTCTTTTCCAGACACAAAGCTATATGCAGACATGTACATTTCATCCTGATGCCAGTATAGATGATACTAGATGATATCAGTATAGATAGCAGTAGATGATATCTCTGGAGCAGATCAGAAGCTGAAGGAAATTGGCTTCAATATATGCCTGACAGTTTATACCAGCTGAGAGACAAGATTGTTCTCTCTATGTGAAATGGAGTTTCAAAGATACATCAGAGCACTTTTATAAAATGGCCTCAGTTTCTTCAGCAAAGAGTTATCTTTATACTCCCCATCTCTCCAATAGGTGATTTTCTACTTTTTCTTTCATTTCTTCTAACAGTTAATTTTGTTGATCTTTTTCTCTTCAATTTTTTGTGATATGAAGCTGAATTTTACCTGCCTTGTTAAGGTTTGTTTGGGAACTTAGATATAAAAATGTATTTAGGTCTCTGCAAATAATGCACATGTACCTAGAAGGTACAAACATACTCCCCATAGCCTACAGGCTCATTATGCACCCCAAATGGTTATTAAGAACTGTCATACATTGGACGTGGAATTACTTAAATGCCAAAACCCCCTGAATATCTGAAACATTCACCTCTCTAATGTTCAGTATCTAACCAGGACTTAAGGTCTCAAAACCTCCCCAGGTGAAGCACTTGCTTATTGGGCTTCTTTTAAATAACTCGTTCTCTCAGGAAATGGACACGTTTGAGTCAACACCTCCTCGGTCAGAGTTTCCAGACCTCCACATCTCCTGGTTTCCAGGAAACCAGGGAAGTTTCCTCCTTTCTGAATCTGGGAGGGAGTCTGCATTTTATGGGAGACTCCCAGCCTGCCAGAGCTACCTTAAGGTACCTGGAGCCCAGCTCACTCTGCATGGCACAGGTCATAGGTGCTCCAGAGCAGATGTACAGGACTCTATCTCCAGTTCTAACACAAACACAGAAAGGCATACTATTTCACAGATCTTAAAGACCAGGATGCAGTCTGCACAGGAACTTTTCTGAAACAAGATTTTGAATTCTAACTTTCTCATTGAGTCTTATTCACTTTCCATAGTTATTTCCATCCGTTATCCTGATAGCTCCATGTAACAGGAATCTGAAAGGCTTGTTTTATAGTTTAGATTCAAGATTATTATTTGTCCATCACACAAAATTTTACTATGCTTGGTACTCCTTGGTTTCTAAAAAAATATTAATGAATAATATTAATTAATATTAATAAAAATATAATAAAAATATTTTATTGACCTGTGCTAGTTACATAAGCGAGCCTTTTCTCAAATACAGGTAATTACTTACCCAAGTCCTTCTGATTCCTGAAGGATGTTTTAAATTCTTTAAAATGCTGAAGTGCATCAAAGTAGCTGAGCACACACTGAACCTTAAGCATCCTCTCAAGATAACCTCTCTTCAGAGGACTGTTAAGAAACATGGTTTAAGTACATGTTAACAACCGGTTTGCTCACTAGAGGATATACTGCAATAGATCCCATCCTACTCTGGTCGAAGCCAGTATAAAAGGATATTTTTTAAAACAGTGACTGTTGAATTAATCTGCTAACCTCATTGCTTTGAGACTAATCTGGGAAAAAATCTGATGTGCTTAATTTGACCATAACTCTTCAGAAACTCATAAAACTTTTTCCTTACATGTTACAAGGTGTTTTATATAATGAAAAATCATTTGTACCCTCGTTTTCTTGAATGCAATTTCATTTAAAAAAAACCGAAAACCCAAAAATGTACAAGGAAGCTTCTTTTCCTTAGGAAGTCTTAAAAGAATTAATAATATGAATCTATATCATCTTTGTTGAGCAAATGTATTAGAACAAACTTTGTGCCATGGCCTGTTTGGAACAGAAGGATTAATCCCAGGTACACTAGCTGAGATCACCAATACAGACCACTCTGATGGTACAACACCACCTATGACTTGAGTACATTTAAAGCCTCCTGATAAATAAATGGGGTGTTAGACTAATTAATACTTCTGAAGTATTAGGATGAAATCTGTCAAAAGAGCACATGCTTTTTTTCTTATTATTTTGAACAATGAAAAGCAAAGAAATGTACAGAATTGCAAATAAGTGCTTATTAATAAATATCTCAAATTAATGGAAAATAATGGGATTTTTCTGCACTATGTCTGTAAATATCTGCAGAAAAAAAAAATGTTTAGAGTTTTATACACAGTTATTGATCTCTACAAGAAGTGTCATGGGATCCTTAGCTCAACTCTTACTTCTCCTCAGCCACAGCCTATTTTTCACAGCAGGTGTAAGAGGTTCTAAGTCTGGTCTATTAAAATTAAGGAGACTGATGTTCATACATAAATGTGCTCCTGTCACCACTAGGAATAGATATCTGTTTCATGTATAGAATATAGAGACATTCAATGTTTTTTTAATGGCCATGTCCAACAAACTCTTTGCTAGTCAGCTCAATGCACTCTGTTCTAGTTTATAAAAAAATCAGGTTCTCTCTGCAGAACTTGTATTTCCATGCTCATTTTCCCTTTCCCCACATGATCATTTCAAGGTTCAGACATTAGGCTTCACCTGAGAGTGACAACTGTGCACACACTTTTACTGAAAGCTAATGGATCATCATATCCTATTGTGTAATTTTCTCACCATTCTTTGAATTCTTCAGGGTGAAGGTGAGGATGGTTGCATAGCAGGCTGCCTGTGAACCTGCAGTCAGTCTCAAAATGGACCATCCTGGATTTGGAGACACATGCTTTTATTTTCATTTTGTAAATTCTTCTAGACTGTGTTGGAGTCCTAGCACTAAAACTTCAATACTTACTCTCTGTGATCTACACCATGTTTTTTTTGGCAACTTGTCCCTGACACCACATATCATGGATGTGATCTCTGTTTCTTTACCATGACATGTATGAGATGCAATACAGACTTAACCTGAAAGAAAGCAAACCTTGCTTTTGTCCACCACTATTATGTCTTCCAAAAGTGGTGCAGGTTATTATACTGAGTTTAAACTCTCAGAGACTGTTTTTTTTAACAGAAAATTTTTTATATAGACAGAAAACTGTCAAAGCCAGTGAAGACTACAAGACAATACACAGTTTTCCTGCTCTGGACACAATCACCTCCTAACTGCAGCAGTCTGAGGAATATCCAAATAGAGGTACCTGACATTCACTGTACAGGAAGAAAAGGGCTACAAAACTGCTTTTCTCAAAACACCACAGATAAGTTTTATCTCTGAGATTTTATCTCTGTAAGTTAAGAAGAGGGGAGAATCTGGAAAACTAAAGTGCAATGGCTTGCAAAGTATTTATTGCCTGTACAAAAAATTTCCCACTGGGGAAGTTCAGGCTTTCAAGAAGGAATCCTGCAGGAAATAGCTCCTTATCCAGCCACAAGCACCACTCACAAAATGAAGCTCTGTTGCTAAAGGAATCCAACATTACAGAGAAATTTATCTTTTACAGAGATTTTCTTACCTCTTACTGTTTTCTGCAGATCTGTGCAGTTTTTAGTCTATCTGTGGGTTAAAGAAATCTTGGCACTTGCTGTATGAACAACCCAACTCTCAAGCTTCAGCTCCCTTACCTAAAACTCATTTTCTAACTGTAACCTCACTATTTATGAATATATTGATCCTATATGGGAAGAAAAATGGCCAGTGCAGTTTCAAATGGCATGAGTGCTCCTTTCTTTGATAGATTAGTCAACAGAATAATAGATTGCAATGTAGGATTTTTCCCCCCACAGGTTAATTTCACTCAGTTGTGTTCAATATTATTAGAATTGTTACCACTGCACCTGCTCTATGGCCTGTGATATCTCACTATCAGAGTGCCTGTCATGTGTGTATGTAGATGCACATGTTATGTGCATGAAGACTGGCTATTTTATCTGCTGTTTCAAACAAGCTTAAAAAATACACATGAAACATTGCTTCCTCTGCAGCTGCATAGACCACACACTTATTTAGTCCTGAAATATTTAGAAAGGTGAAATCAATAGAAACTTTAGCCTTCTGAATTTAAGACTCTTGATTTCACAGGCCCTTTGTTTATTAACTTGGTTTGAAACATATTGTGCTCTTAGCCATGCTGCAATGCTGCTGTTGAGGTTACATGAGGGTTTGGTAAGCATAAGACTTGTCCAAAAAATCTTTCAGCAGTCTCTAGCTCTAGTAAGACAAAGTAAGTTTAGAGTGACTTACCACCATTGTATTGGAAGCAGGCTCTCTCTGGTGTGTTTCATTAAAATAATTTGCAACCAAAATTAGTTTCATTGACAGAAGTTCATTGCCACCTTGCTCATGACTTCTCTTGTCAGCCCTTGTTTTTCTTCACTCTATTGGAACATGTTTCTTATGTTTTTTCAACAGTCTGAGTGTTTATGAGATGAGATGTACTTCAGATTTTAAGTGGAAAATTAGCTAATTGCAGATATTTTGCTTTCTGAAAAAAAACCACTGCTTTTTAATCTGTTTTTATGTCCAGGTTTTGTATCTTCATCTCTCTTGCAAACTACTGACTAAGGCTGCCATTTTAGTTCAACTAAGGATGCCAGTTATTTCAACGTTTAAGCATTAAGATCACTAACATTCTCTCAAACTATCCACTTAAAGTCTTTGGCAAATCTGGCAAATCTCTTTTGTTTTCCACAAAACTAAGCAGAACCTGAAATTTAGGTGCTCTCTGTCCCTAATTATGGCTTTTACAAATAATGTTTCTTTTCTGGAACTGTGTCTAATGCAAGTAAAAGGCAAAGAAGAGACAGAGTGATCCCTCTAATTACATCGTTAGCACCGTCAGACTGTTAGTCTGGAAGGTAGGCACAGGCCTGGGTACAATCTTGATCTGCATGGAGAACTGGCAGCTATGACTACACTTGGCAGTACCAGGATATACATCACACCCCTGGCAGCAAGAGAAGAAGTTATTTGCCACTATTAACTCCTTCCCTTACAGCTCAGTAAGTCAACATACTTAATAGGCACAGGAGTCTTTCATTCATGCTTGGCTGTTCATCTCTTAATTTATCACTAAACACATTTTTCATTAGGTTATAGGGGTTTGGGTGTCTTCTGCTCTGTTCTCTGAAGATTTTCTCTAGTGCACAGATATGGAAATATGGAAATCAGACAGCATCTTGCCTAGTAAAGTGCCCATAGACCTTGTAGTCTTGGGAGGCTCCTTGCTTTGCCCTATAGCTTGTGGTTAATACATTTGTTTAAGAAACTGAAACTGCCTTCAAATTCCTGCTTCAGCTCAGGTAAAGGACTGATATGTACTTTACTGGATGCCCCTATGATCTGTGCTCCTCAAGTCCCTCTGTGAGCAGGGCTCTCAGTCTCTCAATTCTCTGCTGTGTTAAAAGTCCCTGAAAATTACAGGCTTCAAATTTCTCCAGGAAGTTAGGAAATGTTTTGGATGTCATGTTGCTCATCATAAGCAAAACCTTAAACCTTAACCCAAAACAGAATAGCAATAAAAAAAATACATTTTATGTTCTGCACTCTCCAATAAAAACCAAGTAATATCTGCTTTGGAAGGGAGGATTCAGAGGAGTAACCTGAGACCCTTTGCTCAGGAGTAGAGAGACATGCTGCTATTTGGTAAGGTCCAATTTAAGCCTCCAGGGCAGTCTCACCACTGCAGCAGTTCCCGATGTGAATAAGCTTCCTGACAGAGGATGGGTGAAGCCAGAAGAATAACCATCTGCTGTCCCTCCACAGGCCAGTTCACAAACTGGGGATCCTGGACTCCTTGAAGGTGCACTACACTCCTCCTGACCTGGGGAAAGCCTCAGTGGAATATATTTGAGTCATGACTGCACTAAATTTCTCTCTGTTTCTTTCACTGTATGATTTTGCCTCAAATGTAATTAATGAGAAAATGACCTATACTCCTTCTCCCTTCTGTAAGTCTGGGATAATATCCAGGCTTATTTCCTTTAGCAAATAACTTTACAAAGGGAGCTCAACTTCCTTGTTTTCCAGATTAACTCAGGTTAATTAATAACAAATTCTTAGTCATTAAACTAAGGATAATTCCTTAGGAGAAAATCCCTTTTTGTTTCATCTCATTCTTTTATCATTTTCCAAAGAGAATTTTCATTTCATAATGGCAAACCTGAAACAATTCTCTTTTGATTAAACCCAAAAATTCTTGTCATACTTATTCTCATGCTTCTGCCATTCCTGCAAAGCTCTGCAGGTACCAAACCCTACCCCCAAATCGGCCTTGGTCCCAACAAACAAACAAATTTAAATTCTCCCCTTTCACCTCCCCCTTCTCTGTTTCCACAGACTGAGGAGTACTTGTATCTGGCTTTTTGGAGCAGCTTGTGAGTCAGGCATTGCAAGATCTGAATCTAGATCCTCTGTTCAGAAACAGCCAGTTACGGGAACCAGAACATTTGGTTTCAAAACATACATTTTGCATTACAGTACTTTTGGAGGACCACAGTCAAGGAGTGCTTGTGGAATACTTCAAGTGAGTAGAAGTGTCCCAAGTTGTTTATTTGTGATTTCACTTCAATGGATATAGTGACATTTTGGCAGCGACTGACAATCTAGTTATTTAACCAGTCTAGATATAACACAGACAATGTCATATTAATCAGCAAGATAAACAGTGAATTTGACATACTAGAGGTGCTGCAAAAATATTAATGACTAAAAGACGCCAGTCTCAGTTCAAATAACTCCAGTTCCAGGAATCTCCAGTAACAGGGATACGTGCACACATGAGGGGTAAAACTGTGTTTGTGAAGGAGAACCATAAATCTTATGTTAAAGCAGTCTGTTTCCACCACAGTATACCTTAATGCTCATGTGAAGTGAGCAGAACAGAACCCTGTTCCTAATGGCTCTATCCACAAAAAAAAAAAAAAAAATTCAATCACTTTGTGCTGATTGCTTGCTCCAGATACCAAAATTCCCTTTAAAAAGAGGCTATTAAAGCTTTAGACTTTTGTGTTTCCTGTCAAGGCACTGGGGGAGGTGAGTGAGGTTTGGGACTGCAAATACTTTCAACTGTCTCAAAGCTTGTTACATAGGAAGTGAGGCAATTCACGGGGCAGAATACTTTGTACTCCTGGCAGCAATATCTTTCCTTGTTTAAAGCTGCCTTGTTTGCAGAAGGGCCACGCATGGGTGTACATGAAAGCAACAAGAGCTGCTGTTTGCAAGGCTCCCTAAATACATTAACCTTTCCTTGGAATGGAGCAAGGATTTACTTTAATGGCTGCAGCAGGAGCAATGACATTCGTGAATTGAACTCTTGCTTACATCAATATTTAACTTAGAGGAAGGCTAGAATTCAGAGAGATATTGGTTTTTCCCCCTTGTTTTAATTGGTATCATCCTCCTCTCCCGAGATACTTGAAGGTTGTAACGAGAAATATTTAGATCCCTCTTTCCATATTCATTGAATATACTGATACTATATTTTATTAAAGAGTCTCAAATAGCTTACATCCTCTTCTTAATAACTCTATGCATTACAAGCTTCTCTTTCCTCAAGCTACAGACAAATCCTATTACAGGGAGTAGATTAAACTGGGCCTTGACAGATCTTTGCAATTCACTGACAAAAAAGGACAAGTTGTCTTACTAATAAGACGACATCATGATCACACTAATATTATGCATCTCAGTGCTTTCAGATGCAAAAACTTTTATGCAAACCCCCTCCAGCAGGCATATTACCCAAATAAAACCCAAGCAATTTTCTTCTAACAATAAGCCAAACTATCTAGTAGAAAGAATTACTTCAGTTTCATATTGTACATGAAGGAGCCATCAGTCAACAGCTGCATGCTTGATCATGCCCTCTGGCTCCACATCCGCAAGGGACCCAGCTCATCCAGATTTTCTTTTGCCACTAGGAACAATGTGTGTACTTTTGTGTACAAACATGAGCCCTGAACAGAGGGCAGAGACAGGGCTGAAGAAAGAGAGCACAAAGAGGCGTTTTGTTCTGTTTTCTCTTAGGCCCCACAGTGTAGCAGAGGATAGACCACTGGTGATGTATGCAAGAGAAGAGACTCACAGTGCACAGAAAAGAACAGTTGTACCCATTAAAATGCTCTGAGCTCTCTAATAATGCCTAAGTCACAAGGATTTTAACCAACATTTTTTTTAATCAACAGAAACTATCCCAAGTGATTGGGTGCTTGCATTCAGATTTAAAAAGTGGCCATGTGATTCCTTCAAATTATTTTGATGTGTGTAAGGATAAAGGAAACTGGTGGCATCACCAGGAGTAGCAGACTGGCTTTCAGGGCAGCAGAGAAGAACCTCTTGCAGCAATTCTCTTATCCAGGATTTCACACTCCTGGAGAACACCCATGACAATTAGTAATCTTTGATTCCTTGGATGTCACTGCAGAAAAGTTAATAAAACCATAAATAGGATATGCTTCTGAGATTCTGCTCAGACTTTCTGCATGTTGCTGTTAACTGACTAGGGCATAAAATTCACATGCAGTTATTTGAGGCAGGTATTATGGATGGAAATAAGAGGCACAGTAATGAACCTCCTCCATCAGTATAAGCTCCTTCCTTTGGAAAGATTTGATTGGAGTTATAAGTCTCAGGTACTTTTTCTGAACCCCCAGGATACCCAAGAAATGTCATCTCTCCAGGCAGTCTGAATGTGGAGCTAAAGGAAGAATCTTTTCCTTATTGAGCAACAACAAATTTAAAATATCTATTAACTTTGCTGCTGCTGTGTCTTTACCTTTCTAGAGTTATAAAATAGTACAGTGGCCATAACACTTTCTTTACAGACTACTGTGTAGACTGTTCAATGAAGATGGGTAGAATAGAATGGCTTCAGGATAAATATGAGAGAGGAAAAAAAAAATTAAAAAATCATTAACATATATAAAAAAGTTTACTTTTTACCATGTTCAACAGGTACATCAGAGTCTCCACACAGGAGTATAAATACAGTTTTTCTGTTCCTTTTGATAGCTATTTGTTTTTGTTTAGTGACAGACTGGTAGAAAAATTATCATTTTCAAGTGCTACTTCAATAAAATTTGGGCCAGTTATATAAAATTTGAAACATATATATGCAGCAATATAGGCTTCTGTTGCCAGATCCATCTAGTTGTATTCAACCTCATCATGTTTAGCCAATTTCAATTATATTCACTATTTAAGAATGTCAGTATCTTAGGTTTGTTAGTCTTCCCCTCATGTTAATCATACTTGAGTACCACAGTCTTCTGTCCACTATTTTTTGTCCATGATCTTTCTGTAGACTTTTTTCTAAAATAAAACATTCTTATAAAAAAGTCAGGAATTCAAAGTCATGGTTCCCATGGCAACATTAAGTCTCTCACGTTGCATTGTACACGCACTAAAAATAAACATGTAATAAAGTACTGTATTTTGTATGTCAAGGGGAGCATGTGAATAAGGCCAAGTGCAAGGTCCTGAATGTGAGCCAGGGCAATCCCAAATACAGGCTAGGCGTAGAATTGGTTGAGAGCAGTTCTGAGGAGGAGCTGGGATGTTGGTTAATGAGAAGCTCAATGTGAGCTGGCAATGAGAGCTTGCAGGCAAGAAAACCAACTGTATCCTGGGCTGCATCAAAAAAAGTGTGGAAGGAGGTGATTTTCCCACTCTACTCTGTCCTCCTTGGACCTAGCATGGAGTACTGCATCCATCTCTGGGGCTCACAACACTACAAGGACATGGACTATTGGAACAGGTCTAGAGGAGGGCCATAAAGATGATCTGAAGATGAAGCATGTCTCCTCTGAAGGCAGACTGAAAGAGCTGGGGTTGCTCAGCCTGGAGAAGAGAAGGCTTTGGGGAGACCTTACAGCAGCCTTCCAGTAGCTCCAAGAGAGCTGAAGAAAAATTTACAGGGGCATGTAGTGATAAGACAAGGAATAATGGCTTCAAACTCTGAAAGAGTAGGTTTAAATTAGATATTAAGAAGAAATTCTTTCCTGTGAGAGTGGTGAGTCAATGGAACAGGTTGTCCAGGGAAGCTGCGGATGCCCCATCCCTGGAAGTGTTCAAGGCCAGGTTGGATGGTGCTTTGAGTAACCTGGTGTAGTGGGAGGTGTCCCTGCACATCTCAAGAGGGTTAGAACTAGACAATCCCTAAAGTCTCTTCCAACTAAAACCATTCTATGATTCTGTGAAGTGACTGCAGCTGTCATTTTACTTGACTGGGTTTTACAGATTGAAGTTCCCAGTCCCAATATTGCAGAAGAGTGATTTTACACTGACACAGATCTATAACTTGCAGCATCTATTTACAGCAAGTACATACAATCTGCCGGATGGGCAGCGCTGATTTACACCAGCTGAGCTTGGGACCATCTGCGTGCGTACGCTTGGGGGTGTGCTGAGTCTGCAAAGGGGTAGGGACAGCACGTTCCTGTGCAGCACACAGATATTCTGGGGAGTTCCCTTACAGCTTCAGCAGTGCCAGAAAGAGGGGGCAGGGGCACTGCCGACCTTACCCAACCTGTCATTGGCGTATCATCACAAACACCAGCAGGAGCAGCAATACACTGATAGGCCAACCTGCTTTTCTCTACAATTTGCAGCCCCTTGGCAGTTTGAAGGTATTTCTAAATGGAAAAATATATTTAAAAAATAACTGTGAATTCCATGCAAAGCAAGACCTACAGTGTATGGAAGTGCAAAATACGGAATAACAGCATAAGCAAAGACCTTTCCATATCGGGAAAAGAAGAAGTGCTTTATATATATTTCTTGTTTTCAAAGGAACTTAAATACAATCAAGAACTTGTGGGCTCTGAGAAGGATTCTGAGATATTTTTTCTCTCTGGAGATTGTGGAAACCAGAACCCAAAGTACCTCAGCAGTTTCAATATTTATTTAATATGCAAGGCATGATACCTTTTATATGAAAGTATCCTCAAAATCATCTGGGTATCTGATGTTCAGTCACTGAGACAAAATTTACTTTTATCTCCAGAACACATTTATACATGTTCAGTGTCCTTCATCTTAGATCATCTCATCTTTAAAGGAGGTGTTGTTTTCTCATAGGCTGAAGATGCAGCCTGAAATTCCACATGGTATTGCAGTAACTCACGGCAAGTCTCTGAAATGCTCTAGTGCTACTAATGCATCCCATAAACCACACTAATACAGTTTTGTTCAACCTGCAGTTACTAAATAAATATAATCCCTTGCATATCTCGATTTAAAGTAAATGGATATCTGAAGAATAACTTCAGATGGTGGCATGAGTTGAGTTTAGCTTAAAAAACAACTCTTTGTATTTGAGGTTGGTGCTTTTTTTGAATGATCCTAAAAACCAACATGCAGAGAAAAACATGAAAACATGCATGGTGTAAATGGTTGCAATAAGGATCATAGGCAGTAGGCATAAAAACAGGATATGTTTGTTTCTGGAAGGGGACAGAGAGGCACTATCTCTGCAATTTTTCATGTGTTTTTAAAAGAGGCAATCCATACATACCCTTAACTTTCCTAATACTCTTGTTTTATGAGCTGAGTTTAACACAATGACTGTATCTTAAAAATATTATTCCAGTCCTACAGGGTAGAAGCTGAACATTTCCATGTGACTGGTATGATGTTTGGACTTAGTCAAGTACATTTTGACTCCAAAAGGTTTGAGTCCATTTGCTACACCTCTAACATGAAACAAGGGACATCTACATGTTTAATGTCCAGATTATTTAGAGGCCTCTGAATCTGTGAATGTGTGAAATTCAGATGAGTGAAATGCTTTGCTATGAGTCATCTGAAAAGAGAACTGACTTTAGAGCTCTTCATGATGCGTGCTTGTGCTAATGATGATGGGCAAACCTCTCTCAAAACGCTGTGTTAAAATAACACACTTGTGAAACAACACATGCCAACAGAAAAAAGAACCCTGAAATACTGTGACCAGCCCAACTTCTCACCTACTTCTACAGTAATTCTAACACTACTTCCTGCAATAGAGTAATTCTTAGCATAAGCTCCTCAGTTCTGTAGAATTCATGACTTTTCACAGTCTTCGTCAGTTATTTTACTTAGTTAAGAATTTTCTCCCATCTGTGAAACCACTGAGTGCACTGGCCAGGTTTATACACCCATAAATATTCATTGAAAGGTGTATGTCTATGTTGGGGGGCATGTCAATTGCTTCTATACCTAAGGGGTCAAAAATTTGGGGTTTTTTCACAGAAAGCTCACACCAAATATTTAGAGCAGTGACATTCTATGCAAACGGCTCTACTGATATATCTGAAGCTTTACTGATGATTGCCGTAAGTTTTCAGGAAACATAATGCTAGACTGGCCCCTCTGGATTGTGTACCTCAAATGAACTCAGATGTAGAAACATTTTCCCTTTTCTGAAGAGAAAACTGTGATGGCAGCTGGATAACAGGGCTGTTTCACACAGATGTTATTGAAAGCAGGGTTTGCATCCTAAATGCAAATCAACATATGGCATACTAGGTAAAATTTTACTTTTCTATCTTTGCTGCTACTGTCTAAAGTTATTTATTGCTGGCAAGGCTGAAAGAGGAACAAGCCAAAAAGTATTCCACAGCAACTTCTTGGTAGGACCCAGGGATACACTCTCTTTCAAGTGGATGAAGGATTTTAAAATACCCCTGGTGTTCTACATGCCTACTGGCAGGGATCACAGGTTTGCATCTCACCTGCTTCAGGTGACTGTCAGATAAGACTTACCTGCATGTACTGCAGTGAAGTTGAGAGCACTCAGTCATCTTCTGTTCCTGTTTGGTAGCAGATAGTGAGAAGTGATTATATCTTTCTGCTCCAGTTAGCTATGTCCTGACAGAAGTCCATACTAGTGGTCACTTAAGGAAAATAAAATCAAAAAAAATATGAAAATATTTTTTTTGTCTGTTGGATCTTTTTCAACTGTACAACTCCTTTTAGACTAACTGTAAGGGTAAATGCAGTGTAATTAGATGCATTTTAACCCTTCCCACATAATGCTTTTATCCTGTCAGGACCAAGGATATCCCCAGCTGTGATAGTTTTATCACAAAAGCCTATGCAGCTGGGATGTTTCTGAGAGCTAAGGCAGTGCAAACACTTGTCATATAGAACCTCTCAGGCTAATCAGTCAAAACTTAGCTTGTGATTCCCTTGATCAATCATAAACAAAATACCATTTTAACAAACTTTACATAGTGTTTTCCATCCAGTATTCCTCCATCTCTACAGTACTGACCTCTGCTATACAGCATTCACACTTTCTACATGTCCTGCTCCACTCCTAAAGTACTCTGTCACATGATGTCTTTTCAGTTGTTTGCCTTTCTCTTTATACCAGGTGAACTTCTCCAGACTTTGCCCCTTGGGGGGTGTCTCATTACGCTCTTCTTTGTTCTGAGGCCCACAGTCCTTACTGGATATCCAGCTATAGTGTAGAATGAAGCAAGAGGCTGTTGCTCTGCACCCTTCCTGCTCATCTTCCTGCACCCTTTCCAACTTCTGCTCTTGGCTGCCATTGCATTTTTTTCCAACACTCTGAAAAATCTGGTAAGCGTTTATATTTCCTTTTGATTCTCATTTTTTATGGCTTCCCATCTATTTACATCCTCTGGGAGACTCTTGCAAATATCTCAGTCTCTTACTCCCAAGTTCCTTACAATTCCTAATAAGAAAATGTGGGCATGAGAACATATTAATTCACTGCTGCTGGTACATTTTTAATTCTTCTGTCTGTTTAATTCTTTCTTTCTGTATATCTAACTCTCTCATTTCTCTGTAGTTCCAGGGGAATATCTCATTTTTCATGAGAACCATGCCAAGAACTACTTATTTTAGTTCAGATCATCTGATTCTTGCTAATTACTTAAGGGAAAATGATCATGTAAGAAACACCTGGAAAGAAGTACAGATGAACTACCGGACCTCAAATGAATATTTCAGAATATTATAATTGAGCAATGTACATTTGTGACATATCAAATCTTGTAATTATGTAAGTGCCAAAGTTAGATCCTTTTACGTAAAAAGGGCTACTACAAATGTTATACTTGTTTCATTTAAAAGTACTAGAGGAAATACATGTTGTTTGAGTCAAATACAGACAATGAGAAACTTCTGAGGAAGAGGTAAATTACAGAAACAAAATTCCAGTATTGAGAGTTATCTGCTGGAGTAATGAGGTCATTAATTTTATCTTTCTTTAGTTTCTATGCTTTGTGGGTTTGGTTTTTTATACATATTTGCGCAGTACCTAACTATAAGTGGATGCTTCTTTAAAACAGTTCACAGCTAAAAATGGATATCTGAGGTGAGGCTAATGCAGAGAGAAGAAATTACAAACAACTCAAGCAGCTAATATGTTGACTATTAATTAACAGGAGTGGTTCATTCAGTGTTGCAGTCAGACATAAAACCAGACTGAGAGATGAAAGGACAATTTAGAAAAAGACTGTAACTTACACAGTTATCAGCTGCAACATCTGAGACCTCGAATACTGGCCTAATTACTGCTCATCCAAGAGGTATCAGGGCCTTATCCTCTACAGGAAGTATTAATAGAAAATTACTTGCCTTTCAAAGTCAGGAAGCCCATCTTCAGGTCCTATATCAGCTCCCACCAGACATATATCATTTTACACATGGGTGGTCTGTCATATGATGATTGAGTCAATTTTGACAAGAAAAGGGATAGAAAAAGTATCACTTTGTGCAGATATGACCACTTGTGACTTTGGCAGGTGAACCAGTACAGATAGCCCAACACCAACTTAATTGCAAAAGATAATATTTTCCTCAGTTCTTCCATTTTCATGAGTACCAGCCAACACACTTATCCATTCTGTGTGAACTAATCCCCTCTCAGATTATGACTCCTGCCATATTTTGCCCATTAGGACCAGCCATAGGTAGTACTAATATTCATTCAGCAGCTCTGAAGCTACTGAGCATTCCTTTGCATTGCAAAGTAGTGCTGAGTAGCAAGCCCTCTGCTACATGCATGCAGCTACTTGCAGCTAAGGTATTTCTCATTGTCAGCAAGCTCATCACATTTCCACCCTTTTTTTAAGGTGATATGTATGTATGTTCAAAGGCAAATGAAAAACCTCTTCTACCAGGATATTGGATTATGAGCAGAAACAGTGGTGAGCAGGTGGCTTGAATAATAAGCCTTTACCAAGCTTAAAAAAAAAAATAAAAAAAGCTTTTTCCCAGGATTCCAGGATTAGGATAGTAACAAAATTATGTAGGATGATAGTCCCTCAGAGCACGGCAGGGACTAAGCCAATTCTGAAGTGAGTCTCTAAGATATTCAAGTCTCATCAGACCGTCATTTTGATATTTGTCCTCCCCAAAGGCTGGCCATTGACTATCTGACTGGGGTACTCAGCTGAGGTGTTGTAGCTGGTCACAAGGACTATTTCTAAACCTGTTCATCCTGATTCTCTTGCAAAGAAAAAAAAAACTCTGTTCTTGCCTCTCAGAATTCATCTTAAACAAAAAGCAGGAGGTACTACTACACCTAACGGGGCCAATGCTTACTCATATTTATTTACAAAACACATGCTTTCCAAAAATATGGTACAAGAAGGAACACAAACACCTAGTTGCAAGATCAGTCTCTAGGCTATGTTTTAAAATAACCTTTCAGTGTACCTGAATGTCACTGAAGCAGGAAAAAAAAAATAAAATCAACAACTACCACCTCACTTGAATAGTAAAGAACTGGCAGATGTGGAATCTGAATATTATAACTACTAAGTAGAAACAGTAAGTTTCACAGTGTGGGAAACTTTTTTGTTTGTGTTAATTATATTAATTAGAATTAGAACTTCCACCACTCCAATTTCTTGCAGCTGTGTGGTGCTAGCTGCTATTGTTAGCACTCACAAAAAATATTCCAACAGAGGGCACCAAGGAAATTACTTACAATCTGAACACCCACACAATCCTGTCACATTGGAAAGACTGCAGACAGCATAACTAATAAAGTTATTGTGCTATTTTGAAAGAATAATAGCATGTTTGAAGAGACCACATTAACCCTGTTGTAAAGTATTGATTGCACTCTATAGTAAAGGAAATGAAACAACAAAGACATAGTGTTTTAATTCTTTTCCTGTTTGCTCTTGCTAGTTTTACTCTTTTTCAATTTACACCTATATTTGAGAACACAGAGAATGTATCACCTATGGTTCACAAAGGCAGTTTTCTTTTCATAGATACTTTTTCAGCAACTTGATGTTTTTAGGATTATAGTTCGATTCAAGCAAGTGATTGTGAATATGAAAGAAATTCCCATCTAAAATTGCTTGAATCCTGTTTATCATATTTCCTTCTCTTAAAAAAAAAAAAAAGTCAATTAAAATGTCAAAATATGTCAGCTGATTGGTTCTGGACATTTTGGTTTAGACATGTTACCAAAAAAAGGTATAATTATCATTTCAGTCTCTAAGAAAATGCTCTAATTTAATATCAGTGCATTGCAAACCAGCAAAGGAAGTAGTGCCTTCTGCAACAATTTGCTGCTGTTTTGAAAGCACATCTGCTTGTCTACATCTAAAATACAATGCCACAGTAAAAACGTGTTATAGATCAGGCTGAGGCAAATATTCAGGATGATTTTAAGATTTAACATTTTCACAGCATTTAAAGCACTGGTCCTCTCATTAAAATATTCAAATTCAGTTACTTCTACTAGATTTGTTTAAACCTGATAAAAACTACTTTCTCATTCTGTACTAAACCATGAATTTAAAGGCAAGAAGAAAACTGAATTAGCAGAGAATGATGGACAGTACAAACACCATCTTTTATAAACACCAATACATAAAAATCAGTTATCACTTTGTCATATTGTGAATGAACAAAATTTGTAATCAGTCTCTGAGGTGATTTCATATATATAAAACCACTTCACCTTTTTTTTATCTCCTCAAATGGTTCTTTTAAGAGCATGATTCCTGTAATTGCATTTCCTTCCTTTTCTATGAGAGTATCTGTAAAGACATTTGGCATCTCATCAGCAAAAACAGCAGATGGAAAAAGGCCTTCCTACGTGCTCTGTCAAGGGAATTGCAAGTTAAGGTGGGGTTTTAATAGACATCAAGGATTTAGTGACATGCCAAAGATTGCATGCCTTCACTGTGCTTATTATTTGTGCCTTTCTCTTTTAATAGAAATGAAAACAATTACTGTGCAGAAAACATTTAGCTTCTCTCTGAGAGTATCATACCATATGGTATGGGGGATGTATAGATGACAAAACGAATGTGAAAATGAAGCACATACACTTCAGATGATGCTAGCTGAACTAAATATATGCTTGAAATTTTAACTGAACTGATAGAAAAGTTTACAAATAGCAAAAAACTTCCTATGTATAAAGCACTTCAAATAAAACATTAAAATACTTGTAAGTGAGTTTGACTTTATTTAAAAATGGCCTTGGGGACCAAAGAACATTTAAACAGACAACTAAATAAGCACTGTAATTATGAGAATGAAAATCAATGGAGTTTTTCCAAATAACAGTCTTGTTATCACATGGTAATGCATGAAATTGCAAACAGAGAACATAGTTTGCTCAGTTCCTGGGAAAAAAAGATTTTCCTGATAGGACTTGAAGTTCATAGATGAGGCATGGAGATATTTGTACTGGCCATTCAAAGAGGGGGGAAAAAACCTTTTGGTAGGAGAGAAAATTCACAACTTATATTTTGCATATTTCTCAGGGAGACACTAAAACTCCCTGTATCTGACAACTTAAACCCTCAGAAAATACACCCAAAAACCCCTCAAACTATCCTGAATTTGTGCGCCCAGAATAAATAAATAAATGTGCTCCCAGAAAGTTCATTAATGTTTTCTACATGTTTTCTACATGTTTTCTACATCCTAAAGGACATGAAGTCAGTGACAAAATTCTCCATCAGGCATAGATGTGCAAAGCTTGGGCTGGTACAGATTCTGGAACTGGATGAAAAGATTTTGTACAGGGCCTTCAGCAACCTAGTCTCTTTCAATCTTTCATGGTATGAGTTCCCTCCTTGTCTCACAGAACAGACAGAATTTCAGTCATGCTCTAGAATTCAATGAAGAAATACAGAAGACAACTCAGCATTAGGTAGACCTTCATTGACATGATGACAATATTCAAATCCTTGCAGCAAGTGTTATTTGTAGGAAGTGGGAAAACAGAAAGAAAAAAAAAAAAGGAAGATTAAATAAGATTTTGGGACTTTGGGAATAGAGTAGCATTGAAATATTACTTACAGTGCTATAAAAGCACAGGGGAGTTGTACCAAGAACACTGCAGCTGCAGGAAGATCTCTTGAATCAGGTTTCAGACAGCTCAGTAGCTGGGTGCACAGGGGAGAAACACAAACTATTAATTGCGATATTAATCATATATTACCACTGTAGTATTGCAAGGAAGTATGTCACCTCATGTCCAAGACCAAATGTCAGAAATTTCTGCAACTGCTGAATTCCTTGCACCAAACTGCTACAGAATCTTATATTCAGGGGGGAAAAAAAAGTAAAGGTATATTTCAATTGGGCTGCCTGAGCAGATCCCTGATCAAAATGAATGAAAGTCACATAATTTTATGCTCACTTTCTGAGTACCAGGCACAGGGTGCAAAGAACTCTTGAGGAGTTTCTCTGGTAACCTTTCTTATGCCTGATTTCTCTTTACCTTTGATCCCAAGATTAGTCCAGCCTAAAAATCATCCTCTCCCTCACCAATGCCTGCTGTACAAGGACTGCCCCTAACCCAGAATGATGATTTAATTTTGGCTTCCATGAAACAGGAATGTGCTAAGAAACCAATAATTTACATTTCTGGTGTACTGCTTCCCAAAATAGTACTAACACATTTTATGATCTGTAAACCTCCTAATCTACACCTTTGAAAATCTTTTGCAATGATCAGTGTGCAAATGACACACTCACATGATCAGGGTGCTTTGCCCACTACTCCTGAACTCCCTGAATTTTATAGCCGTGCAAGAGGTGACACAAAAACTCATGGTACATCCCCATCCATTTCAAAGAGGCACCAAAGGGTGGAAAGGAATGTGATCAGTCCCATGTATCATCGGCCAAGATTCCTCCTCCCATACAAACAAATGCAGAAAATAACCTCTTTCTTTTCCTTTCAAACAAGGGACACAGAGTAGCTGAAAAGCTTAGGTGTTTGGGTAAAAGACATTGAGGCATTTGTCTATGGAATACAATTCAAATTCAGACCAGAAAGCTGATGTTCTCAGACACCCAGATCACAGAAACTGCCATTGCTGTGGTGGGTAGCTTTGGCAAAGAAAGGATTGCATAGCCTGAATAACTAAAATAACCTGTAGCATCCTGTATTTTTCCCTGGTCATGTAGAGTAGGGCTGAAATACATTGGTAAAATATCTCAAAGTTTCATTTTTGTTAGTTGTGCACTGTACCTGTACTGGGGATAAACAGAGGCCTTTCAGTCTCCCAGGGCTGTCAATCTGTCATCTTACACAGAGAGAACAGGTTTTGCCTTTTAAAAGAAAGAGCACTGTGAACAGAAACTCATCATTAATCAAGGCTTATTTCTCCATGTGAAGAAAAAAAAGCAAAGTCAAGTCACCATCTCCACATTCGGAACTCTATTCTACTTCACAAGCTGTGGGTAAAGAATATAAAGTAGAACCAGAAAGTTTGTCCTTAGAGAGAGAGAGGAAAAAGGAACACTTAGGTCTCTCTGTGGGGATATGCTGCTCTGTGGAAGTTGAATAAACTTGTCCCATACACAATGCGATGACTCACAGTGCTTGATGGAGGAGCACTGTATGCTATCCATCAAACATTTGCTTCAAGACAATCCTTGAAACTTTGAACACAGCAGGTTGAGTAGATCACAAACCTCTCTGTAATCCCTGCGTGCTGCTAGGCACTCTACCTGCCTTATAGCAACAGTGGTTATAAAAAACCCTCCATGTGCTAACCTGAAATAAACTAATGAGACTGCTTATAATTTATGACTAGATAGGTAGGCTTCCACTTTGTGATCCCAAAGAATTGTTGGAGTACTCATTGTGAGCATAAGCCAACAGAATAACCTATATCCTCCAGGTGTTAGAAATGCAGATTTCCTTGTAAATCAGGCATGACTCAAATCCCTGACAGTTGATGATTAAAAAATTACAGTAAAAGTAATTTTAACTTAAGTGCTTGCTAACAATATATTCTTAATAATTTTATTACTGACAACCCTCTCTGAGATCTGTAGTATATAGATAAAACAGTAATTAGTGTAGGCAAAAGCAAAGACTAATTTAGAGAGATATTAGCAAGAGCAATTTTTGGAACTTAAAGGTTGAAACATTTTCAAAATTAAGTTGATTAGTCATTGAAACCTATTACAAGGCAAAGTGCTGTTTAAAGACTTAGATTCTACAAAAAATAAAGACTGAAAGCTTCTTCAGGCCTTTCATTTAGCTGAACACAAGTGTGGTCATTTAAGAGGCTATCATTGGAGGACACTACTGCTGATGCTGTTACACATAAAGCACACAAATGATCTATTCTAGTGGCCTTAAAAGCTAAATTTTGAAATCTCAACATTTTTACCATTTTGAGTGATTTACTATGTATTTTTCTCTTCCACATAGTTTGAAAATGTCCTCAGGAAGGGTGCAGGGGAAAGCAGGGAATTATGACATCTGGCCCAACCTAGCAAACTATTATCTTCAGGCATGATAAATGAGGCTATGATTTCAGTGGAACTGTTCACAGTACCACGTGGAGAACCTCTGTTGCTGGACAGAGCTTTCATTTATTATATAACAACCAAATAACCAGACCTGAAGCTCTACAAAATGCATCATCTGAGTGCATTGAAAAATAGAGAGAACATATATTCTCTAATCTTTATATGTGTAGATGTTACTTGTAACCTCAAATGCAAAACTGTAGGCAGAAGTGAGATTTTAAGCAGACTATACTCCTTAATAAATGAAATATTTAACACTCTGGAATTAACAATTCTAATCATAAATGCCAGGCAACCACTTTTGAACTGCTACCATAGCTAATTACTCCAGTGGGAAAGGAAACAGCAGAAAGGGCATTTCAGCTGTGCAAGGACAGGTTTCCTCTGAATTTATATTTTGTCCAAAGAAAACCTGTAGTTAGATGGAGTTCATGGGATTCTTAACCCTTCCTTCTTAGGAACTGAAGTGTTTCTGATAATTGTGTTTTTCTTCCTACTGAATAAGCTAGTGATTTTCTCCAAGACTAGCATAATTTATATTTATAGTTTTCTTTTTTTACTTTATCATTGTCTATTATCTCCCCTGGGAAAATGATTTAATAATATAGTTGTCTTAGTGGTGTTACAACTAGTGCGATCATTACAGTGGTGCCACATGGTGATTAGTCATTAAGTGCTGGCACAAAGGTGGGCACTGGAAAAGGAGTAAACAACAAGCTACCTCCTCTCACAGGGACACCAAATGAGACAAACATGTCAAATTATTGTGAACAGGACCCAAGAGGTATTATGGCATTTCCTGGAGACTGAAATATTCCTGACTGAAAAAACCAGATTGGGTCCTCTAGAAGTCACTATGAAACCTTTTTTGGGACTCAGATTCATTCATTATAGCTTCTTTGAGGTGCCTGAGAATAAAGGAGAGCCCTGCTCTTCTCTGGAGTACGACAGCCAAGAGTAGGGCAGAATACACTAGAATGTGGAGAAAACTAGGCTGATATACTACACATTGCCTCAGGTCTCCTGGAGTAATTTTGAGTTAGGAAGACAATAAACCACCCAAACCCAAGCTGAAGGTGAAAAATGGCCAATCCTTCATACAGAAACATCACCTTGTAAACTGTGTCAGTGTTACTACTGCCATCAGTACTATAAAGATGTGAGATTTCTGTTTGTATCCTAAATGTCCCTGCCTAGAAGAGATGGCAGTTTAAGAATAGGCTGAATGCAGAGTGCAACATTAAAATGTCTTGATCTGGTTGTCTAACCTGGAGAAATTACTTTCTTGTTGGCCAAAGGTACATCCATAAGCACAATTCAATCTGCAAATATTGCTGAGAACCTGAGAACTGTGGTTTGTTTGAGGGAAGTGGCATCTGGAAGGAGTCAGCCAAAACAAAGGATGTGGGCTTATTTACAGCACATAAAATGATGGTAATGTGCAGTATAATTGTCAGAGATTGTGCAGGTTGACATTGCATTTGCTATAGGTATTCTTAATCTGTTCTACTGTCCTCTAGTCTGTCATTGTTGAGATAAAACAGACAGTAATCCAACTCAGCAAAGTAAATGCCATAATAACAAAGAATTATCCCAGCACAGACAGAAAAAAAGCATCCAAGTTCATTATTACATCTTTCAGATTATTCTACATAAAATGTAAAGGAATTTTCCTTTGATCTTTACTGAAAGGAAGAGAGTTTCAGAATCCAGTGGAGATACATTTTTAAAACTGAAACAATTGGACCAGGTAAAACAATTCTCTAACATAAATGCCTGAATTAATCTTTTTTTCAAGATACAAAAAAATTCTACAGCAAGCTCCCAGGTAAACGTCACTAATTCTGGTCTACAGTTTTTTTTTACTTTTCAACACTCTCCAGACTCAAATAAAATTATTATTAGATGTATTACAGTATCCTGTTTCAGCTTGCATTGTCTTCACCATATTTCCTCTCAAACTTTTCTGATTTGTTCCTATGAAGTTGTTCTAGAGAAGGAAGAATTCTTCCAGGTATTACACAACTAAAACTGGATATAAGAAATGTAAGCCTTAAATTTAGAACTAGGAAAAAAAAAAAAAGAAAGAAAAAAAAGAAAAAAAAAAAAAGAGAGAAGAATAGAACAACTTTACACACAGCTTCAACATCCTGACATACAGGAATTCAGAGTGAGTCACTTTCCATCCAGCAAAGAGAGAGTATGGTAATTCAACCGCTGATAAACTCTTTGGGCAGAAGATAGCCTACTTTAGATAAGGTATATACACATCTATTCTTGGATTAGGTAGCCTTTTCCATTTTAGTATCTTATTTTAAAAGTTGAGAATTGAAAACTTCAGCTCTAAAATGGAGGACGATAAAAGCAGAAACTTAGGGCTTTATGGTAGATATCTGAAAGTCACACTGAAATCTTAGAGTTAAAGTACACAAAACTGAGGTAGTAATATTCTAAGAACAACCAGAATATAGCTGTCAGACCCCAGAGACAAAGTCTTTATGAGTCTGTAAGATTTATCTGATGACACTTTCCACTTTTGAAGAGAAGTTTAGTAGCAGACTTATGAAAGACTGTTCTAATAGAGAAAGCTTTTGTGGAGTGACATGAGCAATCACTATACCAGACGTCAGTTATGACTTGTGAGTCTGCTGAGTATGTATTAATGTGTCTTGATTAATTTCCCTTGGGGATGAAATCTTCCTAAAACTATAGACAAGATGGAAACCATGATTTTTTAACAATTGTTTCAGCAAAAGTATTTTCAGAGCATTAACGATTCCTCAGGTTTATGTGAGATGAAGAAATAATTCAATATCTATTTCTCCTTCTAAGAAAGGTCCCTACCGCAGCTGACAAATTCACATCATAGGCTGAAGAAGAGAGGGCTATATTTTGTTTAGCATCTTTTCCTGCCCAGATTTCTTTTCCCTCTGGGTAATATCAGAAAACCTCTGCCAGGTGTGAACTTTGCTTTTCTGGTGGGCGGTCACTGATCAGCTCACCACAGCACACTGATAGCCACAGATATGAAGTGCATATAGATGGGATACAGTTTTGTTTTCAGTTGGAAGCCAGTGAGACTGCAAAAATAAATATAGTCCTGGACTTAAAATATCTTTAATCATACTCCTATTCCCTCGAGTATGGACTGACTGATTGCAGATTCCGATTTTTATTCCTGGCTATCATTAATATCTGTGAGGGTAAGGTTGAATCATATACTGTGCTTCTTCAGCTTCTTTCTTATTCAAATCATAGCCATCTCTTGGTTAACAGGAAGAACCTGAATTAATTCCTTTATAAAGGATAAATGTGCCAGAGCATTGGCTAATGTTTTTTATATTGTCACTTACTCATGGTTGTTTATGCTCAAGGTTGTTTTCTTTAGACCATTTTATATTCAGGCAGACTTCTCAACACCCCCATATGTATCAATTTCCAATTAACAAGAAGAGGTGGAAACAAACATTTGGATCTCACAGAAATTTGGAACACACCACTGTAAAACCAAGAGTTATTACAGGGAGACTAATTGCTCTCCTCCAAGCCAAAGCCTAGCTTCCGTTCATTTTGGTAACAGGTTTTACAGTAATCTATATAGGACATTTTTGCCTGGATAAGCCAAACAAAATCACTACCTATCCCATCAGATCTGCTCAACATTACAGACTTCTGAATTACTTAAAATGATTGATAAGCTTTACTTATTTCACTTCAAGATTTCTGATATAGGTCTTCTTTCAGATAAGAGTTCGACAATGTGTGCTGTTGAGGATCTAATGGTAATCTCAACAACGGTATGTCCATGAAGGGAAGGAAGACTGAATTCCCAATGTATTGTACTTCTAAATAATTGATTTTCCTTCAAGCCCCCTTAATAACCTGATCACTGAATATAGCACAACTGGACATAGCAGCAGTGTGAGAGGTCTTGAGGCTATGGATAACCTGTATGCCTTTACTCTCACTAAATAAATCACACAATTCAAATGAAGCTGTTGAATTTTTTAGTCAGTAAAGGGGCTCATGGTTTGACATTTACAAATACATTTCAGATGTCTTTTTCTATGAGATGTCTCCTCTGCAACCCCCAAACATCTTAAACTTTGGAAAAAAAAAGAAAAAGCCTGGAAAAAGAGATATCATAGAATTGTAGAAAGGACCTTAAAGATCATCCAGTTCAAACCACCCCCGCCATGCGCATGGATGCCATCCACCAGACTAGGTTCATCAGGGCCCCATCCAACCTGGTCTTGAACACTTCCAGGGATGAGTCCACATCCACAGCTTCTCTGGGCAACCTGTTCCAGTGCCTCACCACTATCACAGTAAAGGATTTCTTCCTAGTATCTAATTTAAACCTACTTTCAGTTTGAAGCCATTTCCCCTGTCCTGTCACTATATATTCTTGTAAGTAGTTTCTCTTCATCTTTCATGTATACTGTCGTCTAGTAAAGAAAGGCCACAATTAGGTCACTTCAAAGCCTTCTCTTTTCCAGGCTGAACAAGCCAAATTTTCTTAGCCTGTCCTCATAGGAGATGGTCTCCAACCTTCTAAACATCTTGGTGTCACTCCTCTGGACTTGCTCTAACAGGTCCATGTCCTTCCTGTGTCTGGAACCCCAGAGCTGGATGCAACACTGCAGGTGGGGTCTCACCAGGGAGGAGCAGAGGAGCAGAATCCTGTCTCTGGCCCTGCTGTCCATGGTGCTTTGGATGCAGCGCAGGACACAACTGGCTTTCTAGGCTGTGAGTAGGTGTTTCTGGGTTTTGTACAGACTCTCACCCACCAGCACCCCCAAAATTATATTTTAGTGTTTCAAGGCCTATTACTTGACAATTCACAAACTGCATGCTTTTTAAAGGTTCTCAAGACAAAATTACCCAGTCCTGCATTTCTTTTTTATGCACAAAATATTTCCATGTTTCTCGTGTTAATCACAACATGCTAAGGTTGGGTTAAAGGTGGATGAAAAGTGCAACATGATTTTGCATCATGCTGATTTTAAGTTTGTTTCTCTTATCCGTTAACTTTTTACATTTTACTCACTGAATTTTAAATGTGCATGTTTACTCAATTAAGTTACAAGTATATGCAGGTTTACCTAATAAGGAAACAGAAGCAATACTGTGTAATTTATCCTCCTAATCACAGACAACTATTTAGCCCCCAAAGCTGCTGCTAAAATGATCACTCTAGAAAACCCATCTATTTTCCTTTTATATTCATTTTTCTATCAGCTTCTTGTTTTCAATGCATCAGATTAACACCCACAAGACCTCATCCAACTCAACCATTCTCTACTGTTGGATCTCTTTGTCTACTGCACTTCAGTGGCAACAAATACTCTAAGACCATCTGTCCATTTTTCTTCACAGTTTCTCACGAATCTTTGCAGGGCACATTGAGTGTCTTTTTGGAGCTGTTCCAAGACCTGAGTGAACAACTTCAACTGAATTCAAGCTCAGCTTCAGTGTTGTGGACTTTGAAGCTCTACATGCTTTCAAACCACTGCAAGCAGCAGGTACAAGTACAATAATCTAAAAAAATGGGGCAATCAGTACAGCAGTGCAATGTACTTTTGCAAGTCTCCAGAAACTTCTAAAATCTTTCTGGTGTCTCCTTCAGTGGCACAAAACAATGTTTCCTCCTACATTTCTAATGAGGAAAATGAGCATGAAGCTGTGATGGACAGCACGGGGGTAGAAGTTGACTGGTGAAAGGCTTATAGGCAATGTGGAAAGGTGCATTTGCTTAAACACATACATACAGAAAACATGTAGCAAGAACTTGTTTAAAACCAAGTTGTTCTGAGGAATTTAATGCCTTCATAATCACTGGTCAATTAATCACTCAGGTATTCTGAGTTTCAGCTATTAGCTGTCTTCCAGTGTCCCTTGCTTTAGCCAAATAGTGTCTTACAGAACAAGACTCTGTTAAAACAGAGATTTTACAGAACTTTTTCTTTGATATTTAGACAAACTCACGGACCAGCTTCTTTCTGGGCTGGACCTTGGCATGAGGAATTCACAGTACAATGTAATTTTGAAGGGATGGAATTCAGTAAAACAATTTATTTCGGAACAAGGCCTTGCCTCGCTCCTTCTTGAAAGCTTTTCCCACGCTATATTTCAGTTGTCAACTATTTTGTCTGCTCAAAGAAAAAATAAGACAGTATTTGGTCAATAACAGGAAATGTGCTCTTTTAAAAAAAATCGCAGGCTATTTTATCAAAACTGCAGAAATGACAAGAAGACCCAAGTAATATCCCGTCTCTTGAGAGGTGGTGGAAAGTTCTACCCTGAAAGGTGAACATTGCTGACAATGGTGGTCAAGTGGGAAGGAGGTTCAGGATGGGAAGTTACAGAACGATAAAATAGAATAATAGAATCATCAAGGCTGGAAAGGACTTCCAAAGTCACTGAGCCCACTCTCTGATGGAACAAATTGCCACACAGTAATCTCTGTAGTCACACTAGCATGTCACTAGCTCTGATGACGGGGCTGAAGAATGTGAGCAAGAGCTGCAGAGATGCTCCTGTCACCGGGCAGTTCACTTGCTGCGTGTCCTGGTCTCACCATGTACCACAAGCAGCTGGGTGAATGTGGGATGCTCCTAATTGGGAGGTATTATTCTGGTCCACCTGTGCACACATGATGTGCATCAGTGAATCCCCATACTTTGTAGTCTGCCTCACATTTGCTTCCAAAAAGCTGCTGTATGAGGGGAGGCTGTTGAAAAGTGCCAGTAAGACTCTTTGTCTTTTGCATTGTTTCTTCCTCTTCAGTCCATGTATTCATGGTTTCTTAAGACAAGAGTGTTGGCTGCTGATTCTCTGTGAAATTAGCATATTCTCAAAAAGTCTCTGTGAGTACTAGGCTTTAAAATAACACGTTTAATTGAAATTTGAAGTGTATTTCATAGAGGTATTCTTTTCAGAAGTCAAAATACAATGGAACCCCAACCATGGGCATTGTTGGATAACACCAAGAAAACCTCAATCAATACAATTCTCAATATTCTTTAGGATCTCCAGCCTTGAAGAGCCAGAACTTCAAGGCCTGGGATCTTGCTAAGGCTCACAAAATAAATGAGAACATTTTCTCAAAGGAAGAAAATGCGCAGAGGGGTGGAAAGTTGGATGGGAGCAGCAGGATAATGAGAATACTTGACTATCTTTTTTTGAAAACTTCCATTTAAATCTCTCCAAATCCCCTTGTGCTCTAGGACAATGGTTAAAGGTTCCTGAAAAAGAAAAGGAAGAGGGAAATATTTTTCCTGGTTAGGAATATGTAATTTACATCTAGACTTTATATACTGTTCAAATACTGTAGGAAAAGACCATGTAAGATGTAACTGAAATATTGCTAATTTAAGATATTTTGCTGTGAAATATATTGTGCTAGACACCTGTCAGTCATTACAGACATAATTAAGTGATAGCCTGTTTTAAAAAATATGTTATGATGGGCTTAGTAACACACAAAAGCATAGTGGGAAAGTTTTTACTGGGAATGCAAAGAGAAGCATCTAGTAGAGTTTCAGAACCAGTTTCTTGAAATTGACAGAGATTTATTTGGCACTTTATTTAGATGTTGCAATTACTAAGATAAAGACCATACCTTCCTTAAGTTCCAAATAGCTCTCAGGCTGGAGGGAAAGATTTTACTGTGATGTGTCTCCATCTTTCTGCTATTATATTAGACTTGCATTTAACATACAGTTAGTTAGCTCAGAGAGTTTTTAAAAAACATGCAACAGGTAATACAGATTTGCTTGTTCTTAATTGAAAATGGGAAAGCGGTAAAACATTTAGAGCTCTAAAAATATAAAAGCTGGAGTGAAAATAAATCCATTTATGTCCTATAGCATAAAAAATACCTCAAACCTGAAGTGTGTTTGTCAGGATGCCAAGTGCAGTAGTACACATGGACTGAACCACACATAATAGTTCAACAGATGCACACACACCTGAGGGAAAAGTGGAGTCACATGCACACCTCACCCCTACCTCTCAAGCCTGAACTCTCTAGTCAAGAAAAGAATAGCAATCAAAACACTTTTCATTGCTTTTTAATAGCAATGGAATAATGGGAAAGGATAAAATCTCAAGAGACTCCTACTGGAACATATGTAAGCTGTCTGGATAAAGCCCAGATGATTGTACATCATCAGTGGGATCTGTCGCCTCAGAGAATTATCTAAGCAACAACCTGGAGCTGCACATTCACCATCACCTAACAACCTCTCCCCTGCTCCAGACACGGCAATCAGCGGTGCTGACCATCAGAGATAGCTGCAAACCTGTCATGGAGGTAAAAGGGGAAGGAGACATCAGTTTTCATCTCCTCTGCCCTCCCAAACAACTCACGAGTTATCTGGCTTGAAGTCACTTTTACAGTGTTAGTGGTATAGCTCCCAGCATGAAGGCAGGCATTAGATACCCACATACTCCCTCACACCAATATGACTTGGTACATCTTTTTCATTAGCAACAGAAATGGTGATGTATCCTCAGGCATCCAAAGCTGGGCTGGCACGCTTCTTTCTTTCACCTTGCTCAGAAAAATTTCCCATCTGGTACATGGCCCATCCTTCCTGAAATACTGGGTGTTGTGAGATCATCTGACAGAGCTCCCATTCTTCTTGAAGTGTAAACAAAGAGTCAGTGTTCACTGAAGCACATCATTTTACAGTTCAGGGTAAGCATACAGGTGGGTTTTCAGCCACTCCACCCAAATGAAGGACAGGGTTTTCCAGGTGTAGAGTTTTTTTAGTGTTGGGTGTGTGTGAACTACGTGGTATTTTGTATAACACGTTGTGATTCACTTTTTTTTTTTTTTTTTTTTTTTTTTTTTTTTTTTTGCTGTGGGCTTGTGGGGCTTGAAGGTAAACCTATCAATTGCCAGACAATGGCTGGAAAGGATTTTGAATCACAGCAAACCTTTGATGAACCTGGATTGAATTTCGAATTTGCAATAAAACCTGGAGTTTCCAGTGGTTTCAGGTTCAGTTGTAATCATTATACAACATCTCTAATTACAAGTTGCCACGCAAAAAATAAAATCTAATAAAAAATAAGTTAAAATAATTTGAGGAGATTATGTTTATTTAAACATAAATTCCAGCACTGGTGACTTTACCTGTTATTCCAAATGCTTTTTGGAGTTCTAAGCTCTGGGAGCGTAAGGACCTGCAGTGCTTTTAAAAACAGAGAACGAGGCCTTTATTATAGGGCATACCCGGGGTCTGGATCAGGAGAGAGCATCCTTTGTCAGAGCCCACGGGTGTCAGAGTCGCATAGCTGCACACAGACCTGTCTGAAAGGTCAGATAGTGATCACGCGTGGAAACGGTAGGATAATGGCAATAGTGTTTATTACCATTCCAATTGAGAACAACGAGCCTTTACTGGCGTTAGGAGCCAGACAAGTGTTGCCAAAGAAAGCAAAAACACGAACCCTGACTCGAGGATACAGCCGGGCTGTTTATTGCGCGCTGATAATGCGAGCGTGGGCTCGCCACTCGATCTATACGGCGTTTCCAAGAGCGGGATGAGCCAACAGATCCCAGCCGAGGCGTGGGGACCTTCTCCCGAAACCAGCGCCCGAGACCCGCCGCCCCCGGCCGCGCTCCCTGCCCCGACCTCCCGCCCCGCCAGCTCAGCCGGCGCCCTCTCCCTTCCGCCCCTCTCCTCCTTCTCCTCCAGACGCGGCAGGTTCCCCTCGGGCGGGAGGCTGAGAGCGGGGGGCTCGCACAGCCGCCTGTAGCAGCTCCTGTGCCGTGCCGTGCCGTGCCGTGCCGAGCCGAGCAGCGCCGTGCCGGAGAGGGCGGAGAAGAGCCGATCCGAGCTGTGCCGGGGGAAGCCGAGCCGCGCCAGGGAAAGCCGATCCGAGGGAGCGGAGGCGATCCGGGCAGCGCCGATCCGAGCCGGTGCTGCCGCCGCGCCTGCAGCAGGAGGCGCTGCCGGGCGCCGCTGCGCCCGCGCCGGGCTGCGGGCCGGAGTCCCACATTCCCCGTGCCAAGTGCCGGGGAGCGGGGGTTGGACGTGCGCGCTCGGCTCCTCCCTCCCGCCCCACTCGCCCAGCAGCAAAGTAACTCCGGAGTACGAGGGGAATCGCTGCCGCCGCCGCCGCGCTCGTCGCGCCGTAGACGGCTGCCCCAGCGGGCGGCCCCGGGGCCAGCGGGCGCCCCTCGGCGCGGGGGTCTCCTGGCGACGCGCCGCGGCGAGAGGGGCGGTCGAGGTGCGCTCCGCCCGCCGCCGCGGGCCGGGGCAGCACCGGCCTCTTTCAGAAACTTCTCCGCAAGTCGGCATGGGCAGGGGGGCCGGCGCCGCCGCCTCGCTGCCGCTGCTGGCGGCGCTCGCCCTGCTGGCCGGCCGCTCGCCCGCCCTGCTCGGGGCGGCCCGGGCCCAGCTCTCGGCAGGTGAGTTCTTGCTCGGCGCCCAGGTAAGGGCGGGCGGCGCAGCGGGGTCGCGCCGTGCCCGGGCTGCCTGCCGGGAAAGGGAGGGGAAGGAACAGGAGAGGGCTTGGAAGGGTCGCGCTGCTCCGGGACCCGGCTCCCGCCCCGAGGAGCGGCGGTGGGGCTGCAGAGGGGCTGCCCCACACCCTCACTCCCTCCGCTCTGCGGAGCGCGGCGGGCGACCCACGCGTGTGCGCAGGCTGCCGGAGCGGGGCTCGCAGGGGCGGACAGAGCGTGGGCTTCGGGCACCTTACAAACTCCCCTTCCTCACCTCCTCCTCTTTCTTCCCCCCGGCCGGCCTCCCAGGTGTCGGCGGGGTTGGAGCTCTTGTCGCCCCTTCCCCCGCTCAAACTTTTCCCGGCGTTTCCCTGCCCGGCGCGGAGGGCGCAGCCCGGCCGCTCCCCTCGCCCCGGGGCGTGGGGCAGGGAAACACGAGCTGCCGCTGGCCACCGGGATCCCCGCTCCCCGCACTAAAAAAAGAGTGGTGGGTGAAAAACGGGAGGGAAAGCTCCGATAAGGTCGGTGTCCGTGTTGTGTGAAAGCCGCGAATTTCTCGCCCCTTCCTCCCTGGCCGCCGAACGCCGCGGGGTTTTGCGGAATGAAAGCCCGCGGGGCCGGGCGGTGGGAGCTGCGGCCGGCGCGGTGGTGAGTTGTTGGCCCCGGGGGAGCCTCGGGGCAGAGAGCCCGGCGCTGGAGCTGCCGCCCCGGGAAGAGGGGGCAGCATCTCCCGTGCTGTGCCGGGGCGATGCGGGGGGCACCGCGGACTCCGGTGCCGGACCCGCACCCTCAGCTGCTCCGCTGTAGTTTATGAAGCAGCCTTCGTTTGCGTGGGGTGAAGCTTTATCATAAACGTGCTCTTACTGTTTGCGACGTGAAGTGTTACGCCAAGGACTAACTGACTGGCTGAAATAGACTTAAGGCTATCGTTTTCCTTTCTTCCCTCCCCCCCTCGTTTGAATAGTACTTGCAGTTGCATCGGGTGCATCAGTTGGACAAGCATTTGAGATCTTTATCATACGATACTGATTTGAAAATTGCCGTTAATAAAAGTATCTGCACTCTTGAGACTTTAAAGGACTGATGCATAGTCAGGGGGCTTTTCATCTTTTCCTCCTGGTCCTCCTATAAATTAGTTTTTAATTGAGACATTTGATATGTCATCGATTAAGAAATATGTTGAAGCAGTGCTGGTCTGAGCAGATTACATCCATCCTCGTGTGTCTAACTTTGGTGTGTGTAATTTAATGTCTGTATCAGAATTGTAAACTTACGTAAGCACCTATGAGTCCTTTACCAGGGGAAGGAAAATGTACCATCTACACAGCTGGTATGTTGTAGGAACAGCTAAAATAAAATATTCCCAAGTGTAATATCTTTTCATTCAAAACCATAGTTAAGTCAGACTAGTGATTTTTGCTTTACTCCTAACTCATCAGACTAATGTTAACACCAGAGGTAACACTTACGTAAAGATTTTTTATAAGCTTTTTCACTGGTGTAAGGAGAGTAGGAAGTTCTGATAACTTACATGGTCTGTGGTATTTTATGCTGCAAATGTGGCATGCAGCCCATTTTGGAATTGCCAAGTACAAGCAGTCAGGTTGGTACCGTGGGGTATGTGTTAGGTAAGTGGAAAAGAATGTTCAATATCCTTCTGACCAGAGTAGGTAAAGCTTGTCAAGGAGCTGAACAATTGTATCTAGGAAACACAAGATTTTATATTTTTTTAAATTTTTTTTGGTGTGTATAGCATGTCAGCAGATAAAGGCTTTTGTTTCTATTGCCAAGGATCAAGGATACTGATGTATTGCACCAGTCACGAATTTGTTAATCAGAGACACTCAGACTTTATTGAAGCTTAAGTGAAATAGAGTTGTTAGTAGCTGGTTCTGTCTTTGTACTTGGTTTAAGGTATGGTTCTTGGGCTCTTATTAAATACATTTGATATCCACAGGTAGAGCTTTGCCCTACTGGATTTGATAAAACTGCCACAAACTTTGTTTCATTACTTAGTCTAAGCCAGTCTGTGTGCGTGTGTGTTCATGATTCTGTAGATGAAACTTCTTTATCCTGGTGTTAGTGGACGCACACGCAAAGGTTTGAGTTCGTAGGTCCCTCCCAGTGAGAGCCTTTCTGTAGCCTCCAATGAGAAGTTTCTGTGGTACACACTGGAGCATCTGTTTTATACCTAGGCATCTCTGTTGTTTAACGTGAATACTGTTTTGTGATCATCTTTCTTTCACTGCCTTCCACCATGTTTACCGTAATATAACAGCCTGTGCTTTTCCAAGTTAAACTGAACCTAGCTAATTCTCATCTCCCTTTTTATTAATATTCTTCTTGTCTGAATTGCAAGAATTGAAAACTGTTAATTTTCCTTTGTCATTAATGAAGGTATTAAGTCAGTCTGGAACTTTCGCAAATCTCTCTCATTGTAATTTGATTTTTATTTCCTTTTTATGATGCTCTGTACTACCCCTGTGCATGAACGATAGCAAGATCCAGAATTCTTCATAAAATTCTTCATAAAACTTTGACATGTTTATTAAGGGTCTAATCAAATTACAGGGTATGAATTTTTTGAAAGTTGGCCTTCTTCAGGAACTGTGTGTGATAGTTTGCCGTCTGTTCTTCCTTCTAACATATTCTGTGAAAGCAAATGAGAAGGAGCTGCAGAAACTTAGGAAAAAGAACAAGATACATTCTGTAATTTGTTGCTGTCTTAGAAATTGTACTGTATATCTTTTCTGCCTCCTTTGCACATAGTCGAGACATTGTATCTTTTGTTTTTCTCCCCAGATTTCAAATGAAAAAAACCCCAAGCAAACAAAACCCCAAGCAGCTTCTTTCTGCCCTCCTCCCTCCTGCCCCCTTTCCTCCAACACAGCCCTAATCCGCAGTGTAATGTTTTCTGGTCTCTGTAGATTGTTTCTTTACACCGCTGCTTTCCATGACCCTTCAACTTGGGTGCGTGCCTGTCAGAATCTAGGCCAAAATGTTTTGGCAGTGTGTTCTCTGTTGAAGTCTAGCTATTCCTTATATAGCACCTCCTTTCATCTGCAACTCCTACAGTTCGATAAAGAACAAGTTCAGCTTGTTTTCACAACTCAATCACTTTAAACTTATATTTTTTTAAAATTTTATTTTTAGCAATTTGCATATTTTCAAATTTGAAGGAAAAAAAGGAATATTTAAAAAAAAAAATTTGAAGAATGCTGCTGGCTTGTCAACGAGCTGATAGAAATATGTATTGCACTGCCTCTGATGGTGTCTGTGCAAGTGTGTGGGGTTTTTAATTACTAAATAAAAGAGATGAGGATAAAAATTCTAGACACATCAGCTTACCTGAAGTTATTTAACTGTGATATTTCAGACCTTAGGGATAGTTAAGCATAAAAAACACTGTATGTTTTATGGGTTCAAATAATTTGTTAGAATAGTTATTCCTTAGACTTTTGCATGTGAAGTAGTTAGTGTCACAAATTAACATGCAAGTGTAAGTATGTTAATCTTTTTCCCTTCCCCTGATAAAATAGTTTTAGTCTGTGTGAGTGAATCTGAGAAATTTGATACAATAAAGTTGAAGATATTATTTGTTTTATAGATTTTTTTCATTAAATATACTTACAGAGAAATATATCTGAAAATTTTAACCAGCATATCTATTGTTTGTAATCATGTAGGGGAAGAAACTGAGAGCTCTTTGAAAATATTTTAAAATACTCTGAAGTAATTTAACTCAAATGAGCTCTTTGCTGCCAGAACAGCAAAAGATGCTCCAGTCATATTTTACCTAGAATGTACTACAATTTGCATATATGTGAGATATACAGGAGACACTTGTGCAGGTAGGCGTGCATGCATAAGAAACTTATCAGTAGCTTTTTTATTTCCTATCAAGCTGTTAAAATGTATTGACAAATTACACAGAAAATGAGTGAGATTAGAATTGAAATTATTTTCCTGCTTTCATTGCCACCTTCTCAAATGTTTTCTTAACTTTTATATATTCAGCTCCTTCCATGGCACTGTGGGTTCACAGATCACTTGTCTATCTGTATTTTCAGGTGCCATATTACACTTATACAGTGGATATAAATTTTCTAATTGGAACTTAACTGATTCATGTGAAATTGAAAGTACCCAGAGCACAATGACCCCGAAGTCCCAGTTAGTCCCTTTTTGTCTGAGAATCACAGTACTCCTTGATTAGTGTGGTAGTGATACACACAGTGCACCTTAAAACAAGGAAGATGTTCTGCTCTTATTTAAGATCTACTTTGGATAATAAATAAAAGGTAAAAAAATCCCAAGGTTGGGGGTGAGGTAAGAAATCTGCATGTGATGAGGTGGGAGGTCCACCTAGTACAGTATGCAGCCTCTGATGGTGGGCGCTTGGGGAGAGTGATTTTTGGCCCTTCCTCTGAGTATTGTCTGTGCACAGTGGTATTTTACACTGTAAGTGGGCTATGTAACTGTGATTGTGCCTAACGACATTTTCAGCCTGTATTGCTTTTAGCATTTGCCTTGCATTGTGGTAAGGAATCTATAAGTTGTGTGGAAAAAGCTATGGTCCTTTGTTTTTTGAAATAGCCTGTTGTATTTCATATATCCTAGCTCTTATATTAAAAGATTAATAATAATTTCTCCTATTTTATCTTCTTCATGCCACACAGGTTTTTTTCCACTCTATCTGAACCTTTCCTTTACTAGTTAGAAAAGTCCAGTTGAAAGGTCCACCTTCTATGAAGCTACCATTCCATATCTTCTTTTTATCCTTTATCAGCTTTCTCTTTCTGTTCCAGTTCTACATTGCTCAGAGCATCCATGAGACAGCTGCCTGATGGATTTATATAGCTCTTAATAATGATTTCTGTTCTGTTCCCTATCCGTAGTGTGATCATTCCTGTCATTTGCTTGGCTTTTTTGACCATTTGTCTCACTTCTGGTTGTGAGCTGACACTTTCATGGAACTATTTCATTACTGAAGAGCTGAGGTATTGCATTAAATGATGGTCTGTGGGGTGGCTGTGCCAGTGGACAGTAGGAGTCTTGGGAAGGAGAGAGTCTTTAACCAGCCCTTTTGGAGGAAGGAGAGGTTTTGAGCAAGGCTCTTGAAGGACCTGTGACCTCATGTTGAATGTTTAGGAGAGTTTAATGCTTGTCACCGTGGTTTGCCTCTTTCTCTTTCTTGATATGCTCTTGTTAATACAAGTGAGTTTAAAAGAGTTTATCATCTTACATGTATAAACTGGCAGTATCTAGATTAACATGAAGAGAGATCTGCAGCACTGCTGTAGCATTGCTTCTTGCTCTCGAGCCTTTATGATGTCTTTGTATGATCTCTATCTGGTAGTCCTCCAGATCATCTCACCTCTCAGGAGCTGGTATGTGACTGAGTATCAGCAACTGTTTTGGTGAAATCTCTACTCTTCCTTTTGCAACACAGATCCTCTTGAATGTGTAATAGGAAGCTTCCAAAAAAATTACTTCAGTTCTGCTGGCTGAGTCAATTAGGACATACCTTGTGTTTTCAGGTATTGATGGAATCCCATCTGTCATAGCTTATCATTGTCATGAAAAGATGCCTTTGTAGTGCTGCTGCTAGAAGTGTGTGCTCTGATTTGGAGCTTCATTTGCAACCTGCCTATGCTATTAAGCTAATTTAAATTGCTGGTGCCACAGAGGGGGGCATTTCTATCACTTGAGTGACTCTCGGGTCTTGGGCTGTGCTAGGTCTGGCCACCAAGTGACCTGTGGGTGAGCTGCTTTAGATTTATGTGAATCTCCCTGAAGGGAAGATGGGGCTTGGGATTAGTTTCCTATTAGCTCACTGGCAGATGTGCAGCCACCTAAACCTGACATGAGGGAGGATGAGGTCTGAGGGTGGGGAGGCTCAGTTTGATGGCTGTGATTGCAGCACAGCTCATGTGAGGCGAACCTGGCACTAGTTTGAGTCACACTGGATCCATGCTCTGCTCACCATGCCAGCACTTCATCCACCCAAGGAAGTACAAAGAGCAGGCAGGAGGACATGAATTGAGGTGGGAAGAAAGGTACTTGCTCTGGAGCTGGAGGGATTAGACTGGGTGAAGGTGTTTGAGGCTGCGTTCTGGTTGACTGCATGCCGGCTGATGACAGTGTTATGCTAGTGTTTCTGACATGCAGCTTTGAGTAAACTGGGTTTAAATGTGCTCTTTTGCTATAATAGATAGCTAAAGCATTTTTTGTATAATTGTATAAACAAGGAGTGGCCTATTCATAGCACTTAGTAGAGAGCAATTGTGATGTCAAGCAATAGAGGACTTGGTGGAGGTGACACCTACATACAAGGCTAGAATTAGAGGATGTTGTGACACCCAGTTTGGGGCACAGCAGGAACTGGTTTAAAGCTGGTTTCTACATTTTTGCATCCTTCTGTGCATGATTTCTTGACCATCCTCTGGGGTTCTTAAATAGGATTGTTCATGAGACACGAATATGGGTTGAAGGGGAAAAATGGCCATGGCTTCTAAAGGCCAGAACGAGCCAGCTGGGCAGCAGTAAATGGCACTGTGACAATTTTGTATTATCTGGCTGAGCATAAAATCCTTCTATATGTAATTTTGTAGGTCAGAAAGGTCATTACCTTGTGCTGCTTCCTGGTAAGCCTTGACTGCAGGTGGCTTTAAAGCAGTTGTTTAAAACTGTGCAAACTACTCAGCTGCAGTCACCTATAGTGCATGCCTACTTTGTAGTTTCCAGTCACTTAGTCTGCTCTAACTAGGAAGCCATGTAGTTGAAAGTTATGTTTGCATTTTCAGTAAAAGATTTGAGGGATTTAATTTCTTGAGGATTGGTGATGTGAAAAAATTAAATTCTTTGTCCAGTACTGAGGTAATATGAGGTTATTTTTGTTAGCTAGTGTATGAAAGATTAGACCTTTCAGTTTGTCAGAAAGTCATTTACTTCTGTTGCCACTTACTGAAAACGTGTGATTATGTTTATTAATTGAATAGCAAAAGAAGCCATTTCTCAACTACTATGTCATGAAATTAATTCTACTGACTTGTGAGACACTGTTGAATACGTTAAGCCCAAATTCTGTTGCAATTAAGTTATGGTATGTTCATTCTAGTTACTACACACTGGTTACTCAATTTATTTTGAGGTGGAGTTGTATGCTTTCTTTTGTGTGTAAACACTTGCTCTGTAACAGTAAAAATGACTGATGAATATTAACCAGAAGAGAAAAATGCTATGAAGAATAATTGTGGCTGTAGTTCAAATGGATTCAAAACTGCTCAGAGTTAAATTTTTCACTGGATAACTGACTTCTTTAACTATTTTTTGTGTTACTATTTCTAATTAGAGTTTGTATTTCTTTGTGAGTCCTATAGTGAGGTTTATGATATTTGCTGGTTTAAAATTATTTATGGTTTTAAATAAAAAAGAAAAGTCTATTGAAGCACTGAAATTTTAGACTGCTTTTGTCTTTTTTACTATGGTGAAAAATTAAAATTACAAGACCTGGCAAAGAGTTGTCCTGTTACTATTAATTAAAAGAATGCTCTGATTTTATATTTTGACACTCCATTATATCTGTATCATATTTCTGTGGTATTTGGCTTGAGTAAGATCAAAATAGTACCAGTTGTCTTGGTTCTCCACTGTCATCTTATTTGCCTGTTCTTTGTAAATGTGAAAGCACTTACCAGCCATGAGAGTGCTGAAGAAATATGACTGAGTTCATGACTAGATAAGCTGTCAATGCTGACTGCCATCACTATTTAAAATACTTTAAAGGGATGATTTCTTATAAAAATACCAAGGCAATTTTGTATTTTGTTCAACTTCTGATTCCTTAGAAGAAATGCATTTTTACAATTGTAAAATATACTTTTTTGAGGTATCTGTCCAATTAGTATCCTTAAGTCCAAGTACTGTACTCATTTTAAGTAGATAGTACATACAAAAACCTTGCTGTGTTAACTTCAGTGCTATTTGTCATAAGTTTTCCGGAGAGGATGATGGTGTTGATTTAAAAATAATGTTAAATAAACAAAAAGCCCCAGTCCAGTCTCGAAATTACCAGTCAGTCCCATAATCCCTTCCCCCGTACCTGAAGAAAGAGGTGGATTGTCATTTTCCCCACTGTTCTCACACTCCTTGTCCCTGTGGTGGTGCATCCGCCTCCCACCTCCCTCACCCCGTGTATCTTTAACCTTCAACACTCATTTTCAACAGACCCCTCCCTCCCCTCTCTTTAATCTCCTTGGCTCTCCTTGGTTTTTTTGGGAAGAGTTTAATGTTAGAGTTTGGTGCCATCAGTGAAGGCAGATAAGGTAGATGAGATTCCTTACTCAAATGGTTAAGTATAAACAATATAAATAAATTTTGTTGAGTATAAATATCACTTTTCATTAAGGTTTTGTGTGCTCCTTTGCTTAACTGGTTAGCTGTATCTGTCTTTGTTGATGTGACAACGTTGTTTGTTGCATTCCATGTTCACTTTTCAGGCTAGCAAATTTACTTAAATTTAGCACTGTTAGAGGCTTTCCACTCTTGCAGAGCAGAAGTATATAAAACGATCTTTTCAGTCTTTTCCTTAGTCAATTCAGAAAAGCCAAACGTTCTTTTTGCATCTAGTTTTTACCAGCAATCAGTCCTGACTCAATTGGTGAATATATTAGAAATTGCAAACTCATTCCACAGACTTGCCAGCTCCTCAGCATATGAATACTTCGTGTGTGTGGTCTTGTTTAGTGCAAAAGGTCTATTTATATTAAGTTTTTTTCATTTGTAAATCTCTGCGGGGTTGGCTTTTCTTTCTTGTTACCTTTCCTTTCAGATAACATGACAAGCTATTCACAACCCCCACCACAAACAAAATCCTGCATGTCCTTGCTCTACTTATAAGAATGTAAGTAGATATGCAAGGCGTTTTCCAGGTGAGACCAAAACCCTTAGCGTGTAATGATTTGGATTTCTGAATCAGTTGAAATGAAGCTTGGTAATGAAAGGGATTATAATTTTCCTGGTAGACATAGGCTAAATAGATGGGTGTAATGTCACAGCATGTAAAGATTTAAAGGTGGGTTTTTTTTCTGACTGAGGTGGCTGAAACCTGGAAGTGAGAAGTTGTTAATCAAATTGGTTTTTGTTTTAACTTTTAATATTTTTTAACCACTTCTGTTAGTAGTTACTTTACTTTATATGCTGTTATTAGCCACTGTGGTTGATTTTTTTCTTTGATAAAGTTAGTTTAATGGTTTAATACTTTGATTCTTCTTACCTAAGTGGGAAGGTGTTGCATTCCTAGGTGATGTGTTATTCCCAGTAGTTTTTTCCTCCTCCCTCTTTTTTTTTTCCTTTCTTTTGAAATTCCTGTATGCTGATTTGGTTAAGTGCTGTAGGGTAGGTTCACAGCTACTTCTGAGTCATGTTGAAGGCATGAAGTGCTTCCAGGTCTGCAGTTCTTTCCAGGGATGAGCGAGTTCCTGGCCAGTTTGTGTATCCTGTTGTCTGCACAGCAGCAGTTAACTACCAGACTCAGTTTATAGGTTGTTTTAAAGGCATTGAAATGGATATACCAAACAGCTTTTTTGGGGGTGGTGGTTGTTCCCTCTGGCTCACTTATCTGTATTTTTTGGGTTTATACTCCAAATGCTCAATCCTTCTGGTGATTTATTGGTGTTTCTGTCAAATGTTGAACAAAGAGTTGAGTTAAATGACCAGCATTTTGGAAGGGTAGGATTATGCTCTCGTTTAGAGACTGCACAGATGTTCTTTATGAGCATTCAGAAGAGAGGAGGCTGTACATTACTTTCAGGTTGACAGAAACCATGTATTTTAAAATCCTTGGTCTGAGCTTTATGGGCTATGTGATGAGGCTGTGAACCTGAAAGAGTAGCATTTGTGATTAATAATGACATTTGCAGACCCTAGGAATACTGGAGTAATCTGTTGGATTGCTTTGCTTACTTAGTGATAGTATCCAGATGCTAAGCATAAACATCTCTCTCTGTTTGCTTAAGCATGGAAAAGGGAATGAAAACAAGCACTAGATAATTTGAGTTTCTGGGAAATAATTTTGGCCATCCATCTCTTTAAACAGCTATTAAGTAAAAAGCAGCCTTAAGTAATTAATGGACCAGTCTTATTCTGTGATGAAGTTGAAAGAATTAGAAAAATTACCTTTTAGTGGAAGTGAATATGTGATTAAAAAAACAACAAAAAAAACTCCCACTGCACTTGGATGTGAAGCATTTATATTGTGAACCTAAACAAAAAAACCCCCCAGCATTAGCAAGTGGAAGCAAAAGCCAAAGAAAATGCTCGAATTTAGTAAGTTTGTATATGAGGCAGTCCTCAGAGGACACAAGAACAAGTGAATGAAGTTGGTAAATATTTATTTATTTCCCTAATAAAAGATCAATTTTACTCACTTTTGAAGTGCACAGCAGTACTGATGTTGATTACCTAATAGACCGTTATGTTAAGTTCTTACCAAGTGCTGTTTCCTGGGCACTGCTTGTGTAGTGCCTGCAACAAAGCTGTAGTGGAAAGTAGTTTTTGGGAATTTCTTGCCTTGAATAATACTTTAAAAAAGGGAAAACAACATAATCTTACTTTGATTTGTGAAGTACAGGGGAGGCATAAGTGCGCTACTCCATTGTCCTTAGAGGAAAAGCAGCTGCTTTCGTATTTGTTGGGGGACAAAATAAAGTACTGGGATCACAATTTTGTAATAAATAAGTCCTTAAACCATAAATATCCCAAGCCCTCTTACATGTTCTTCCACATCAGTTACTGTCCTGTGGTTCAGGATTGAGTCCTGTGATGGTGGCAGCATTTCAGCTGTGTAAACAAGGAGATATGAAGAAGAAAGTGTAAAATTAAGAAGGGGAAAAAGGGATCTGTAAATCCATTGCAGAAATATTGAAGTTAATGGGTTTCTTCTGCACTGTGCCATGAATGAGGAGGATGCCTTTTTTCCTCTATAAGACACCAAATGTGGACTGAGAATTAAAGGAAGATAAACCCATCCTTGTTGTTGCTCTTCAGCTTTTGGTACTTTAGGAATAACTCATATTTTATCATCATCTTGTTACACTGACAGGTTTGTGGGCAGTAATACGTAAAATTCTAAACAACTCTGTTCATGCTGTATGTTGAGTGTATTGCCAGGTGAAAGAGGTCAGAAAAACAAAACAGCCTACTTGCCTGTGGGATGAATACCTTCTGAGTTAAGACTTGAGTTATGGGTAGGCAGGGGGTTTTGGTGACTTTCTTGATAATTCTCCAGTTTCTTCCATGTGTCCGCTTAGCTTTTGTTTTATTGGTGTGGGGTTTTTTAAACTCCCAGATCAGGCTCCCTTTATCTTCCTGTTTACTATATTAAAAAGACCCAAGAAGGAATCCAGGTAAAACTGGTTTCTTTTTATTTCCTAATCCTTTTTTGAGACATTCTGCATCCAAGATGACTGTGTATTGTTTATCAGTATTCTTCCTGTCCTTCTTTTACATTCTCTTATCTGTTTACTATATCTCAACTACAGTAATTAAGTATCTGATTAAATTTGCATTTCTTTGGCTAAGTATTAAGAAAGAGCAAGCAGTATGTGGTCTCAGTATTTAAACAAAATGGGTCCTTCTTATATAAAAGATTACTTTGGCTATGTTTAGGCCCAGAGAAGTTGCTATTTTCTTACACTTTTGCAGTTCAGAGCACAACTTAGAAAAAGAGTGGGATTGAACCTCAGGATTTCTGTAATCTGTCAGGGAAAAAAGTAGAGAAACATTAAGAACATTAGAGTTGCACATATTAAAAACTTCTCTCTAAATAAGTTGTAATTAAGAGGATTTGCCTTTAGCAGTATAAAAGATAAACTACCAATGATTGTATCTTATATGTAAATGTTCAGTAATTGATGTATAGCTCATAAATGGACCCAGTGGCTGTTTGATGAATGTGTTTATACATGGTAAAATATATAAATACATCTAGGTCCCTGGAGTATTTTTGGTTTCTTTCATATATGATTGATCAGTTTACCTATGACACAGACTAGTTTGCTCTCAGACACAATTTACAGATTCTGGCATGATGAAATGTTATAATAGCAGGAGATAAAATGCATGGGCAAAGAAGATATTCTTAATGGGGGACTGTAATCAGTGTTTGAACACAGGCTAATGGATTGCAGAAGATAGCAGCCTAACAGACAGACAGCAATAAAGACCATGTATGAAAATGCAAATGCATGGTAAAATTAAATGAAGTCAAAGCTTGGATAAATGTTCTGAAGTGTATTTCAGTTTGCTTTCCAAAAATTTTGGAGTGAAAGGCTTGGATAACTAGGAAGTCATCCTTTTTTAATTCAAGCTTTTAACTTGAATATCTGTGAATATAAACAGTAAAAAAAAATAATTTCCAAAGGCAAAGCAAGGTTATGTTTGAGTGAAGTTGTCTGCACACTTATATGCACTGTATTTTGCTCTTGGAATCTTATGAGCTGCTACAGCAAGAAGTTAGAAGGATCTTGCCAATTTTATCTGTGACACTAGTACCTGTCAGGGCAATTCTGTTTTGCTGTGTCTTAGACATACTATGACTGTGTCTGCATTGACAAGCAATTTAGTGCAATAGATGCTGGTTGCTGAATTGAAGCATTACAGAGAATGAGACACTTGGAACCATTGCATGCAGTGTTGTAGCCAGGCAGGGTTGCCTCAGACCTCATGGTCTTCTCCTGTAGGCTCAATTTTTCTGGTGTCTTGGGTTCCTAAGGATCTCATGGTACATAGTCCACTAAGTTTGAATCAAGCTTCCCCAAGAACTGTTGGAGCATTTCATATGTAGAGCTTCTGGTGCGCTCATATCTGACTCTGGTAGTGAAGTTCACATGTACAAGAACTGTGCTGAGAAACAAATTAATGGTAAATGAAGCAATTGAGGCATTTATTTTCCTTCTCTTTTGAATGAGATTCCCAACACAGGTACAACTTATTGAAAAAAAAAAAAAAATAAAAAAAGGAGGACACTAGACAGGCTCCCTGCTAAGGAGTATATAAAAATCAGTGGGACAAAAAATTGAAGAGGAACATTCTCTGAAAAAGTAGCAATATTTTTGAAATTGTGTCTCTTGCCCTTTTCATAAATATGCCTCTCTGTCGTGGTTTTAACTGTTTGGATAGTAGGTTTTTCAAATAAGAGATGAAGATGATGATGATGTGTTAATTTAGTGATGAATGTTTTCAAGGCTGAGAATCTAACCAGCCAGGGAAAACTGAAAGCATGTTTAGATAGTGAAATCAAATACTGTATTCAGACAATGAATTATTGTTGAATTGTTAATGTTCCCACCGATTAAATTTGGTGGGAAGAGCAAAGATTGGTCTCAAAATGTTTGAGGCAGATATCATGCAAGCTAAAGAATTCTGGTTCTGCCTTCCCCTCTGAGACTGTGTTGCCCATTATGATACTCGTATTTGATAGACCTGAAATACTTTAGCCTCATGATGTTCCTGTGATTTCTGTTGTAGTACACCCCTCATTTAGGACAGAGACTTGACTATCAATTGGAGAGTGTACAATAAGACATTATGCTTTAATTTCTTGTGTTCTGATTTATATCCTAGTTTGTTACCTAGGTGTGGGGTTATCCCATCCTGCAGCAGGTAAGTGAAATTTTTTATGAAGCAAGGCTCCCCAGTGCGAGAACTAGTCCTTAATAAGGCAAGCATTGTCAGTTTGTTTGCAGGTAACATTGATGGTAATAACACCTGTTGGTAATGACACCAATAGCACAAGTAACACCTGTAATGATTTTGAGGAAATGGTTAGTAAAAGGAACCAAACTGGTAATTTTTCCTGTGAAAACCTCTGAAAAGAGGTAGGGGAGGGAGAGAGAAGGCTTGTTGACAAAAATGAAGTAGAATATACTAAACTTCAAAATGGAATGTAAATCATAGGAAGTTAGAGTTAAAATAATAATTGGTCAGAAGGGGGGAAGCTGCGTGCTAAGGCTAGCTGAGATGCCTGCCCCTATAGAGTTTAATATCTCACTATGTGTGAAGAGTGTTACCTGGAAATGAGAATAAAGTAGGAATTGACCAAAACCAGGAGATGAGCCATTGCACCTTCCTGGAGGTGTCCGCCCCCATGGAGATTAATACCACACAGACTAAGGAAAATGTGATTTGCAAAGAAGATAAACATACATTCTCCATATCAGGCAGATTATCTTACAGGACTTGTATAGGAAGTTGCCTTGACTTTCTATCAGAGACTTGGGCTCTGTTGTCAAATAAATTCTTCCAAGGCCATTTGAACACTTTACTTTGGCAGACTTAGCAACAAAACTACTACTGAATGTTTTATTAATGTTGCAAAGCATATTGTGGCAAGTTCACTCTTCTCATATTTAATCTTCTTCCTTACCTGGTAGCTAATAAGCAGATCAGATTTCTGATTAAGCAATGGGGGACTGATGTCATTATTGACATATGAGACAGGTTTTTCCCTGCCTGTTAGTACAACAGCTCCCAAAAGCACTGAGTTAGAGATGAGATTGCCCTTTAGAAGGAGGGAAGTGCAAACTTTTCATAGTTTATCTGTTAGAAAATGTTTTTTTATTTAATAGTTCAGTTAAATACATTATTTAACACTTCAGTTGCCCCTTTTTTTGAGTTCTCCTAGTGACTGTTTTCACAGAAGTCAGAGAAATGTAAGTATATAAAACAAGTCATCTCAAAATAAAAATCCAGATGAGATATATTTGGTTGCACACTGGGTGCAATGATGAAGAAAATTTTCAAATCTTCACCTGCATTTCCACTTTTTGGCATCACATCTTTCAGGTATGTAAGTTTGCTATGGCTAGAAGTCATATGGATGTCAGCTATCAAAGGTGTGTGTTTCACCAGGTACCCACAAGAAAAGCAAAATTGTAATTCATATTATAGTAACAATACCTACACTACCACTTATTGCCGTGTTTCCATTTTCCATGGCTAGTTTTTTAATGGGGGTGACCAGTGCCCCTGGTTCTGTTGGGGGCTGTCTGTTGTTGAAATGGCACGATTTACAAAGTGAGTTGTGAGCCTCTTTCTTCTGCTGTGGTAATCAGGACACATTCTGCAAGCCAGAATAGTTTTGGATTGATAATTTAATTTTAAATGGATTTGTGAAGTGCATCTGGACTAAGAACATAAATGCATGGGTCAGTCTTGGCAGCAAGAAAACCTGTGGGTGCAGGCTGGGTAGTGGCTGGGTGATGCCCTGCATCGAAAGGATTTGTGGTTGATATGGCTGGGTATGCATGTGGGGTTTTTTGGTTGCTGTTTTTGTTTGTTTGTTTTAATTTGTTTTTTTCCTTCTGTGGGACTTTTAGTTAGTATTTTGTTTTTCTGAGCAAAGTGAGTGGCATACTGGACTGCTTTTAGAGGACTGTAGCCAGCAGATTGTAGCAAGCTGCTGTCCCCCACTACTCAGTGCTGGTGAGGTATGTCTAGAGTATTTTGTTGGGAATTGTGCCCAGGTTGTGAAGGATGTGGAGAAGCTGAAGCCTCTTGGGAAGGTACCAAGGTTGGGCCCTGGATGGTGTGACCTAGATGGTGTGATCTCCAAGGGGCACCTGAAGGAAGCTGGGCTTGTTTAGTCTCAAGATGAAGAAGAGTAAGGGGATAATCTTAACAGGAGGTTGCAAGAACTTGAAGGGTGGTTATGAAGATGAGAGAGACGATCTCTTTGATAGCAGCAAATAATACAGCAAGGGGCAGCAGACACAAATTGCAGCTTGGGAGGCTCAGCTTGAATACTATAAAACTTTGCTCATGTGTAGGAGGGCGGTGGAGCAGAACAGACTGCCCAGGGCAACCCCTGTCCACTGAGGCTTTTAGTCCTCAGCTAGACAAAGCTGTGGCTGATGTTATAGCCTTGGTGATAATTCTACTTTGAAGGAGGTATTTGGCCTAGATGGCCTCCAGAGGTGTCTTAAAAGCAGCCCTTCTTTGATTCTAGTGGAAGTGTAGCCTGCAATTTCATGGGGTGTGGGAACAGGTCGATGCAGGTTGAAAGTGCTCCAGCCTGGCAGAATAGCTGGTTGGTCTCTGCTCCAGAGAGACATTTTCATAACCTTTGCTCCTTCTTTGAGCACTCAGACTGTTTTTTTGGTTTTTTTTTTGTTTTTTTTTTTGTTTGTTTTAAAAAGATTCATTCACAAATAACCCAGGAATGGATTTGCAGAAACACATGGACTTCTTTGCATTTTTTACTTTTTCCCCTCACCTGTAACTCTGTGAGTTGGGCAAGATTTATGCTTCTTCATGCAAACTCATTTATAAACTTAACTCACCCTGCAAGTCAAGCATAAGGACAGCAAGGGTTTGGAGTTTGACTTCTTGCTACTGTTATTTGCAAAGTGTAGCTCTCCTAGTAAGAGAATGTCTGGAAGTTCTTCCATGTGATTTCCATTGTTGCACTAAAGAAGCATCTTACAGTTGTGTTCAATGCTTGCTGAGGTAAAACCCCTCAAGCCTGTTTAACCCTTGGCTTCTTCAAGGAGGTGGTGAAATGAAAAACTCCATTTCCAACAGACAAGACACCTTATGTGAAGTTTTCTGCCTGTCACATAAATGTTTCTAGGTACATTTCTCTCTGTTGTCAGACCGTTTCTCAAAGCGTGTGTGAAGGTGATGTGTCCATGTGTGACAATAAGGTCAAATTAAATGAATTCAAATTAAAAATTAATTTAAAACAGTTTAGTTAAATCATGTTAAAATTTTGTGTGGGTTGCTTTCATTCAGTATTAACATGTCGTATTAAAATTTAGTTTAGTATAATTCACCTTAGGAATGGATTATGGTAAATTGGATTAAAGTAGACTAATTCAGGAAAAAAGAGGCTACACAAGTTTTTCAAAGTGAAATAAAATTAATTTAGAGATAATTTAGACTAATTTTCATTGTTCCAATGTGTCATCCTATGGTACAAAAGCACTCTTGTCACGATTAAAATAAGGCAGGTATATGATTCAGCCCTTCCTTGCTCTGTTGAGTATAAACATCAAATCTGTCTTTTAATGCTGAACCCCTATTTTATCCTTCTCTTTTGGGAAGTCTCTGAAGGTCCTGTTAAACCTTTTTCCTCAATGTATCAGGGAGGTACATTTTTCAGGTTCTCCAATGAATTTGCTTGAGAAGAAGCACGTAGTCAGATAATATATTGTGCTTATTCAAGCTGAGCTGTGTGGACTGCGTAGCTTTTAGTACAAGGCTATTTTTAAAGTTACCAATAAGGAGACGTGTATGAAGGGGTGTCCCCAGCAAACAGCAGTGACTCAACTAAAGGTATGGCATTAAGGTCTGTCAGCAAGACTGATTTTTCTGTAGTGCTTTCTTTGAGAAAGCTTGGCTTTAGCCTCAGAAATACTTCAGATAGCTAAGGTCCCCAAGGCATCTAGTGATCTGTTTTGGGGCAATTTAAGGAATTCTTATCCATGACTGTCTGCTCCAATAATCCAGGTCAGAGCTTGAAGCCAACATGCAGATCATGGAGTGGGAAGTGTGTTTAGTCCTTTGTGACCACAGAGGATGGCCATACTTCTGCCGAGGGGGCTGTGCTAATGCTCAGCAAAGGGGAGACTTAACTCCTTCAGCAGCTTTAACCAATCCAGCGGGAGTTAGAGCGGCGAGCACGCTGTGTCGGCAGATTCTGAAAGGGATTAGTTTAAGTCTGCTTGAAGCTGTGTGCTCTGAAGCTGTTACAGACAACCTTCTCATGGTTAAAAATCAAGAAACAAGCTGCTGCTTACCAAGGAAAACATGCCCCCTCTCCCAAACCCTCAAACTCAAACAACCCACAGAATAGCACCTTTGTGCACGATGTGTTTGATGTGATGTGTACTAGTATTTGTGAAACAAGCTTTATTCATATTGTCAAAACTTTTGAGCTAATATATTCAGACTATTTGATATTTGGGAAAAGTAGTTACCCGTTCGTACTTGTTTTAACATACGATAAATTGAGTGATGACTTTTTTGTTACTTTAGAATTTGAAACAGAAGCAACTTTTCATTCCAGAGGTATAGATGCTTTTGTTTTGTAGATCAGTGGAAAATTTCGTAGTAATTTTCTGTAGGTTCAGTGTAAAATATTAATATCCAAGTAATTTTGATTGGCTATTGTGTTTCTTAGTTCTTAACTACAAAATTAAAACAGCAGATTGAGTTCTTTCACTTAGCACAGAATTCTTCAGCAATTCTCTGTGGACAAGGTGTCTTCTGTTATGGGATGCGTGCTACATGTAAAGATCACTCAGTGTCAATTAGTATCACATTTACTGTATTTGAAGGAACAGTGCATCATTTAAAGTGCATTCAGTTTAGGGTTACACAACACTAACCTTTGAGACAGCTGTGATTGCAGGATTTTACTTCCACTTCTGTATCTCGTGTGTGTATTATTGTGTGCTGTCCTGCTTTGTCACTTTCTGTTTCTCTTTGCATGCTCTATTTTCATTCTGATGAAGAGTTTGATGCACACTCTGGAAAACTGTAGAAGACTAGCAACCCATTGTAATGAAAATAGATGCTGAGGGCAAATATGTCACAAAATATTTGCTTTAAAGTTCTACTTTGAGAAAGATCAGGAGCTTAAGTTGCTTTAGATGGGGGGAAAACCCTCTCTCCCATTGGTTGCTATTAACATTTCCAATTGAAATTATAATACTGTTGACCCAGATATGTTTTATTTTTTTCTATTTTTTTATACAGTATATTATTGATGATCACTCCTTGCCATTCAAAAATTCAGGAATAATGATAATTCAGATGCTTTTTTAAGTAGGAAACCTCACAATATTAAGGAAAATGAGGAAAGAACGAGAAGCCAACAAACAATTGAAGCCCCAAATTGAGGAGATTGTGTTTAGTAGAATGGCTGTTATAATTTTTTTATTATTCTTATTACTATGAATTTTCCCCCACTCTGTGATTTAAAAGAAGTATAAAAAAAAGTGTTAATGTGTTACTTATTGGCCTAGACCTTTGAATCCCATTTGTAAATACTGGCAGCGTTATATCTTATAAAACAGCCTTGAAACTTCTAGTTTCCTGGAATTTCTGAGAAAATGATTCAACTCTAAAGGGTTTTTCTTGATTAGTCTTTTTAAATTGACTGTGCTTAGGACAGTTAAGCAACCTCATTCAGGGACTACTTCAGGACTACCCAAAGCAATTAGGGTAAACTTCGTGGTTTCCAGTTAAAGCTTCTCGTTCACAAGAAAAATCTATCCCATTTTTGCCTTGCTATTTTGAATAAAAGAAAATCTTCTAAGCTTTCAAAACTGCATTTGTAAAATAATTTCAAATATAGTGTGTAGGCTTCCAAATTGCTAACTGAAGACTGGTTTGTGTAGAATGATGTCAAAACCAGTTAAATTTCAATTCCGTTTGGTTTCATGTATTGGAGGTTGTTCTTTGTAGGATCTTGAGCTTTCCTAGGATTCTGTAGTGGCAATGTGTGCTGCTTGAATGAGTTAACACTGCTGGCAGTTCAAGTAGAAAGAAAAACCTGAGGAGAAATTATGTTCAAGTGGGTAGCCACTTGCAATATGATACCAGTCTTGAAATTCCTACAGCCAGATTAATGTGATCTGCTTTATTCCTACAAATACAGACCTTGGGGCTTTCTTCATTGTCAAATGGGTATGTTGAAGTCACAGTTCACTGTGGAGCCATGTGTGTTATGGATATTACATATGTCTTAGCTTGAACAAGGAGGGAAAGAAATGAGAAGTGTAAATGTTTTTGTTTTCAGGCTAGCTTCTAGTGTAGAGAGAGAGCCAATTTGATAGAGCATTTGGCATTGTTAGAAGAAAAACGAAAACAAAAAACTGCTTACATTCAGGAAGATTGGTATTTTATTTCCTCTTCTGTGTTTCTAGGATCATCTTAATTAAACAAGAAATCTTCCAAGCATTGCCGAAGCAATGCTGCAAAATTGTTATACCTGTTTTCTCTGAAACTATGACTGTTGCCTGTAGCAAATTTGCAAATTAAAAATTATTCACTCTCCACTTTTTACATGCGACAAGGAATATTTTAGAAGTTGCCAATAAGGTTCATGTACACATCCCTATGTAATTTTTACTTTCCTGCATATTACTTTATTATTATTGTTATTACCACTACTCTGTTTTTTCTTCTAGTTATTGAGCACTCATTCGAGTTGCTTTCACTATTGCAAACAGGAGGGAAACCATGAGTCAACTGAAATTATTACTTTCTATGCTGGCAAGTTGAAATTCATTTATTCAGGTGTTATGTTTCTGCGTTTTTCTAGGATTATCAACTGCAAGTTTGATTCCATCCTGGGGCTATAGATTTGTCTGGCCTAATGTATAATTTGGAGCTGGTTTTATAGTGTATTTTTGGGATTTGTTGGAGGGTTCCTTCCAGACTGCCTGAAGTTTTCCAGCATCTGGAAGCAGGTGGAGGATCTTTGAGTGATCTTGAGGATCTTGGAGTTCCTCTGAAGCAGAAACTTTGACTGGCATGAGACTGCCCTGGCACCAGGGATTTGTGCTTTTGCCTGGCTTCTTTTGGATTTCTGTGACCTTTCTGCTCAGCCACCTCTGAGGGTGGTAACCAACTTCCCTGTGAAGACACTGGGAAGAAAGTGGGAAGAGACTGGCTGAAGCTTGACTTGTGAGTTGTGGAAGGTAGTATTACTCATGGTAGCTTTAGGCTGTCATGAGACTTTGCACTGAACTTTACATACAGGTTTAGTGCTCTGGAAAGTACGTGGTTATGGTAATTGTGTCTTCAATCCTACTTCATTTCTACAAATGGAATGTGGAAGTAAGGGGTGTTTTAACCTCACCCCAAGCTTGAATAGATTTTGACTGTTGTCTAAATAACTCAGAAATGTAAATGCATCTGGGTTAACGTGACAAGCACTTTTTCTTTTTCTGGTTTTCCTTGAGATAAGGTTAGGAGTAGGTTCCTTGGCAGCTGACCTGAACTGGTGCTTCTCTTGGTGTCTCTCCCCCCTTTCCTTGGCATGAACTTGCCTGTTCCTGGTTTGCCAGTCCAGCCTGATAATCTAGCAGCAACCCATTCCTTGAGGTGCCACTTAGGTGGAAGGGAGGGCCAGGAGCGATGCTGTTGCCACAGGGAAGCAGCAGGGCCAGCGGCAGTTCTGGGAGTGCAGGGCTGATTCCTGACCTGAGAGAGCTCCACATCCATGGCTTTGTGGCTGGGATGAGCATGAGTACAGGCACAAAGGGTGGAGACCATAGTTGGTGTGCCACTAGGTAAGGGAGATGAATATTAAATCATGCCCCTAGGTTTTCCCTTCATCTGTTATCCTGTTTACTGGCAACCCTTCCTATTTTTTCCCCATCAGACGTGTCTGGATAACTTTTAGGACTTCATAGTTAAGGCCGTGTATTTTGCTCCAGCTTGGGTTGACTGCTTGCTGTTGGTTAGAAAGGATGAAGTGCCCACTCCTTTTTCCTGGGCTCCCTGCAGTCACAGCTGCAGCTAAAAAGTTGGAAATTCTTCAGAATTCTCTGTCTACTTCTGGGGAAAGGATGTAATGTATTTCATTCTGAAACACTGTGCAATGCTTGTTGCCAGCAGTCCTAGAAGAAAACCAGTAAATTGTGCACTGTCATGTTCAGCCATATGCTGGGTTAACCAACTCAAATGCCAGTATTCTCTGTAAGCCTCCTCTATGTAAATCTCCTCATGCCCCTGTGTTACGTCTCCTGTGGCCTCTTTGGCACTTCATTGATATCTGCTTTCAACTGCTCAAAAAGGTTACAGTGCTGCTTTAAAGGGTTTTGCATGCTTGTAGTTGTGACGTTATTTTTGTTCTGAGATTTCAACTAGTAAAAGGTCAAAATTGGTGATCAAATCTACATTGCTTACTGAATTTAGAATGTATGCTTTCCCTTTTACCAGTTATTTTGTGTCAGTCTGTTTGTAACTCCTTGGATAACATGTGGAAACCTTTTATAAGCATGAGCATACTAGAATTAGTGTGCCAGCATACTGGAAACATTTTTCCTATTGGATTTTTTTTTCCTGAGTAGTCCTCCTTTAGGGTTAGGCAAATAGGGAAGCAGACTGTTAATGATATTTCTAATTTTGTGCTGAAAGACTTGAAAAGGACAGACCAATAAAAAAGTTGGAGTGAAACAATTTCTTTTTTTTTATTTTTTTTTTTATTCAAGGTAACTTTGAAATCCTTCTGGATGACATTAGTCCTGTCTGAAGGTTTCTGTAGTGATTCATAAATTTGAAACCAGATAGTACTTTTGTAAAAGCAAATCTGTTGCTTGGCATTGTAGCTTAAGTCCTTTGTCATAAAAGACTGAAAGTGCTACCTCTTCTAGATGAATCATCCTAATTATGTCTTTCCGCTGTAATGGCACGTGTAGTATTATTAGGTGGCATTAAAGATGTAAATGATAAACATTGCACATTTATTCTTCAGATTGTGGTTTCAGGGCTCTGTTTTCTGATTTCTTGGTCTTGGCAACGTTACATGGAGGTAAAGTGTGCTGCTTCTAATCACACTTTTATTTTATGAGTTCCATGTGGTGTTTGGTGCAAACCAGGTTGTAACTGCAATACTTTGCACAGATATATATTTTTCTTGGAGCAGTCGAGGAGGGATAGTGTTATGGGACTAAGATCCCAGAGTTTATTAACTGGACAGTACTGAAATCGTGACTCTATCTAGGATTTTTATCTGTGACATTCTGGGTTTTTGAAGGTGTCTGAAGTGGACAAGTAATAGTGATTAATTTTGATAGAAATTGACAGAAATACATGATCAGGGCCTGCTCTGTACAGCCATTCTGTGTTACCAGCCCTGGTGTTATCATTAATATGTTACCACATTTGCATTTACTAGAGCTGAAGGTTTTTTGTTGTTAGTGATTCTATTTATTTGTTTATTTATTAAATAAAAAAGAATCTTGCCAGAGGCTGCTGTGGTCTAAAGAGATTACTTTGTAGAAAATTAGACAGGAAACTTGTGTCATATTTTCAGTACTGACCTTGAGGACCTAAATAGACAAGCATCTGATTTTGACAGACTGCTCTTAGAAGACACTAATTTTTAAAAGTATCTTTTCCTGGCTTAATCACCTGAATTTTTAGCATTGTGTTCTCCTATGCCTAAACTTTGAGTCAGATTTTGTAATTCAACAGCATTTAGAACAGAATCCCTGTATTGAAACATTGTGATCACATTGTGAGCAGGGATTTGAACATACAGATTTGAAACTCCTCACTTTTTCTGGTTTTGTTTGTGTAGGGTTGGATATATCTAGGAGAAACAACAGAAATATTTGTATTATCATTCTCTGTTGTGCAGGCAAACCAGAATCTGTGCTCTTCACTTACGGTTGTCATTCATGTCCAGTTTGAGAAATAAAGGGGTTCTCTGGGAAGAGACAAACTTAGCTTAGAGAGATTGCTGTACTTGTCAGTACAGTCTGGATTTTTGCTCTCTTTATGGGAGGGGCAGAGCACTGTGATGTATCTGAGAGGTGTTTGTTGAGTTTGTGAGAACCTAATCAATACTGACAATATTCATTAATGTTGAATTTTGTTCTTAAATACCAAAGTTCATTTTGTTAAATATCAAAAATCATTAATGTTAAATATATAATGATAAAGACTGTTTTGCCCATAATTGTTCAAAGACAACTTTTTGTTGTTGTTGTTTAGTCCTTATAATATTCACTGAGAGTTAGTTAGCTCAGTGTTAAATGGAACATTAACTGTTCTACCAGTCAGACCCCTAAAAATATGGGATCTCTGGTCTTCAGCAGTGGATGTAAATGGTCTGTGAAAAAGGTGAGGGTAGTTTCTGGGTAGATCTAGTAGCATGCTTTTTGAATATGGCATTCTTAACTAATAACTTTGCTACAAAATTCTTTCTAGAGTTACAGTTCTAGAATCTGCATTTGGAATCTGTTTGGAAGGTTAAAGCTGGTTCTAGATCTTTTAAGAAACAGGTTTTACAATATTGTCTGCTAGTGCTAAGTAAGGCATTATTTTAATGCTTCTGGGACACATCAGAATAGATGCCTCCATTTTCTCACCCTTCCTGTTTAATTAATTTTTGTTGGTCATTAATTCTATGTTGATCCCTGCATTTAAGTCGTGGAAGGAGGATGAGACCAGTAGGATTTATTTAAATTACTTATAATGTTCCCACTGCCATCAATATAATAGCTGAATGCTTTATGAAATTTGATGCAATAACTTCCCTGGTTTTTAAAGAAGGTTTGTGGGATTTAATACTTCTCTCAGACAACGTCTGCAAAGGACTAGCAGAATGCATGACAGAAGAAGAGAAATAGTGTTGAGAATAATGCAGAGAAAAGCATTTTGTAATATTCCATGTTACAAATGCAAAGTGTCTCTTGGAAGTAATAGAAAACTTGAAATTGTAAGTGCTTACAAGCTGTGATTACAAACTTTGAAATTTAGGGGAATGGCAGTTTATCTTTTTTTGAAAAGTAGTCACTTTAAAATACCTAATTTTGATTAATGGGCTGGTGCTTCACTGCAGACAGTTGTTCTTTCTTTTGGGTCTGCAGTGGCAAAACCTCTAACTGGGAACAGTGAAGAAGTAATCTTCCTCTTCACTGACTGCTACATTTTATCTGTGGCAGAAACCCTTTGAGAACTTGCTTTTATATGTTCCTCTTGATTTTTCTGTGTCCTTTCACTCTTCCATTTGGCTTTTGTTCTTGCAGGTAGTGGAATAAAGTTTGGAAGTTACCAAGTTTCATAACTTCTGAGCACTACTACAAAGTCTGAGGACTTCTAGTGTGAGCTTTGGTCAAAGTAAAGATAAAGGGAGAACCTTAACTATGTAACTACTAAGTTTTGGCACAGATTTAAACCTGGAACTTGTTTAAACTTCCAAATATTTCTAACAAAGCAATTTGTGAGGGAGTTTCTGTGCATGCTTTTGTTGTTTCTGTAGAGCTTTAAGTGTGAATGGCATTTCCTACACAAAGAAGTGTCTGATTTCCCTTCTTTAAAAAGCTTATGAACTGAAACACAAGAGAAGCTGTGGAGCAGCTTAAATCAGGGAAATAAAAGAATGAGCAGGAAAAAACTGTATAATCTGCATCGGAGTTGAGATGAAATTACTTATTTTATTCTGAGATTTTAACGGTATTTTTAATCAAAGCTTAGTAGAAAACCTGCCTCTTTTAAGTAACAATTTTTTTTTGGAAACACGAAAGCTGAACGTAGAGCAGGCTATGAGCACATAATTTATTAACCAATGTGCAAGTACATATGAATGGAATAACATAAATCAGTAGAGGAGGTAAAAGTGCCATTTTTCATAGAGATTGAATTTACAGGACAGCATTAACATTGTAAACATTTTAGCAGAGGTCACTGTTAGCCAGGCAGTGATTTATAGGGAATGGCATAATTTTTTTGGTCAACACACAAAGTAAGTTTTAATTTCCATCTGTATTTGCTTATTACTTGCTAGTGTTTCTTCTACTGCCTCTTGGTCCCTCACCCCTCCCCCCACCCCACAAGCATTCCAAAGATAGCCCAGAAATACTCTTGGGTAAAATCAACTTGAAGGCTCTGGAGCGCTTGTTGCAAGGAAGAGATTAGATTTGTTTGGACAGGAACGTGGAGTTGAGTTGCTCATAGCATGGTGTCACGCAAGTGCATGTAAATTGCTCTAACAAACAAAGCTGGACACATTTTATTTTGCATGTTATGTTGTTACAAGATCTGTTTCTATAAGTAGCCTATGTTTGAGATAGCGGAAAGCATCAATTTCAGATACTTGTAAGCCACATTTGTAAATTACAGAAGTTGTGTGTGGGTGGCTTATTTTGTTTGTTTTCTTTTGGGTTCCGTTTCCTTTTTTTTTTTGTTATGAGAATCATGTTTAATTTTTTTTACAAAAAAACCCTGTGTAATTATATGTGCACTAATTATAAACGCAACGTTAACCTGATGTTTAAGCACAAAATCAATATGTTTTGCCAGATGTTTTTAAGTAGTGTGATTTTTGCAAGCATTGCACATGTGAGTACTGTCTTTTTTCTTTGTTGCTGAGATAGTCTTGGGTGGTGGTCTTAGGTACGATTAGGTGCAACCACAAGAAATGCACAAAACCCAATACCATAATTTTTCTGACACAAACACATACATTTTCATGTATTAATTTTTTGACTCAACTTTAATTTCTCTTGGAATTTCAAGCTTCATATACACAGCAATTTTCTTTAAATCTGGGTCCAGCTTATTTGCAGAAGCAAATCCCTTTTCTCAGTAACCAGGAAGTAAAATGAAAAAAAATCATCAGAGAAGAAACTAAGAAAGGAACTTTAAGAAAATACTCAAGATGAGTGCTTTGCTTCTCCCTAACTTGCCCAAAAGTGTCTTTTTCTTCTCAAGCCATTTAATTGTGGGCATGGAGGGATTTTCGGTGTTCCCAACTTGTCTTTTCCGAAGTAGCTGGGACTATCTGAATGATGGGTGGGGGAGGCCTTGCCTGCCCCAATGGGTTTTAAACTTTCTGCTGGAAGAGCTCTTTGGAACTCTCATTCCAGCTCTGCTGAAAGCTGTTTGCAAGCTGTAGGTGTTGGCACTGTATGGTATCTCCTTCTGCTACTACAACCCATGAAGACCCTGCTCTCTAGGGGAGGCCTTCAGGAAGGCAGGTGGCAAGAAGAGACAGTAGATGGATAAATCTCCAGGTAAACTTTCCTCAGCTTGCAGGCTCTCAGGCTTGCTGTGGAGCAGGCATTTTGTAGATACCTGACAGTTTATTTTTTGACATGGACAATGCTGCTTTGTTTTTTCCCATTTCACTAAAAAGTAATACTGTCTGGGGGTAGCTGCTGTTGGAAGCTCAGCTGGCTTGAGCTTGTCGTTCTCTGTTTTTGTTTCTCTTCAGTTTTTTGGTTTCTCCTTCAGCCTTGATCCACCCCTTCTCTCCTCTTTTGGTTGGTGGAAGCAAAGGAAGCTTTAAAAAAAAAAGAAAAAAAAAAAAAAAAAAAAAGCAGAGCTTTCATTTCCTATATTTTTTCCCCTTTATTTTTTTGTAGTTTGTTTGGGCGTTTTCGTTTATTTGTTTTGGTCTGGTTTGGTTTTCCCCCGCCAGCGAGTTTCTCTGGAGACCACCTCTAACAACCACCCTTCTCCCGGCTTTCCGAGCATCCTTCGGAGCCGTGCCGGGCTCTGCGGGCCGGCAGGGGCCAGGAGGTGGCGGTACAGAACGCGCCGGAGCCGCGGGCGCTGGCGCGGCTCATCCCCCGCGGGCGCG